>NC_069786.1:134186962-134858837 GCF_027406575.1 Nycticebus coucang
GCCCCCATGTCTACAAAAAATTTAAAAATTAGCTGGACATGTAGCATGCACCTGTAGTCCCAGCTATTCAGGAGGCTGAAGCAGGAGTTCAAGGTTGCAATGAGCTGTGATGACATCACCACACCCTAACTTGGGCAACAGAGTGTGAATCTAATATATATTCTATATATATAGAATAAAATGAAATAAAAACAAGAAAGGAAAAGAAACTGTAACTCCCCATCCCAGAGGCTACTAACATATTCTCTGATGTATGTCTTGTGCTCACCGTCCTTGCCTCAGGCTTAACACCAGTTTCTCATTTCCCTTAGATGTGTGTACCAGACACTTGAAAAAGTTTTGGTTTTCTTCACTTTTTGTAGTAGTTATATACAAACATGCTTTATTTGATTTGCTTCTCGGAATATCGGTGTCTACCAATAAGGCAGTCTTGATGTGCCATGCTTTTGAAATGTCCAAAATATTTGCATACTGTAAGTTTCACTAGTTGATGGCTAAGTCTGACTGTGTCATCTGGAACTTGTCTGAGTATACACCTTACTGTCAGCATGTGGTGTTACTTCCTCTGCCAGCCAGGAACTCTGGTAGCTGTGTTCCTTGAAGGTGAGGGGGGTGGCCAGTCACTGTCTTACAGTAGGCAGCTCGGATGTAGTAATGGATGGTAAATCTGTTACTTCCTTTTCAGCTCCCCAGAAAGTACCTGTGAAATAGTCTAAATTCTGTCTCAGGGGAGAAAACAGAGGAGGTGACATAAGTCATAAGACAAAGCCATTAACTTCATACTTGTCATCTCTCTTTAAAGTTGGAAAAATTAAGACTCTGGATTTTAATTCGTGTAAAAATGGAGTTACTGCCAGGCACGGTGGCTCACACCTGTGATCCTAATACTCTCAGAGGCTGAGGCAGGAGGATTGCTAGAGGTCAAGAATTTGAGACCAGCCTGAGCAAGTGTGAAACCCCATCTCTAGTAAAAATATAAAAGCTAGCCAGACATTGTGGTGGGCGCCTGTAGTCTCAGCTACTCAGGAGGCTGACAGGAGGATCACTTGAGCCCAAGAGCTTGAGGTTGCAGTGAGCTATGACACCATGGCACTCTAGCCAAGGGCAAGAGTGAAACTTCTGTCTTAAAAAAGTTTTTTTTTAATTTAGGTGGCACCCGTAGCTCAGTGGGTAGAGCGTTGGCCACATACATACACTGAGGCTGGCAGGTTCGAACACCACTTGGGCCTGCTAAAGTCAACAATGACAACTGCAACAACAAAAAAAAAGCCAGGCATTGGGGCGGGCACCTGCAGTCAGCTACTTGGGAGGCTGAGGCAAGAGACTCATTTAAGCCCAAGAGTTTGAGGTTGCTGTGAACTGTGATACCACAGCACTCTACCAACAAGGTGAGACTCTGTCTCAAAAAAAAAAAAAAAGAAAAAGAAAAAGAAATTTAAATTTAAAAATAATGGAGTTACTGAACCTTCCTGGACCCACCAGTCCCACCTGAGATGATTGCCTAGTGTGGAGCCAGGCGAGAGCAGCACGGTCTCTGGGAAGCCTCCTCCCTGCACCTGCTGCACCTAACAGGCGGCTCCACCCCTTCCCTCAGCTTTGGGTACTGAGCACCCAGGTGATTCTGATCTCTCTGCTCTCCCGGAATCGCCCTCCCCCGTTCATGGTTGGGCCTACCCGGGTGTGAGCCACTTGAAGGTGTTGCTGTGTCTATTTTGCAGGCCTCTGCCTTCAGACTGCCCTTTGAAAGGAATGTCCTTAGCTGTTGCAGGACCTACCTTGCGAGACCTGTGCACCTTGCTTAGTTTTCCTACAGGTCCTGTTATTAATCCTTTCCTGGTTTATAAGCCAGAGAGGGATGATCGGCTGTCGCCTGTGACTTGTGCAGGTATTTGGTTACGTTAGCGCCACAGGCTGGTTCTTTTCCAGCCGTTGGTCACATGTCTTGAGCGACTACTTCAGAAACGTATTGAACAGCCCTGAGACAGCCCTTAAAAAAAAAAAAAAAGAAAAGAAAAAGGATCTTCTTCTGCGTGGGAAGATCCTCTGTGGCCAAACCCCTCTGCACACTGTGTGTCTCCTTTGTTCTAATGAGTATATGAATTGCTTTCACCTCTAGACTCAGATAGCCACTAATTGTCTGAATTGTGAGAGTTTAATTGAATTGAAAAAGGGCGATTTCTGTACATTTAAAATTGCTGTGTGTTTCTTATTCCAGTTCTTTTGTTCTAAGAAATAGTCTCAATTGAAGGCTGAACTTTGGTTTCTTTAAAGAATACTGAATTAATCTTTGTTTTGGTTTTCTTTTTATAATTTCAAAAATATGACCTGCCCTCTGCAGGACTCCCTAGCAGAAGTTGAGGAGAAATACAAGAAGGCCATGGTTTCCAATGCTCAGCTAGACAATGAGAAGACAAACTTCATGTACCAGGTCGATACCCTCAAAGATATGTTGCTGGAACTTGAAGAACAATTGGCTGAATCTAGGAGACAGTACGAAGAAAAAAACAAAGTAAGACTCAGTATTGTAGAGAATGGTAGATTATGTGTGTTTGTGTACGTGTGTATATAAAATGTATAATTTATATTATTTATGTATTTTTAAGCAATCATTCTTTCCTTAATCCAGGAAACCCAAACATAGGAGAATAAGAATAACATGCTCTTTGAAATATTGATATACATGATTTCAACATGCAAACTAGAGGCAGTTTTAAGTGTAAGATTAAGTTATAAAAAAGTGTGCCTATGAAAGCACCAGCATTCTTGATGAAGGCACGATCAGCTACTTCAAGATTTTCTGGTTAATACATATTTCCTGATTTTTATTTCATTCTCTCTTAAAACCACAGAGAAATAGTTATGAGTATCAACAGTTTTAAGAAAATTATATTCATTTCTTTTCTGCTGATTAGGAAAAGACGCAGTTACTCCCTTTAAGAATTAAAGACCTCATGAGCAAGTGTGAAACCCCATCTCTAGTAAAAATATAAAAGCTAGCTGGACATTGTGGTAGGCGCCTTTAAGAGTTTTAAACTTTCTTTCTGGCCTGGTTTAAGAAGCTCATAAGCTCAGAAGTGTAGAGTCTCATTTGAGCTTTCATTAAGAGCTGCTGCAACTCGTGTTTTGCATGTTTGTGATGTCAGTCTCCAGCAGGAGCGCTGTGTTGAGATGAACCACAGAGAACTGAGTTGGCGAAGGCTGGGCTTTGTCATTCTTTATGAGATAGGGAGCAAAGAACACTTGTTTTTCATGTTGTTAGGAGTTACGTGGTTTATCAAACCCTAGAATAAAAATATTAAAAAACTGGAATAGTGTCCAGTTTTTCAGAGGTTCTGGTATAAACAGAAAAGTTAATGTGCAAGTGTCCTTCTCTTCTTTTTAAAAAAACGGGCTGTGTCCTCTAAGTCCCAAGGGGGAAAACCACATACCCTTCATAGCTCAGAGCCTCCTTCTTTGACTGCTCTGTAATTGAGTTAGAAGCTGAAGAAGAATTTCACTCATGCAGCTCCTGGAGGAGCTCTGAAGGAGAGGAGGAGCTTTTCAAGAACCTCTGTGTCAGGTGGGGTGTGGGTGCTGGGAGCCCCCGCTGAGCCTGCCTGGGCGGGCGGGCACCATGGAGCGCTCACACACACTCCTGCCCCTCCCAGAATGCCATCGCCAGGCGTCATTACATAGACTGAGAACCCTCAAAGCTAATTCCACAGAAGCTGGGTGGGACTAGAATGTTATCCTCAGGTGGAGCCAGGCCAAGCCCCCCCGGAAGGCCCTTGTCACAGCCAGGAGGGCACCAGCCACTCTAGGCTGGAGGAAGTGGGTGGGAGATGCTTAGGTCAGATCTGTTCTCAGATAACCTGCCTAACAGATCTGGGGGAAAGGTCACTCGCCACCCCTTACACTGCCAGCAGAGTTAGTTGGGTCCCACATTATCACTAGGGATTGTGCTGCTGTGACACAGCACAGGCAGAAAAGCACATGGCCATGTTCCAGAAGGGACTTCACAGAGGGCAGGCTGGAAAGGGCCACCAGCTTTGCGTTTCGAACCCTTGGCTTAACTTTCCCTTGCATGGCAGCCCTGGCGTGCAGAGCTGGTCCGCCCTACTAGTGAGAGACCGGCCAGTGTAAGCAGGAGGTGTCTCCTCTTTATCCCAAAGAGTCTCCCTGGCACCTCTCAGGTCAGAGATGCCGGGGCTCTCAGCACAGTGCTGTGCTTCACTCGAGAGAATCAGAACATTAGGCTGTGTCATCAGCTCCCCAAATTAATTTTATAGTTAGGCATCTTCTACAAAGTCTGGAGAAACAGATTTGTGTTGTTAAAAAAAAAAAAAAAAAACGGTCTGTAAAACCAGTGTCTGGTGCCCCATGATCGCATTAATGTACACAGCTATGATTGAATAAAAAAATAAAAAAAAACTTGAAAATTGCCATGGCATAGTAGCAGGTAATTTGTTCAAAGGGAAATGCAAATCATGAGAACATGAACTAATGTGCCAAAAGAATGCGATTCCCTGGACTTAGTACTGTTTTCCTCCTTTATAGGAATTTGAGAGGGAAAAACATGCCCACAGCATCCTGCAGTTTCAATTTGCCGAAGTGAAAGAGGCCCTGAAGCAGAGAGGAGAAATGCTTGAGGTGGGAGCTCCTCTATTTTATTTTTTGTTTTTGTTTTTGACTTTGGAGCAATTTGTTGGTTTATGACCATCTTAGGCTGCCGTAATAAAGTACCATAGACTTCAAGGTTCAAGCCACAGAAATTTATTTTCTCACAGCTCTGGAGATCAGGTTGAGTCCTGGTGAGGCCTGTCCTCCTGGCCTCCAGATGGTCACCTTCCTGCTGTGTCCTTGCATGGTGGAACGAGATCATACTCCTTGGTGTCCGTAAAAGGACACTGATCCCATTAGGCCAGAGCCCCACCCTTATTGACCTCATTTAACCCTAATTATCTCCTGAAGACACTGTCTCCAAATGCAGTCTCACTGGGCATTAAGGCTTCAACACATGACTTGGGTCTGGGGATGGCACAGGAACAATTCAATCTATTCTACAGCAATGTGTAAAGTTACCAGTTCTCTTAATACTGAGAGTTTTAAACTTTCTTTCCTGGCCTGGTTTAAGAAAAACAGATCCTCTTATTGGTGAAGACCTTTATTCTTTGGTGGTCTTATATTTGTTTGGGGAGGTCTGGTGGACAAAATGATTTCACCACCCCACAAAGATGTCCACATCTTAATCCCTAGAAATTGTAACTATATTAACTTCACACAGTAAAGGGACTTTGCAGATTAAATTAAAGACCTTGAGAGGGGGAGATTATCCAGATGATCTGAGTAGGCCTGAGGTCATCACAAGGGTCCTTATAAGAGGAAGACAGGTCACTGGAGGAAGTAGGATGTGTGGCAAAGGAGGCAGAGTTTGGGGTGAATAAGGAAAGGACGATGAGCCAGATGCAGCCACTTCTCATTGGGAAAGCCTCTGGAAAGGCTTGCTCTTAGCCTATAAGACTCATGTTGGACTTTTGACCTCCAGAACTGTAAGAGAATATATTTGTGTTGTTTTAAGCCACGGAATTAGGTATAATTTGTCACAGTATTATTAGGAAACTAACAAGATTGGTTTTTAATTTTTTAATTCAGTGAATACTTTAATGGGTGCCTTTGAAGTGAGAATTTCACACAAGCAGTTTTCTTCCGGCACCTCTTAAAGCTGGGAGTAGGACAAGGAAATAGCCCCTGAATGCTGGCAGTGCGTTCAGGGGTGAGGTGACCGTCACGGCTCTTGGGGTGTCCAGTACTGAGGCTTTTCTTCCTGTTTAACCCTTTATCTTCTTTCTATCTGTTCCTTTCCTCAGGAAATCCGACAGCTACAGCAGAAACAGGCGAGTTATATCAGGGAGATTTCTGACCTTCAGGAAACAATAGAATGGAAAGACAAAAAGATAGGGGTAGGAGTCTAGTCTTTGAAAACCTATTCCAGTGGGCAGGGTGCTTAGCAAATAGAGCTTTTGCACAATTTTGGTTTGCAAAATCGCTTGTCTGAGTATGCATGCAACCCTCGTGTAACACAGAATTTTAGTAATTTAATTAACTGAAATTAATCTAATATGTGTGATTCTGTTGAGTAGTAAATACACTAACTTATCCATGTTATGTGAACTCGGAATTTGATGCCGACTTACGGCCTGGAGGTTCTAATGGTGACTCATGAGAACTCACGCGCACTCATCTCTCGTTGATAGAGGGAGCAAGGCGGATTCCCTGGGCGGGTCTGACATGTGGAGGGTCAGACTTCTTGGAATTCCCTGCCTGATAGTGCCTAGATTTTTTATCAAAGGAGTTAGAAAGCTGCAGGGTATCAGTGGCTGTGCCCTAAGTATTCCCACCTTGAAATTTCCCCTGGGAAGGCCTCCCACAGTCCTCCCCCTCCATAAGAAAAGAAGAGGCAACCCACCTAAATTTAGAATTGAACAATAGGAAGAATGGAACCCCACAAAGTCACTGCTATGATTCATAGAGACAAATGATTTCCCCAAAATAGCAGCTCATCCGCATAGCCTATAAAGACCCAGAGATGTTTGCGCAGGCGTCAGTGCCGACTCAGGCACGCGGTACCTGGTGTTTCCGCTTTGCAGGGATTGTGTGCATGCATGTGCTTTAGGACTGCTTTATGTTTATCAGTGACAACAGATGCCAATAACAATGCATAAAAACAATTAAATTGTTGAGACAGTTGCCATGCGGGGTTCTTAGGCGTTCCTTCCTGTTATTTATTGATCCCTCCGTTAAATGGGTCCATCCACCGCTTGGCTAACCCTCTAGTGCAGCGCTGCGAACCCGCAGACAGTTGGAAAGTGATGCAGACAAGGCAACCGGGACCCGGTGCTGTGTCTGTGTGACGCACAGCACTGATGTCTTCGGGAAGCATGAACCGGAGTATTTCTTGGACCGCGTGCACTACATGAAAAGCTTAAAGCTCGCGTTGTGTTTGTTGTGCGTTTGAGCGGAGTCTCTCGATGTCTAAGTCTCTTAGTGTTTTAGGGAGAGAAGCCTTCTTGGTCCTGCCTCTCACGTCACCTTCTCATCTGCACGACTTCTTTCTCTCTGCTCTGCTGCACACTCAGGCATTAGAGAGGCAGAAAGAGTTCTTTGATTCCATAAGGAGCGAACGAGACGATCTTAGAGAAGAAGTAGTCATGCTGAAAGAGGAATTCAAGGTATGAAGCTAACGTCCAGTTTAAAACAGAAAATCCAGGTGGCCACAGCAAATTCTGGGATTCTGTGAATATGGGTGTGTGCTGTCAGTAACTAATTTTATGTCATTGATTTTGCTTCTGTTAGTAAACTCAAATCTTAGGTAAACTGACGCTGATGAGACAGGTGAAACAAATGTAAATTCAGTGGCCGCGCCCACGGCCTAGAGATGCTCACTGGGATAGCTGATTAGCCCATCTTGAACACAGCTCTGATTTCTAAGAGTTTTTTTACTTATTACCTCAACTTGTCTCATACTCATTAATATATTCTCTATATTATTCAGAATTAGATAACTTATTTGCTTTATATTAACAGAAAGGCTCAAGTGTAAGGACCTCTCCAGCTGAACAGGGTCTTTGGTTGTTGGTGTGGGCAAGGCCCAGAGAGCCACGGAGTTTTAGGAGGAGGAAAGTTCCATGTCCTGTGTAGACCACGTCACGGGGTCTTCTCTGCTGGCTTGACTCAGAGTAAACCAGGGGGCAGCACTCTGGGTGGGCTCTCAGAACACCAAAGAGCTGTTGTTGAGAGAGAAGGCTGAATAGTTCTGGAATAATCCTGGAAGCATATCAGTATCTGTCTTCTGGGGTCAGAGCCAGCGCAATAAACCAGCAGGGTGCAGGTCTAGAGCTCCAGAATGCTGCTCGTGAGAAGCCCATGAGTACTAGAGTGGGGACTCCTCAAGCAAGAGGGAAAGAGCCGTGGGCAGCAGGAGGCAGCTGGTGAAGGATCCACAGAGCTGTGGTGTGCAGCTGTTTTTAAAGTGCTTCACTATACAATGAGTATAATCTGCATTTCTTCTAACTATACCAAACGTCCTAGCCACCTCCTAATTTCCTCTTCAACGTAAGTTTCGTCATTCCTTTCAGAACACATACATACTTCTTATTTTAATCTCACTCTGTTTTTCAAGAATGCAAACCAGGGTTTTATCAGTAAAGGTCACTTTATAGTGATTCATTAATGTTCCTTTGTGGCAGCCCACAGGCCATCACCTCTGGCTAAAAACCGATTTGGCTGGGGCGGCGCCTGTGGCTCAGTCGGTAGGGCGCCGGCCCCATATACCGAGGGTGGCAGGTTCAAACCTGGCCCCGGCCAAACTGCAACAAAAAAATAGCCGGGTGCTGTGGCGGGCGCCTGTAGTCCCAGCTACTTGGGAGGCTGAGGCAAGAGGATCGTTTAAGCCCAGGAGTTGGAGGTTGCTGTGAGCTGTGTGAGGCCACGGCACTCTACCAAGGGCCATAAAGTGCGACTCTGTCTCTACAAAAAAAAAAAAAAACCGATTTGGCACTTCTGTCTCTGCAGAGTCATCCTTTACTTTGGGAAAAATAGTTCCCTTTGTTATTGTGAGTAATAAAACAAGAATTTGACCTGATCCCACTGAGTATTACGGTGAGCCTATTTTTGTCCCCAGAAACATGGAATCATCCTAAATTCAGAAATAGCTACCAATGGAGAGACCTCAGACACTCTAAATAACGTTGACTACCCTGGTCCTACCAAGATGACAAAAGAGGAGTTAAATGCCCTCACGTCGACAGGGGAGGGGACACTAGGTAAGTATTTGTTTTCCTTGGGATCCTTTCATCTTTCACACCAGCACTGATTCACCTTCCATGCATTATCCGAGTTGAAGTAATCACCACTGATCGATTAACAGTCACACAGCATGCCATCTGTCTCCTCGCTCCATAGCGGTGTCCTGGCCCCGAGGCGTGGTCACCCAGTGCTGTCTGGCGTGCGTCTCTGTACAGTGCTCACCACCCCTGGCTCCAGTTTCTTTTGCTTCCCAAAGCTACCAAGAGAGACAGTGAATGCACAGAAAACAGTCTCAAAATTAGGTGATGATGTTGAGTACTATTTAGTTGTCCTCAGATATGGACCGGGTGTGGCTTTTAACTTATTCTGTTACAGAATTATCAAAAGATGAGATCAGTAAAGGCTGTAAAGTAAGTTGTTGACCACATCTGGTTGTGAGGGTACGAGGTGGCAGGGATAGCAGGTGTGCTGGTGACACAGCACATCTCCCTTGTCTTCCTCAAGCCAGCCCTGCAAGTGGACAGGTGGCCGTGGGCAGTGGGAGTGGCCGTGCTCTTCCCAGCAGGAGTCTGAATGCCCACTTTTGTCAGAGGTGGCCCTCATTTATATCCCTCAAGGGATATAAACTTGGGGAATCCAATAGACTGTAGGAATATTTTATACAATTTTCAATGATCTGCAAAACCTCACTGATTAATATTTGTCATAATATTTGGCTTTGGGGAAACCTTCAGAGTTTTGCACACAGTGGCAAGTGGAGGCTACACACAAGGCCCCATCTGTCACCGGGTACCAGTTGTGTTCCAGCTTTTTACAGTGAGGCTGAAATGAGGTCGAGGTCCATACTTTTCATTTTGATTTAGAAGCCTTCATCTTACTGCTTTTTGCTATGGAAATGTGGAAACCCGTAGCTTCCCAGTACTGGCTTCCCAGGGAGGTAACTCATTTTTTATCTTTATGGCTATAAGGGAAACACGACTCTTATAAATTGGGTAAAAGTTATTGAAAAGGTAAATTAATTTCTGTCATATCTTTATATTAGCTACCAACAGCTAGGAATTTGATCACGTTGCTCTTATTCAAATATACATTTCAAAATCTTTGATAGCCATTGTGAAATGCTTAAAGAACCAGAAATATCAATTTTGTAATTGGTTTCCAAATGTTTTACAATCATATATCCTATTAGTGAAGAATTGTGGGAACTTCTGTGTATATATATTTATTTATTTTTAATATATATACTATTGGTATAAAATGTACATTATATCACACATGCATTGAAATTGTTAGAGTGAAGTGAAACTAACTTTCCATACAAGTCCTAATATTCCCCCCCTACTTTCCCTGAGGTAAGTGCACCCACCATGGAAACCACTGGTTATAAAATTACCTGGCCTTGACTGTCAGTAACATAGTTCCATATCTAATAGGCTAGGATTTTGTTTCAAGAATCCAAAATATAGTGGTTCATTCCGAAGCAGTAATGTGTTCTTTAGCTGCTAAATAGTTTACTATTTACGCAAGTGGTCACTTGATCTTAAGCACTTGCCTCCTGCCAGAGCTCGGTGCGGTCCCTAGGGAGGGTGGCAGGGCAGACCCAGTGTTTTCTCAGGAAGACAGGGGTTGGGTGTTAGAAATTAGATTTCTGTTCACTGTTTGAGCTGTTTTAAAAGTGTCTCTCTTGAGATTGACCTTGAAGCTGTGTTTTAAAAAGTGAACAGAATGTTCTTTGAAAAAATTATTTGAAATCTGCTTTTGGAGCTGCAAGATAGGCAGGGAAGTTGATAGCTGAGAAATCTGGGCTGCAAGGTTGTGCATTTAGAGATGAGGATGGGGAATGTGAACCTTCCGTCTGTTCCTAAACTCATCATTGTGGATTGTTTGGCTGCCCAGAGCTCTTTTTATTTGTTAAAACTTAACTTCACCTTAAAAAAATCCACTCATATGAGATGGCACCAGCAGCCGCTCCTGCCATCGAGATGGTGGCAGTGACCGTTACTGGTCACAAAGTCACTGATGCAAGCGCTGCTGTACCGCGCAGCACTGGCCAAGGCTTCTATTTCACGCGATTCTTGATGCCGCCCTCTCTTCAGGAATAGGGTTGGGTGGGATTTAGGACATGTGTTTACATTTTGATATATACTAAGTGGTTACCACATCATGGGGTCCCTTCAATTTTCTTAATGATCTTTTAGGAAGAGCCCATGAAGTGGAGGTGAAAAATGACATTGTGGACAATGTGGGGAAAAGAACAATCTTGCAGAATTCTGAGAAAGAACAGCCCAAAGAGGACACAATAAAGGATTGTGTGGACACAGTGGCGTCACACCCTGGTGACAGTGCTGAGAACCAGAAAGTCTCTGAGGAAGACAAAGCCCCGTCCCTAGGACAGTTAGCAGGTGCTAGAGATGAGGAGCAGGTTCACAGCCAAATTCTAGAGAACATGTCTTGCCTTGAAAATACAGGGCAGGTTCAATCCAATGAGGTCATTAGTGTGGCAGGTGATAGGCCTGGAGCTTCCCTTAGCAGCTGTTTGCGTGAGTTAGATAGCGAAGGCCCAGGCTCTGGGAGTGAGCAGGACAGTTGCCATGCCTTGGATATCAACAGCCAAAGTAAAGAATCTGTAGAAAAGCAGGAAAAAGAAAAGCAAGAGGATTTTAGAACCACTTTGGAAGAGGTTAGCTCAAAACCATGTCAGGAATCTGTTCCTTCGCAAATACCTGACATCAAAAGGGTGAGCAGCATAGACACTGGCGGGCAAAGCAGGAGCCACACTGAGAAGGTGGAAGAGGGAGGGGAAGCTCATATTGGGGAGCAGGTGGGCACAGTGGCCTCACATCCCCCCGAATACAATGATGACACAGTGTGTCAAGATGAAGAGTGCGCAGTAGCTGCCCCTCCAAAGTTGGGTCCAAGCATAGGACATAGTTTAGAGACAGAAGTCACCAACCAGAAAGTAGCTGAGCCCAGAGGTTCCCCAGTTCAGAGTACAGAGGTAGACAGGGAGAACCATGAAGAACCAGGGTTAAGGGAAGAGAAACCAGCTGAGACACACGTCCAAACCATTCCTGGTTCTCCAGCAGCCAAGAGTGGTCACCAAGAAGCAGCAGGTCCAAGTGTGGCAGGTACTGACAGTGAACCCCTAGAGACGAAAGAGCCCAGTGAAGAGAAGAGGGACCCGCAAGGAGAGGCACTGGAGTCATCACAGAAGAAGGCAAAGAACAAGAAGAAGAAAAACAAGAAGAAAAAACCACCAGCACCTGTAGAAACCCTTAAAGCTGTTAAGAAAGAGTTAATGTATCAGGACGCAGATTTAAGTGAAGTTAAGGAAGAAGAACAGGTTAAATTTACTACCAAAACGTCAGTGGTGGAAGCTCAAGATGAGGTGGCTAAAAATCCCAAACAGAAAGTTGTAGCAGAAAGTGGTGAAAATGTTGATTGTCCAGAAGACCCTGATTTGGATGGAAACTGTAACCAAGAGGTTGGAAAAACAGAAGCAGAGAAAGTAAGAGCTGATGGAGACACATTGAATTTTGAAGATGATACAATTCAATTGTCAGGCACTAGTATGAATGATAAAGAATTAGAGGAAGATGTTATAAAAAGTGATGCTAAAAAAGGTGGCGCCACTCAGAGCAGCCCTCCAGAGCCAGAGGAGGAAGCAGTAAATGGTAGCAGCCCGCGGGGAAGTCCCACCAGGGAAATTAACGATGTCCTTCAAACAGAAAGTGTCGAGGGGCACATCATGCCAGAACAGCCAAGTCAGACAGTCAAGAAAGCTTTAGATAGCGTTAGTCTAGAAAGCGAGGACCTCTCAGCACCAGCAGGAGAGTCGGGGGACTTGGATTCAGAAAGCAGAGAAGATACAGAAAGAGAAAATGAAAAGGGCAAAAGCAAAGAAGATTGCACCATGTCCTAACGGGGGGGCAGACGGGCCGCAGGAGGAGGTGTGACACAGACAGGAGCTTTACAGGGGGCCAAGAACTTTGCACAGTAAGTCTGATCACAAGAGACTCTTTTGTCACCACTGCCGATGTGAGTAAAATGTTCCAAGTTGATTTAGATGCACTATGTGACAATCATCAGGTCACCTGCCTGTGCCACTGTAAGGTACAGACTGTTACTCGTAGATTTATATTTAATCATTGAAGTTGTCACCCAGATTAGAAAGTAAGACATACTTGTTATTAGTGTAAGTTCCAATGACAACATTCCGGTAGTGTCAAACAATAATGTATACTGCTGATGTTCTAGCTTAAACTAAAATAAAAATATTTAGCATTTGCCTTAGGTCTATATGAATGTGGATATTCTTGACCAAACATATCAGCTTCTAGTCGAAATGACCGAACAGCATTCTTAGGTTTCTGCATCATGAGTATAATTGGTACTTAACGCCCCCTTCATATACACACTTCACTAGTGCTTTCATATTTGATTTTAGGACATGAGTATGTTATAACCTCTCTGGTATTTAAAGGAGATAAAACACCCAAATAGCAAATAGGTCAGAGAGTGATGAGATTGGCACCTTAAGACAATGATCAATCATTTTAGGGTTAACAAATATCAATGCTTTTGGATCTCATTGTTAACGACCCCTGAAATTGCTTTGTGGGAGATTCTGACTTCATGCTGATGGCGTGTACCAAATTCATTGTATACAAAGATATTTTATGGAAGTGACATTTGTTGAAATTTCATTTCCTACTGCAATATTTGAGCAGGGCAGTCACTCACAGAAATGTTTTAGGACCTTCACTTCACTTCTCTTTCTGCATGAATGTCTAATCATTATAGAAAAGAGCAACAGGAAAGGTTACTTCCAGTGCAAACTGCTAATCAGACTGTAAGAAGATATTTTGAAAGAGTTGAATCACTGTGGGTATTATGGTATAAATATTTTCATTTGTTGTTTCTCATTTGTATTATTATTGGAAAACTCTTGTTTTGATCTGCCTGAACAAAAGATATATTTTTTATATAAATAAGCATTTAAAAAATAATTGTAAAGGTAGATTAAAGATTGTGAAATATAAAATTACAACGGAACAAACATTATTGAGTGTTGTTGACACTTTATGAGATTACGTGGATTCCTATTACTGTTACAAGATGCAACTGAGTGCAAAAAAACCAAAACCTCAATAAAAGTTGAGGCAAACTTAAGTGTTACCATGTCATGGAAATAAAGGCATTTTATAATTGTACAAGCCTGTGGTTCTACTCTTTGGGCTACTGGAATTCTGAGTCTGTCAGAATACTGTGTTACATGATAACCATCTTTACGGTTATCTGCACCTGGGTTGCTGATCCTCACGGGGGTTCTGTGAAAGACCCAGACCTCCTGCCCTTTGTAGTAATGAACGACCTTCTCTCTTGGCCTCGGGCTGGTTCTAGCGTGGGGGCATCTGCCCTTATGGTGTCTCCTGTGACTTGCAGTTCTGCTGAGGAACCCCAGTTGAGAAAGGGCTCCATTCCCTTGCTCCGCTTAAATGTAGAAAGTTTGAAGAGTATAATGAAAACACCAAAAACTTGACTGCTAAGTTTCCCTGAAGTCGAGGAGAATGGAGCTGAGGAAGCTGAGACTGCTAGAGAATGATTCAGGGCTCTACGGGAGGCGGAAGGGCTTTGGGTTATGTCCTGCACTTCAGCACAGCTGGATTCTCAGTGGAAGGCAGACAGCTACTCATTTCTACTCATTCCTGCCTTTTAGGAAGGAATTCAACAACCAGAGTCACGGCATGGTGACGTCACCAAACCGTTTCAAGTTCTTTTCTTTCTTTCCTGTTTTATTCCACGGCCCCTTACAGGACACCAGGCTCACTACACCCTCCATTCAGCCACCCAAGGTCTCAATTATTCTCAACTCATTGTTCTACTCAGGCAGGGCACAGTTTTGATCACTTTGTATGTGGCAGGTGGTGTGGGCGTGAACACACGGGAAGGTCTACATTGGGGAGTGGACAACTGCGAATCAGGGCATGAGTAAAGAAAGAAAAAGGACTTCTGAACAGCCAAAGCATTTCTTGGTAATTTCAGAGACTTGCTTGTGAACGTCAATTATTCTGCTCTGAAGGCATAAGGCTGTTATGTCCTGGAGCTGTAATTGATACAGTGCAGGGCCTCAAGTTATTGTGAAATGGGTCACCTAAATACAGTCAGTTTAAGGAGTAAGGTGTAAGGCAATTTAGGAAGGTTTCAAGGTCAAAAGATTCAATCTTAGAAAAGAATTGAAAGGGTTACTGCCAGCCATATCTCCAGGAAAACCTAGATACTGACGTTTCACTATAACAGAACAGAGAAACGCTTGGATATTGTTCATGTCCAAAGCAGGACGTAGGTACTGTGTGTATGTGTAAAGCTTATTTCAAAAGTATAAGTAGTTATAATTATGGTTGTAGGTAGAAAATAGGGAAAGACATTTTTTTTCAATTGCTTAAGTTGAAAGTTTTATTTTTATATACCAACTATAGCCAATTAGAAAATGTATAGAGAATTTTAAAAACAGTATTGAAATACTTCTTAGAGACCTGAAAAGGTGGCAAATTATACTGTAGGTAGGAAGGAAGATTTATAGCAAGGATGCTATTTCTCCACAAATTAATTTATAATTTCATATGAGTCTAATCAAGATCCAAATAAGACTTTTCATGAACTGTGCTAATTCTAAAATTCACATGTAAGAGAAATAATGCAAGAATAGCCAACATGCTTTTAAAAAAGAAAAGGAAGAGAAATTTACCTTAAAATATAGGAAAGATAGCCTCTTTGCCTCCTCCCCCTGGCAACGGAGGCCTGTTCGCTGTCTACAGTGATACATCCTACTTTGTAAGGGAAAGACAGATTTTTTAATTATAGGTTGTTACCATAGACAGAGGTCAGAGAGCAATAAAATTTTTAAAGAGTTTTTAAGAATGAGATGTAGGGTGTTGACTGCTTACTATAATCCTTAGTAATTGCAGTTACCCGAAGACCTAATGCCCTCAACATTTCACTTACCAGTGGGACCCTGGAATGCTAATTCTGGGGGTTAGTGTTTTCTGCCAATAGATTCCTTTCCTGGAAGGCCTCACTGCACAGTGTGCCGCCCCAGCCGCAGAGCCAAGGGAACGTGACTGTGGGACGTGTTCCAAATGTCTGGCCCCTCAAGGAAAGGGTGTGTGTGTGTGTGTGTGTGCACGCGTGTGATGATCAGAACATGTCCTTGTTCAGTGTGACAATCACATGCACAGAGAACTTTGTCAGGAGGAACGTCCTTCCACTCTTTTTACTGCCCCTTCTTACATATATTTTTCGAGATAGGAATGGCTAGTGGATGATATAAGGACATATATCCTTATTCCCGACTATGCAGACCCCTTGGGCCCTGCAAACAGGTGAAACCAGAAGCAGCTGCAGCCCCAGCCCAGCTGTGCCTTTTGCAGGAGGGAGCTGCTCCCTGCTGGGAGGACAGCCAGGAAGATGAAAACGACTGCAGCAGTGAGGTCACTCCAAGTGGCAGCCGGCAACATGTTTCTCAAGAGGCCTTGGTCTCCCTCAGTCCTCTTTGAATTTCCTTTGTCATCTTTACAAATACAGAGGGGAGATGATTCTTCTGGGCAGCGGGAAGAGGAATTAATCCACAGAATTAAAAATATGCTCTCGGAAACATATCATTATGAGTAATCTACTGAACCTCACTCACTGTGCCTTGTTTTGCTGTCTGAAAATGGGTGAGAGTCCACCTGTCAGAGCTTGGCAAAGATCAGGAAAAGCTCTTTACAGGCATGTGCTTCCTGGCGGCCGCTGTCGCTGTGGGTTTCCCCTGGACAGACCAGCTAAGACACTTGGGCCAAAAGAATGGCCCAGGAACACAGGAGCTCACAGACTCCCAAAACTAGGATTTGGCTACCCCAGTAATTTTCTAGAAGGTCTTACCTCTTTGTCTCCCATTTCATGGGTCTCTAAAATGCATACCAGAAAGTTCATTGCAATTTAATGCATAAAAACTAGATTTTTAAAAATATAAACCTTTCACAATTACTAAAAATAACCTTCAATAGCCGACCAATTTTAACTTCCCAATATAAAAGAACATCCTAAATTGGGGACAAAGGGACTTCATCTTTTTGATGACTTGTTTTCATCTGTTTTTAAACTGGGTGCTGCCGTCGGGTGATGAGCCCCCACAGCTCACTGAGTAAGGAGGGCAGGGGGAGGTTGGCAGGATGCTTCAGACTCACGGCTTGTGAGGTGTTCTACTTGTTGGTTTCTAAAGCTGTGAAAAGCAGGAGTCCTTTTTTCTTTATACCAAATGATTTTGCTATTTATTTACTTTGCTATTGTTTAAATTTTCTTTTTTTTTTTTTTGGCCGGGGCTAGGTTTGAACCCGCCACCTCCGGCATATGGGACCGGCGCCCTACTCCTTGAGCCACAGGCGCCGCCCTTAAATTTTCTTAAAACTACTTAGTTTTCATTTTTTTCTCCAATTCTGCTTTAAAATTCCTTTTTAAAATTCTTTAAGAGTTTTATCTCTTTTTTATATTCTCACTATAACACTAAAGGTTGGATTATTCTTTTTGCTAGCATTCATTACATTTTAACATTTATTTTCTACTAATCTACAATATTTGAAGTCTTCCAATAGAAAAATATTTTAAAAATTGTACAATAAATATATGAGCTTCAAGATCATATTTTAATGTGTATTTGGTGTTTTTTATGATGCCTATAGTTTTCATATGTGGGAGTATAAAATAAAAAGTGATACTGGATAAAAGAATCAGGTTTAACTATAAAAAGTTTTTTTAGTTGGGTAAGTGCATGGAATGTACAGAATAAAAGTTGGATCTATCAGGTGTAGAACACAAATGTCTTAATGCTATAATTGGGTAAATGAGGTGAAAGCTATGTTGATTAGAAGGATGTAAGCATTCCAATTTGTACAATAATCAACACGTTGAATCCCATAATGGCATAAATGTATTTATGATCTATGTACAAATGACTTAATTAAAAAAAAAAAAAGAAGAAAACAGCTATCAGAAGCGATCCATATATAAATGAAAATGGAACTCGGATCATACATTTAATTTATGTTTAATATTTTCTGGTGTCTTATTTTGATGCTCTGCCTCTCAAAATAGTAACTTAGGGTCTTTGGAAAAATGAAGAAAGATATAACTTGGATTAGAATGTGGCCGGATGATGTTTTAAATGAAAACAAAGATACATTTTATATGAATTATTTTCTCTTTAATGACTAATCAAGGTTAGCATTTTACTCTGAAGAATTTGGAGCTACACATTCTGATAGCAGTGTCCTCTTGGGAATAAGAGCCTTGGGCCAGAAGTCAGGGTGGGCTCAGAAATATGAGTGTAGATCTGGAAAAACGGTGGTGTGCAGTGGTTAGGGGTGCAGCCCTGTGGCCAGCCTGTGAGGCCTCAGCAAAGTCCATCAATCATTCTGGGCGTCTCTTCATCACCTATAGAAGAAGGGTGCAGGGACAGGCCACCCAGTGGGCTTTCTGGGCTGGAGTGAGCTAAATGAGCTAATGGTGTGAAAGCAGCCAGGACAGCACCCGTGTCGCAGAGGAGGTGGCAGTATATATTATCACTGTTTCATGCTATCATTCTGATTTTGCCTGTAAATTGATGTGGGATTTTGAATCCTCTGAATCTGAAGATTATAGTACTTGATACCTCTTCACAGAGAAGTGTGGGAAATTAAGAGACACTTAATATATACGCATCTCTCTTTATCTGTGGTGGGAAGAATTACAGACATCTAACCCATTGGTGCATTTTTCCCCCAAAAAATAACTGCTCTTGGTAACTAGGTTAGCAGATGTGTTATTAGTGGACTCAGGGGTCATAAACATGTAGTCACATCTCTGATGTTGATGACTCTATGAGAGAAAGGAGAAAAATAAATGTGTCTGAGATGTAAACTCAGAAAGATGAGGATAATTCAAATGTTGGTGCTGTTGAATTGTGACTTTCGGTGTGACTGTACATTGCTAATGATGTTAAACCATGAAGCCTGTGAGATCTTGTGTTGCAGTGTGGCTTGGCCCTAGAGTTCTTGCATGCTAACCTAAGGTAGAAGATTAGCCTGTTTGCATGCGGCCGGATGCTGCGCCTGCCGTGAAGCATGTTCCGGGAGGTTGCCCCGACCCCTGTGGCTGCGTTCTCCCCCAGTCCTGTCTGTGGCCTCATTCACCGTGGTACGTGTGTATAACTCCATCATTCATTTCACTAACCTGAATGACCATTCTTCAGTTTAGCTATGTGCTGAAATGTGCAGTGTGCAGATTCACCTAAACCCCTATCTTTCTGATTTCTTTAGATATTAGGTTGAAAAAGCTTGTCGATGAGCGAGAGTGCTTATTGGAACAGGTAACAATCCTTTTATCACTTTATGGGTTCTGAACAGGGCACCTGAAACCACCTTCCTTTCCTTATTTTTTGCTTACTCAGAAAACTCCTAAATGTATCATAACCGAAAATAATTATCAAGCCAACTGGTTTTCTTAATATTTTTATCCAAATAGGACATCATAAATCATATGAGGTTGAGTAAGGATGTCTCAAAGACTCAAAGCCAAATTTGGTGTGTTTTACTGAATTGCTGCTTAAAATAAATACTAGTATAAAGGTCTAGATTACCCATCGAAGGGCAAGGGTGTTACTAAGTCCTTCCAAACACCATTTCTTACTTCTCCTTGTCTATGAGGTCAGTTTTGTTCTCACTCAGTGCCTCCTTTCTGGCAGGTTTTTCTTTTTTTTTTTTTTGCTGTTTTTGGCCAGGGCTGGGTTTGAACCCGCCACCTCCAGTATATGGGGCCAGCGCCCTACTCCTTTGAGCCACAGGCGCCGCCCCTGGCAGGTACTTCCTTCTATAGCTGATCAAAGTTGTTTGAACTGTGGTTCCTCTTCATTGGTCTCTCCTACCTCAAAACATACTAAGCAGTTATCCTATTTGATCTTTTTCATATGCAGGATATTTATTGAATTATTCCACAAAAATTTCTCAAGAAACCTAGTTCTCCTAATTCTCCCTCATAAGCCTAAAGAGATATATTTGCCTGACTTTTTATAACTCTGCTGAAGACTTGTCAGTTTGGATAAAGCACTGAGTATAGTGGGAGTAATTTCTTGAGACTCCTGTGATCTGTTCAAAACACACATCCACTGGAATTTGTACTTCCGTCCTTAAAGTAGCAGGCACTGACGGTATGTACTTAATTAGGGATCTCCTTCCCCCTACACACCAAGCACAGCAGAAAGACTGTGTTTCTCTCCTAGAGGGACGAAAGCTGTGTAGATACCAACTTTACGCCTCTGAGCAAAGCTCAGCTTAACCTGGCTCTGTGAGAAGGAGCACAGAGATTCTTTTTGGGGATTTTAATTAAGATATACCCAAGCCCAGAAGGTTCCAAGGGACGCTTTCTGGTTTCTTAATGAATAAAGAAAGTTTAATAGCACACTAACTTGCTAACTCTTAAACATTTGAAGTATTTTATGTACAATCTCCTCCTGAGTCTGGAGGAATTCCAACTTTGGAAATAACTTTTCACCCAGAGACACAAAATAATTCATGGCTGATATTGTAAACATTGTTTAATTGTCATTCCTTGTGCATTAAATTGTAGTACTTTCTGGGAAGAGTACTAACTGGCAGATTTTTTGTTTGCTTTAGTTTCTTCATAAAAGGGGAAAGATTGCCTGCCCAGCTGGTGGGCTGTAGGGTGGATTATAACCTTCACCACGTTTATCTCGGGGATAATCACACTATCTCTGTCTCTTTGACCCCCCGGGAACCCTCCACAACTGCAGGGCAGTGGCCATTTGCACTTCCAGGGTGTCAGTTTTTGCTTCCCTGCTGCTCCCTTTCTGACAGGCTCTAAGTTCAGCTTTTCAGTCTCATTTAGAATAGAGAAATTAACATCTTTTACTGGTGGGTGTTTTCAGATTAAGAAACTCAAAAGGCAGCTGGAGGAGAGACAGAAGAATGGCAAGCCGGACAGCCTTCGAGCTGAAGATGCCGTCTTGGAAAATGGGACAGACATGCACGTAATGGATCTACAAAGTAAATGTCGACCCCTGTGTGGAAGTAAACTCGTTCACTTGTGCTGAGCGCATCACACTTGTGCTGGAGAAAAGCTGGCATGAAGCTGTCATGGCAAAGCATGCCCAGTATTCACCTGTGTCCCCCAAAAGCCCATATATACAAAAGCACAAAGATGTTTCTCTATGGGATGGAAAAAGGATGGATAGGTGGGCAGAACAAAATGTTTCTCTCAGAGCCTATGAGTTAGAGCAGGTGCCAAAAAAATATGCACCAAGATGTCACCATGTGAAGCTCTGATGGAAAAAACCACATTTATTTTACTGGACGCAGCAGGTTTTAGATCTGCTGATTGCATGAAAAAATTGAAAGATATTTTTTATGCCAGTGAAGTAGAAATGGACTTAAGGAAGATAAAATTACACAAAGTCTCTCTCTCCCCTTCCCCCCACCCCTAACATTGCTTTATGCACAGGAGCGGAAAGGCACTCTCCCAGCCTGTGTTCACGGGAAGAGAGCACCTTTCCTCTTCCCAGCTCTGGCAAGCCTGGTGGCCTGGGCCAGATCTAACAGATTTGCCAAATGACTATTATAAAGTAAGGGCTTGGTTCCCAGTAACTATTGTTTTAACATTTTGAAAGCCCAAGAGCTTAACGAATTTTCCTTCTCTTTCAACCTTTAGGGGATGCCAACAGACAGATCAGCGACCTCAAATTTAAACTTGCAAAATCTGAACAAGAGATAACTGCATTAGAACAAAATGTATGTGCAAACTTGTTAAACAGCGTCTCCTAGGAATCGCCCTAAAGGGCTGAGGACAAAAATAAGCAGAGACTTTTAGAGCCAAAAAAAGGTCCTGAAAGGAATATGTTAAGACAAGTCTCTCAAAGTATTTCTTAGAGAGAGAACAAGTGGGAAGGAAGGAGAATTATGATTCAGGTTGTTATAACAGACATTAATCTGTTAATGCACAACAGTTGTAGAAAATAGCTAATGTGGCTGGGGGGGTTAAATTTTGTCATTTAAAAATAATTTAGTAATTAAAAAGCACTTCATACTGGATATCTCCCTTCCCTGGGTTTCTCTCCCCGCCAGGCCAGCTCTCCCTGGGATGTAGACATGGGGCTCTCCTGCCCCCAGCACGCTGGGCTCTGGGGCAGTATGTTCTATCCAGAGGGAGAGAAGACAGCTGCTTTTTCACCCTCAGTTGTGGGTATATGTGGATGGATGGAACTTCTTGGAATTTTTATAGAAACAAAAAGGAGCCTGGTGTACATAGAGGATGATGAGTTTGACAAAGCACCCTGGGTGGCACAGGACTGGTGTGTGCGTCATGCCTCTGCTGCTCTGAGAACCTTGACTGGGGCGGGCCCTGCCAGGCTCCTCCTATCGCTCCTCACCTGCCCTTTTCTGCTTCCCACCCATGTTCCCTGGAGGGATCAGACAGAGCTGAGGCCCTGGTGGATTCTCTGCTCACCAGCATGGCTCATTCTATTTCCAGAAGAGCAAGGGGAGAGGCAGAGCCAGGCGGCTGGGCGTCAGCACAATGGGGGTCACCCTGTGGATGGGGGTCAAGGAAACGAGTCCCTATCAGTGGTAGTGGTGGAGGGGGGCTCGCTCAGAAATACAAGCAAGTAACTCGTACAGCAGCCTCAATTGTCCAATCACATCCTAATTCTTTGCAGGGTGTTCTCTCGTGTCTTAAGCCACACTCTTTGATCTCAGATGGAATAAAGCAACTTAAGAAGGAAAATGGGTCTACTCATTTATACCTGTGGTTTTTCCCTCTCATTTAGGTAATAAGGTTAGAGAGTCAAGTAGCACGTTATAAATCGGCTGCTGAAAATGCAGAAAAAATAGAAGATGAACTTAAAGCTGAAAAGCGGAAACTCCAAAGAGAGGTAAAATTTTTAGGCCATTTATAGGGAAAGAAAGGGTGATAAATGTCCCTGTAGTTAGGACAGTAGAGGGAGGATTTACCACAGTTAAATTTGCCATGGGGCTCTTCACCGTCAGATCATGCAAACCACCTAAAGTGCCAGCATCCTAGTAAAGGTTCAGCCAGGTAGGAGATGAGGGCCAAATCACTGTTGGCATTAAATGGCTCCCAACAGTCTTGAGAATTTCCCGTAGGACTCGTCCAGAAACACCAAGTTACTGAGATAAAGGAGTAGCCAGGCCTCTTATTCTCAGTAAATGTTGTCTCATCTGGGGCGGGTCTGCGTAGGGAACTGGGAGAGGTGGACCCACAGTGGCGCAGCGCCAGGTGGTGTGCAGTGGTGAGGCCAGGAACTGGGAGAGGTGGACCCACAGTGGCGCAGCACCAGGTGGTGTGCAGGGGTGAGACCAGGACTGTCAGAGCTCACCACAGGAAAAGTGCCCCCTGGGAAGCTGAGCTGCTCTAAAGCCACCTGCTGGTCACACTCGTTAATTTCTGTGCTTCCAATCTCTAAAAAAAATAAATTACATATATTTTACCTACTAAGGACACTTGACAAAGTTGTTTGTTCAACAGATACTTGTACATCTACCGGATGCTGGGATCAAAGCCTCTGCCTTCTTAGAACCTTCCCTCTGGGGGACAGAGGGGCCCATGCCCAGGAAGGGGCCAGGGCACAGTAGTGGCTCAGGCTGGCGCAGTTTTAAGGTGACCAAGGATGACTTCCCTTCTAGTGACGTACGAGGACAGACCTGAAGCTGGTAGGGGGCAAGTGTCATGAGACTGGGAGAAAGTCCTTCCACGCGGAGGGGCCAGTGAGAGCAGAGATGACTTATGTTTCAGTAATGTGCAGAGACCCTACAGGAGGTGATGGTGCTCTTCCAGGGAAGAAGTGGTGGCCATTCTCATGTGGGCAAGCACAATGGAGAAGGCCCAGGGATGCTCTTTCTCTCCTCTCTAAAAATCTTTCTTCACCCACATTCCCCACCCCATGCCACCCTCAGTACATATCCTCTTAAAAGCAAAGAGGCGACCCCTGAAAAAGCCACCTGTACTCAGAGAACTTAGGTCCTCTCCCTTCCCTGAGGCCCCACACCCCTGGCCCGTTCTTGCCTCTGCCTCCCACCCCTGCCTCAGATGCCCAGGGGTCGATCTCACTGCAGGATTGGACCCAGCTGACCTAACGCATCTCCCCTCAGACTCCGGGGTTGTCCTTGCACACTTCCGCCGCATCCCGCATGCTTTGATGTGGGCCATTTCAGTTACCATGTTCTAAGTATTTCCAGATTTCCATTATGGTTTGTACTTTAACCCGTGGTTTGTACTTTAACCCGTGAGTTATTTAGAAATAGGCTTTTTAAAAGACGTGAGTTTTTTTCATTTGACTTTCTAGCTTAATTTAGCTACGGTCAGAGAACATGGTCTTTACCATAGCTGGCCTTAGGATTTTGTCCATAACTTGCTTCGTACTTACCTGATACATGACTGATTTTTGCACATGTCTCAAACATGCTCAGAAAGCTTGTGTAGATTTATGGCTACAAAGTTTTGTGTTCCTCCGCTGATCGGACCTGCCAAGTGGGTATTCCTTTTGTGTGCTGCAACTCGCAGTAACCGGTAGAGATCCCAACAACTTCCCTAGTAGATAGATGGTGGTAGATTTATCTCATTCTCCCTGTTTCTCTGTCAGGTTTTGCTTCATGTGTTTTGAGGCTGTTTGTTTAAAATTCTTAACGTCTCCTTGCTGAGGAGCCCCTGGCATCGTCCTGCAGGGACCTGTGTTTCTCCGTCCCTGTGTTCACATGTCAGTTACTAATGTGGCAGCACCAGCTTTCTTTGGGTTAGCATTTGTCCACTTTTGATTTTTCCATCCCTTTGCCTTCGGTCTTTTCTGTGTGCTCAGGCATTAGGTTGTCTCTTTTGAGAGGCGTACAGCCAGGTGGCAGTTGTTGTTATTGAATCTGAAATCTGTGCATTTTCACTGGAGCCCTTAGTCCATTGTCACTGGTATTGTCGGACCCATTCCTGCCATCCTACTGCAGATGTCCATTTGTCCTGCCTTCTTTATGTCCTTTTTCTCTCTCCAGATTTAAAATTGATATTCAATTTCTGCTCTTTGGGTGATCAGTCTTGGGATATTATTGGTATTTAACTTTAAAAGTCTTAAAGTTGAACAGTGTCTTTACCCCCCCTTCTGTAGCACCGTGGCTCTAGTCCCCTTCCTGACACATGCGTTCACACACGCATGTACTTGTATGCACACATATCCACACATACATATTTGGACCTTTTTTTTTTTTTTTCTTTTTTTTGTAGAGACAATCTCACTTTATGGCCCTCGGTAGAGTGCCGTGGCATCACACAGCTCACAGCAACCTCCAACTCCTGGGCCTAAGCGATTCTCTTGCCTCAGCCTCCCGAGTACCTCGGATTATAGGCGCCCACCACAACACCCGGCTATTTTTTTGTTGCAGTTCGACCGGGGCCAGGTTTGAACCCGCCACCCTCGGTATATGGGGCCAGCGCCTTACCAACTGAGCCACAGGCGCCACCCCATATTTGGACCTTTTTAAACCCCACTCATCAGACAGTTCGTTGTTTTAGACAGCCCATTGACATATCTACACATTTGCCAGTTTACCCGACTTCCCAGTTGGTATCTTACACTTGTAGATCATTCGATTGGCCTTCGTGGTGGTGAATCTCCTCAGTGTTTGTTTACGAATGCTTTTTTTCACCCTTGTTCTTGGGCAGTAGTATTGAGCGATGTGCAACTCTAAGGCAGCTGTCATTTTTTCTCAGTGATCCTAACTGCTGTCTTCCAGCTTCCATTGATGCTGTTGGGGAATCTGTAGTTCTAACTGTGAGACTTTCTCTGTTTACTTCCCTCTCTAGCTTCTTCCAAATCCTTCTTCATGTTTGATTTTCTACAGTTTTATTCAATGTTAGACATGGGTTTATTGCTATTTATTCTGCTTGGGATATATAGTGTTTCTTAGATCTGTGAATTCTTTCGTAAAATTAATTTTGGAAAATATTTAACTGTTAGCTCTTTAAATAATTCCTCTTTCCTGCTCTCTCTACTTTCACCTTTTAGACTCTAATCAGAGGGTTATTAGGCTTTCTCATTGCAACCTCTACATTTTTTAACCATCTCTCTTTTATATTTCCCACCACCTTCTCTCTACTGTGTAATGCATAAATTATTGTTTTTTCATAGATTTTCCAGTTTCTGTTTTAAAAGAAAGAAAGTACATTTATTCCTTATATGTGTGCTTTCTTTTTAAATTATAACCTACTTTTTAAAACATTTCCTGACAGCTATTCTGTGTTCTGTATCTGACAACTGAAACACGTTCAGTCTTCGGGAGTCTAATTCTGTTGCTTATTTCTTCAGTTGACTCTCACTCAAATGGTTTTCCCCTTCACGGATGAAGTGTTTTGTGAGGATTATCCTTGGTTTTTGTTTGTAGGGAGTCTAATTCTGTTGCTTATTTCTTCAGTTGACTCTCGCTCAAATGGTTTTCCCCTTCACGGATGAAGTGTTTTGTGAGGATATCCTTGGTTTTTGTTTGTAGGAACACTCCAGGCTGACGTGGGGAAATTTCCTGCAGTCACAGAGGACTTGCTTCTGCTTCTTGGTGATGGTCGGAAGGACTTCTGTCCCAGGATCCCAGTCACCCTTCTTGAGTGTTTTGGGTTGAAGCTGAGCCACAGATTCTGTCATAATATCTGTCTCCGCTGCCATATGGCCATAGTACTTGCAGCTTAGGGCACCTCCACTCTGCCCTGCTGCCTGGGCTCCAGACAGCTCCTGCTAATGTGGCTTCTGCTGCTCATCTCCCTGCCCTGACTCGCAGGCTCTGGGGCCCTGGCTGCCAGGTGTGAGCATCTTGGCCTCAGATAGCCGCACTTTGGTTTCTGGCTGCGGAAGCCTTTCTGCTGGCTGCCCGGGGCTGTGGGGGACCACCTCCTCCAACTGGGTCTGGCTGAGCTCTTTGCTTATTTGCCTCACTTACCTTTTGTGAGACCCTGAGGATCCCCAAGATTGTGCCCTGTCTGGGTCCAGTTATTTCAGAGGAGGAAGATTCCCCTAGTCACTCAATGATGCCAGAATCACGGGCCTTGTATTACTTCTTAAGTTAAGAAACACACATACACATGCAAGTATTTTTAGCACTTTAGTGGGTCCACGTTATGCTTGTATTTTTCAGTAGGATTGGAGTCATGGTGATTTATGTTTGGAGGAAACTAGTTCCTCAGAGCTCACTACCCTTCCTCTGTTTCCAGCTCCGCTCTGCATTGGATAAAACAGAAGAGCTTGAGGTGAGCAACGGCCACTTAGTGAAGCGTCTAGAGAAAATGAAAGCAAATAGAAGTGCACTCTTATCCCAGCAGTAGACACAGCTCTGGACAGGCAACTGGCTGGTGACTGGAGAGCACTGTCCACGGGCTTCTCTCTGTCCTGTCTGGAGCGCTGCTGCTTCCCCTGCTGTCCGAGAGAAGACCGCGGCGGGCACTTAGCTCCTCGGTGCTCTGTGCCATGGCTCACCGAAGGCACCCCAGCCGCCACCAGATGCCTCTGCCTGCAGAGCCCTGGCCCGCCTGGGGCCGACACCTAGAACCTGCAGAGTACTCCATAAATAAGCACACTGGGCCTCGAGGGGCCTTGTCTGATGGCACAGCAGCCTCTGAGCGCCATTGAAAACAGTGATCCAACTAGAGATGAAGGTGGGACTTGGGTTTCTTTCCATGTGTCTTGCTGAAGATTAAGGGGAAATGTGACAGTGTTGGGACTTCCTTTCGTGGCAGAGTCTGCAGTGGGAGCAACTTCAGTCCATAGTATCTTAGTCTGCGCTTTTCATACGCAAAACACTGTGGAACCACAAGCCATTACCAAGCAGAACCTTTCACTGGAAACAAGGGGATGGTCTAGACGTAAAAGTGACCTTAAGAAGACTCTTTACAGGCAACAAACAAAGCTTTTCTAAGGGATTTTTGCATCAGTTCAGTCATAAGAAAACTTTTTTCCCAGGGTAATTAGGCAATAGCTTCACTGAAAATGACAGCTTTTCATTTGCTTTATTTAATCCTTATATTTGGAATTGAAGTTGTTAACTTCTTTTAAAGAATGTACTATTAGAAAAATAAAAAAATGAAATGTTGAAAGACTTGAGCAATGTGGTTTTAATTTTTCCCACTGAAAAATAAATCTTTAACTGATTTCATAGTAAGTGTTCTGTATATTTTGGATCTGCTTTTTATTTTTTTAACGTCAAATCAATTTTTTTCCTTCCTCTATTTAAAAACAAAGGTATATTTGCAGAATCAGTGCATTTAGATAGAACAAAAAGTAAGCTGACGATGTAGGAGATAGTAGAGACAATGATGTCAAGGACAAAAAGTAGAAAAAGCTAGAACATGATTTTCACATCTATTTTCATGGAATAAAACTTTCCTTGCAGATGTAGCTACTGGAAATCTTGTTGCTGGCTTTTTTCACCCCTGTCACCCAGCCTTTCTCAGCCTCACCATGATCTTCATCCTGAGCCAGTTCATTCTTGGTTGCTGGGAGCAGCTGTCCTATGTGCCAGGGGATGTGAGCAGTATCCCTGGACTCTGCCCACCAGATGCCAGTAAGCCCCACCCCAGATTCTTATAAACAAAAATGTCTCCAGACATTGCCAAATGTCCACTGTGGGGTACAGAAGCACCCCCTGTTGAGAACCATTACTCTAGCCTGAATTAGAAGATTGGGAAAGGAGATGGTTGAAACCTAGACCAGGATTCCTGTTGTATGTTTCCTACAAATCACTTTCAGTTTTAGAAATGAAACAGCATTTAGGACATACAGCAGCCTACTCAAAAGACATCAGAAGTGGATAACACAAATGGATACCACTAATCAAATGCTGTTCAGGATTGCAATGAGAAGACCTTCACCCCCAGCCTTCTGTGCCCCCAACCCAGGCACTCAGGGATCCCACTGAGCTCTCCTTCTGAAGACAGCACCATGTCTGACTCTCTATGGCTTTGAAAAAATCCTATCCCCACTCCCAGCTCAGATGTACTGAGCTTTGGGGATGTGGCTTTTTATATTTCTATATCAAAAACTTTAAATCTACAGTTTTGTTTGTTTGAGACAGAGTCTTGCTCTGTCAACCTAGTTAAAGTGCAGTGGTATCATAGCTCACTGCAACCTCCAGCTCCTGCATTCAAACAATCCTCCTGACTCAGCCTCTTTAGTACCTGAGACTACAGGCACCCACCATCATGCCCAGCTAATTTTTCTATTTTCGGTAGAAATGGGGTCTTGCTCTTGCTCAGGCTGGTCTTAAATTCCTGAGTTCAACCAGTCCTTCTGCTTAGGCCTCCCAGAGTGCAAGGATGACAGGTGTGAGCCTGTCTAAATCCAGTCTTTTAAGAATCTAGATCAAGTTTAGTTCAGATGCCATAAAGAACAAAACAATTATTTTTCAATGGCCAGTCTGAGGGGTAATGTAAAAAGAGAAGCTGGTTGGCTTCTGTTACACCAAATGTAAAAAAAAAAAAGAATCAGATCCAGAAACAATTTTTCTACATACCAAGATTTTAGCACAGTTGAGATTTAGCAAAGTAAACCATGAGAGAATGTAAGTGCAGATACATTAATATAGCAATAGGGCAAGTCTGAAAACAAAATTTATGGGAATCTGAGTTAGATCTGCTAAATTTCACCTCAGAAAAGGTAGTTGCCTCAGCACAAACAGCTGAAGAAGCTGAGTCAAGGGAAAATAATCGCCCAAACAGGTTTTAATACCCGGGAATCTCTTTTGTGTTAGAAGCTAATGTTTTTTCTTTATTGTGATTTTTAAAATATATTTAATATTTTTGTTTTTACCCTAAACGTGTGTGTGTGTGAGAGAGAGAGAGAGATTCCATGATTTCATCAAGAATGACTTTGCAAGTTTTATGGAAGGTGGCCTTTCTGGAGTTTATTATAATTCACTCAACAACTCACTTGGGGATGGCTCCAGATGAATATCAAGCACTTATTCAAGCACTGGGGATATGACAATTATATTACAGTGGGGAATGCAGATGATAAACCTGTAAACAGTAAGTGATTAGGATTTCAAATGGCAAAAGCGCTAGGAAAAAAATTGAAGGCAAGTGGTGGGAAAGAGCATGTGCTGGAGTGTGCTCAGGCCTGGCAGTGTGGGGACGAACATGCTTCAGCTGTCAGGAGTTGGTGACGTTTAACCTACAACCTGAGGAGGAAGAAGTCCAGGCCATTCAGTCCTGCTGAATGTCTATAATAGCATTGTCCAAAAGAAACATAACATGAGCCGTGTACATAACTTAAATCTTTCTAGTTGCTAGGTTTAAAAAATGAACAGCCAAAATTCTACCCGAACTATCATTTCATCATGTAATAATGTTTTTAAATTATAAATGAGATATTTATATTCTTTCCATATAGAAAATTTTCAAATCCAGCTTATATTTTCTGTTTATGGCAACATTTTAATTCAGATACCAAGTTTTCATAAATACTGGATCTGTGTCAAGATTTCATAAAATTTATACTTGAAACAGTAGATTCGGGACAGTGGCTCACACCTGCATAGTCCCAACACTAGCCATCACTTGAGCCCAGGAGTGAGCTATGATTGAGCCACTGTGCTCCAGCTTGGGCAACATAGAAAGACTCTGTCTCTATAAAAAATTTTAAAAAGTAAAACATTAGCCAGGTGTGGTGGCTGAGGCAGGAGAATTGAGCCCCCGAGTCCCAGGTTGCAGTGGGTTGTGATTGCACCACTGCACTGCAGCCTATATGACAAAGTGAGACCCTGTCCCTAAAAAAGAAAAAAAAAATGGATTCACATAACTGAGTTGTTCTAAACATATTTAAAAGTTTACCTGACCCGGCCTGCGGGTCAGTCGACAGGGATACCTGGAGGAGGGGGTGAGAATGAAAAAGGGGCAAGGGGCGCGAAGAATGGAGACAAGACAGGAGTCTGATCAAGTCTCGTTTACTGCAAAGTTCTTCCAGGGTATATAAGGGTAGGTGAAGGAGGAGGTTTACGTCACCAGGTATCCAAGCAACTTGGCCTTGGTGGAGATAAGTTCCAAACGGCAAGCTTCCAAGTTTCGCTCACGTGATTTATGAGAAGAGGCCTGGCATTTGCAGGGAAATAGAAACTTAAGTCTGTTAGTACCGGAAATAGCACTTGGCTTACAAGATAGATGCTGTGGTGTCAGCCTTCCACATTTACCAATAATTACATTGAATACCAGAAATTCATTTTCCTTTAGTAATTGCAACCACATTGATAAAACTGATTCATCTTTTTTAGAAGAATTGATTTGACTTTAAAGCAAAAACATATAGATTTCAAAACTATATCCATATTAAGTAAATTCATCAACTCTTGTGTTGATTCAGGATCAGTTTATTAAATTCAAAGAAGTATTGCATAAATTACAAAGCAACTCTATCAGCTTGGTGCCTGTAGCTCAGTGGCTAGGGTGCCAGCCACATACACCAGAGCTGGTGGGTTCAAACCCAACCTGGGCCTGCCAAACAACAATGACAACTACAACAACAACAACAAAAATAGCCAGGTGGGCGCTTATAATCCCAGCTACTTGGGAGGCTGAAGCATGAGAATCGCTTACCCCAAGAGTTTAAGATTACTGTGAGCTGTGAGGCCACAGCACTTTACCGAGGGCCACATACTGAGACTCTGTCTCCAAAAAAAAAATAAAAGAAAGAAAAGAAAAGCAACTCTGTCAGCAAAATGTTCTTCAAATTTTTCTTGTAGTCTTTACAACTAATTTACATAACTATTTATTACAATTAAAACCTTACACATACTGGGCACTGTGGCTAACACCTGTAATCCTAGTGCCCTGGGAGGCCAAGGCTGGTGGGTGGATTGATTGAGCTCAGGAGTTCAAGACCAGCCTGAGCAAGAGTGAGACCCTATCTCTACTAAAAATAGAAAACTTATGGGGGCAGTGTGGCAGGTGCCTGTAGTCCCAGTTACTCCAGAGGCTGAGGCAAGAGGACCACTTGAGCCCAAAAGTTTGAGGTTGCTGTGAGCTATGATGATGCTACAGCACTCTAGCTAGACTGACAGAATGACCCATTACTAAAAAAAAAAACAAAAAAAACTTACACATAATGATGCATGTGTTAAAATTATCATTATTGATTTGTAATTTGAAAAGTTTCCATTTCCATATAAATCCTTAAACTTGCTTACATCAATCACATATAAAAGTCTAAGGGTCTTTTTCTTTTTCTTTTTTTTTTTTTTTTGAGACAGAATCTTATTGTGTGAGGGATCGTGGAATGGCCAGTGTCACAGGTGTAAGCCCACTCCTGAAATGGTATGAAAGCAAGAAACGGCTACAAGCTCATGGTGGCAAATAGCGATATTCTTTATTTCCAGCCAGCTTAAATAGCCACCTAGTCACGTACACACTGTTGATCTATAATCACATAGTACTTTACACAATATATTGTAAAACTTGATTAACCTTTTCTGGGTGTTTACTAATCTACTGATCAACTGATATACATTTTTCTAACCCCAAAATAACTAACACATGAGACATACGTCAGCTGCTTTGCTCGTGAGCCGATAAGTCACAAGACTGCAGTAAAGAAAGAGTAGATTGTTCCTTTAAATCTCTGGAAACCCTTAACAACCTAAGGGCAGAAACTTAGTATCTCGCTTAACCATGGTCCGGAGGCTGTTCAGTTTATTGATTACATGACTTGCATGCATCAGCCTCTGGGCTGTATCTCTGGGAGTGGAGTTTTCTGCTCCAAAGCCCCAGGCCTAACAGCCATATACCGAGGCAGCCAGGCCTGCAATGAAACCTTTTTGTCAGCAAGAAATTGAAATTGATTTTCTCCAGCAGCTTGGGCACAAAGCATATAGGCTTGTAGCCTATAGAGTCAAAAGCTGTCACCCTGGGTAGAGTGCTGTGGCATCATAGCTCACAATGACCTCCAACTCTTGGGCTCAAGTGATCCTCTTGCCTCGGTTTTTCAATTTTTAGTAGAGATGGGGGTCTCGCTTTTTGCTCAGGTTGGTTTTGAACGTGTGAACTCAAGCTATCCACCTGCCTCGGCCTCCTGGAGTGCTCGGATTATAGGCATGAGCCACCCTGCCTGGCCATAAGGGTCTTCTTGAGCTTCAAATTTAGCCCATTCATATGTAATATAACATCAGAGAGAAAACAGTCACAATGCCAGTTTTTTATTTTAATTATTGATTATTTACAAACTTCCTTTTGTTTTAAGAAAATCTTGAACTGCAGTTAAGAGAAAGTAAATCTTTGTAACATCCAAAATGAGCATTGGCTAAGAGCGTAATCAATAAATTCCTGTCTTCTAATTAACAGTTTCATAAACTGGTGATTCACAACACTTGTATGTGTACACCGGCTGATCTTGACAACTGTATCCATGCTCTTTTCATAGAGACTGCTTCAAAAAACTGAGCACAACATTTTCATTATGTTTCATACAGTGAAATAAAGCAATAAGAGAAACATCACTCTCTTATTTTAAAATGCCAGAAACTTTGTATTTTTCATCTAATGTATTTGGAGAACCATCCGTCATGATAGAAGCCAATGTTTTCATATCTAATTTCATATCTAGCTGAAACTGTCTTTTGAGATAGGTAAAAGATTTTAAAATATTAACATCACAAGTTCAATTGACAAAACAAATTAAACTGAAAAAAGTATAACAATTTAAGGAACCATTCAAGGGCCATCTTTTCTTAGACCCTAAAGCAGTGTTATGATAGAATGTTAATTTCCTTCAGTCAGAGAGCAGTTCTCCTAAGTAGCCCAGACAAGATCACCCCAACAGGTTTTCCTGCAGGTGTGTACACATGCACACATACAAACAGAGACAAATGCTACATATACAGACAGAGCTTTGCAAAGGATCTGTACAGTGCTACGGCCTGAGACACTGGGGACTTACTTGGTGTCGTGGGGCTAAGTGGCTCTATCTTGTTTCAGCTGGTCTCTGTCCTACCCTAGTGAATCAGTTACTCTGTGTTGAAGTCTCAGCTGTGGAGAATTATCAGCAATTAAGTCACCTCACTCCCCACAGGCAACAACTGGAAAAGGAAAATCAAACCTTCCCACAACCACACACCCAGGGTACTACTTTGGATAGTCCTCAGGTGATTGGCCCGTTCAAGAGGTCCAAATCAATTGTCCCAGTCAGCACGTCCCAGTCATGTGGGAGAGTTCAAAAGGTCTCTGGCAACTAGATAGCAGGGGTCTGCTGACAGCTGAAGTATGACTCACTCCAGTGCTCCGTGAGGTCAGAAGGACCCACCCAGCAAATGAATTAGTCTGGGAAGGTTGATGCCTCCTTCCCCATCTTGCACCTCTGTCACACTCAGTCACTGGTACCCCTGCAGGGCTGTGACCCAGTTCCCTCCAATGAGCAGATGCTCCAGGGGTTTGCACCTGCCTGAGTCACTATGTCTCCTCAGCAGGCCTTTATACTCTGCCTCCATCTGGCAGGGGGAGATGAGGCCTGACAACCTCAGGTGCTTAATGGAGGCTGGGGCAGTTCACTCAGTTCCAGCCCCACCCCTGATTGATGTTGCTGACAGAACAGAACAATTTCACAGAATTTGTTTCTGTCCCAGCTATATTTGCCTGCAGATCAGACGCTGGGAGTATACTGCTGTTTGAGTTCACAGAAAATGCGACTCAGCCCCAGTCTGTGCCACTGCCCGGAGCTGGCGTGTCTGTCTCAGCTGCAGACTGCGTTGGGGCAGGTGCAGCTGGAGCTCACACTCAGCTTTTGGTTTCTGCTCTTCCCGCCTGCCTTTGTCTCAGCTATGATCCCCTAATGGCCAGATGCGTCTTATACTCAGCCCTGCCCTGGGAGTATGCTGTCTCTAAGTGCTTCCCCACCATACCCCGCCCAGGCAGGTACCACCTCAGGCATACCCTTTACTCATGGGGCCTGCATTTCTATCCCAGATCTGTTCCACCAGTGGCTGCCACCAGAGAAAATGCCCGGCTTCCTCTGGTTACCCAGAGAGTCAAGGAGTGTCTCTTCAAAATATCCCCAGGAGTGTGAGCCCTATTGTTCCCATTGCCACCACTGCTGCTCTGTGCCAGGGGGAACCAACTCTCCTTCTCCTGTAGGGTTCCCTCAGCCTCAGTTCACTGTCTTCTCTTTACTCCCTGCAGCAGAATCAGCACAGACCAGCAACAGCCCACGCCATGTCACACCTCTCGAGAAAATACCCAAGAATTTGGACTCAATGGGGGACAGGCTTCCAGACCTGGGTGAGAGTGGAGGGGAGTGCTGGGAGTTCAGAATTGCAGGTAGAGAATACATACAGTTTTATGCCTGGTGAGAGAGTGCCATGGCACATTCGTAAGTCCTCTCTAGGGAAGGAGTTCTGGTTTTTAGAGGGTCTCTCCTGGGGGATAAAATAAGAGGGGATCTAAACTCTGCTCACTTGTTTGTATAGAGTATACTGTGAGCCCTTCTCATGGGGGAGGGGACTTCCATCCACTTGGCGATGGATTTTGTATCTATTGTTTGTTTCCTTGGGGTCTCAGCTCACCTCAGCATGGTTGATGTGCATTCTTCAACCTTCTCTTTTGGCTTAGCTCCAAACTATCGGCTTACTTGCTAAACTTCTGTCCTTTAAGTCTCCTTCTGGACTGGAGCCTCTGTGGAAAGCTGGCTCCAGTCAGCCATCTTGGCTCTGCTCTCCATTCCTTAATCTTTGACGAAAGAGTACTAGCTGTGAAATAGTATAGTAATTTAAGGATCCATTTAATGGCCTTTTTTTTTTTTTTTTTTTGAGACAGAATCTCACTATGTCACTCGCGGTAGAATGCCATAGCATCCAGCTCACAGCAACCTCAAACTCTTGGGCTTAAGAAATTCTCTTACTTACGTACACCTCCCAAGTAGTTGGGACTACAGGTGCCTGCCACATTGCTTGGCTACTTTTTTGTTGTAGTTGTCATTGTTGTTGTTGTTGTTTTGTAGGGACAGTCTCACTTTATTGCCCTCTGCAGAGTGCCATGGCATCACACAGCTCACAGCAACCTCCAACTCCTGGGCTTAGGTGATTCTCTTGCCTCAGCCTCCTGAGTAGCTGGGACTACAGGCGCCCACCACAACGCCCGGCTATTTTTTTTGTTGAGTTTGGCCAGGCCGGGTTTGAACCCACCACCCTCAGTATATGGGGCTGGCACCCTACCCACTGAGCCACAGGTACCACCCAGTTGTCATTGTTGTTTTAGCGGGTCCGGGCTGCCTTTGAACCCGCCAGCCCTGATGTATGTGGCCGGCACCCTACACACTGAGTTATGGCTGCCAAGACTTAATGGCCATTTTTTTCACCTTTAAGATTGTACATAGGCCAGGCCATGTTACAGTAAAACCTCATCTTTTTTTTAGTCATAGGTGGCACCCCTAAGATAACCAATCAGACAGGATATGACCCAACAGGCTGTCCTTTGGAACTGACAACTGAGCCCCCATGGTTTGGGTCCATAGAAAATACATCTAGGCAACAAGATGGGCCCTCTGACCCCTGTGCACAACCCAACAGGGACTCTAACCCCTGTGGGCACCTGAATGAAAGTGAAAAGGATGTCTTTATAAATCTGAGGTACTGCCGAGATCAGGACACCACACTAGCCATTCCCAGAAAAAGTGTCACAGTAGTGCTTCAAGAAGCAACAGGGAAGCACGTTCAGGTATCACCAGTCCAGGAAGATGGTCAGAGCCCTCAGTAAGTCTTATTTGCCAAGCCACCCACCTGACAGTCCCTTCATGATCACCAAAATATATTGCTGGACCAATGACTCTGTCCACCTGTTATCAAGTCAATCAAAGGAGAAGCAGATGAGAGAGAAACAGGTTTTTGTTTTATTTTGTTTTGTTTTAGAGACAGAGTCTCACTATGTCACCCTCCGTGAGTACTGTAGAGTCATAGCTCACAGCAACCTCAAACACTTGGGCTTAAGAGATTCTCGTGCCTCAGCTCCCAGTACCTGGGACTACAGGCAACCGCCACAACACCTGGCTATTTTTTGGTTGTTGTAGTCATGATTGTTGTTTAGCAGGTCCAGGCCAGGTTCAAACCTGCCAGCCCCAGTCTATGTGGCTGACACTGTACCACTGAGCTATAGGCACTGAGCCATCAACAGTTTTATTTAAAGAAAAGCCAGAAATTCTGGAGAACAGCAAGGACATCTCCACAAAGAGCTGTTCCATTTTCTTGTTACTTTAATGTTCTCACAGTTAGAGTAAGCATCAGCAATGTTATTACTCATCATAATATATAGTCACAGCTTCTTTCTCATAGATTGTAAGGTTACACAATATCTACTCATCTTAAAGTGTTTATGTATTCAAAGTTTTTACTCTAGACTAAACTTAGTTAATGCTTCACTGGGTGCACAGAGTGCCCTGGATCCTTGACCAGTACCTGGAGTCCAGTTCCCCAACTTATCAGTGACAATAGCCCTGGAAGGGAATAAACAATCTCCAGATGTCAGCACAGAGGCTCATCCTGCCTTGTTAGGGCCTGACCAGCAGGTCAGTGACTGTCCATCATAAAGAGTTCTGTTAGACCACATCAAATTTCAGCTTATGAAACATCAAAACAACTATGCCATGAGGCAGTGAGTACTTCCCTGAACAACACCCTATTTAAAATGGTAAACACCAGGCCAGGCATAGTGGCTCACACCTGTGATGCCAGCCCTTTGGCAGGAGGATCACTTGAGCCCAGGAATTTGAGACCAGCCTGGGCAACATAGTGAAATCCTTCCCTTAAAAAAAAATTTTAAAGGATAAAATTTCTGATCCTTCCACAATTCCTGTTCCCCTTTCCTGCATTTTTGTCAGCTTATCACCATCTAATGTATGAGATTTTCCTTCACAGCTGGCACGTAAGTTCCATGATAGGTGGTAGGGAATTGAGGGTACAACTGCAGGAAGAGCCAGATTGGAGGTGTAGATTTAGGAGTCGGCGCAAAGTGCAATTTTCAAGTGTTGGGATGAGGCTTGTCTAGGGTGAAGGTGTCTAACAGGGATTAGTTAGAAGAGGAGGGGCCAGCAAAGAGTACTGAGGAGGACAGCAGAGGTACTAAGAGATGACAAAGGGCAAAAGACTATGAAAATATACAAACCAGGTCAGCTTAGACAGCCAGGGTTTTCCTGGTCTCCCTTCCTACCCTGCCCTGCCCAACGAGCATTAACCTGTCCCCAGATCCTCTCCCATGATGTGGCATTAACCATGGTCCCACCCTGGGCAGAGGCGTCAGGGCTACTCTGAGCCCTTCTTCTGCCTCACCCCCTCCACACTCACCTCCTGCACATGGCCCTAGCAGCTCCACCTAAGGGAGAGCTCACAAGTCTCTCCCTTTCCATCACTGTCACCCACTCCTCTGGACAGGCCAGCATCCCTAGCCACACACCCTTCCTGGTCTTCCCTGCTCGGTCTTCCTCACCCTTCCAAGCTGTAAGAGTAAACACATGACAGTCTCCACATCCATAAGCATATGTGACCTCTGCAATAACCGCTGCAGGTCCATGCTGTAAGTGAGGAAACTGAAGCACAGAGCAATTTGTCTGAAGAGACACAATGGCTAGATGGAGGGTCCTTGAGTAGCTGCTCGTAACCACTCCACTGTGAGGCTGGGGCATGCCTGTCCTACTCAGCACCAGGGGCCCAGAGCACTGTCTGGTACACAACACTCAGGGAACAATAGCTTGTGTTGCTTCTCCATTGTCGTGACTACTACTATTACCGTGAGTCGAACATTTCCCAAAGCATGTTTCCATTGACCACCCATTTCTTGGAATGTCAGGAAGGGCTCTAAGTAAAGAGCTCTGTAAACAAACAGCCTTTGTTGACGCTCCCTTAGACAGGTAGTGGATTTGCTTCTTAAGGAGCATTGAACCTTGAATGTCATTGGGATTCCCTAAGCAGGAGATAGACTGGGCGCTACTTCAAAAACTGTGTGATCAGAAAAGTTGCCCTATCCAATGAAATATATTTTTAGAGCTTCTAACAATTTGTGGTTTTCCTATAGCCAAAATATATAGTTTTTAAAACTACAAGGACACTGAAGATGGCCAACTGGAGCCAGCTTTCAACAGAGGCTCCCATCCAGAGGGAAGGATTATGACCAGAAAGTACCCAACAATGCTGAAGACTGGGAGCTGAGCTGAGAAAGAAGAGTGATAACTGCATGTCACCTCTGCTGAGGCAAGCTGCGACTCCAAGAAAGCAAATTTCAGCTAAGACTTCAACCCAGAGTCACTGATCCACTAGAATTGGAAAAAGACCAGCTGAATACAAGACAGAGCCACCTAACCCCACCACACCAAGTAGGTCCCCAGAGCCTCAGACTGTAACACTGTACAGGTCCTTTGCAAAGCTAAGGGAAAGGCTACAGTCACGAGTCCCAGATCCTTGGCAAAAGGCTAGTTAAGTTAACCATAACTTTAGGAGCCCCAATCCAATTTCACCTTACCTGCCCATCTAGCCAAACGGTGAAAAAATAATCATGGGGCAGAATCAGCAGAAAAACTCTGGCAACATGAATAATCAGAATAGATTAACTCCCCCAAGAAATGACAAAACAGACACACCAGATGATCCCATTCATAAACAAATGGCTAAAATGTCAGAAATTGAGTTCAGAATTTGGATAGCAAATAAGATCAACAGAATGGAGGTAAAGACAGAATTAGCATTTCCAGGAGTAATTCAAAAGTTGTCTCAAGAAATCAATGACTTCAAAGACAAAATCACCAAATATTTTGACACATTGAGGCAAGAACTTGTAGCCCTCAAAGAAAAATACAGTACAATGCCTAGTGACAGAAAGGACTAGGCAGAAGAAAGGATCTCTGACATTGAAGACAAAGCTTTTGAATGTTCACAAAAGCTCAAAGAGGAAGAGAAGTGGAGAGCAAAATGGATCATTCTCTCAAAGAGCTTTGGGATCATTCGAAGAAAACTAATATTCACCTTATAGGAATCCCTGAAGGTGATAAGGCTGCTTTGAAAGGCGCAGATGATCTACTGCAAGAGATAATCGAGGAGAACTTCCCAAACGTGGCAAGAGATTCTGAAATTCAGATAGAGACAGTTTCAGAACCCCTGCATGACTCAACCCAAATAAACGATCTCCCAGACACATTATAATTAACTTTGCTAAAGTTAATACGAAGGAGAAAATTCTCCAAGCAGCCAGATATAAGAAAACCATAACCTACAAGAGGAACAATATTAGAATGACTGCAGATCTCTCTGCTGAAACACTTCAAGCTAAAAGAAGGTGGTCATCAACCTTTGATCTTCTAAAACAAAATAACATTCACCCCAGGATCCTGTATCCAGCTAAACTGAGTTTCATTTATGATGGAGAAATTAAATACTTTAATGACATTCACATGTTGAAGAAATTTGCCATAACTAAACCAGCTCTCCAGGATATTCTCAGACCTATCCTCCACAATGACCAGAACAATCCTCTACCACCAAAGAAACCCACTCGGAAATTTTTTATCAAACTCCAACTTCCACAGTGGTAAAAGGATTAAAACTTTTGAAAAACTCGATACCCAAAATACAACCAGTATTATTAATACTCTCAATTAATGTGAATGGCTTAAATTGTCCTCTAAAGAGGCATAGGTTGGCTGACTGGATACAAAAACTCAGGCCAGATATCTGCTGCATACAAGAATCTCATCTTACCTTAAAAGATAAATATAGACTCGGGGTGAACAAATGGTCATTTATAATTCAGGCAAATGGAAATTAGAAAAAGCAGTTGTTGCAATTTTATTTGTAGATATAATAGGCTTTAAACCAACAAAAGTAAGGAAAGATAAGGATGGTCACTTCATATTTGTTAAGGGCAACACTCAACATGATGACATTTCAATTTTTAACATTTATGCGCCCAACCAGAATGAGGATCAATTTATAAGATAGACTGTAACAGACATGAGCAACTTGATTTCCTCTAGCACCATAATAGTCAGAGATTTTAACACCCCTTTAGCGTGTAGGATAGAACCTCCAATAAGAAACTAAGCAAAGAAATTTTAGACTAAACTTAACCATTCAACAATGGGATTTAACAGACATCTACAGAACATTTCATCCTAACAAAACTGAATACACATTCTTCTCATCAGCCCATGGAACATCCTCCAAAATTGATCATATCTTAGGTGACAAGTCTAACCTCAGCAAATTTAAAAGAATAGAAATAATTCCTTGTATTTTTTCGGACCATCATGGAATAAAAGTTGAACTCTGCATACTCATACAAAATCATGGAAACTAAATAACTCCATGCTCAATGATAGCTGGATTATAGATGAGATTAAGAAGGAAATTACCAAATTTGGGGGAGAAAACGATAATGAAGGCATGAACTACCAGAACTTCTGGGATACTGCAGAGGCAGTCCTAAAAGGGAAATTTATAGATTTGCAAGTCTTCCTCAAAAGAATGGAAAGAGACAAAGTCAAAAACTTAATGGAACATCTCAAGCAACTGGAAAAGGAAGAACATTCCAACCTCAACCCAAGCAGAAGAAAAGAAATAACTAAAATTAGAGCAGAATTAAATGACATTGAAAACAAAAGGATTATACAACAGATCAATAAATCAAAAAGTTGGTTTTTTGTAAAGGTCAATAAAATAGATAAACCTTTGTCCAACCTAACCAGAAATAAAAGAGTAAAATCCCTAATTTCATCAATCAGAAATAATAAAGGCCAAATAATGACAGACTCCTCAGAAATTCAAAAAAACCTTAATGAATATTACAAAAAAAACTCTATTCTCAGAAGTATGAAAATCTGAAGGAAATAGACCAATACTTGGAAACATGCCACCTTCCTAGACTTAGGCAAAAAAGAAGTGGAAATGTTGAACAAGCCTATATCAAGTTCTGAAATAGCATTAACTATAAGAAATCTCCCCAAAAAAGAAAAGCCCACAACCAGATGGCTTCACATCAGAATTCCACCAAACCTTTAAAGAGGAACTAGTACCTATATTACTTAACCTTTTCCAAAACATACAAAAAGAAGGAATACTCCCCAACACATTCTATGAAGCAAATATCACCCTAATCCCCAAACCAGGAAAAGACCCAACAAGAAAAGAAAATTATAGATCAATATCTTTAATAAGTGCAAAAATTATAGACCAGTATCTTTAATTGATGCAAAAAGATTCAATAAGATCCTAGCAAACAGAATCCAGCAACACGTCAAACAAATTATACATCATGACTAGGTAGGTTTCATCCCAGAGTCCCAAGGATGGTTCCATATATGTAAACCTATAAATATATATATAATACATCAGATAAACAAAATAAATATAATATATCACATAAATATAATACATCACATAAACAAAATAAAAAACAAAGACCATATGATTCTCTCAATTGATTCAGAAAAAGCTTTTGATAATATCCAGCATCCTTTCTTGATCAGAGCACTTAAGAAAATAGGTATAGAAGGAGCATTTCTTAACCTGATAGAGGCCATCTACAGGAAACCCACAGCCAATATCATATTGAATGGAGTAAAATTGAAATCATTTCCACTCAGATCAGGAACAGGCAAGGTTGCCCATTGTTTCCACTGCTTTTTAACATTGTAATGGAAGTCTTAGCCATTGCAATCAGGCAAGAGAAGGCGATCAAGGATATGAAACAGGATCAGAGGAAATCAAACTGTCACTCTTTGCAGATGATATGATTGTATATCTGCAAAATCCCAGGAACTCAACTACAAAACTCCCAGAAGTCATCAAGGAATACAGCAGTGTCTCAGGATACAAAATCAATACTCACAAATCTGTAGCCTTTATATATACCAACAATAGTCAAGGTAAAAAACAATCAAGGACTCTATTCCCCTTCCAAAGAAGATGAAATATCTGGGAGTGTACCTAACAAAGGACATGAAAGATCTCTATAAAGAGAACTATGAAACTCTAAAAAAAGAAATAGCTAAAGATGTTAACAAATGGAAAAATATACCATGCTCATGGCTGGGAAGAATCAACATTGTTAAAATGTCCATACTACCCAAAGGAATATACAGATTTAATGCAATCCCTATTAAAGTACCTCTGTCACACTTTACAGATATGGAAAAATTACTACTTCATTTTATATGGAAACAGAAAAAAACTCGAATAGCCAAGACATTACTCAGAAATAAAAACAAACCAGGAGGTATCACGCTACCAGACTTCAGACTATACTATAAATCTGATCAAAACAGCATGCTACGGACACGAAAATAGAGAGGAAGATGTATGGAACAGAATTGAAAATCAAGAGATGAACCCAGACATTTATCATCATTTGATCTTTGATAAGCCTAACAAAAATATAAATTGGGAGAAAGATTCCCTATTTAACAAATGGTGCTTGGTGAATTGGCTGGCAGCTTATAGAAGACTGAAACTGGACCCACACCTTTCTCCTCTAACAAAAATTGACTCTCACTGTTTAAAGGACTTAAACTTAAGACATAAAAATTATATAAAAATTACATAAAAATTCTTGGAGAGAGTGTAGGGGAAACACTTGAAAAACTTGGCATGGGAGAATACTTTATGTGGAAAAAAATAAAAATAAAAGAATACTTTATGTGGAGGAACCTCCGGGCAATTGAAGCAACATCAAAAATTCATTACTGGAATCAGTGTAACTGGCTTATTGTACCCTCAATGAATCCCCAACAATTAAAAAAAAAAATTCATTACTGGGATCCGATCAAAGTAAAAAGTTTCTGCACTGCCAAGAACACAGTAAGTAAAGCAAGTAGACAGCCCTCAGAATGGGAGAGGATTTTTGCAGTTTATATTTCCGGCAAAGGTCTAATAACAAGAATCCACAGAGAATTCAAACTTATTAATCAGAAAAAAACAAGTGATGCCATTTCACTGTGGGCAAGAGACATGAACAGAAGCTTCTCTGAAGAAAACAGGCATATGGTCTACAGACACATGAAAAAATGCTCATCATCTTTAATCATCAGAGAAATGCAAACTAAAACCACTTTGAGATATCATCTAACTCCAGTAAGAGTATCCCACATCACAAAATCCCCAAACTATAGATGTTGGCATGGATGTGGAGAAAAGGGAACACTTCTGCACTGCTGGTGGGAATGCAAACTAGTAAATTCCTTTTGGAAAGACGTTTGGAGAATACTCAGGGATCTAAATGTAGACCTGCTGTTTAATACTGCAATTCCTCCTATAGGTGTATATACAAAAGACCAAAAATCACTTGGCAATAAAGATATTTGCACCAGATTGTTCATTGCAGCTCAATTCGTAACTGCCAAGTCTTAGAAGAAGCCCAAGTTCCCATCAACCCATGAATGGATTAATAAATTATGGTATATGTATACCATGGAATACTATGCAGCATTTAAAAAAGATGGAGACTTTACCTCTTTTATGTTTACATGGATGGAGCTGGAAAATATTCTTCTTAGTAAAGTATCTCAGGAATGGGAAAAAAATATCCAGTGTACTCAGTACTACTATAAAACCAGTTTATAATCACTCACACTTTCATACGAGAGATGAATCACAACTATAGCCCAGGGTGAAGGAGGGAAGAGGGGAGGAAGGGGAAGGGAGGGGGGTGGTTTGATAAAGGGAGGGTTAATGGTGAGACCTCATCTATGGAGCATATTGCAAGGGTACAAGTCAAATCTATCAAGTATTGAACACAAATGTCTTAACACTGTGATTAAGTAAATGAGGTGAAAGCTATGTTAATTAGTAGGATGTTAGCACTCCAATTTGTACAAATAATCAACACATTGAATCCCACAAAGGCATAAATGTATTCATAAAAAAAAAAAAACTGTGTGATCATGAGACCTGTTTCTTCACAGAGCCTTCTGGGATCAGGGCTCTGCAGAACGCATATTAGAAAATGATGTTCTAGCCTGAAAGTCAGGCAGAAATGTGTGTGCTCCAAGCCTGACTCCCTGCTTCCACACTTACCAGTAGGTGCACTCCAGCATCCCTCCCTATCCCCATGCCCTTCAATATCTTGAGTCCTCACAGTCCAGAGAGAAAGATGCCGTTCTTCTCCCACTGCGGAAAGCCCTGGAAGTTGCAGATTTGAGCATGTGAGGCTCATCTCTGCTTGAGAAGACCATCCAGGAGGACTTCAGGGGGGCTTCAGGTGTGGCCACCCTGTTTCAAGACCAGCAGAAAAACTATAGCTTAATTCATTGACCCACTGATGCCTTACCTGCTTCTTCATCAAGATTTCCTTCCTCTACCATTTTTCTTTCTTTCAGAGCCCTATATTCTACCCTTTCAGAGGCCGATTATCGAAATACAGGAAGATAGTAGCAGAAGGACTGATCCTAAATCTTTCACGAGTGAGAATAATATATTTGTTATGTTATCGATTTGATCTGATCAAAGCCTTCAGAATGTTTTTGACCATTAAAATGTTTATGAGTAGGGAGAGCAGGTCTATGAAGAGTTTCCATGGTCTACCTGCTTTTATTTAGCAATAAAGATGGGAAACCATAGATTTCAAAAATATTTCATAAAGGTAAAGCAGATTGAGGATAGAAGGATAATTCTGCTATATTGTTAAAATACTATGGCAAACAGTTAAAAATCACATTTGGTAGCGAAACAGCAAATAGAAGCATTTTCATTTAAATCAGGAGGAAAAAAGATTCCCAGAAACATCGTACTTCAGCACTATCATGAAAGGTTTAGACCAGTGGTTCTCAACCTTCCTAATGCCGCAACCCTTTAATACAGTTCCTGTGGGTCACGACCCACAGGTTGAGAACCGCTGGTAGACAATGTAGTAAAATACAAAATAGTAATAAGGTATACTATTGGGTAAGAGGCAACGTAAGTTTTATTTGTACTCAATTGCAAAACTATAGAATTTAATGAATTCCTTAAAATTAGTAAATGTGGTCAATGTGTAGAAATCAATAGCTTACTTGTATATCAAAACTGATCAGTTAGGTTTAGAAAATCTAAAGAGTAGTTCGGAATCTTGTAATAGCAAAAAAGAAAAAAGAAACAAACACATTGCCCCAAGAAACAAAACAATAGCAATAATCATGAGAAATAGATGAAACCACATGATTTCATCTTCAACCAAGTGATTTCTTATGAATTGCACTTTGAAATTTGTTTTTGGAGTGTAGTTTCACAAAATTATTTCATAGTCATCTGTAAATTAAAAAACAACAGCAACATTGCAACTAGACAAGATAATTTTAATAAAAGATAGTGAAGGAGCATCCACCCAGTATTACTGATGTTACAAAAGTACAGACAGGTTTCTAAGGTGAGGCCACCCAGCCTTGCTCCAAAGGGCACCAGCCTGCTTTGTTCTACCTCATTTCCTGAGGATTCCCAGGGTGTGGCTTCTGTACTATCAAGACTGATCTGCATTTTGTGCATCCTGTCTGTTCCACACCTTTTAGACCCTAATATGTTCTCTGATACCAGTTACATTGTATGCTTCTTGAGAAGGGCTGTCTTAAGCTTTACACTCCATGGCCTGCCTGATACATAACAAGACCTCGGTAGATGTTTGTGGAATAAAATAATTGTAACAGCTCCTGAACAGAGAGGTTAATTATGTATATGGACATCAAGGGCCATGTGGGGAGAAGATCTGCATGGTTTCTGTCTATATATAGCTCCCTCAAAACATCCAAAATAAGGCTTTGTGAAAAGTAGGATTATAGGAGATACCCACTTTCTTTCTGTTTTTTTGTTTTGTTTTGTTTTTTTATTTTGTTTTTAGACAGGATATCACTCTGTCATACTGAGTAGAGTGCTTTGGTGTCAGCCTAGCTCACAGCAAGCTCAAATTCTTGGGCTTAAGCAATCCTCTTGCCTCAGCCTCCCGAGTAGCTGGGACTACAGGTTCCCACCACAATGCCCATATGTTTTTTCTTTCTTTCTTTTTTTGCAGTTTTTGGCCAGGGCTGGGTTTGAACCCACCACCTCCACTATATGGGGCTAGCGCCCTACTCCTTTGAGTCACAGGTGCCACCCTGGTTTTTCTATTTTTAGTAAAGAGGGGGATCTCACTCTTGCTCAGGCTGGTCTCAAAGTCCTGAGCTCAAGAGATTCTCCCACCGAAGCTTCCAAGAGCACTAGGTGTGCTCTTATAGGTGTGGACCATTGCGCCTGGCCTCACTTCTTCATACTGCTTGCTCTACATTGGATACAGGTGACTTTAATAACATTCAGATATTTTAAAATTATAAGCAAAAAAATTAAATGTAAAAAAATCAAATTATAAAAGGTAAGTAAAACTATTACACAAATGTTATTTTTCTGAACACAGAATGGGATAAAAATTTCCATTAAAATCACCGAAATAAATCAATTTCTTGAAAATGGAAAACTTCACATCAAAACAATATAAACCCCAAATCAATTCCATGAGTAGAAGTGCCTAGCAGAAGAGGTGGGGCCACCAGCTGCATACACAGATATAGGGAACTCAGACAAAGAAGAGCAAGGGTCCCATGCCCCCAGGGCTGGTGAAATATCCAAAGTCCTTGCCTAGAAAACCTCAGGGGGGGGCAGAGAAAGGCACAAAGAGAGCCCACAGCTATTAAAAAAACAACTGAGGTTACTAAGTGGATATGTTTCTTTCACCTGCCTTAACAGGAGATTCAGTGTGCCATGCAAACAGGCTGCCTGCCCTTCTTGAAACCACCTCCCTTTCCAGGGCCCACCCCCACCCCCAACTCCCCACAGCCTTGTCTTCTACTTGCTCAGTGCTTTGCCTGCAAGCAACAGCATCACCATCCGGCACTGATTACCTATTCGGCAACCTGGTAACCCAAGTGACGTCTGTGCTCAGCATGCCTGGGTCCCCGGCCCCTGGTGGCATAATACCCTGTCTCTACTCTCCAATTCCAGTCATCCTCTGTAAGGATGACCAGGATCACTGTTTTCAATAGTTTGAAATGTGGACATATTTCTGTGTTGTACCAGTAGCATAGAGAGGGGCCAACAGTGGAATGAACATTTGACAAATCTCTGTTTAGCAGAGGAAAGAAATTTCTAACAATTCTCACTGTGCTGCAGTGGTTAAAAGAGAAGTATCAAGGGTCTAGAGTGGGCTGCATTTTCCAACTGTCTGGTATCAGGGCTGCCTTCCTTTCCATGGACACACTTCCAGAGCCAGCTCTTCGAGGCCCACCATGGCCCAGAACCAGAAGTCCTGCTCCCAATACCATCTTCCCAGGCCAGGAGTGTGTGTCTAGCCTCAGTCTGAAGCCTTTTGTGCAACACAGGACAGACTTTATTACTTGTCAGCAGCTCTGATGTACCACTGCCCTGGCCACCCTCTTCATCCACTAGCATTAACTTTAAATGACACAGTGATAAAAAAGTAAATCCACTGCAAGAGGACAAGACTTACACTCTAATAGGCACACAGAAGCAGCTTAGATAACGGTAAGATTTGCTGTTAAGTGTATTAAGTCAGCCCCAGGCGACTTTGGGCAAACCTATATTCCTTGTTCTGTATTCACCAAGCCCAGCACTTGGTCCCTGGTAGGTCAGTACAAATCTTTGGAATGAATGGATGCAGTGCATTTCAGTGGCAGCCTCATTTGAGGGGACAGTTTGGGGGCAAGCACAGCTTCACAGTTCCCTCCTCCATCTGCCACCTATTCAGAGAGCCCTCCTTTACTCTTCTGCAATCAAGCACATGTTCAGACAAATAAGCAAATAAAGCCACCTGCATCCCTTCAGGATTGTTCAAGTTTAAATTTTATGCAAGTTTAAATTTGCTATCAGGGCTGACAAAGCACAAAATATATGGGGAGGATGCAAAAAATTCAATAATCAGATAATATTTTAATACAATTGCTTTAAAAATCAAAATGCAGCCTGGGTGCAGTAGCTCACGCCTGTAATCCCAGCACTCTGGGAGGCCAAGGCGGGAGGATCACTTGAGCTCAAGAGCTCAGGGACCAGCCTGCGCAAGAGCAAGATCTCGTTTCTACTAAAAATAGCAAAACTAGCCAGCCCAAGAATTTGGGGTTGCTGCGAGCTGTGATGACACCACTTCACTCTTCGGGGATGGGGGAAGGAAAGAGTGGAACTGTGCTCCGCCCCCAAAATCTATAATGAACAAAATATTCATATTTTTGGTAAAGACAGGGCAGTAATGGTGTGCACCGTGGAGACATTTAGAGCCTCAAAAACAAAAATCGGAGAACTTATTTGGAAATTTTGTTCATCATGGATTTTTTTTTCATTACTTTTGACTTCTTAAAACAATTACACTGGAATATTCTCTCTCTTGATTGCGTAAGTTTTGGGCAGCCCCGTAAATTTTGCCTCACTGGCTCCCCCAGTCCCCGGCCACGCTGACGGTATTCCTGGAAGACGCCCAAGGGTAAGCGAGCAAAACACCGCGCCCACGCGGGAGAAGGCAGCCCAGCAGGAAAGGTGCCTGGTCCCTGTCCAGCACTGGGTCCAAACAAGGGGCAGTTTGGCCGCTGCCACCAGGATTTTCTTTCTTTCTTTTAGAGACAGAGTCTCACTTTATCGCCCTGGGTAGAGAGCCGTGGCGTCACAGCTCACAGCAACCTCCAGCTCTTGTACTGAGGTGATTCTCCTGCCTCAGCCTCCCCAGTAGCTGGGACTACAGGCACCTGCCACAACGCCCGGCTATTTTTTGTTGCAGTTTGGCTGGGGACCGGCTCGAAGCCGCCACCCTGGGTATATGGGGCCGGTGCCCTAGCCACTGAACCACAGGCGCCGCCCACCAGGATTTTCTTGTGGGGGGTTTTGCAGAGCCACGCGGCAGACGAGGGTCTCGGGCTGCAAACCAATAAAATCTTTCTGTGTGGCTCTTCCCGCCCAGCCCTCCATACAAACTCTCTTCTCCCACCCGACAGGCAAAATCCACGCCCGCGGCCTCGTTCCCGCGCTTTGGCGCCTACACGCCGAGCCAATCACGATGTCGCCCTGTTTGTAATGGCCAATACAGGAGCGCTTCGTCAGGGGGTAGGCGGGACACCGGCAGCCGTTACCCGTCGGGCACCGCGGCCGCATTCCAAGCGCCATTCGCTGTGTGGCGGCTGCGGAGAGGAGACGGCTCACGTGTGCCGGCGGCAGCGTCAGCAGCAGCAGTGCGGCTTCCAGAAGCGACGGGCGTGGACGTGGGCTGGTAGGCAGGGCAGTGAGGCGGGGGAGGGCACTGCCGCGGGACTTGAGCGGGTGGGGCGGCCGGGCGAACCGACGTGAGGCCGGGTAGCGCGCGGGCCTCCAAAGGGAGGCGCGGACGAGGCCGCGGGCTCGGCCTTTCTCGGACGGCCCTGGGGTTCTGAGAGCTTCTCACTCGCTTCCAAGCGGGCCGCTCTAGCCTGGCTTCGTGGGTGCGGAACGACCCGCAGGTTTGTCTGGCTGAGTCGGGAGACCCGTTATTTCCCCGGCAGGGAGAGATTCGCTCTTGTGCGTCCCCGGCAGAGCCCTGCTGCCCGGAGGAGCCCGCGGCCGGGCCGGGAGGGTCTCCCGAAAAGTGGGTATTTGAGAAGCGATCCAAAGGTGGAGCGGAGTTGAAGGTTAAGTGGGGACGCGGGCAGCTGGAGAAGGAAATGGCGAGGCCGGTGTCCCCGAAGAGGAGCGCCCAGCAGACTTACTCAGATTTGAATCCATGTGAAAACAATTGACAGCCTGTTGCTGAGTTCTAAGCAGTAGGGTAAGGTAGTCAGGTGCGCAGTTTGGAAAGAGAACTCTGGCCAAATGGGAGGTTATTGCCGGGATAGATGTCAGTGTCGGTTAAATTGACAAGACCTGGTGAGAACCAGGGTGGCTGTCCGTCCGGGACAGCCCTACCACTCAGGTGGTGCTATTCCCCGGGATGGCTAACTCTGCAGGAGCTAGTCTGGTAAGGGAGAGCGTGAAGAGCGAACAAAAATGGGCACGTGCCTCGGGGTGGAATTGCTGGGCACGAGGTCTTTCTGAATTTAACTTTCTAAGGGACGGACAGATTCTTTTCCAGGGTAGGTGCAACATTTTACATTTCGATCAGCAGTGGATGGGAGTTTTGATTTCTCCTTATCCTTACTGGCACTTATTTTTCCCTTGTTGCTGCCGTCCTAGTGAGTGTGAAGTGGTATCTTATTGTTTTGATTTGCATTTCCCTTGTAACTATGATACACTGAGCATCTTTTCCTGTTTTTGTTGGTCATTTGCATATCTTCGGAGAAATGTTTATTTAAGAGCAAGACCTTGTCTCTCTCTCCCAAGATTTTTTTTTAATAAACAAAAGTTGGGGCTGGACACAGTGGCTCATGCCTGTCATCCTAGCACTTTAGGAGGCTAAAGAGGGAGGATTGCTTGAGGCCAGTTAGAGACCAGACAGAGCAAGAACTCATCTCAAAAAAATAGAAAAATTAGCCATGTATGGTGGTGGGCACCTGTAGTCCCAGTTATTTAGGAGGCTAAGGGAGGATCACTTGAGGTTGCAGCAAGCTATGCAGACACCACTGCACTGTAGCCCTGGGTGACAGAACAAGTCCCTGTGTCAGTCCATCCATCTATCCATCCATACATTGATAGCTGAATACTTCCAGTTTAGATAATTACTAAGCTTTACTTTTTTTTTTTTTTTTTGCAGTTTTTGGCTGGGGCAGGGTTTAAATATGCCACCTCCAGTATATGGGGTCAGTGCTCCTTGAGCCACAGGCACGACCCTAAGCTTTACATTTTTGTATCTTTTCCACTCAATATGTATTACAGGCACCTAGAACTCATGTAAGGAAAGGAATGAACTCATCTCTAGTGCTCCTTACCCAAAAGAAAAGTAACATTAAAAACAGAAAACTCCAGGCAAGCCCAAGACTTTGTAATTTTTAAAGGGCCCGACCTTTTTTTTTCTTCCAAATAACAGACCAGCTTCTTTTTCCTGCAGTTACAGATGTAATTTCCTTTTTGTTGTCAAACATAAGGTACCAAATATGATGCAATAAATTGTTTTGAAAAAAAAAAAAAAAAAAAAGAAAACTCTGGTGGCGCCTGTAGCTCAAGGAGTAGAGTGCTGGCTCCATATACTGGAGGTGGTGGGTTCAAACCCCACCCCGGCCAAAAACTGCAAAACAAACAAACAAACAAAAATCCAGAAAACTCTTCCCCTACCTAGGTTCCTAGCTCTGTGAGTTATACTCAATATTGAGGATGATTTCATTTTATATAGGACATCTAGTTGTCCTGTATCATTTTTCTCCCTACCCTTTCTGTCAAAATCAGTACTAACAGGGTCCTTCCTCTTGTGGCTAACTCCCCCTTATCTTTCAGTTGAAATGACACTCTGAAAGGCCTTAACTAAATCTTAGACTATTGAATCTGTGTTTTGTTTTGTTTTGTTTTTGAGACAGAGCCTCAAGCTGTTGTCCTGGGTAGAGTGCTGTGGCGTCATAGCTCAGAGCAACCTTCCAACTCCTGAGCTCAAGCAATTCTCCTGCCTCTGCCTCCCAAGTAGCTAGGATTACAGGCACCCGCCACAACGCCTGGCTATTTTTTGTTTGCAGTCATTGTTGTTTGGCGGCCCAAGCTGCATTTGAACCTGCCAGCTCAGGTGTATGTGGCTGGCGCGCCTTAGCTGCTTGAGCCACAGGCGCCGAGCCTGAATCTGTGTTTTTATTGAGCAGACACCCCAAGTGATTTTTATATTGGGCAAGTTTGGGAAAAGCTACTCTACAACAAGATTTATGTGCTCCCTACAATTTCCTTCCACCCTATTTTGGAAAATTGTGTACCTATTATGCTACATAAAGGCAGAGACTGATCACTTCTATGTCCTCAACATGTAGCAAATGACTTAGCAAATAGAGGTTCAGTCATTACTGAATAATGCATCAAAGAATGATTCTCCAGTGAAAAGCATTCATTCCTGAAAATGGAAATGTACTTGCTTGGTAATAATTATATGTTTAACATCATTAGAAACTTCTAATTTTCTAAAATGGTTTTAACAATTTGTATTCCCTCCAGCAGTGTGTAAGAGTTCAAGTTTATCTACATCCTCACCAATATCTGGTGTTATTAGCCTTTTTAAAAAATGAATGTGAAGTGGTACCTTGGTGGTTTAAATTTGCATTTCCCTTTTGACTAATCACATTAAGCACTTTTCAGACATATATACTCTGTGTAAAGTAAATGAATGTTTTCACCTTTTGTATGAAATTTTTTTAAAAAACTGTACATGTTCTTTACATGTACAGCTCTGAATAAGAGCCTCTGTTGGCTATATGGACTGTGAATATTTTTTCCCAGTCTTTGGAAAGACTTCTAGTAATATCATACTTCTAGTAATATCTTCTCATGAGCAGAAATTTGCTTTTGCTGAATTAGAAGTTGACTTTTTTTTTGAGATAAAGGCCTGTTGCCCAGGCTAGAGTGCTGTGATATAGTCATAGCTCACTGAGATCTCAAACAGCTGGCCTCAAGCTAGCCTCCTGCCTCAGTCTCCAGAGCAGCTGGAACTACAGTTGCATGCCATCAAGCTTGGCTAGTTTTGTGTTTTTTTTTTTTTTTTCTTTTTTTTTTTTAACTTTTTGTGGGGATGGGGTCTTGGTGTTGCCTAGGCTGACCTCAAACTCTTGGCCTCAAGGGATCCTTCCTGGTTAGCTTTCCAGGGTGCTGAGATTACATGTGTGAGCCACTGCATTCAGAAATCAATAATTCTTAAATTAATGCCTTTGTGTTCTAGCTGAGAAATCTTTGCCTACCCCCAAAATTAAGAATATATAATCCTATGTTTTAAGAAACACTACAGGTTTGGTTTTCACATCATTTATAAGCATGATTTATCTCTTTTGTGTTATTATGTGTGGTGTGAGATGCGGGTTTAGGCATTTCTTTTCCTCTAGAAAAAAAAATAGATTGTAAAATCTAGTTGTGTCAGTACCATTTATTGAATATGACTTACACCATCTTTTCCACATTGAATTGAAATAGTGACTTTCTCAAAAACCAAGTGATTATATATACATGTAGCTCTCTCTGGATTCGTAGTTTGTACCTTTTATCTCTTACTCTAACATACCATGCTATCAGCTGTAGCTTTGTAATAATTCATGAAGTGTATGTCATCCAACTTCTAGATTATTTTCATTCCAGGTTCATTCCATTTCTTTATTAATTTGCAATTAGTTTGTCATGTTCTAAAAAAAATTCTTCTTTAATTCTGATTGGAATTATTTTGAATGTATAGCTCCATTGGTGGAGAACAGATCTTAACAATAATGAGTGTCTTGGTCCATGAACATGATTTAGCTCTCCATTTAGTTCCTCCTTTATTTCACCAGTGTTACTACATTTTCAATATAGAAGACACATTTTATTACCTTTAACCCAATGCATGTGGCTGGTGCCCTAGCCACTGAGCTAGAGGCGCTGAGCCTATTTTACAGTTGTTAATAGAATATAGAAAAATAGTTGGGCGGCACCTGTGGCTCAGTGAGCAGGGCGGCGGCCCCATATGCCGAGGGTGGCAGGTTCAAACCCAGCCCCGGCCAAACTGCAACAAAAAAATAGCCGGGCGTTGTGGTGGGCGCCTGTAGTCCCAGCTACTCGGGAGGCTGAGGCAGGAGAATCGCCTAAGCCCAGGAGTTGGAGGTTACTGTGAGCTGTGTGATGCCACGGCACTCTACCAAGGGCAATAAAGTGAAACTTCTGTCTCTACAAAAAATAAAAAGAAAAATAGCTGGTTTATACCCTTCATCCTTACTAAATTGACTTGTATTTGTATTTCTCTCTGTATATTATGATGTGATCTGTGAATAAAGATAGTTTTGCTTCTTTTCCTTTATTGCACTGGCTAGGATTTCTAGTATAATTGTTGGGGGTCTAAATTTTTATGTTGTTGAAGGAGACACCCCAGGGTTTTTCCGTTGAGGGAACGGAAGAGCCCACTCCCATGTCTCAGATGTCTTTCCCCTACCTGGGTGAAAAGAAGGCATCCCCTATTTTCCAAAATCCAGGTATCCAAGTGAAAGAAATTCTCTGAGAGGTTGGGCATCCCCTGTTATTCCCAGAGACTCACTGCCCCTTCAGGGCTAGAAGCTTGAACCAGGGCCCTGTGCTGGGCCTGAAACAGAAAACAAAAATCCTAGTTCAGTGCCAGTGAAGCAAAGGGGATGTGAGAACACAGAGGCACGGAGCAGGCCAAGGGAAGTTCTATGTAAAGGTGTTCAGGAACCTTACCCTTAAATGGAAGTTGGGGTGAAATCCTCTAGAATTGTCCAACAAGCAGGTCAGAGTCAGGTTGGGCAATACCAGGACCAGTTTCTGAGGGACCTGGGGTGGCTGGGCCAGGCTGCCAGCCAGCTGCCAGTCCCAGGTTTTCAACTGCAAATGAAAATGGTTCAGTAGTGTATCCAGAAAGAGACTGGGAGAGGTTCAGGCCAAATTTAATGAAAGGGGAGGGAGAACCACCTGGGCAGTGACGTAGTCTGCCCTGAGGGTGGTTGGAGGCTTGTTTTTATACCGGGTGAAAGGGGAAGAAGACTCCATGGCTTGCTGGAAAGCCTTTCCAGTGGAACTCTTGGGGTGGGGCCTTGTAGGCCTTTTGTTCTGGGAGGAGATGAGGAGCAGGAGGAGAAAGGGTTTAAGCCTCCAACAATAATGTCAAATGGGGTGAGAGAACAAATTTATTATTTTTGATGGAAATTATTCAGTATTTCACTGTCACAAATTGTGATATTGGCTATAAGTTTGGGGCTTTTTTTTATAGTCGTTATTAGACTGAAGAAGTTTCCTACTATTCATGATTTACTTGAAAGCTTTATGTCTTGAGTAAGTTTTGAGTTTTAACAAATGGTGCCAAATTCTTTCTCTTCATCTCCTGAAATGATCATGTGATTTCTCCTTTATTTTACTGTGGTGACACGCCAATTGATTAGGGGAACCCAATGAAACCATCTATGTCTGGTATTTTCCTTGAGGGGAAGTTTTTAATTGCAGATTTAATTTTCTTAAGAGATATGGGATTATTTATATCATTTATTTCTTTCTGTATTCATTTTGGAAGGTTGTGATTTTCAAGGAGGTATGTCCATCTAAGTTGTAGAATTTATCAGGTAAAGTTGTTTATTGTACGCCATTATCACTTTAATGTTTGTATGTTCTGTATTATCCATTGGTAATTTGTGTTTACTCTTTTTCTTAGGTAAGTTTTGTGAAGGGTTTATAAATTTTATTAACTTTTTAAAGAAATTTGGTTTTGTTCATTTTTATCTATTCACCTATTTTTAATTCTCTTTTTATTTCTTTAATTTTTCTCCTTTTCCAGTTTCTGAAGATAGAACCATAGATCATTGATTTTTAAGCCTTTTCTTCTTCTTTTTATTTATTTTTTGAGACATTCTTACTCTTGGCTCCAGGCTAGAGTGCTCTGTCTTCACCCTAGCTCATAGCAATCTCAAACTCCTAGATTTAAATGATCCTCCTACCTTAGCCTCCCAAGTAGCTGGGACTATAGGTGACCACAACAATGCCCAGCTAATTTGTGTTATTTTTTAGTAGGGACAGGATGTCACTCTTGGCTGAGGCTAATCTTGAGTGCCGGAGCTCAAGTGATCCTCCTGCCTCAGCCTCAGCCTTACAAGGATGAGCCACCATCCCACTATCTCTGCCACAATGTCTACTTTTTAATATTTCTCAATTTTGTAAGGTTATATTTTTTCATAAATTCTGTAAAATACCTATTTTTGTTAACAAGTAAACTTAATGTTCCTATTATTTAAATAATTTGTCTTTTAATCAAGAAATCTTATGTGTGTCACTTAAGAACTATGTTTAAACTTTAAAAAATAAGGATAGTGATAAGCTACATAATTAGACCTACCCTTTGAAGACAGTTTAAAAACTTAGAAAAATATTTTTTACATCTTAAAAGCATCTAAGAACTGACCAGATAGGGTGAAGTTGCAAAGCCACGAATTGGGAAAGGATGGGAACCCCAAGAAGTAAGCCTTGCATTAGGAACTACTTTCATCTTGAAAATATTTGCTAATTTAGAAGAAATAACAGAATAGGCTATGCTTTCAATAGCCTCCTGGCAGTAAGAGGACAAAACTCAGAATCCTTGGTTCATCAAAGGTGGGAGCAAAGTAATTTATCCCTTCCAATGTTCTTAGGATCAGATATCAAAGGGCTGTGCCCTAGAATTAAAGTAAACCAGTCCTCCCTCTGGCTATCGCTGTCTGAGCAGCCTAGAAAAATCTCAAATTTTGATTGAATTAAAGGATTCCAGATAACTAGTTCCCTGTGGCACCTGGCAGTAGCAAACAAAAATTTTCTCTGGAAAGATGTAATAACAACATCCTTGGATTCAAATTATTTAGATGTACAACTTACCGAATACAGTGCTAGCATTTAATCAAGACATAATCAGGAACCCAAAATGACAAGATATCATAATCCAGAAAATAATAGACAATGTAAACATCCATAGTGATTCCAATTATATCAATTGTTAGATATATTTACTGTCTTCCAGGAGAGAACAGCCAATGTTAAAAATTTTACCACACACCAGACAACATTCAAAATGGCATAATAGATTTGGGGGAGAAAATCTAGGTAAAAATTGTAGAACTGAAAAATTCAGGTAAACAAACTTAGATTGTTTATTGAAATATTTCATTAAGAATTAAAATCAACTTTTTTTCCCCACATTTATCCCTGATCACCAGATGTCTATCGAAGACACCTCAGCTTTCTGTATAAATAGGAATCAGAGGCTCAAAATTATTTTAGGACTTGTCTGGGCATTTTTCCTTCTGGGCTCCTCTGGGACTATTCATGTGTTCATTGGAGTGTCTTGGTTTTCCTATTGATGACTAGCTTGGGCTTCCTTATCGAAATACTCACATATTTTACTCGTTTCAGTGATTTTTAGTAACTATCAAGTGGTGCAGCTGTCAGTGGTGAGAGTTCCACCTCTTGGTAAATCAGTTTTAGAACATTTATACCTCCCAAGTAAGATCCCTCATGCCTATTTATAAGTAATTCCTCTTCTCACCTCTACACCATTCTGCTCCTCCATCCCAAGCAGCCACTAATCTACTTTCTGTCTCTGTAAATTTGCTTTCTCTGAACATTTTATTTAAATGGCATAATGTAGTATGTAACCTCTTTTGTCTGTCTTTTTTCATTCAGTGTAATGTTTTTGAGATTATACTATGAGGTAATATGTTGATAGTTCCTTTTTATTGCTGAAAATATTCCACTCTAGAGCTAGACCATGTTATTGGCTTTAAATAAGTGTACAATTTGTTTTGAAAACATTTTTTATCTGGGTTTGACACAAAGAGGGTCACGTTATAGTAAGATTCTGTTTGTTGGGTTTTGATTTTTTTTTTTTTTTTTTTTTTTGGTGACCTAATACATTGGTGGTTTTCTAGATGTTCCTTGAAATTCTTTCTTTCTTTTTTTTTTTTTTTTTTTTGTAGAAACAGAGTCTCACTTTATGGCCCTCAGTAGAGTGCTGTAGCATTACACTGTTCACAGCAACCTCCAACTCCTGGGCTTAAGCGATTTTTGTGCCTCAGCCTCCCGAGTAGCTGGGACTACAGGCGCCTGCCACAACGCCCAGCTATGTTCCTTGAAATTCTTAAAAAGAATGTATCTCATCTGTCTCTAGGTTTCTGCCAGCTCATGCTTTTTAAAAATTTACTCATATGTTCTATTAGTTTTATTATTTACTAGCCCTCTGATACTAGAATCTCTGACTATAACTGCTGTTCTATTCAATTCTTATATTACTAATAGTTTTTAAAAATATAATGTTGAGTATAATAATCAGTCAATTTTATACCTTTTCTAGATTGTATATCCTTATGTGATGCAGGCCACTGCAGTGGTGGAGACAGCTTGGGGAAAAGGCTACTACAATAATGGAGCGAATCTCCATAAAGGTGAGGGTTCAGGCTAGTTGCCTTTATTCTGGGTGGAGAGGGGTGATAAATGTAATTGTGCCAAACAGTTCCTCCTTCAGTGTTGCTACTAGTTAAGCCTTCCTCTTATGAGGTGGTAAGATTGTGTTTTTAACTTGACAAATTTACTCAGGTGATATTGGTAGATAAGTCTAGGAAAGACCTTTCAGGGAAGGGGAAGATGAGCAGAAATAAGGGTTTCTGTCCAGCCAGGCTTTTCAGAACTGCTGACTGGTATAGTTGCACTCAGGATAATAAGTGGAAAGTGAGCAGGTTGAATTCTGCAGCCTAACAAGTTATGTGTTTCTTTTCTTCCCATAAATCTGAAATTTCTTTTTCTTTGGTAATGGTAGAAAATAGGAAATACTAAGAACATAGAAAGCAAGTGACTAAACTTTATGTACCCATGAATATGGCTTTAACTGCAGGAGATTTTTGTTTCTTTTTTGGTTTTTGGAGACCTTATTGCCTTAGTGCAGTGACACAATCGTAGCTCATTGCAGCTCAAGGAATCCTCCCACCTCAGTATCTCAATTGGTTAAGACCACGCCTGGTTTGTGGTTTAAACTATTAAGAGGTATTCTAGATTAATACAAAAGTTCCATCCTCCATTGTTCATGGGACACCTTTAAAACAGAAAAGGTTTAAAGTAAAAGGGTAGACAGGAAATAAATGAACTTTAAAATCTAGGATAATATTAAAAGAGTATTGATACAAGAAGCATTATAAGAAGATAAAGAGGGTCATTTAAAAGTGATAAAGTATTATATAATGCTTATATGATTATATTACACAATGAAGATAATCGGTCATAATCCTTAATGGAACAAACAGTGTGCTTTCTATTCATCCATTAAATGTTGGAAATTAACAAGAGGCTGCTGGAGACTAGACATAGTAATGGTACTCTCTCTTTCCCAGTAAATACCAATAGAATTTTTCATCCAATTCAAAATGTTCTCCCAAAAAATGAACTTTAGAAAATTAATTTGTGGGATAGAATGTAAAATAAATAAAACAAAAAAGGAAGCAACCAGGTGCGGTGGCTTACACCTGTAATCCCAGCACTTGGGAGGCTGAGGTAAGTGGATTGCCCGAGCTCACAGGTTCCAGACTGGCCTAAGCCAGAGCAAGACCCCGTCTCTAAAAAATAGCCAGGCATTGTGGCGGCCGCCTGTAGTCCCAGTTACTCGGGAGGCTGAGGCAAGAGGATTGCTTGAACCCAAGAGTTTGAGATTGCTGTGAGCTAAGATGCCACAGCAGTCTACAAAGGGTGACAAAGTGAGACTCTGTCTCAAAAAAAAAAAAAAAAAAAAGGAAGAAGCTTAACCTACCAGATACAAAAATAGCCTATGATGCTATAATTATTAAAGCAGTATAATATTGCTAACACAAAAAGTAGGGTAAAGAAACAGAATAAATACAAATAGACTATTAGAAAGTTATGAAACAGGCTCGGCACCTGTAGCTCAAGTGACTAAGGCACCCACCACATACACCGGAGCTGGCTGGTTCAAATCCAGCTGAGCTCGCCAAACAACAATGACAACTATAACCAAAAAATAGCCAGGCGTTGTGGTGAGCGCCTTGGGAGGCTGAGGCAAGAGGATCACTTAAGCCCAAGAGTTTGAGGTTGCTGTGAGCTGTGACACCATGGCACTCTACCCGGGGTGACAGCTTGAAACTGTCTCAAAAAAAAAAAAAAAAAAAGAAAAGAAAAATCATTAGAAAGTTATGAAACAGAAACAGGTTTTGGAATATGATAAAGATGCTCAGAAAGAAAACAATTATTACTTAGCAAATGGTGTTAGGACAATAGGCTGTTCATTTTGGGAGGAAATTAAGTTAGATTTCTGTCATAAGCTAGAAAGAAAAATAAATTCTACATAATGCAGAAAGTCTACGTGTTAAACATACAGAGGCACATAAATAACAAGGGAATATTGTTTATAATTATTTAGTGAGAATGCCAAGGACACAAATTCCAGAAATCATTAAACACCAATTCGTTTAACTAAATAACTTCAAGGACTGTGGTATAACAAGGTGCTATAAAAAGTTTAAACCTGGTGCCATAGCAGCTACCTATTGCTCTGGCTTGAGGCGAGAAGATTGTTTAAGCCCAACAGTTCAAGTCCAGCCTGGGCAACATAGCAAGACTATGTCTCAAAAAAATTAAAAGCAATAATGAACTAGGAAAATTCACTTACATTATAAATTTTGAAAAATCAGAATGTATAATGACCTCCTAAGCAAGCCTTTTATTTCAAATCCTGTACTTATAACAACTTAGTAGACGTTTACAGCTGAGTGTTTTGGCACTAATCTCAAGTTCACTTCTCTGAAATTGAACTCATTATCTTCCTCCTTATTTTCCTCTTTACCCTCTAAATCTGTTTTTCATAAAGTCTTTTATCTCTTCAGCTATGAATATTCCCATCCAACTATAGAACCAAGTTGTAAACTATATAGCATTATCTTAGAATGATTAAGTAGGTAGTGAACAGTTGGTGAGTCATGAAATCAGTTTAGCTAATTGTGATCAGATTTTTTTTTTTTCTTTATGGCCCTCGGTAGAGTGCCGTGGCCTCACACAGCTCACAGCAACCTCCAACTCATGGGCTTAAGCGATTCTCTTGCCTCAGCCTCCCGAGTAGCTGGGGATCAGATTTTTTTTAATGAAATAAAATAGAAAATACCATACCAGGACACGGGTGGCACCTGTGGCTCAAGGAGTAGGGCGCCGGTCCCATATGCCGGAGGTGGTGGGTTCAAACCTAGCCCTGGCCAAAAACCACAAAAAAAAAAAAAAAATTTATTTGAGACAGTCTCAAGCTGTCTACCTGGGTAGAGTGCTGTGGTATTACAGCTCACAGCAATCTCAAACTCTTGGGCTTAAGCGATTCTCTTGTCTCAGCCTCCCAAGTAGCTGGGACTGCAGGTTCCCACTACAATGCCTGACAGTTTTTTTTGTTGTTGTTGTTGCAGTTGTCATTGTTGTTTTAGCTAGCCCAGGCTGGGTTCAAACCAGCCAACCTCAGTGTATGTGGCTGGCACCCTGCCCACTGAGCTTCCCGCACTGCCTGTTTTATAAAATTTTCATTTCACTTATATACACATATATAGTATGTGTGTACTGGGTCATGAAATAAAACTTGTTTCTAATTGTGGTTTTAGTCAAAAAATATTTGAAAACCACTCACCTCTCTCTTTCTCTAACTACCAATTCTAATCAGTCGCCAAGTCTTGTCAGGGCTTGTGGAGCCTTCATACTGCTCTTTTTGTCAGTCTCACTTCAGTACTCTTTTGATCTAACTGCCTTTACTGTCCTCCTTCAAGCCTTCATTCTTACTATTGCCAGTATTCCAATTCCAGTCACATGATCACCCATTTAAGGAGCTTTTGGTAGTCTTCTCTTGCCTTAGAATACAAGCCCAAACTCCTTAGGACATCATAAAAGGCTTCTTTCAGTTTACAGATCTTATCACTCCCAAAGAGATCTTTCACTCCAGATAAGCTAAACAACTTCATGGAAATGCCATTTCTTTTCACACAGCTAACGGTACTTGCTGTTGGATTTACCTAAAATAATTTTGTATATTTCATTTCAAAATACTTTTTAAATGTAAAGTTTTCTCTGAAATCTTCTTAGGCATTTGCCTGCTATGTCAGCACAACTCTGTCATCACCTTTTTCTTTAGTACGTTTTTGTGTGCTTGTCTTATTTGTGACTATTACAAAGTTCATAAGCATTTGAGGGCAGCCCTCATATTTTCTTTTCCTTTGTTTTTATGATGCCTAGGGCCAGCACTAGGAGGCACCCAATTATTTATTAAATAATTTTATAAGAAAAAAGTTTCTTATTAGACCTGTCTACAGACAGAGTGGCTGCCCTACAAATATTAGTTAATTCCTTGCCATTGAAAATTCAAGCAGAATCTTGGCTTCTATCTCAGAGTTTTCAGGCTACCATAACAATATGCTATGGTATTTGGCTGAGTGGCTTGAACAACAGAAATTTATTTTCTCATAATTCTGGAAGCTGGAAGTCTGAGATCAAGGTGCCCTCATGGTCAGGTTCTGGGGATGGCTGCCTTCTTGCTGTATCCTCACAAGAGAAGGGAAGCAATATCTCTTACGTCTCTTCCTATAGGGGAACTAATCCTCATGACCTCACTAAATATGATTACTTCCCAAAGGCCTTATCTCCAAATATCATCACATTTGTCACACTGCAGATTAGGGCTTCAGTATATAAATTTAGGAAGGGGAGAGTGCAGTTCAGTCTGTAATAGCCACTATATGGGATATTTGTCAAGGATAATATGAAAAGTATTCCTGCACTAGAAATAGTGTGAACCAGATAGTATCTAAGGTTTTTAATTGTTTAAATTCAGTAATGCTGCTGCTGTTATAACATTCTATTCTTTTCTTAATCAGATAAACCTTCTAAAACTAAGAAAGAAAGTTTGTTATCTTCCAATGATTGTAATGAAGTCAAATTGACTTTTCCTGATGATGACTGGGATTCCTCAGCACTGGATCAAAGAGCCGATGACAAAGAAATCAGCAATATTGACAAAACAGGTTTATTGGAGTCATCTTTTTCAGTGAGTCAAGATACTAACATAGAGAGTACTCACACTCAGTCAAGTGAGTTTGAAGACAGTACTGACTATGCTTCCTTCAGTGAAACATACTGTATACATTATTCAGAGTCAAAACTAAACCATGAAAGTCTTACTCTTTTAAGTTCAGAATTAGATCCTGAAATGCAGAAAAGAAAGGAGGTGCTTTTTGATATTTTGGAACATCAAGGTAACAAGACTGTTGACTTGGAAAGAATCTACAAAATTTCAGAGAGTGAGTATAAAGAAACTGCTGAAGATACACAAAAGCACGATACAGATGAAGACTCACAGCAGGAATATCACAGTGCAGAAGAACAAGAATATATAAGTAACCATTTATATTTTGACAGAACAAAAACATTAAGTATATCTAATCTGGAAGTTGTTGAATTAAGAAATTCAAGTTATGAAGTTAAATGTGCTAGTAATCAAGAAGGTAATCATGTAAAGTTAGAAAGTGGTTCTGTCCTTTCTTTAGATTCACTTGATGTTTATACGCAAGAAGATTCACCTCATGTCTCCAAATTTCAGAATTCTGTCATGTTAAGAGAATATCATGAACCAAAGCATAAAAAGTGTGAGGAACAAGAGACTAGTTTAATGTACCACACAGTATTTGATGAGAGTATCAGAAGCAGTTCTTTTGGAAACCAGGAATCTCAATCTGAAAGTGGTTTCTTTAACCCTCAAAAAGCATTAAAAACTAAAATTTATGCTGAAAAAATGAAATCTCAAATACCTGAAAGTAAAGATTTTTGTGGAAATACAACTGTTGAGAACAAAATATCACAGCACCTCAAAGATCCTAGCACATTACCACAGGACAAAGCATTAGAGACATCACTGCAACCCTGTAAAGATTGTCAAACTTCCTGGACCTGTATTTTTAATGATCCAAATATTTCTGCTAGTGGATATTCACATTATAAAAGCCTACAAAATTCCCCTGACCCAGCCTTTGATTTTTCCATTACACCACCAAGGATTGCAGTCAGCAATACTCAGGCAATAGAAGAATTTAGCTCCCCAAAAGTTGTCACTAACAGTGCCACAAATAAAACGTGCTTTCACGATGTGGAAGGAATAAATCCTAGGTCAGTGACAAATGGAGCAAGTTATACAGTCACGGTTAATAAGACAGTGGATGTTAGCACTGATTTGGGGGCTTGTTTCACAACCAGCAGGGCAACAAGTGCAAGATCTTCTGTAGTTTCTACGTCAAGCAACACAGAGATCACAATGATGAATAAAAAATGGCCTGGCAAATGGCAAAGTGAGGAACAAAGAAGCGTGGCTTGTAATACAGAGTGGTCATACGGTCAAGACTGTGTAGACACTCAGATGACTATAAAAGGATCAGAAAAGTCACCCTCAGTTGACAGTTTAAAACCTAATGGAAATTTACTAAATAAGGTAAATTCAGTATGATTAATAAAAATTTTATTTGACTTATAAAGAGACAGTATATGCTAATGTAGTAAACATTTTTGGCTCCCTGAATTACATCTATATTGAGACTTTGGTGAGAAAATGCTAGATGAGGAGAAGGGGTGTATTGATCACCAGCTCTATCTTGTGGCTACTATTTTTTTTTTTTTTTTTTTTTTTTTGAGACAGTCTCAAGCTGGTGCCCTGGATAGAGTGCCATGACGTCACAGCTCACAGCAACCTCAAACTCTTGGGCTGAAGCGATTCTCTTGCTTCAGCCTCCCAAGTAGCTGGGACTACTGGCACCCGCCACAGTGCCTGGCTATTTGTTTTTGTTGTTGTTGCAGTTGTCGTCGTTTTAGCTGGCCCAGGCCAGGTTTGAACCTGCCAGCCTCAGTGTACATGGCCAGTGCCTTACTTACTGAGTATGGGTGCCTCCTCTTGTGACTAATATTGCCACAAAGTCCATTAGAAGTGAGTTTTAAATTTTACTAGTTTGGAACTCCAGATAGAGCATGTGTTGTCATATATTTATAATTTAATTTGAAATTTTCAGGATTCCCTGGAATTAGGAAGAACATCTGATATCACAGACTTAAAGAAACATCCTGAGAGGTATGTCAGATGTATGAGTTTGCAGATACATATGGGGAGGGGGTGTTGAAATAGTATTTGTTTTCTGTGTAACATATTTAACCATATAGAATGATAGCTAAAAGGGACTTTAAACAATCATCTTCTCTGATCACTTGCCTTCAAACAAATAAGAACAATATAGAATATTAAAGCATTTCATTTATTGAGATTTCACTCTTGATAATTCCTTCAGAAACTCATGGAATCTTACTTGTTCAACCCAGATTCATACTGATTTAATTTTCCATTTTCTTTTATTTTATTCCTCTCTAGACAAACAAAAAGCACTTTTTGAAAATGATATATATATGAAGAAGTAAATAGCTACTTTCACTGGTGTATTTTAATCTTGATTTTAACTTACTAATATAATTTGCTTTGGATTTATTAAATACCCTTATAATTCAGAATACAGCGAAGAACCAGGAAATAGGAAGAGAGAAACAGGGAGGTATCTAAGAAGCCAAATTAGTTATGATGTTCTGAGGTCATTTACTTTTTCCTTCATTCATTCATTCATTCTTCTGATGAGTTTATTTTGGCATCTCAACTTTATAAAAATAAAAAGAAGAGTTAGTTCCCAGAAGCACAGATATTGAGAATGACTGAAAGTAGCAACTGGTAACAGGGGAAGACCTCCCATAACATTTAACAATCAAAAAATATAGTGACTTGGGTTTTTCAACATAATAGCACAGCAAAATATTTGCTTATGTTAATGACTCTTAATTGCTAAGAAAAATGTAAATAGTCTATTAAAAAGATATGTTTAAGAAAAATTTTCACCCCAAATGCTTACAACTTAAAAACATAATTGGCCAAATTTTGATTTCAGCCAAAAAATTCATCGATTCTGGGTGAAGTTTTTACCTTAAGTTAAAATTCTTTTTTGACAAAAGAAAGCATGAATTTGAGAATTGTTTGCTTCCTTGACTTTGAGAAAGAATATATTAAGTGTGACTGTCAATGTCCTTGTTTTCTGAAGCTATTATGTGTTTCTGCAGTCTCTCCATCTTGAGTAGAATTGATTTAAAACTTGACAGGGAGGCTCGGCGCTTGTGGCTCAAGCAGCTAAGGCGCCAGCCACATACACCTGAGCTGGCGGGTTCAAATCCATCCGGGGCCCACCAAACAACAATGACGGCTGCAACCTAAAAATAGCCAGGCATTATGGCGGGCGCCTGTAGTCCCACCTACTTGGGAGGCGGAGGCAGGAGAATCGCTTGAGTCTAGGAGTTAGAGGTTGCTGTGAGCTGTGATGCCATGGCACTCTACCTAGGGCAACAGCTTGAGGCTGTCTGAAAAAAATAAACTTTACAGGGAAATGTAAGAAATTTATAATGTTTCTATAGGCCTGTCATTACTATAGAAAAATGTTTGGAATGTTACCTAATCATATCTTTTATTTTAAAGGGAATATCAACTTTTTAAAGAGATGGAGAATTTGCCGTCAATGTGCTGTCAAAAAATAATGCAGAGAGCCATGAAAGCAGAGCTACACCTTTTAAATGTTCACTATCAGATGTGTCATCACCATTGTTGTGATATTTACAAAACTGTAATGGAAAACAGGGAGAGATTAAATAGGTATTTATATGATTTTAAATCTGTATTTTTTAAAGAAATTTATCACTAGCTTTAAGTTTATACTGGAAAATTAATTTTTATTTTTGAAAGGAGTAATTTTTATTTTGAAAGGGAATAGGGTAGATTGTAACTGGGCTAGGGGTAATTGACTTTAGAAAAAGTAGTGTGTTTGAACTTTAAAGTCCAAGTTAGGATGAAGTCAGAGGGTTTTGGCATGACATTCCACCACATTCTCTCTGGTGTACATGTTGAGAGTTATTTGTACATGTTAGAAAACACATTTATTGTAGTTTATTTTCTTAAACTTTTAAAAGCAAAAATTTTAAGGTCTTTTAAGAGTTAGAACTAATTTTAAGAGTTAGAACTAAGTATATAATAATGTTAAATGGATGACTTGTGCCTAAATAATTTAGGTTTGTGAACTTTTGAACAGGAATTTATCGAGTAATTCTGCTAAGAAGGAATTAGGATCAACACTGCTATCTCTTTTGGAAGACTTGAAAGTTAGGTATGTGAGTTTGAAAGAGAAAATACACAAGGGCATACCACTGGAAGAGCTGCCCCCATTCTCAGTAGAATCAAAATTGTTATCTGTCTTCTCTACTTTTACTTCCATGGTATGTATGCATGTTTTAGAGGAAAAAATTTTACCTCATTTAGACAGAAAACATACTAAACAGATTTTTTTTTCTATCTTTACAGCTCATGAGAGAAGAATCACATGTGTAAGTTAATCTTATCTAATTTAGAATTCATTAAATCTTAATTCAGTTAACTTTAAATTTTCTGTTTTGGTCCCTATTTAAAGGATTGATGAATCCTTTAATGCAGTGTTTTTTTTTTTATTGATATGTAATATTTGTACATATTTGTAGGATACATATAATACTTTGTTACATGCATAGGATGTGTAATAACCACGTCAGTGTATTTACAATATTCATCACATCATATATTTATTATTTCTGTGTTGAGAACATTTCAAGTCCTCTATTCTAGCTGTTTTGAAATATAAAGTGCATTGTTAATGATAGTCTGCTATCATTTAGCTCTTCAGGAGCAAATTCTGAACTGGACAATCAAGGTGCTCAAGATGTTGATATTTCTTCAAACCTGAAAAAGACACTCTCTCAAGTAAGATTTTAAGAAATTTTATTTGTATAAATTTTTAATTTTATGGCTTAAGTAAACTATAATTTTCAGAAACTCTTGACAGTCCTTTTCACTCAACTAGGTTACTAGAAGGAATATAATGATGTATTTAAGTCCAGTCCTGATTGAATAGATGTCCGCAATATATGTTGAATAGGGTAAGCATTTAATTTTATCACCAAACCAGGAGACTTCTGAGGATGAAAGAAAGTAATGTTAATTCACCACAGCAATAGGTAGTATGTATAAATGTGGACTACCTGAGCAAACCATGATATATTGCCACCATCACATTGAGCCAGTTTAGTTAAAACTAATTTCTTACACCCTCATCTCATGAAGTAGAATAAAGTAATGTTCCATTTATTGTAGGCAGAACAGAGTTTTAATTTCTCCTTTGTTGAAATGATGAAAATAGTTTTAAATGCCTTTTATAGAGTTTCTCATCTCCAATGGAATATTTGTCAGAAAAGATGTTTTAATCTATATAAGAGCAATCTGAGGGTAATTGGTGGGACCATACCTATGGTTCATTTTACAAGGGTACATGTCAAATCTATAAAGTGTAGAGTATAAATGTCTTAACACAATAATTAAGAAAGTGCAGTGAAGGCTCTGTTAACCAGTTTGTTCTAAGTATTTCAAATTGAGTATAAAACCAGCACATTGTACCCCATAAATGCATTAATGTACATAGTTATGATTTAATGAAAAAAGAACACTCTGCAAATTTAAAGTGTTATTGTAATATAAATTATGTGACATTATCAAGTGAGGAGACAATGGGATAGGAAAGTTAAAGTTGTTTCTGCTTTTTCTGACTTTGGTCTTCACCTTAAGGTTTAACGATTTCGGTGGTCTTAAATAATCACCCATCCAAGATGGATTCCCAAGTCCAAAGCGAAATACTTAATATATATTCCTTACTACTAACATGAATGATAAAAAGTAAATTGTTTTGACAAATTATTCCAATGTTAAATATTTTTAAAAAACACATCCACGAAGAATTAACAGATTCATAACTAGATTTTTATGTACTTAAATTTCTTACATACTTTGCTTAAACAATTTGTCCATTTAGGACTAGGTGATTTCTTAAGGGTTTTCTTTTCGTTGTAATGGTAACAATGGTATAACCTGCTTATTTAAGGAAGAACAATACATGTAAATTATTTTTATAAAAATATAAGATGCAGGCTCAGCACCCATAGCATAGTGGTTATAGCACCAGCCACATTCACCAAGGGTGGCGGGTTGGAACTCAGCCCAGGCCAGCTAAACAACAATGACAACTGCAACAAAAAAGAGCTGGGCATTGTGGTGGGTGCTTGTAATCCTAGCTAATTGGGAGGCTGAAGCAAGAGGATTGCTTAAGCCCAAGGGTTTGAGGTTACTGTGAGTTGTGACATCACAGCACTCTACCGAGGGCGACATAGTGAGACTTCGTCTCAAAGAAAAAAGAAATGCAAGATGCAGACATAACATTTTTATCGTCTTAGTTTTGGCTATAAAACAGTATCTATCTTAATTTGTTATTATATTTTAGCCCCTGTCTCATTAAATTAACTGGCTATGCTTGACAGCCAGTGTAGTTACTATAGTGTTTTCTAAATTTCAGCTAGTCACGTACCATCTTTACAATTTATCGTAGCTCTATATTACTTAAAATATTAGTTATTCTGTTTTTTCTTAAATGATTCTTTTTACAAAAAATTTAAGTCTAATGGGTAACTCAAATAACTACCTTCTATAAACAAAAGACATGCATAAACATACACTAAATTACATGTGTACTCTTAAAGGTTAATACAAATATGTATATTTTCAAAAATCGTAAGTACTTCTAGTGTGTGTATGGCACACTTTACAAAATATTAATAGTAGTGTTAACACATAGTAACTACACAAACTGGATTCAAATGCTAATTTTTGTTAACTGTATGACTTAATGCAGTAAGTTACTTCAGTTTTCTCACCTGTAAAAGTCAAGTGAATGATTTAACTTAATAGCCTTCATGATGGTAAGGTGCTTGTCAGATAGTAAGAGTGAAATAATTGTTAGTCCTTTTTATTGTTTTTATTATCCTCAGATGTCTTTGTTTTCTGACAATAGTCATGCTAAACAAGATACATCACCCAAGAAAGAAGGTATGAAAAATGGTGATATAAATGTTGACTTTAGTCAGCTGAAACTTGATGATAAAGGTTAGTATAAAAATATATTATCTTGTATAATTGCCAGAAGATAAATAATTAAGGTTTAAAATATCTCTAGTGTTCATTCATTAAATTAAAATAAGTATTTTTAATTGACTAAATGGTATCATTTTGATTTTGATTATGAATGTGAAGTACTTTTTAGTGTTTCTTACCTTTAAAGTCAACTGATATGTTTGTTAGTGCCAAATAATAATACGGACTTTTATTCTTCTGCTTCATATTTCCAGTGTGACATCTCTGTAAATTGTGTACATTTTTAAAAGTTTTGTCTTCTAAGAAAAGATATTATAGTCATTCCAAAAAGATCGTAAATTTTAATGATATAAAGAGTTGCAGCATTGTTTAATCCTTTAAAAGATGCTTTCTATTTTTCTGTAATGTCTTTTTTTAATAAAGAAAAATTTTCAATTTTTCAAAAAAAAAATCATAAAAGGAAGAGTTTTAATAAGCTGGGAATCAGTGTTATTTAAGAGGAAACGAAGAAGCAGATAATTCAGAACAAAAAGAATTTTTTGTTTGGTGACTATAGAAATTTCTTATGCCTGACTTGGTTCTCTTGTTTTGCTAATATTCATCTTTACATTTATACATATTAATAAAACAAGTAATCAGTATCACACCGATTATCATAATGTTTTCTAGGTAATTTAGAGGGTGAAACATACATAATTGATAGCTCATTGTGTTCAATTTATTAGACTTAAGAAATTACCAAGAAATAAGTGAAGACTGGTTTGATGCTAAAGAAAACCTGACAGAAGTTGACTTCTCAGGAATACAAGAAAATCAAATAGAACAAGATAGATGGACTCCAAAGTTTATACTAGGTTGGTTTAAGAATTTACTGAGAATCCTGACCTGTTTATAAGACAGTCCTTACCTGTTTCTATGTTGTGTTGAGTGTCTGAGCTGTTGTAATATTTTATTCTTATTTGTGGCTCTTCTTTATACAAAAATGAGAAATCGGTCAGTTGGAGACCAGCGTTTTAAAGAGCAGAATATTAGTAAAAGCTTAAATCCCACCTGCATTCTTTTCCTCTAAACCTTTATTGGGTATTTTCCAAGAGTAGTTAGGTACATGATGAACAAAACCAACTTCTCAGTTTTTATGAGGTGACCTGCACTAATCTATTGAATTGGTGTTAGATATAAAAATGATAAGTTTTCCCTCACTTCAGTAATTTCATCTATTTCAAGAATATTTTCATCTTTAGTCCTTAAATGCTTACAATAGATTTTTCTCTAGTGCCTGTGATTATTGCCATGTTATTATTATTATTGTCTTTTATTACTATTACTGTGTGTTATTATTATCTCTTATGCTAGTTGTGCTACTTCCATTCTTCATTTTTTTTTTTTTTGAGATAGAGTTTCAAGTCTGAAGAGAGTCTCTTTGTCCTGGATAGAGTGCTATGGCGTCATAGCTCATAGCAACCTCAAACTCTTGAGGGCTCAAGCAATTCTCTTGCCTCAGCCTCCCAAGTAGCTGGAACTACAGGTGCCCACCACAACAGCCAGCTATTTTTTTGTTGTAGTTGTCATTGTTGGTTAGCAGACCCAAGCCAGGTCTGAACCTGCCAGCCTTGGTGTATGTGGCTGGTGCCCTACCCACTGAGCTGCAGGCACCGCCTACCTTCCATTATTCTTACCTGTATATTTTTTGTGGAGTTCTTATTTTATTTTATTTTATTTTATTTTATTTCGAGACAGAGTCTCACTTTGTCACCCGTGGTAGAGTGCCATGGCATCATGGCTCACAGCAATCTCAAACTCTTGGGCTCAAGTAATCCTCTTGTCTCAGCCTCCCAAGTAGCTGGGACTATAGGCCCCGGCCACAACACCCTACTATTTTTAGAGACTATGAGGGTCTCACTATTGCTCAGGCTAGTCTTGAACTCCTGAGATGAGACAGTCACCTGACTCAGCCTCCCAGAGTGCTGGGATTACAGGTATGAGCCACCACGCTTGGACAGTTTTTTTTAAATTCCATACTTACAATGGCTTTATCTTTTTTTCCTCTCGTATAAATAATAGCTTATCAAGATTTTTAAATAAAATATAAAAATGTAAGAAAATTAAAATTACCTTAACTTACTCCAACATATAATAACCACTGTGACTATTTTAGTGACCATTATAATGCATTTCTTTACACATATATTTAATATGGTTATATAATTTAAAATAAATGGTATTATATCGTTTAATTTTATTGTAGCTATTTTTTTCTTTCCTTGCATTATTTTTCTCCATAGCATTTATCACAGTACTATATGTTTTGCTTACTTGATGCTTGATTGATTACTTGATTGACTGCCTTCCCACCCGTACATATTAGCTTAGTGAGACTAGGGGTTTTTATTCACTCCCTATGTCTGGTGTCAGATACTGTGTGTAGCCCATACAATTTGTTCCATAGTTTGTTTTTTTTTATTGAACTAGTGAAGGGTTAGGTGATAGGTTAATGTATGTCTTCTGATTCTTATTCACTGCCCTCTTTTACTGGACTGTATCTCTTTACTTGCTCTTCACTGCAATATAAAAATATAAAGCTAGGTAGTTTCACTATTTTCTCTGTATAATACATTTGGGATACAAAGAGACTAACAAATTAAATGAAGGTAATGAAGAAGGTTAGATATTAATTACCTAAAGATGCTTGAATTCCAGCACTAACACTTACTAGATTTGAGACCTAAACTCCTAAGATCTCAGTATCATCATCTGTAAAATGGAAATAATAGGTACTTCACAGGTGTTTAGGACAATCATGTGAGATGATGTATATTAAGTGCTAGTGATTTGAATCTTAATTTAGTGACTTTTGATTTCAGATCAGGTTTTTTGATTTCTCTCAAAAGAGATTATGAGAATATGGCCTAAGAATTTTGAATTTTTTTTTTTGTTGTTGTTGAAGAAAAATAACATCTCTAATCCTAGTATTTGTGGTTTCCAAAATCATACTAACTCAAGTAATCTGTCTCTTCTGTTTTTTTCTTACATGCTCTTATTATCACTAGCTGTATATCTGATATTGATATTTTGTCTGATTGAAAAGTTTCCTTGGTATTATTATTTCTCCAGCAAAAGAATGTGTGTAAGAAGAGCTCTCAAAACACTTGCTCTTGCTAGCATTAACACTAAGGAGTTAAGATCCTTTGTATATCCAGAGTTCTCATAACACTTCTCTGAACCAGAGACAAATGACAGAGTTTCTTGGTAGTGATGTTCATTCAGCCCATGATTTCTGTGGATCTAAATCTGTGGATTCAAGTAACTGTGGATGGAAAATATTTTTTTAAATATACTGAACATATTCAGACACTTTTTCTTGTCATTATTCCCTTTAAAATGCAGGATAACAACTATTTACATGGAATTTACGTTGTATTAGGTATTATAAGTAATCTCAAGATGGGTTAAAGCAGGGGTGTCCAATCTGCGGTGCAATCTGCACCCTGATTTTGTGAGGATTTTTTTTTTTTTTTTTTTTGCTTATCTGTTGTGTAAGAGATCATAAAAAGTATACACCAATCTTTTTTTGTTGTCATTAATCAGCTTTCATTTCATGTTTAATGTGTGGCCCAAGGCAAGTTTTATTCTTAAATAGTGTGGCAGAGGAAAAAAAGGCTGGACACTCTGAATTTTAAAGTGTACAGGAGGATGTGTATAGGTTATTTGCAAATACTGCACCATTTATGTAAAGGACTTGAGCATCCCCAGATAGTGATATCTGCAGGGAGTCTTTGAACCAATCTCCCAGGGATACCAAGGTACAAATGTAACAGATTACTCTGTTCAGATGTAATTTGTTCATTTTTGAGCTATAAGAGACTTAATATCAACTAATCCAACCCACTTATTAAGATGAAATGAGTAAGCCCAAATTCTTACAGCTATACTCCAGGCTTTTGGTCTTCAATCTAGTTGTACTAATATTTGCTGATAACTTGATAATAAACTTTGTGATAGTAAAAAGAAACCATGAAATACTTAAAATTTTTATGTTTTCTCTTAAACATTTCACTACAATAATGATTATTTCTGTGTTATGTTTTTCTATAAGCAGAAATGAATGTTGAACCCTTACGAAGAGATAAAGGTTATTTGGTACATGTTGGTGGTCTCTGCCCTTCAGTATCTGAGGTATACCAAGACTTCTTTTTTGAACTTTCTAATTTATTGTGATTGCTTTTCTGCTTTTCACAAACTTATTTTTCTTTTTTAGGCTGATTTAAGGTCTCATTTCCAGAAATTCCAAGTTTCTGAAATTAGAATTTATGATTCTTCTACTAACTACAGGTTTGTTTTCCAAATTCAATGAAATTTACATTACTGTGTCTACTGTTCACCAGAGGTTCTGTATCAGACATTAGCCACAATAATGATAAAGTCAAGGGCAATTCCTACAGGAGTTTCCCGGCTAGTGTAGGGTGATACATAGACAAATAGCTGCAGTTATTATTTGTTCATGCTCTTCTTAATCAGATCTTTCTCTCATTATACTTTGTAGCATGTTATTAGTGGTAGACAGGAGAGTTAATGATTTTTGTTTACTTCATCTTGTTACATACTCTTCATAGAAGTAGAGTGCCTTAGTTAAAGTGAATGAGCTCCAAAAGTAGATAACTTTGGTTCATTTCCCAGGTCTAGTCACAACTTGATAAATATATTTCTGTACAAAAAGGTTTAGTAACTTGTCCAAGTCTCTTTGTCTATAAAGTGAAAATAATAGTATTGTCATAACGCTGGGAGGCAGAGGAGAGTAGATTGCTTGAGCTCAGGAGTTTGAGAACAGCCTGAGCAAGAGCAAGATTCCCATCTCTAAAAATAGCTGGGTGTTGTGGTGAGTACCTGTAGTCCCAGCTACTCAGGAGGCTGAGGCAAGAGGATCACTTGAAACCATTCAATTTTGTGTGTGTGTGTGTGGTTTTTGGCTGGGGCTGGGTTTGAACCCACCACCTCTGGCATATGGGACCTGCGCCCTACCCCTTTGAGCCACAGGTGCTGCCCCCAAGAGGATCACTTGAGCCCAAAAATTTGAGGTTGCTATGAGCTATGATGCCATGGTACTCTACTGAAGGCAACAAAATGAGACTCTATCTCCAAAAATAATAATAGCAGCACTGTCATAGCATTGTTGTGAAACAATTATGAGTTAAGTATGTAAAGCACTAGGAATGAAGCCTGACACATGAGAGATGGACAGAAAATTGTATTTAACTTAATTATTTTTCATTTTAATTACTTTCTAGTTGATGCTTTTATACTTTGTAGGTACATAACTACATCACCTATCTGTAGTCACTTCCAGTATGTATGGTGCTACTTTTCTATTTTGTGACATAGTCATATCATTAAAAAATGTCAAATAATACTGATGATAACTTAATGGAAATGTCTTACTGTCTTTGTATAAAAAATAATGGCTGTTTATTTCAGATGCAAAAATCTTTCTCAATTAAAAAAGTAGTTGGGGTTGAAATTTGTTTGAAATAGATAAAATTTAATTTTATTTGACCTACTCAGGGCCATCTGAGATTATGTTTTTTAAATTTTACCTATTGATGTGGCATTATACAGTTCATTATATTAAGGTAGTTTTATAATTTTGTAATACCTATGTGAAAGATTCTTTTAGTATCTTGTTGAAGCCTTAAAGAAAACTTTGTAGAGTTTTTTTTTTTCTTACTTGAGTTTTTACACATTCTGTGTGGAAATTTAGAAAATACAGTTAAATGCAAAAATACAAGGAGGTTATAAAAAATTATTCATAGTCCCATCATTTGAAAATTTTGTGTATAGCCTTCCTTTGACATTGTCAAGGTTTGGTGCTTTTGTAGAAATAGCTCTTCCCCAACTTTCTCAGTTATGTGGTTAAAATTCTAATTAATTTTTCCAACTCTTTTTATTTTTGGTCTGCATATTTTTCTGCTACAAGGTCATAAAGACATTCTCTTACATAGTCTGCTAAATGTTTTAAATTTTGCCTTTCTCATGTAAGCCTTTTAGTTACCTGGAGTTTATGTTTCTATATAGGAATTCCAGGTGTTTTTTTTTTTCTTTTTAGTATAGATAACCAGTTGTCCCCAGACCACTAATCTCTACAACTTTATCAGATTTGCAAATGTTTTACATTAAATTTCAACATAAAATTAATAGATAATCATAAGAAATTCTTACTTTTATTTCCCATCTTTAACTTGGTTTTTAAATAAGCATTCTTCTCAATTCCAAAGTAAGTACAAGTTTTATTTTTAAGAGCAGTTATTCTTATAAACCTATATTTGAGCCAATGGTTACAAAATTACCTTTGAGGTTAAATTTAGAGTCATTAATGAAGAACCTTTTGGTTTTCTGCTTTATTTTAGATACGCATCTCTTACTTTCAAAAAAAACAGTGATGCAAAGATGGCTGTGAAAGAAATGAATGGGCTTGAAATAAATGGAAAATCAGTGAATGTTCGGCTTGTTAAAACTCCTGGAGAATTCACATCCCCACTTGCCTCCAAAAGTGGGAGTAGAGTTAGTTTGAATAATTTGGAGAGAACCACCAACAAAGAAATCAACTCAGCCTTCTCTATTTCTAGATTGTCCAGAACTAGATCAAGGCAGCTGGGATCTGAGCAAGACAGTGAATTTTTTTCTTTTGACCAGAAGGTTAGTTTTTTTGATTGATTCCTTAAATAGTCTTTGTAGTGGCCATATTGCTATAAGTAGCTTTGTAGAATAAATGACTCCAGAATCAGCAGTTTTGGAATAGGAATGAGAGCATCAATCTGAATTGTTAACTTTGGATCCATCCTAACTTGTAGATCTTCGTAGACCTAGTTAAAGAGAAACTTACTCTTTTTAACTTTAGGTTCTTTGCCAACCGTTTGTGGTCTTTTTTTTTTTTCTTTTTTGTCTCTTTATGCTTAAATTGTACTACTCTGTAAGTAATTTTACTTGCATCATTTCATTTTATAGCTAACTTATCTCATAATTGTTAAAACCATAAACTATAGTCATTTTCATATGCCTTCATCTGTACCTCGCTGAGGTTTTTAAACACCATGTGGAAAAATGATAGTAATTTGCTTTGTTTGCACTCATTTTTCTACTGCTTAGAAAAATGTCTGCACTCCACACATCTTTCTTTTTAATATACTTATGGTAAAATGTACTTTTTTTGGTGTCCGTGACTTTAGATGAATACATATAAGCAAGTAACCACCACCATAATCAAGATACAGAACAGTTTCGTCATTCCAGAAAATTTCCTCATGCTGTGATCAATGTTTCCTGTTCTTACAATTTTATCTTTTTTAGAATGTCGTGTAAATGGAATCATACTATGTATGTAATCCCATTAGTCTGGTCTCCTTTACTTACTTTAATGCATTTGAAATTGATCCATGTTGTTATATGTATCAGCATTTCATTCCTGTTCATGGTTTGCCCATTTTTATTCCGTTATTTTCTCACTGAGTTTTGAGTTCTTTGATTTGCAAGTAATTCTTCTCAGCTTAAGCCTTGTCTTTTCATCCTAACAAGTGTCTCTCTCAATAGGAATTTTTTTTTTTTTTTATTGTTGGGGATTCATTGAGGGTACAATAAGCCAGGTTACACTGATTGCAATTGTTAGGTAAAGTCCCTCTTGCAATCATGTCTTGACCCCATAAAGTGTGACACACACCAAGGCCCCACCCCCCTCCCTCCTTCCCTCTTTCTGCTTCCCCCCCCCATAACCATAATTGTCATTAATTGTCCTCATATCAAAATTGAGTACATAGGATTCATGCTTCTCCATTCTTGTGATGCTTTACTAAGAATAATATCTTCCAGGTTAATACGAAGGATGTAAAGTCTCCATTTTTTTTAATGGCTGAATAGTATTCCATGGTATACATATACCACAGCTTGTTAATCCATTCCTGGGTTGGTGGGCATTTAGGCTGTTTCCACATTTTGGCGATTATAAATTGAGCTGCAATAAACAGTCTAGTACAAGTGTCCTTATGATAAAAGGGTTTCTTTCCTTCTGGGTAGATGCCCAGTAATGGGATTGCAGGATCAAATGGGAGGTCTAGCTCAAGTGCTTTGAGGTTTCTCCATACTTCCTTCCAGAAAGGTTGTACTAGTTTGCAGTCCCACCATCTCAATAGGAATTTTTAATTTTGATAAATATATTTTACTTTCGTAACTTAATGCTTTTTAGTGTTGTAGCTAAGAGGTCTTAGCATAACTTAGGGTTGCAAAGATTTTGAGTTGATTTTTATAAATTGTCTCAGGTATAAATTGAGGTGGTTTTTATTTATTTTTCTGTTGCATATGGAATTGTTCCAGAATCATTTGTTGAAAGACCATCCTTTTTCCATTGAACCTTGGCATCTTAGTCAAAAACCAATTTCCCATATTTGTGTGAGTCTACTTCTAGATTGTAGCTGTTTGTTTTTTCCACTGATGCTATGTAGTACATGGTCTTGATTACTATAGCTTTATAGTGGCTATAATAATAATGTAGTGGCTCATGCCTGTAATCCTAGTACTCTGGGAGTCCAAGGTGGGAGGATTTCTTGAGCTCAGGAGTTTGAGACCAGCTGGGCATGGTGGTACGCACCTGTAGTCCCAGCTACTCAAAAGGGTGAGGCAAGAAGATTATTTGAACCCAGGAGTTTGAGGTTGCTGTAGCTAGGCTGACACTGTGGCACTGTGTAGACTGGGTGGGAGAGTAAAACTTTGTCTCAAAAAACAAACTCAAGTTAAAATTATATTTTTATTTCTTATTTTAAAACTTATTCTAATTAAATACAGTAAACTAACTCTGTGTAATGGTCCTTAATACTAAGAAAACTCTTAAAATGCTTATTTAGGGTGTCAAGAAGAATTGTAAACAGATCGAATCTGCTAAATTATTACCTGATACACCTATTAGATTCGTACCTCCAAATACAATGAACTTGCGTAGCTTTACCAAGATCATGAAGAGACTGGCTGAACTACATCCAGAAGTCAGCAGGTAACAACTAAAAGTATGCTTTAATTGGCTTTAAACTTTTTATGTAAAAATACGTTTCAGTTCAATAATTTAGATATAATATATTCAGAACATGTTACTTTGGAAAGGATAACTGCTCATGTCTATTTTTCTTTTGCATAGAGACAATATTATAGAAGCTCTTCAGGAAGTGAGAATAAATCATAAAGGTTTTCTGAATGGCTTATCTATTAATACTATTGTGGAAATGACTTCATCTGTTCTGAAAAACTCTTCTTCCAGTTAGGAATAAAAAGAGGTAAAACAATCATAATCTTTTATAATTAAATATTACTTTAAAAATAATAAAACTGAAAATTTTAAAACATCACTATCAATAGAAATTCATTTTTCTAAAATTGATTGTTTTAACATTTATCATCTCTTATTTGGCAGATTAAGATTCAAGAGTAGCTTAGCTGGGTGGTTTTAGCTCAGAGTCTCTCATGTTGTAGTCAAGAAGTTGGCCTGGGCTGTAGTCATCCAGAGGCTGAGACTGGAGGATCTTCTAAAATAGAGCATTCACATAGCTGTTGGCAGGAGGCCTCCATTCCTGACCACATGGGCCTTTCCATAGGACTTTCCAAATGTCTTTACATCGTGTCAGCTGGCTTCCCCCAAGCAAGAGAGCAAGATGAAAGCTGTATTGACCTACCCTCAGGAATAACTCATCATTTTGCCACATTCTATTAGATGAGAGTTCATTATATACAACTGCTACTCAAGGGGAGGGAAATTTAGCTCTTCCTCTTAAAGAAAGCTTATCTAGGAATTTGTGTATTTTAAAATGACCACCAATCAATATAGAATCCCTTTTTGCAAAATAGTAGATGAAGACTTCTATTTCCAGTTACAGAGGTATAGAGATGACTCGAGCCAACTGTCTACTGAAAACAGCGAGAAAAACAGAATAAATACAAAATACATCTGCCTGAAGATAATAAAGAACTATCAAGATAATGATGAATTACTGGGCCAGGGTACAGAGAAGAGGAGTCTCAAAATATACCCAATGTTTGGGGAATCTGGGTGTTTGTAGGCCATTTTGCTAGCATTGCAGCCAGGGGTGTAGGGTCTTGGTATATTCACAGCATGGGAGTTGGGACCTAAAGGGCTGTTCTCAAGGAGTATAAGTTTGAACTAGAAATAGATAGTTCATCAGAAGGGCTATAACTCAGCTTCAAACTTTAGTACCTAAATTAGTTTGAGATGATCTGGGATTATGAGTTCTCCCAGGCACCTGAAAAAAGTGAAAGTGAGAATTCTCTGGAAGAAAATATAGTAGAGCCTCTATAGTTGACCTCCTTCTTAAGTTTACCTAGTTTTCATAGGTCAGACATATACCACATGCACATATCAGTACAGTAGACCTAATTCCATTTGTTGACCAGTTTGTTACAGTTTCTTGGGTGGTCAACTTACAGAAATTCTACTATAACATCATTTTAAGCCTCAAATTATTTGTGCATGTTAGTATATTTTGTACATGTTATATAGTGTCATTTGTACATGTGTATAATTTTGTACATGTTAGTATATTTTGTAAATAAGAACATACAATCAAAAATAATCATGGGCAGTGGGCATGGTACCTCACACCTGTGATCTCAGCACTTTGGGAGCATTGAAGCAGAAGGATCACTTGAGGCCAGGCAAGACCAATGTGGGCAACATAGTGAGACCTCATATATACAGAAAATTAGCTGGACATGGTGGTACATGCCTGTAGTTCCAGCTAGTCGGTAGGCTGAGGTGGGAAGATTGCTTGATCCCAAGAGTTTGAGACTGCAGTGAACTATGATCATACCACCGTAGCCCCGAAAAGAGCATGACCCTGTCTTAAAATAATAATAGCTAATCACATGAAAAATATGACCACATAATTGAAAACTAGGTTAAGTACTTAATAATAGGGACTTCAGATATTTATCAGGCACACATTATATATATGTGATAAAGATTACCACATATTTGCCAAAATGGCTATAATTATTTTTTATATCCATGCCCATTTGCAATGTGACTTTGAAGTTCTTCCCATCAAGAAATAGATTCTATTTTTCTACTCCCTTTAATCGGGTTTGAAGCCTTATGACATGCTTCTTATCCTCCAAGGGCCTTAAATTGCTCTCAGAAATTTGCAAAAGCCATATAAAGAAACCCACTCTGCTAGAGGACAAGAGAGTACATGGAAGATAGCCTAGGTATTTCAGCATATAGCTGGCTGTTCTTAAACATGGGAGGGAACCTAGTATAGCATAAGTGAAAGTAATAATGTATTTAACAGGTTCTGCAGCAGGTTGCAGAACCTGTTAAATAAATAGTTGATGTGAGAGATAGGTCAGAAGAAACTATGGAATGAAGCACAAAAAGATTGAAGTAGGAAACACAAAAGAGACAAGATGTACAGGCATACCATTTTATTACACTTTCCTTTATTTTACTTCAAAGATACAAGTTGGGTTTTTTTGTTTTTTTTTTTAACAAATCGAAGGTTTTTGGCAACATTGTGTCCAGCAACTCTGCCAGCACCATTTTTCCAACAAAATATACTTTGTCTCTGTTACATTCTGGTAATTTGCACAATACTTCATACTTTTTTATTATTACATTTGTTGTGTTGATCTGGGATCTATGGTCTTTGATGTTATTATTGTAATTGTTTTAGGGCACCATGGAAAAGACCAGCTTATTATTGTGTATGTTCTGAGTGCTCTACTGACTGGCTGTTTGCTCATCTCTCTCCTCCTTGGGTGTCCCTATTTTCTGAGACACAACAATATTGAAATTAGGTTAGTTAATAATCCTACATACAATGGTCCTATGAGTGTTAGAGTGAAAAGACAAGTCACATGTCTCTCACTTTAAATTAAAAGCTAGAAATGATTAGTGAGGAAGGTATGTAACAAGCTCAAATAGGAAAAGCCAGGCCTCTTATACCAGTTAGCTAGGTTGTGACTCCAAAGGGCAAGTTCTTAAAGGAAATCAAAAGTGCTACACCAGTGAATACATGAATGACAAGAAAGCAAGACAGCTAATGCAGAGAAAGTTTGTCATCTGTATAGATTACAACATTCCCTTAAACCAAAGTCTAATCCAGAGCAAGATCCTCTCTTCAACTCTATGAAGACTCAGAGAGGTGAGGAAACTGCAGAAGAAAAATAAGAAGGTAGGAGTTGGTTCATGAGGCTAGAAAATAATTGGAGTGAGATATATCTAAACTAGGGTAGCTCAGGTGCCTTGTAGTGAATGAAATAGATTCATCGCCTGACTTCAAGTGATTTCCTGTTTAGAACACTGCACCATTTTTACCACTGTGACAATCTGAAAAATTCTGTGTATATATAATAGCTGGAAGTCTGTTTTTGTTAATTTAGTAAAAGGGTCTAGTGATTTGATTAATCATGGAATAGAGTTTAATGGTAAACTATATATGATATTCTTGTATATGTTAAATGAGTTTTAACCAAATGATCAGCTTAGTAAGTAGTCGGGGTGTCCAGTTGCAGCCAGTGGGCCACTTGCTGATTATCTGAGGACTGTTTTGCTTATCTGTGGTGTCACATACCTCAGAAAGTATATGTGGACCTTTTTGGTTTTCTGCTGATCAGTTTTGGTTAGTGTTTGTGTATTTAATATGCAGCCCAAGGCAACTCTTAATCTTTCAATTTGCAGCAGAGAAGAAAAACGATTGGACACCCCTATTAGAGTATACTGATAATTAACCATGTACTTCCAAATTTTGGATTTAGCTTAACATATCAGCCTATTTATTATTGATTTCTTCCTTTTCTTGACCCTACAGAATTTCCTTGGAAAGCATGAGCTCACTGCTTCAGAGAATGTTCTACAGCACTTAGAAAAAAGTGGTACTAGCAAAATGATGTAATTAAATGGGCTCTATAAATATTCTAGTGTATAGTGCTCCTATAAAATCTAGCAACGGTTGCTTCTACAATATTAAGGTCTTCTCTATATAAAATGAAAATATAATTTTATAAGTTCCAAACCTTTTATTTTGAACTTGCTAAAGACATCAAGCTGCATATTTTAGATTAGAAAAAATAGTTTTGTCTGCTTAAAATATCTTTATTAAGTCAATTCTTTAAAATATTGCCTGAAAAGAGGTTTGTTGTTGTTGTTTCAGTTTGTGAAATAATTTCAATACATTAAAAAAATGTAAGTTACCTGAAGGTCACGTCTTAGTTGAGACAGTTTTCCATTGTCTTAAGACTCTTAAATTAGACCATAAGATAAGAGACAAATAAACTGCATCTGTAGACGCACAACATTTTGGAACATGTGTATTTATAAACTTCCAAGATAATTAAAGTACTGCTATAATAGATTTGATGCATTTTTATGACATCATGATAAAACATTCAGGTATATTACCCTGGTTTTTACTGGTAAAGATGAACCCATGAGTGCTTTGGTAAAGTACTTAAGTTTAAATGGTCACCATATTGCTTGCATTCATTTTGTGATAAGCTCTACTGTATTAGGTTAAAGGCTAATTTCGTGCTTTAATAGCAATGTGGAATATAAGCTGCTTTAATTGCTTTTTAAAAGTAACATACTGCTTAAAGTTGCATTTTTACTAATAAGATTAACATGTTTGCTTTTTCTTCAAACATTTAAATTGTTTAGAGCATTGAGTATGTAGTTGCTATCACTTGATTAAAAGAAATTACCCATTTAACATTTGTATTTGATGTATTTATATTTCATAAAGGCAGTTAATTTGTATTGCTAATGTAAATTTAATACCTCGTATGGACTCAGTGACTTTTCTAAGTGTAAATTAACCTATGAGTATTTATGTGGAATATATATGTCAGGTTATGTATCAAACTACTGGATTTCAAATTTTTCCTCTTGCATAACATTTTTGAGAATAAGGGTTTGTTTCATATATTAATTTGTATCCACTTACTACCACATCCATTCCAATTTCTACCAGGAATTTGGTTCCAGGAAAAAAAAAATTTTAAGTACCCTATTTAGTGAAACTCAAGAATCACCAATTTTGGCCATACATCAAATTAGTGGAAGTCTAAAATTAAGGGATTTTTTTTCCTGTATGTTAAATTACATGGTTACTTATATTAAAAGGCTTTATTCAGGCTTAGTGAGGTGGCTCACTCCTGTAATCCCAGCACTCTGGGAGGCTGAGGCAGGTGGATCACCTCAGCTTAGGAGTTCTACACCAGCCTGAGTAAGAGAAAGACCCTGTCTCTGCTAAAAATCAGAAAACTAGCCAGGTGTTGTGGTGGGTGCCTATATTCCCATCTACTCAGGAGACTGAGGCAAGAGGATCTCTTGAACCCAAGAGTTTGAGATCACTGTGAGCTGTGACACCACAGCACCCTACCCAGGGCAAGAGAGCAAGACTCTGTCTATAAATAAGTAAATGGCTGCATTCACAATTAGCACTGAGTAAACTTACAACCCGGACTAGACCATTATTTTCAACATACTAGCAGAAATAAGCATAATTCCAGTCATTAGTTCCTAAAAAGAACGATAAACTGGAATTCCCTTTGAACACTAACACAGAGACCCAATTACTGCATTTGATTTTGGGAAAGCATAAGAAGGGTTATTTGAAATTATAACTATCGGGTCTTTTGAAACAAAGAAGTATTCTCCAAAAGCTAAAGGTATTTTGTAAATCAAAGGGCTTTCAGCTGTAACTTAAAAGCTTCCCTAGTTAAATTTAGAAACTAGCGTTGTACTTAAACGAATCTTTTGGGACCTCAAGTGAAAAAAACACTATTTTATTCTCTAAGATCTCTAATTTGATAGTGGATAATTATTTATATATATATAATTATATAAAATTCTTGTAGAATTTTTAAAAACTGGTCAGATTGAGTTTTCAAATATCTTTATTAGCAAAATTTCACATAATTTTAGTGTATACTCTAAATTGTTTTGGGGGCGGCGCCTGTGGCTCAGTGGGTAGGGTGCTGGCCCCATATACCAAGAATGGCGGGTTCAAACCCAGGCCCGGCCAAACTGCAACATAAAAAGAGCCGGGCACTGTGGTGGGCACCTATAGTCCCAGCTACTTCGGAGGCTGAGGCAAGAGAATCACCTAAGCCCAAGAGCCAGAGGTTGCTGTGAGCTATGATGCCATGGCACTCTTCAAAGGGTTACAAAGTGAGACTCTGTCTCTAAAAATAAATAAATAAAAATTAAATTGTTTTTTTCATACTGTAGTATTAGGGTACCAAAGAGCACTTAACAATATTAACCTATATAGACAATTATGTTTGGAGATAATCAAATATCTGAAATGTTATAAATACCCTAAGACTGTCAGCAAAACCATGGGACTAAAAATTCCCAATTGGGGGCGGCGCCTGTGGCTCAAGGAGTAGGGCGCTGATCCCATATGCCAGAGGTGGCAGGTTCAAACCCAGCCCCCGCCAAAAAAAAAAAAAAAAAGGAAAAAATTCCCAATTGGCTCTCTGATGCCAAGCTGAATCCTGGTTAGAGGAAATAATGTATATATGACTGAGAAGTTGAATGTAACAGGTAATTTCAAAGAAATTGTTTTCAACTAGTAATCTATATATATATTGACTTTCAAATACTGCTTTTTCACTATCAGCCATTGTTATTAATTATCAAATATATATGGCACATAAAAGTACAATGTTTAATATGTGAACAGTGGTCTTCTAAGACGTCCCGTATAGCAAAGAGAATGAAGGTTGCAGGTGCAAGTGGTGTTTCTTAACCCACTGATGGTGAGATGGAGAGATTTTCCTGAATTATTTAGCTGAGCCCAGTCTAATTACATAAGTCCTTAGAAGTACTACGTAGAAGAGGCAAAAGAGAACCAGAGAAATGGCATTGAAAGAATTCTATCCACTTGCTGGCTTTGAGGACAGAAGTAGGGGCCAGTAACCAAGTGGCCTGCAGAAGCTGCAACAGGTAAGGAGACAGATGCTGCCTGAAGCTACCAGAGGAAATGTACCATGCCGGAACCTTGATTTTAGTCCAGCAAGACCTATATCAGACTTTTGACCTCAGGAAGTATAAATTTAATAATTTATGGTAATACGTTCATGGTAATATGTTACATCAACAATAGAAAACTAACACAGTTACAACTGCTTTACTATGAAAGTGTCAGGAACAATATAAGATTATTTGCAGGTTCTAAGTCTCTTTGTCTAAATTTTGACTTGTAGGCTGGGGAGGGGGGTGAGTTATGTATGAACTATGAGCGTTCCTGGTTACTAGTGTTTACATTGAACTTGTACTTTAATAACCTCAAGATAGTTAGGACTGATAGTAATGGGCTCAAGGCAGATCAGAGGATATCTTCATTATTTATATTATGGACATTGATTGCTATAAAGGACTTGTGCTTTAACTGCCAGGAAGCTGACAGCCAAACTTTAATAGTTCATTTTTAATAGTTACTTTTTGAGAATGCAGGCTCTGAAGAATTTTCTGTAGAGTGAAACGTTACTGCTGTCACAGGGATACAGTATTTACCACTGTGTAAGAGCGTTCATTCAAGGTTTGCTGCTGGTGGTAGTGCTGTCATCCAGCAGTGTGTAATGATGCATCATTTTGTGCATTAGCTTTACCCTGACTTTATTGTAATAATCTGTTTTATTCTTCTTTCTAAATTTTTGTTTCTCTTCTGTTTATGTCTGCAGGCTACCTCAGTATTTCTGAGAATAAGGGTGGGGTGCAATGACTCAAACCTGTAATCCTAGCACTTTGGGAGGCCAAGGTGAGAGGATTGCTTGAGGCCAGGAATTCAAGACCACCCTGAGCAACATAGCCTGGTCTATACAAAAAAAATGTTTTTAATTAGCTAGATATGGTGTTGCATGCCTGTAGTCTCATCAACTCCAAAAGCTGAGGCAGGGGGATTGCTTGAACCCTTAGGAGTTTGAGATAGCTGGGAGTTTTAATGATGCCACTGGACTGTAGCCTGAGCAACAAAGCAAAACCTTGTCTATAAAAAATGGAAAACATTGGGTGATGCCTTGGCTTAAAGGAGTAGGGTGCCAGCCCCATATATGGGACGCAGCGGGTTCAAATCCAGCCCCGGCCAAAAACTGCAAAAAAAAAGAAATAGAAAACATGGATTGATGCCTGTAGCTCAAGTGGCTAAGGCACCAGCCACATACACCAGAGCTGGCGGGTTCAAATCTAGCCCGGGCCTACCAAATAACAATGACAAGTACAACCCAAAACATAGCTGGGCGTTGTGGTGGGCACCTGTAGTCCCAGTTACTTGGGAGGCTGAGGCAATCGCTTAAACCCAGGAGTTGGAGATTGCTGTGAGCTGTGACGCCACAGCCCTCTATCCAGGGTAACAGCTTGAGGCTCTGTCTAAAAAAAAAAATGGAAAATATGTTCCTCGCCTATAGCTTAAATGGCTAGGACACTGGCCACATGCACTGGGACTGGCAGGTTAGAATCTGGCCCAGACCTGCCAAACAACAATGACAACTACAACAACAAAAAAAATAGCTGGTGTTGTGGCAGGTGCCTGTAGTCCCAGCTACTTGAAAGGCTGAGGCAAGAAAATGGCTTAAGCCCAAGAGTTTGAGTCTGCTGTGAGCTGTGACACCATGGCACTTGGTACTGATGGTGACACAGTTAGACTCTGTCTCAAAAGAAAGAAAAGATGGAAAACAATATTTTTTAGAATAAGACCATGGGTCAGTATGTTAGGGAACATTTGATTCAATGATGCGAACAGGCTAAAGGCGGTGGCTCACACCTGTAATCCTAACACTGGGAGGCCGAGGCAGGCCAGTCGCCTGAGCTTACAAGTTTGAGACCAGCCTGAGCTGGAGTGAGACCCCGTCTCTAAAAAAAAAATAGGCATTGGGGCGGCACCTGTGGCTCAGTGAGTAGGGCGCCGGCCCCATATGCCGAGGGTGGCGGGTTTGGACCCAGCCCCGGCCAAACTGCAACAGAAAAATAGCCGGGCGTTGTGGCAGGCGCCTATAGTCCCAGCTGCTTAGGAGGCTGAGGCAAGAGAATCGCATAAGCCCAAGAGTTAGAGGTTGCTGTGAGCCGTGTGACGCCACAGCACTCTACCCGAGGGCGGTACAGTGAGACTGTCTCTACAAAAAAAAATAGGCATTGTGGCAAGTGCTTTATAGTCTCAGCCACTTGGGAGGCTGAGGCAAGAGAATCGCTTGAGCCCAAGAGTTTGAAGTCACTGTGAGCTATGATGCTATGACACTCTACCGGGGGCAATAAAGTGGGACTTTGGCTCAAAAAAAAAAAAATGATGGAAACAAACTGAAAAAAAATGAATATTAACTTACATAATTGAAAACTCCAGAAATGAATTCAGGTATAGCTGAATCTGCTGCGTTTTTGATTGTCATCAGTCTCTGTAATTCTTCCACAATTCTTAACAATCCTGTCCTTGGTATATTGTATCTTGGGATATCTTATCTTTTGCAAATACTACTTTGATCCCTTGGTTAAGGTAGCTTCTGCCAGGTTTTTCCACTGCAAAGTTACTATTTTTTCCATTGTATTTCAAATTTTGAGGTTATTCACGTTTCTCCTTAAATTCTGATCACTGGTTTTAACATTCATTAGCAGATCTTGCCTGAAAAAAGTATTTTTGCTGTGTTTGCTTAATGATAATATTGTATATTTATTACTTGGAACTTTCCTGTAAGGGGAAAGCTATCCCTTCTCCCTTTTAATTATTCAGTTATTTGTATCAGCAATCAGCACAGACTTGATGTTTACTTTGTTCTGTGAGTTAAAATACTCATTGCACATTTTCTTGCGTAATTCCAGCTTTAGCTGTTGGAAACTTCTTCAGGTTGGATTTGTCCTTTTGAAAGCAGCATTCTTGGGTGACGCCTGTGGCTCAGTGAGTAGGGCGTCGGCCCCATGTACCGAGGGTGGTGGGTTCACACCCAGCCCTGGCCAAACTGCAACAAAAAAATAGCCGGGTGTTGTGGGCACCTGTAGTCCCAGCTACTTGGGAGGCTGAGGCAAGAGAATTGCCTAAGCCCAGGAACTGGAGGTTGCTGTGGGCTGTGTGACGCCACAGCACTCTACCGAGGGCAATAAAGTGAGACTCTGTCTCTACAAAAAAAAAAAGAAAAGAAAGTGGCATTATTTTTCAGGTACTTATTTTCTGACACCATGGGATATTTTTGGCCTATCTTATACATTCCCTGCCCTAGTGCTGGAATTGGCTGCTTCTCCAACTGTTTCTTTTTATGGGAAAATATTATTTAGAAACCCAGATTCTGGTCAGTAGGTGTCCTCATTGCTATTGGAGTTGGTCTTAGGCTCTCTCAGTAGATAAAGTTAAGAAAATATGTGTATGTCTATTAATCTGTGCATACAGATATACCTGTATTTGTATATTTATAGCTAGTCCTGTGGACAGTATATATATTTGTGTGTGTATGTGTGTTCCTACTGACTTTGAATTGCTAACCCTGTTATTTCTACTTTCTTTCACCAATAGTGAGAAACCTGGCTCACATTATCCACAATATACTTACTTATTTAATCCCAGTACGTACGTGTACATAAAGTCATTACAGAGTGCTAAACCATAGCCCCATGAGAAACAGATGTACTAACTAAATATAGCATTTATGTCTTTCTTTAGCTTAGTGGTATGCAAACATTGTTTCCTAATATTTTTTTTTCATTTTCCTGATCTCCTTTAGCGTGGTTATGTTACATATTTGTAATAGAGTCTCTTAGAAGGTGGAGGGTTTCTTTTGTTTATATGTGAAATTTGGTCTTTCTGTAGAAGCTCTTGATGGACTTTTCTCTTGTTCATTTTTATTATATTGAGGTTTTTTTTAATTTTTTGTATCTGGAGTGTTAGGATTTCATCTTTCTAGAGATTGTTCACCTCATCTTGAGGCCCCTTCATGTGCCAGCCCCACTCTTCTGCCTCCTTTACAATTTTCCTCAGTCTGCCTTTGCTCACCACTAAGCTTATGGCTGGCTAAGGGCAGGGCAATGGAGTTTGGTGGGTTTTTTTCTCTTACTCAGTTACTTTTCAGTTCTAAAATTCTCCAAGTGATGCTGAAGACATTTTTATGTAGAATTTATTTTTCACCTCTTATATTTTGTTTCATTTGGGGAGGGCATTGGGAGTATAGAAAGATCTGCAGCTGCTGTTCTCCTGGGCTATTTGCAAATCCCTGGTTCTAAACAGTAGGACTCCTCTGGGGGATTTGAAAAACTGAAGCTTTAGGAAACTGAGTGCCCCAGATTGGCTGCTCTTTTAATGTCTACCTAGCAGTTGTACCGACAACTCACAGAACTCAGTTGTTGCTTAGAAACATCATCTTCCATAACCACCGATTATCAATAATGACTTAAATTTAGCCTGTAAATTGCCAACCTGATAGAGCACCAGCAAAATCATCCTGTCTGTATCAGCAAATTACTGAAAAACTATCTCTAGAACATTTGATGCTTTTTTCCTTTCAGTACTAGAAGATAATCCTTTTGTTTTCTGGTTTCCACTGTCTTCTGCAGGAACTCTTTGTCATCCTTATCCGTGTCTTCTGTATAGTGTGTTTTTTCTCAGGCTGCCTTTAAGGTTTTCTCTTTATTATTGGCTTAAGCAGTTTGATTGTGATGTACCTTAGCATATTTTTCTTCATGATCCTTATGCTTGGGTTTTATTGATATCGTTGGGTCTGTAGGCTAATAGGAACTTGTTTCACATGATTCTTGCCTTATTTCCCACCACCTCCCTTTCTCTAGGACTTCAGTCACCTCCCGCATTAGCCACTTGATGTTGTCTAATGATTCTCTGGTGCTTTTGTTCTTCTATTTTTTAAAATCTGTTCTCGGATGTAGTAGCTACCTGGAAATCCCTTTTTTTTTTTTTTTTTGAGACAGAGCCTCAAGCTGTCGCCCTGGATAGAGTGCGGTGGCATCACAGCTCACAGTAACTTCCAACTCCTGGGCTCAAGCGATTCTCCTGCCTCCAGCTCCCAAGTAGCTGGGACTACAGGCGCCTGCCACAACACCGGGCTATTTTTGGTTGCAGCTGTCATTGTTTGGAGGGCCAGGGCTGGATTCGAACCTGCCAGCTCAGGTGTATGTGGCTGGCGCCTTAGCCGCTTGAGCCACAGGCGTAGAGTGTAGGGCTCACCTTACTTGTTTCCTTTTCTCAGGGATCCTTTTATTGCCTGTGGCCCAGTGTGACAGCTATTGTTTCATACATTTTGTTCAATTTTTTACTTTAAGGCAGGACATAAATCCAGTCTCTATTACTTCATCATGGGTGGAAGTATGTTATCTTACGTGTTAATTGTGAATTTGTGTCGAATGGGTCTTGTTTACCTGTGGAGATTGTGTCTTCAACCCCTCAGGAAATATAGGCAAAGCATTTGGCCATTTCCTTACCTCTACTATTTAACCTAATGTCTGTCTAGATTGAGATGTCCTGGAAGAGGAGTGATTTTTCCTTGCTACCTGTTACCAATTAGAAACATAACACAAATCAAGCAAAAACTAGCCAGGCCTAAAGTGAGCTCTTGAGGTGTGTATCAGTGTAGGTACAGGGGGGAAACCCATAGTAGTTACTTAGAGATCTCTTATCCAGACCCAAGATGCAGCAGTGAAAATCATTAGGAGAGAACGTGCCACAGGCTATATGCCCCCATCAGCATTCTTCAGAGAACTGTGGTCTTCCAAAAGCTTGCAAACTTAAGAAAATATGCTTTGTCTTGTTAAGAACATGTGTGTTAGAGATTGTGTGGGAAAATAGAAGCTTCCCCACCCTGATCTTTCCTCCTCTAGCAATCATACTTCAAAGAGAAAATGCTGGAAAGGAGGGCTCCTATGGGACGTGATGAAACGAGTCCCAGGTGCTGACCAGAACATGCAGTCCAGCAGTAGAAAGGGTAGTTTGAGCCAAAGGGGACCTGGATTTGTGGAGGGGGAGTGATGGCTACAGAGACATGCTGGTTCTCCCTCACTGGTGATTGACTGTCACTCAGTGTGGGATTCATGGTGCATCTGTCCTAGGGCTGCACTGACTCCCACTCTTTCCTCTGCTAGCCATGCAATCTGATACGGTTTCAGGCCACTGGGCCTATGCTTTCTGTAGAGTCCCCTTGTACAATTCTTTCCCATCCAGGCTCAAGACTGCCTAGGGCTGCATTTGGTCCAAAATTTTTGTCTCACACTGCAGCTGAGGCAAGTTTCCCTTGTTCCATATGTTCCTGTATCATGACACTCAAAGTTATTGGTAATTTTTAGAGGTCACTCATCCCAATCAAGAACAGGGCTTGAGTATTTACCCAGCACCATCTTGTACATAGGAGGGAATCAGTGCCTGCTGAATGAAGTGGAGAGGCCAGGCTCCTTGATGGGATATAGTTTCCAAGGGTTCAAGAAAGAGGGGCTAATCAAGTCGAGAGAATATGTGCCCTCCCCTGCCATCTTACCCAAACCGCTCAGTTTGAGGACATGGTGCCCCAGGTCATAGGCATGCTGGCTCTGAATGTCCTTTCAGCTTGTGTTCAAAAGAACAGATGAGCAACCACCTTGCTGTCAGCAGCCACCCCTTCTCTGATCTTACAGCAGGTGGCAGCAGCCTCTTAGCCATAAACTGTTCCCTTCCTGTTCATGCATGAGGAGTTGGCCATTCAGCAATACTGTGTGCCCAGTGCTGCACAGTATGTGAAGCCTTCACCCTTAGGAGACAGCTGTGACCACTGCAGGAGGATGGTGATTTTCCTTTTCCAAGAGAAATGATGTATATTCTTAGGTAAATGCATTTGACTCAATTCCTGAGAGTTCTTGAGACAAGATGTTACAAGCAAGGTAAAATCCAGCCAATAGCACTGAGAACCCTCCTGGGACCTGCTCCCCCATCCCCACAAGAGCTTCCCCAGCTGATCTCATGTCACTCCAGAGAGCTAGCTCTTCTGTCATCACTTTATGTAAACCATTACAATACAAGATTCTTCCCCCATCAGTTCTCCTTTGGTTGCCAGGTGACCATGCCCCAAGGCAAGTTTGTCTTCTTTCTACTTACCAAGCCCTTTGCCTCAAAGTGCATTGAGGGTTAGGACTCTGAAGCTCTCTTGCTCTCCTGTGGGCCTCTCCTCGCCTCTCTCCACCCAACCTGTCTGCAGCCCTTCAAAAGAGCCCAGTCCCTCTCATTTCCCCGCACCCCATGCAACCCTTCCCTGCAGTCCTCCCCTCTGGGGTACCTCTGGACACTCGTCTTGCAGGCCTCAGCATTCTAATTCCTTATACGTGGGTGTCTTATTGCTATGGGTCTCCCTGAGGGCTCCTCCTGGGCCTGTACCTGGGTGGAGAGGTATATGCGAAACTGGAGGCAAGCGTGGCCACACCTAAGCCACTAAGAGGTGGGGGAAGATGCTCAGGTCAGACTGCGGTGTTAGTAGAAGGCGCTGCCCAGTTTAAAGATTGCTCAGTGAACATTTCAAGAAGCCGCTCCCAGAGCCCAAGTGTGCTGCCCTGGGGGTGGGGGTGGGGGTCCGGAGACCTCCACGCTGTATCCGAGGGGTCTACCCAAGTGCTGCTCCGCCCAGCTACCGTTCGGTCTGCCTATCCCGGCGGCCACCGCCTCCCGCCCTCCCCGCCCCCCCGCGGCACTGCGGCAAACTCAGTCCTCCGCAGAGCGCACTGCGGTAGGACTCGGCTGGCTCGGCTCCTGTGTGCGCCATGGCTCTGGGCCTGCGTGACCTCCAGCGGCGCGGCCTCTGGCTGCTCCTGGGTGAGTAGGGGTCCGCCCTGAGCCCTGAATCTCCGCCGCGGCTCCCGCCCGGTGTCCTCGAAGGGAGGGCTGGGGAAGGCGGGTGCCTTGAGCTCACCGGCCCGCTGCCCTTGAACACTAACTAGCAGCCGCATTGCGGCGCGGGTTGGCAGCGAGGAGGGGTCCTCACGGCAGCTGAACGGGCAAACATTGGGGGCCGGGGCACCGGGAAGGAGGTTCTGTGATGAAGGAGAGGTGGGGGTCCGCGTTGGGCTTTGCCAACTGCGGAAGAAATAGACAGCTTTGGGGACGTCAGGAGAGCCCGGCATTCTGCAAGGCGATGGCCGGGAGGAGCGGCTGTTACCGCCGGCCGCAGGCTTCCTTGGGCTGTCTTATTAGCAAAGCCAGAAACAGGCACCTTGCAGATTAAGTGTATCGTTCCGGAATCAGAAATTAGTTAAGATTTGAAGGCTGACTCTTTGCCCCCTGCAGCGTTGCTTGTTTGTAAATGATGTCCTTTGCAGAAATGAAGCCAGCTGTCTTCCTTTTCGGGGATATGTCTACAGCTTTTTTGTTAATTTGCTTGCTTGTTAACTTGCCCCTTCTGGCTAATAGAAATTTAAAGAGAGACAGGCGCCTTTGGTAAGCCTGGAGAACATGCTTGGCTTTCTGCTTTGAAAGATGATAAACAACCTAGGACAGGCAGGAACCTGCAGCAGACTTAGCAAGAAAGCGTCCTCTTGTCTGTGATATTTTCATAAATTTGCTAAATTGAGACTGTTTCTAAACTCTGTTAGCTATTGGATTGATTTCATGAATTTAGCTACCTTTTAATGGGAACTAAACAGGATACGTCAGTGGGAGAACGCATGCCCTAGAAGGCCCCTGCGGTGATTTCTGGTACTTGTGGCCTTTCACCAAGATGGACGTGGTCAGAGGCACCTGGAGCACAGGACACCCTCGGTGCTGACAGTGGTGACAGGATGACCACCAGTGCTGGTTTTGTATCTGGGTAAGCAGCTTATGGCAAAGTGGCTGCTGGGGGTTACCAAAGTCTATAGGGGTTACCCAGACAGAGGGGCTGAGGGCTTCCCAGGAGCTTTGAGGTTTCTGGCCCTTATTGGTAAACCTCTCGCAGAAGTCTCATCTGCATAAAAGTTTCAGTTTCAACAGAATATAATCTGAAAACACATCTTGCCACTGTTGGTTAAACTTACATGAAAAGCAAAATCTTACAGTAATTTTATTCTCTTCTGTTGTGTTAGGATCTGTGTGGCTTGATATAGACATTTTGCTATTCTCGTTTCCTAAGAAACAAAACATTTCTCAGGTAGCAAGACAGACTGCTGCATTGTGTAATTTTTTTTAAAAATAGATAAATAAATAAATGTCCTTTACCGGTATCCAGAGGCTGCACCCTCTAACGCTTATGTAAATGAAACACTATGTCGAGATCACAGATAAAGACCTTCCTTGTTTACCAAGAAAACAATTCATGTTCTGCTGAAAGTCCAAAGTCATACAATCTTAACATTATTCTGAGTGGTCTGGCTAATGTTATATCTTGGAAGAACAACACAACTTTATTAGGTTATCAGTAAATTAATGTCACTGGACCTCAGCAGTAATTAGTGGAATTACCAACCACATGCTCTTTCCTTCCCAAGCTGTAGCATGAGCCAGATCTCCTTGGTAACGAAGATTTTGCTACCCAGAATGGCAACGTGGATTTTTTTTTTTTTTTAAGTGTGCTAGTCCATAGGTTTAAGAATTTATCTTTGGGCTTGGCACTCGTAGGTCAGTGAGTAGGGTGCCGGCCACATTCACCAAAGCTGGCGGGTTCGAGCCTTGCCTGGGCCTGCTAAACAACACTGACAACCGCAACCAAAAAAAAATAGCCGGGTATTGTGGCAGGCGCCTGTAGTCCCAGCTACTCGGTAGGCTGAGGCAAGAGAATCGCGTAAGCCCAAGAGTTTGAGGTTGCTGTGAGCTGTAACAGCACGGCACTCTACTGAGGGCGACAAGTGAGGCTCTGTCTCAAAAAAAAAAAAAAAAATTGGCAATTTTACAATCAAGATATTTTTCTTATGAAGTTATTAAATCTCACTATACATATAATTCTTTTCTCTCTGTGCACCCTGTGTAGTCTTCCCTTTACAGAATACTGATGACCACATGGATTTTTAAAGTTTTATGTGTAGCCACTGAAAGTTAGGCCATTTTCAGATGAGCTGGAGTTATTTATGCTGACCACATTGCAGGCCCCTGCTTTTCCCAGCCAGTCCTCACTGGGGCGTGCTGGCTGGTGCTGTCGCGTCATGAGCACTTCAGTCGTCACTCCAGGCAAACGCATGCCTTCCTTGGCTGTCGTGCTGGCAGCTTTGGGGATTTTCTTAAATGGCTGCAGTATTTATTAAAATATAGGATTTTATATAAATACAAGTATAACTGGAAATGATTGAGACAACACAGGAAATGCCAGGTATGTGACTGCTCCAGATTGTTACGTGCTTTTAAATCCTGAGTCCAAATCGGAAGGGTTCTTACTTGCTAATCAACTCAGTGTGTTTGTTTACCCTGTCTGTGTGTCTGGCTACAGGAAGAAATGTTTGGGTTTTTGTCTTCCTTCCACTGGCACATGCCTGTCAGTGTGCGTGCTGTCAGTCTGAGGCCAGGGCCGTTAAGAAACATTTATACCCACAATAGAAATAGCATTCAGAGCATGACGAGGAAATGTTTTAGGTGGAATCCTCACTTCCAGTGAATAGCTACTTGGAAAAGTTGTTCCTAATTCTCCTACAGAATGAACAAATTTCATAGCTTCTAATCAGTTAAAACTAGCATCCGGCAGAGTGTGTGTGTGATGTGAGCACCGTGTGTAGGGTGTGTTCCAGTGACAGTGCTGAACACCCTCTTTCAGGCCCAGCATCTGTCTTTCCTGAAGGTCCACAAAGCACGGTGGGCTGTCCCCACAGTGGGCCCTGACCTAGGCCTGGCCATCAGGATTGTCCTGAGGAGGAGAAGGGTAAACAGTTTTCTGCTAGAGCTATGGGGAAAAACTGAGTGAGGGCTGCCCGAGTCTGTTCTGCCAGCCAGGAAACAGGGTCTCCCAACACCTTTCAAGCCTCTAGATTGAGCCTGTGGGGTGCCCTTGTCAATCATGTGAGTCTCACATGTGCTGTTTGAGTTGGGTATCTATTGCCTCCAGGGACAGTGCCTAGTGGAAGCAGGGCTCAGGGGGCTCTAATAAGGGCACCCCTGGAATCCTGCCCAAGAGCCTCTCTCTCCACGGGGGACTCCAGGAGACCTCCTAAAGGAGGAGACACTGCCCCCAAGAATATAGTAGAAGCCAGGAAGGGGAGAAGGGGTGACCAAGGCTATAGGGCCCCAATGGCTCTAGTACCTGCATGGGACCAGTGTGCCCATGGCCTCTACACTACAGATTCTATGTGGCAACAGAAGAGACAAAGATGACACTAATATCCTGCCCTGCTCCCAGTCCACATGACAAGGCTCCCTCGGATGATCCTGCCCTGTTCCCAGTCCACATGACAAGGCTCCCTCAGCCCACGCTGCCTCTTCACCCTGCAAAGCTGCTGCAGAGATACCTTGTCACCAGCACTTCCCTCTCCAGGGCAGGCCAAGCCCAGGCTGGGCAGTGTTGCTAGAGAGGACTCATTTCTCTTCAGCAAGAAGGATTATGTCAATTTAGCTGCCATAGAAGGGAGGGCTCCTGACCTAAACAAGACCTTATTCATTTAGCATAATGGTGTTATTGTTGTTCAAGGAAAAGATATTTTTCCTAAGATGGTTTTATTTCAGTATTTTCTATAACATCCAGAAGATATCACTTTAATTATTGCTTAAACCACAGATTCTAAATGACTTTGTCATAGCAGGGTCCGTGGAGCCCACTGGCAAGACACAGCCAGGGTGCAGTGCCCACAGGCCTGGGCAACAAGCTAGCCTTATTTTATTTCCTCACTAGATCTTACAGTGAAACCTTGTTTTGCTACAAGATTGCCTCTTTTCCTCCCTGTGCAGTTTCCATGGTGGATTCTCTGGGACCCAGAACCCTGGCCATCCTCATGTCCTCCCCCACCCCATGTCTTCTCTAGAGTCCACAGCCCACCAGGGTCAGCCCAGCTCACCCCTTACCCTGTTGGCCACATGGCCTTCCTGAAGCCTGCCCTCCTGTCTCATGTGCCTTTCTTGGCCCCTGTGCCTCAACCCTGGTCAGCAGCTCTGGAGCTTGCTGAGAGATTGCTGAAACCAAGGGAGCCAGTGGCCCATAGCCTGGGTCTGACTCACAGGGCCTAGGCACAGCTGACCTGGGCAGCACCGACTGCTCCCCAAGCCCATGTACCCCCGAATGAAGCTTAGAAAGGGTTATCCTATGCAACTTCCACCCAGGAGGATAAAGCTAGCAATTTGCCCAAGCAAGAAATTTTTTGCAAAATAATGCCTGGCAGGTTGTACTCTGGCCAGTTACCACTGGAATAAAAGCAGCTCATGTGTCATGTAGCAAAGCCCACATCTTGGTGGGGAGAAGTCTAGAAAGCACACTCCCTTCAAGAGATGTATGGTGATGCTGCCCAGGGTGGTTCTCACTGTGTAGGCCTTAACCACCTCTAGAGTTGTGGGAGAGGAGGTGGGGAGATGCACTTATTGTTCTGGAAACTTCTGTCACATCGCAGGGGTGGTCCTACAGGGTTGTGCCTAGGAGGATTGGAAGCCACGACGCTGCTGAGCAGCTTCTGCTGTAGGGCATCCTGCATAGCACAGGGTCACCCTGAGCAGAATGACCAGCCCCAAATGCCCACAGTGCTGAGGCGGGACAGCCCTCCTCCCCCCAGCAGAGGATGACCAGCCCCAAATGCCCACAGTGCTGAGGCGGGACAGCCCTCCTCCCCCCAGCAGAGGATGACCAGCCCCAAATGCCCACAGTGCTGAGGCAGGACAGCCCTCCTCCCCCCAGCAGAGGACGACCAGCCCCAGATGCCCACAGTGCTGAGGCAGGACAGCCCTCTCCGTACACACTGCATGTGGCAGTGCCATTCACGCAGAAGAAAGCAAACAGGAGACCACAGGGGCAGAGCCTGAGATAGGTGCTTGGGAAGCATGCTTAAGAGTGCAAGGATGGCCCTGCAAAGGGCATGATTTCTTGGAGGTTTCTGGAAGGCTTTTTGACTGAGGATGGTAGGAAAGAGGACTCTGAACCAAGACTTATGCCAGAGGAGGGACTGCTCCCCTGATCATTCAGATCTCACTCCAAGGGCAGTGGGGAAACCTTGAAGAAGACCCAAGGGGATGATGTGATAGGACATACGGTTTAAGAGAGCCTGGGCTGTGGGCTCCAATGTGGGCTAGAGGTGCTGGGGTGGAGGGGGCTGCGCTGGGCTGGGAAGGGTTCCAGGTGTGGGAAGTGAGGCAGCTGGAGCAGCTAGAGAAGCTAGGAGGAGGGGAAGAGTGGGAGATGGTCACAGCAGAGCTGCAGGAACACAGGAGCCCGACAACCTGGAATTTCAGATAAGCAACAAATGGCTTAGTATAAGCATGCCTCATGCAACTTTTGGGACATACTTATACCAAAAAAAATTGTTTCTCTGAAATGCAGATGTAACAGGGCAGCCTGTGATTTTATTTGCTGCATCTGGCAGCCCTAACCACGGCAGCCTCAGGGGGTTAGGTGTTCCCTGTGGACATTCTGGAGATGGTGGGTAGGTGTCTATACAGGTATCTAGGGTTCAGGAGAGAGGTGTGGCTCGGAGAGGCATTTCGGGTGACACCAGCGTCCAGACAATGTCAAAGCCTTAGAAGGGGCAGCTAGTCAGAGTAGTGGAAACTGGCTTGGGCTCTCTGTGGGGAGCAAGACAGGAAGATGGGCCCCAGGCGCCAGTGGGCACCTTGTCCTGGCAGGTGGCAGGGTCATGTGTGGAAGAGGTGTCAGCAAATGCAACCTGGTGAGGCAGAGAGGAAATAAAACCAGAAAGCAAGTCCGTTGAGGTTTCCTCTGGTGCCGTATGGTTTACAACATGCAAACTTTTGCTTTATCTGGGATTGATCATGATATTTTAGCATTTTTAAATCATTTGCTAAGTATCTTTTGGGGGGTTTTTTATTGTTAAATCATAGCTGTATACATTAGTGCAATCAAAGGGTACAATGTGCTGGTTTCATATACGTTCTGAAATATTCTCATCAAACTGTTCAACATAGCCTTCATGGCATTTTCTTAGTTATTGTATGTAGGCATTTGTATTCTGCCTTTAGTAAGTTTCGCCTGTATCCATTCTAAGATGCACCGTAGGTGTGGCCCCACCTATTACCCTCCCTCCACTCTAACCTCCCCCCTCCCTTCCCCTTCCTTGGCCCTTTCCCCATATTCTTGTGCTATAGTTGGGTTATAGCTTTCATGTGAAAGCTGTAATTTAGCTTCATAGTAGGGCTGAGTACATTGGATACTTTTTCTTCCATTCTTGAGATACTTTGCTAAGAAGAATATGTTCCAGCTCCATCCATGTAAACATGAAAGAGGTCTCCATCTTTCTTTAAGGCTGCGTAATATTCCATGGTATACATGTACCACAATTTGCTAATCCATTCGTGGATCGATGGGCACTTGGGCTTCTTCTATGACTTAGCAATTATGAATTGGGCTGCCATAAACATTCTGGTACAGATGTCTTTGTTATATTGTGATTTTTTGGTCTTCTGGGTATAAACTTAGTAAAGGAATTACAGGATCGAACAGCAGGTCTATTTTTAGGTCTCTAAGTATTCTCCAAACGTCCTTCCAGAAGGAACGTATTAGTGTGCATTCCCACCAGCAGTGTAAAAGTGTGCCCTTTCTCCATATCCACGCCAACGTTTCTGGTTTGGGGATTTTGTTATGTGGGCTACTCTTACTGGGGTTAGGTGATATCTCAAAGTAGTTTTGATTTGCATTTCTCTGAGATTAAGGATGATGAGCTTTTTTTCATGTGTTTGTAGATCCTGTGTCTGTCTTCTTTACAGAAGTTGCTCTTCAAGTCCCTTGCCCACCCTGAGATGGGATCACTTGTTCTTTTCTTGCTAATACGTTTGAGTTCTCTGTGGATTCTGGTTGTTAGACTTTTATCGGAGGTATAACCTGCAAATATTTTCTCCCATTCCGAGGGCTATCTGCTTGCTTTACTTACTATGTTCTTGACTGTGCAGAAGCTTTTTAGTTTGATCAGGTCCCAGTAGTGTATTTTTGATACTGCTTCAATTGCCTGGGGAGTGCTCCTCATAAAATATTCACCCAGGCCGATTCCTTCAAGAGTTTTCCCTGTACTTTCTTCAAGTATTTTTATAGTCTCATGTCTTAAGTTTAAAGCTTTTATCCAGTGAGAGTCTATCTTAGTTAATGGTGAAAGGTGTGGGTCCAGTTTCAATCTTCTACAGGTTGCCAGCCAGTTCACCCAGCAGCATTTGTTAAATAGGGAATCTTTTCCCGATTGAATGTTTTTAATTGGCTTGTCAAAGATTAAATAACAGTAAGTAGCTGGATTCATCTCTTGGTTCTCTATTGTTCCAGACATCTACTTCTCTGTTTTTGTGCCAATACCATGCTGTTTTGATCACTATCGATTTATAGTACAGTCTCGGGTCTGGTAGCGTGATTCCTCCTGCTGTGTTTTTATTGCTGAGAACTGTTTTGGCTATTCTGTTTTTTTTCTGATTCCATATAAAACGAAGTATTATTTTTTCAAGATCTTTAAAATATGACAATGGAGCTTTAAATAGGAATTGCATTAGAATTATATATTGCTTCAGTGTAACTGGCTTATTGTACCCTCAATGAATCCCCAACAATAAAAAAAAAAAAAAGAATTATATATTGCTTTGGGTAGTACAGACATTTTGACAATGTTAATTCTTCCCAGCCAGGAGCATGGTATGTTTTTTCCATTTGTTAACATCTTCAGCTATTTCTTTTCTTAGAGTTTCATAGTTCTCTTTGTAGAGATCTTTCACGTCCTTTGTGAGGTATACTCCCAAATATTTCATCTTCTTTGGCACTACTGTGAAAGGAATAGAGTCCTTGACTGTTTTTTCGGCTTGGTTATTGATGGTATATATAAAGGCTACAGATTTATGGGTGTTGATTTTGTAGCCTGAGACATTGCTGTATTCCTTGATCACTTCTAAAAGTTTTGTAGTAGAATCTGTAGTGTTTTCCAGATATACGATGATATCATCTGCGAAGAGTGAAAGTTTGATCTCTTCTGACCCTATGCGGATACCCTTGATCGCCTTTTCTTCCCTAATTGCAATAGCTAAAACTTCCATTACAATGTTAAAGAGCAATAGATACAATGGGCAACCTTGCCTGGTTCCTGATCTAAGTGGAAATGATTCCAATTTAACTCCATTCAATACGATATTGGCTGTGGGTTTCCTGTAGATGGCCTCTATTAGTTTAAGAAATGTCCCTTCTATACCAATTTTCTTAAGTGCTCTGATCATGAAGTGATGCTGGATATTATCAAAAGCTTTTTCTGCATCAATTGAAAGAATCATATGGTCCTTATTTTTTAGTTTGTTTATGTGCTGAATTACATTTATAGATTTACGTATATTGAACCAGCCTCGAGAGCCTGGGATAAATCCCACTTGGTCGTGGTGTATAATTTTTTTGATGTGTTGTTGGATTCTGTTTGTTAGGATCTTATTGAGTATTTTAGCATCAATATTCATTAGTGATATTGGTCTATAATTTTCTTTTCTTGTTGGGTCTTTCCCTGGTTTGGGGCTCAAGGTGATGTTTGCTTCATAGAATGTGTTGGGTAATATTCCTTCTTTTTCTATATTTTGGAAGAGGTTTAGTAATATAGGTACTAGTTCTTCTTTAAAGGTTTGGTAGAATTATGAGGTAAAGATCTGGTCCTGGGCTTTTCTTTTTAGAGAGCTTTTGTATAGTTGATGCTATTTCAGAACTTGAGATAGGCCTGTTCAACATTTCCACTTCATTCTGGCTAAGTCTTGGTAGGTGGCATACTTCCAGGTATTGGTCGATTTCTTTCAGATTTTCATATTTCTGAGAGTAGAATTTCTTGTAGTATTTATTAAGGATATTTTAAATTTCTGAGGAGTCTGTTGTTATTGATGAAATTAGAGATTTTACTCTTTTTTTTCTGCTTAGGTTGGCCAAAGGTTTATCTATTTTTTGATCTTTTCAAAAAACCAACCTTTGGGTTTATTGATCCATTGTATAATTCTTTTGTTTTCAGTTTCATTTATTTCTGCTCTGATTTTGGTTATTTCTTTTCTTCTGCTGGGTTTGGGGTAGGAGTGTTCTTCCTTCTCCAGTTGCTTGAGATGTCCCATTAAGTTATTAACTTCTTCTCTTTCTGTTTTCTTGAGGAAGGCTTGCAGTGCTATAAATTTCCCTCTTGGGACTGCCTTTGCAGTATCCCAGAGGTTCTGGTAATTCGTGTCTTGATTGTTGTTTTGTTCCAAAAATTTGGTGATTTCCTTCTTAATCTCGTCTATAACCCATCTATCGTTCAGCATAAGGTTGTTTAGCTTCCATGTTTTTGTATGGGTTTGCAGGTTCCTGTTGTTATTGAGTTCAACTTTTATTCCATGATGATCTGAGAAGATGCAAGGAATAATTTCTATTTTTTAAAATTTGCTGAGGTTAGATTTATGGCCTAGGATGTGGTCGATTTTGGAGTATGTTCCGTGGGCTGATGAGAAGAAGGTATATTCAGTTTTGTTGGGATGAAATGTTCTGTAGATATCTGTTGAGTCCAAATGTTGAATGGTTAAGTTTAAATCTAAAATTTCTTTGCTTAGCTTCTTTTTGGAGGATCTATCCAGCACTGCTAGAGGGGTGTTATAATCTCCAACTACTATGGAACTGGAGGAAATCAAGTTGCTCATGTCTGTTAGAGTTTCTCTTATAAATTGAGGTGGGTTCTGGTTGGGTGCATAAATATTAATAATTGAAATCTCATCATATTGAGTATTACCTTTAACAAATATGAAGTGTCCATCCTTATCCTTCCTTATTTTGGTTGGTTTAAAGCCTATTGCGTCTGCAAATAGGATTGCAACGCCTGCTTTTTTCTGCTTTCCATTTGCCTGGAATATAGATGACCATCCCTTCACCTTGAGTCCATATTTGTCTTTTAATGTAAGATGTGATACTTGTATGCAGCAGATATCTGGCTTGAGTTTTTGTATTGAGTCAGCCAACCTGTGCCTCTTTAGAGGACAATTTAAACCATTCACATTAATTGAGAATATCGATAAGTCTTTCAAGAGTCCAGTGGACATTTTTAATCCTTTTGCGACTGTGGAGGTTGGCATTTGATCAACATTTTCTGGGTGGGTGGAGGATTTGTGGTGGAGGATTACGCTGGTCTTTATGGAGGATTGGTCTGAGAATATCCGGGAGAGCTTGTTTAGTTATGGCAAATTTCTTCAACATGTGAATGTCATTGAAGTATTTACTTTCTCCGTCATAAATGAAACTCAGTTTAGCTGGTACAGGATCCTGGGTTGAAAGTTATTTTGTTTTAGGAGATTAAAAGTCGATGACCATCCTCTTCTAGCTTGAAAGGTTTCAGCAGAGAGATCTGCAGTTATTCTAATATTCTTGCCCTTGTAGGTGATGGTTTTCTTTCATCTGGCTGCTTTCAGAATTTTCTCCTTCATATTAACTTTAGTGTAATTGATTATGATGTGTCTGGGGGATGTCTTATTTGGGTTGAGTTGTGCTGGAGTTCTGAAACCGTCTGCTATCTGAATTTCAGAATTTCTTGGCATGTATGGAAAGTTGTCCTTCATAATCTCATGGAGAAGAGACTCTGTGCCTTGTGAAGCCACTTTGTTTCTTTCGGGGATCCCTATAAGACAAATATTGGTTTTCTTCTAGTTATCCCAGAGCTCTCTGAGAGAGTGATCTATTTTTGCCCTCCATTTCTCTTCCTCTTTGAGAGTTTGGGAGCGTTTGAAAGCTTTGTCTTCAATGTCAGAAATCCTTTCTTCTGCTTGCTCCATTCTGTTACTGAGGGATTCTACTGTGTTTCTCAGATCTTTGAGGGCTGCAACTTCTTGTCACAATGTGTCAAAGTCTTTGGTCATTTGGTCTTTGAATTCGTTGAATTCTTGAGATATCTTTTGGGTTACTGCTTAGAATTCTAATTTGATCTTATTTGCTATCCAGATTCTGAATTCGATTTCTGACATCTCAGCTATTTGTTTGTGCATGGGATCTTGTGCTGTGTCTGCCCCATTGATCCTTGGGGGAATTGATCTACTCTGATTATTCATATTGCCAGAGTTTTTCTGTTGATTTCGCCTCATGATTGTTTTTTACCGTTGCCTCTGGCCGCCCTCAGAGTTGGGGAGGTGTCTCTCCAAGATTAGACCCCAGCAGGATCACTCTATCCTTGTAGGGAGTGACCCTGTGTAGTTCTTCTGGGGCTGCCCCAGCTGGGGAGTTCTGGTTGTGGAAGCAGCTCCAGAGTGTGACACATGGTTCTGGGAGTGCCTGGTGCCCAGTGACTTTGGCACAGAGAGCCCAAGGCTCCAGCAGTCTCTGGCCAGGAGAAGGGCTCTGTGCAGAGGCAGGGAGGGCTCCGGAGGTCACGTGGCTACAAGAGTCTTCTTTGGGGATTTTTAATGACAATTGCTCTGAATTTATTAACTGGTCAGGGAGGATTAAATAAAGACCAAGAAACAGCAGTCTGTTTCTCTGCCCTCAAATCTTTATCCGGGCCTTCCACAGGGGTCTCACTCCTCCCGCTATCATTTGCTCAGCGTCTAGGAGTCTGGTGGGCTTTGACTGCTACCATAAGTAGGGTATTTAGCTCCCAGTTTAATTTTTAGTGGCCGTTGCTGGACCTAAGGTAGGCTCCTATCTTGTGTATTTGCTTTGTGACTGTCATCTCCCTGTGCTCCTTCTGATTCTGGCAGGACTTGTTTCTTGTTCTCTCCCAGACTTCTTCAGACAGGTCTTTAGATCATCTCTATCCAAGGGTAACTTGCCACTTCCACTCTATTTCATTTTTTTCTCCAATCTCACCGTGTTGAAGAGCAGCTCACTGCTGCGGAGGGGAGTGACAGCAGCGGCCCTCCTTGGTGGCAGATTGATGGCCATAAGCTGCCCCTTGAACAACACGAGGCTGAGGCACCTACCTCCCATGCAGTCAAAAAGCAGTGAATAGCTTTTGATTTCCCCAAAACTAATAGCTGGTCGCCTACTGATGACCAGAAGCCTTACCAATAACATAATGTAGATTAATGGCCAGGCAAGGTGACTCATGCTGTAATCCAGCACTCTGGGAGCCTGAGGCAGGTGGATTGCTTGAATTCAGGAATTCAAAACCAGCCTAGACAAGGGCAAGACCCTGTCTCTACTAAAAATAGAAAAACTAGCTGGGCATTGTGGGCACCTGTAGTCCCAGCTACTCAGGAGACTGAGGCAGGAAGATCACTTGAGCCCAGGAGTTTGAGGTTGCTGTGAGCTGTGATGCATGGCATTCTACCCAGGGTGTCACAGTAAGACTCTATCTAAAAAATATAAAAATTAAAAAATAAACAGTGGATTAACACTTTTTTTTTTTAGAGACAGAGTCTCACTTTAGCACCCTCGGTAGAATGCCATGGTGTCACAGCTCACAGCAACCTCCAACCCTTGGGCTTAGGCGATTGTCTTGCCTCAGCCTCCCAAGCAGCTGGGACTACAGGCCACCACAACGCCTGGCTATAACACATGTTTTATATGTTGTATTTATTATATATACTATTCAGTATTTCATACAATAAAGTAAGCTAGAGAAAAGATAATATTAAGAAAATCCTAAGGAAGAGAAAACATTATTCTTTAAGTGGAAGTGGGTCATCATAAAGAATTGTCAAAAGAGGCGTTGGTTTTGCTGTCTCAGGGATGGCGGAAGTGGAAGAAAATCCAGATATAAGTGGGCCTGTGTAGCTCAACCCCATGTTGTTCAAGGGTCAGATGCTTTGCCGTAAGCCTTCCAGCTTTCTCCTTTGGGTCCAGAAGCTTTCTTAGTTTGTGGGGATAGCAAGCAGGACAGAGATGAGGAATGCACCTTTGCGTGTGTAAAGTACATCTTTATCAGGTTAAGGAAGACTCATTTGAATATCACGCCTAGCAGCTTGTTGAGTTTTGTGTTCCCTCCGCGGTTGGGGAGCTGCTGGCACTGATAGAGAAGAGCTGTGCCGGGAAGCATTCTGTGTTTCTGGAGTGAGTGGGGTGCTCCTCAGTCCCTTGGTGGTCTGGCAGCAGACTCCTGCTCATGAGTGTTTGGAGTTTTGCTTCATTATTCTTAGGTGAGATTGTTCCGTACTTTCTTTTGCAGGTTTTATTTCCAGTATCACGTTTTCTTCTCAAGAGAAATGTGTGCTATTTATCCCTCCCTCTGAGCTGGGACCGTCTAGAATGGGTGCTGGGAGTGAGCAGTTCCTCCAATCTCAAGGGTCTTCACTTCATCTGCCAAACGATGGCAGCCAGACCCTTTGGAGCAGTGAATATAACTGGCAACCTTTTTAGTATCTTTCACAGTTGTTGGTCCGCCTCGGTTGTCTTTGTCTTATAACAGGAAGCTGTTTTGTATTTTCCTACGAATGCATCTACTTTACCCATCATGTTCTATTGACACTTATTTTTCTAGTTCCTTTGCATTCGTGATGGTTGCCCTTTTTGTGAATTGGTGTTTTCATGTTATTTCTTGATTAGAATGGACAGTGATTAATCTCTACAATTAGGCTCCTTCCCTCCCAGCACCAAACCCAGTTCTTGAGTTTACTTATTCCGCTTCTATCCTTAAATGCCTGATCCATTTGTTCTTGTCCTTCCTTGCGTAGGAATGAAACGTGCTTGTCAGTCCTCTGGCATCTTGGCTGCATCCCCTGAGTTTTTGTCTGTCTTGTGCCCATTGTTGATATTTTCTGGATTTTCTGTGTCTGTGGTTTGTATTTCCTCTTTGATATGTGAATTTCTTGGAAGCGAAGTTTTATAAATCCCAGTGGCTCAGGCTTTTTGATTTCTGTGCCAATTACTAGTTTTATTGTACTGTGGCCAGGAAACAGATCATGGGCCACAGCCACTACTTAGCATGTGTTGTGGGTTCCTTCCTGGTCTTATAAATTTTTCCTCTTATAATGGTCCTATAAATCCATGGGAAGAGTGTGGAATTTTTATGTGTCGATTCTAGTCAGCGTATTAAATTACAATATGTTGTCCTCTGTATCCTTATTTATCTTAGTCTTCCAGATCTGTGAGAGTTACATTAAAAGCTCACACTGCTTTTGTGATTCTGTCAGTTTTCCCTGTGGTTGTATTCCTGGATGCTCTGCCAGGGAAGATGACAGGGAATACAGCTGCCTGGTGACTTCTTTTTTTGAGACAGGGTCTCGCTCTGTTATCTATGCTAGAGTACAGTGATACCATCACAGCTCACAGCAGCCTCCAACTCCAGGGCTCAAGGGATCCTCCTGCCTCAGCCTCCCAAGTAGCTGGGACTGCCAGTGCCCCCCATTGTGGATGGCTAGTGTTCCTATTTTTAGTAGAGATGGGTCTTACTCTTGCTCAGGTTGGTCTCAAACTCCTGGGCTCAAGCAATGCACCTGCCTCGGCCTACAAGAGTGCTAGGGTTACAGGTGTGAGCCACTACTCTCAGCTGACTTCTTAGGGCATAACCTTCTCTGTCTCATTCATTGCTTTTTAATTTTATTTTTAGCTGTGGTAAAGTACACACAATGTGAAATTTACCATCCTAACCATTTTTAAAGATACAGTTCAATGGCATTAATACATTCTCATTGTTATACAACCACTGTCACCACTATCCCTCTCCAGGACTCTAGCTGTCTTGCAAAACTGAAACTGTTGCCACTGAACACTAACCCTACATTCCTCACTCTCCCCCCAGGCCCTCACACCCATCATCCTACTTTCTGTCTCTGATTTTGACTACTGCAGGGACCTCATATAGGTGGAATCACATAGTATTTGTCCTTTTATAACTAGCTTATTTAATTTCCGTAAGGTTCATCCATGTTGTAGAGTGTGTCAGAATGTCTTTCTTTTTGAAGGACAAATATTATTCTATTTGCGAGCACGCACAACATTTGTCTATCTGTAACGCTGCCGTGAACGTGAGGGCACTGATCTCTTTGCTTTCGCTTCTTCTGTATATATACCCCAAAGTGCAACTGCTCAGGCATACAGTAATTCTATGCTTAACTTTTTGAGGAACCAAATACTGTTTACTGTAATGGCTGCCACACTTTACATCCTACAAACCCTGCACAGGATTCAGATTTCTGCATATCCAGGTGTGGTGACGCCCCAGTCATGCTGCAGACTCCTAAGTCCACAGTGGGGAGGCCAACCTAGGGGAGCTGAGCAGGAAAAAAAAAGAAGAGATAAGTTTCTCTACGTCCTTGCTAGAACTTTTTATTTTCTGGATTTTTTTTTTGTTTGTTTGTTTGTTTTGTGGGGTTTTGTTTGTTTGTTTTGATAGTAGCCATCCTAAAAAAGTGTAAGGGGCCATTCATTATGTTGTATTAGAATTTTGGTGGGTGGTGGCCCTGGGCAGAACCCAGACCAGGGAGGAGCATGGATCAGGTGGGGGGGGGGGGCCCTATGTACAGAGAGTCTGTCACTAGGTGGGCAGGAGTTAGGAGGCAAGGGCAGAAGCTGCCACACTGATCCGAGTATGTGGACACCAAGGATGTAGGGGAGGGCCACCAAGCTGTGTGCAGATCCCCCACGTCCAACACAGAGCAGGCACCTCTGGGGACAGTAGGCTGGAATGTGGTCCTTGTCCTGGTCTGCAGACTGGCTGGGAAGATCAAAATCAGACAGAAGGAGCATTGGCCTGGTGAAGGACTCACTGGGCCAGCAGCTGTGTGAACAGGAAGTGGACAGCCCGGGCCCAGGAGAGCTACCCCTTCACTCACTCCACTTCCACTAGCTATTCAGAGCTTGAGAAGCTGCAATGAGAGGTTCTTGTGGGGACAGAAAATGTCTGGGGTCAGGGTCAGCAGCCCTTCTGGAGAGGCCTGTGGACAGAGAGGGGCCAGAGAGGGGGAAAGTTCAGAAGGACCACAGTGGGGAAACATCCACTGTGCAGAAGACACTGGGCCATCGTTGGCACCTCACTTGGGGACTATGGTACCTGAACAGACCAGGTGGCCACACAGGAGCACAGGGATGGATCGTGGTGACCAAGGGGGCCCTGCTCTGGAGACCTCGCCACTGGGGAGGCAGGATTGGGCAATTCACGGGCCGGGGAGCTCCAGGTTCCTCCTCACCCCTGCCCCCACCGTGCTGAGTGCTCCATCCTCTGGAAGGGTCATCCCCAGACTCTCTGTCTTGCCCTGCCAGGACCATGGATGTGGTGGTGGGGCCTGGGCAGTGCATCTTCTGGAAGTGGTGAGGACCTGATCTAGAGTCTGATCTGGAACCCAAGCCGCTTTCTATCCATTTGTACCCACTCTGCTACCAGAAAGAATTTATGGTGGCTTTCGGCAGGGACATGCGCATCAAAGGTGCCAAACTGTGACGCTGCATCACATGACACTGAGAGGAGACCAGTGAACGCTTATCCGAAACCATCTCAGGAGAGCCAGGCTGAGGAAAGGTGAAGGTCGTCAGGCCAAAACCCTCTGAGCTTCCAGAGTGGTCCCACCCTGGCAGGAGCCCAGGTCCTGAGACCCTGACCTCGGCCACGCAAAGGGCTCCTCCTCACTGGGCGGATGCCACGTTCCTTCCAGGTTGTTGTTCTTGGTTCTTGTTTTCCCTTTCAGAGTGGGCAGCCTGTTCAGAGCAAGGCATGTGGCTCCTGGGGACTTGGCTCCCGAGTGGGTGTCACTGGGGAGTCCTGGAAGTGGTGGTTCCCACACTGTTGGCCTCCGCTGGGCGAGCAGGAAATGACTGGAGGCCGCAGCAAGGAGCTGCAGGGCCAGGGTCTTCCCAGCACCTGCCAGAGAAGGGCCACTGGAATAAGAGGCAGTGTTCTCCAGATTTTATGGTGGGGTTTTAACCTGTGGAACACTCAGAAGGGCACAGGCAGAAAATGAAGATCACGTGTAATCACACCGCTGAGAGAACCCACTCTCTCCCTTTATGATTTTAAACATGCCACTGACCTAAAATAAAAACGAATAAAGGCTCTGACATATGTATACGCCTGGAACACCCTCACCACACTCGAGAAAGTGAACATAAGTACTCACCACCTCCAAGCATCCCTGCTGCCCATCCCACTGCTTCTCGCCCACCACCCCTGCCCCTTGCTGTCCACCAGGCCACAGTTCCAAGGATCTGGGCCTGAGTGTCCCATGAGTTGCCAAAATCCCGCAGGGGCAGGCTGCTTGTTGTGAGTGGTTCAGTCCAGGAAAGCGTCCTCTGGAAGTCCATCCTTTTGTCCTGGGAGGTCCCCAATTCACAGGTAAAGAAACTGCTGCTCCAGAGGTGGAGAAACTCCTCTGGTGGCAGGGCAGCTACTCCTGGGCTTTGAGTGAGGCTGGCGCAGCAACAGAGGCTCTGTTCTAGTCTGCGATCCCACAGTGCAGGGTAAGTAGGCTGCTCTGATAGGTGACAGTCCCAACTGCCCACTACCCTGTCCTGTAAGAAGACAGTGGCCAGGTATGAGGTCCTGACTACGAACATAAAGTGCACATCAGCAGGATCAGCCTCTCCTGCCCGACTACAGGCACTAGCCCAACACACCTACCAGCTGGCTCGCACCTCTGTGCCCATCTCTTTAGATAACTCAAGTACCTGCCGGGCAATATCCTGGGTCCCCTCTGGGGACTGGCTGCCCTGCGGACACAGCCCCTGTTTTCAGCCTGCTTCTGTGCTGGAGGACCACCCCAACCCCTGCCTCTGCTGCAGCTATTTAAGTTCATTTCAGGGTGAGTTTCCTGCTGGTGGGAGAGTGGCCCTTTCTCTGAGCTCCCTCCTCTCCTGCAACAGTGAATTCCTAAATTATACACAACTCCAGGGAAGCTCCTGTCTTAACACGCCTGAGGGAGGAAGGCTGCCTCAGCACACAGCTCTTTAAAGACAGGAGTTGTGAATGATTACTTTTAAATCACACAGGAATGAGACCCATTTGGCACCAAACGGCTGCCAAGTTTTTAAACTTGGCAACTATTTAGTTTTGAAACGGTGATGTTTCCTTTCTCTCCAATGAAAGAAATATCCGGCTTGCTTAAGAAAAATGACATGTTCTCCTATATCTAAAAATGAACCTGGTTTCCAGATTCCTCTGAACAGCTCCCCTGGCCTCAGCCCAGCTGTAGGGGAGAAAGAGCAGGGGATGGGTTGGGCTGGGCCTGGCAGGCTCTGCCCCTTGGGAGGCAGGAGATGGCTCAAAGATAGGACCAAGACAGCAGGGGGTGGAGGGTTGGTGGGAGCTAGAGCTGTCTGGGCAAGGTGGCCTGGCTGTAGGACAGGACAGCCACTGAGGGCCCGGCAGGTGTGGGGGCAGGCAGCTGTTCACAGCCTAGAGGATAGCAGGAGATTGATTGGAATGTGTCAGGGAGGGTGGCCTGGGGTCTTCCTGCATGGAGTATATCCCAAGAGGGTGCAGGGGACAGTATCAGTCTTTCTGGCCTCCAGCATTCCCCTTGCCCGTTAGGAATGCCCACCAGAGGAGGCATCTGGGGCTCTCCTGGGACTGGCTCTGCAGCTTCTGCTTCCCCAGCCCTCCTGGGGCCTTGAGAGCCACCCAGGTGCTTGTACCAGAGTCCTACACTGCTCATAGTTGGCTTCTGTTGTGTGCAGCCGAGACTGGGCACAGAGAGGCACATTCAACTCTGTGACTCTTACAATGTGGAAGTGGCCCCCAGAGACACCAGCCTGCCCATGGCAGTCAGACAGCCTGAGGCACCATGCTTCACTCCCCCGCAGAACGTCCACCCATCAAGTTGGGTACGGCTTGCTCATTTGTTGGTTCCTGTGACATGTTAATGTGCAGAGCAGCTCAGTGCCAGGGAGGACATATGCATGAGTCAGGAAGGAGTGGGAGGTGAGTGGGCAGCACTAAGGTTCTGAGGAAAGAAAGCACCTACTGGCTGAGGGGAGGCTCTGTGAAGGGGGCTGCGGCCTCTTGGAGGACAGGTCAGGTTGGGGCCTGGGGTTTACTGGGGAGGGCATCTAGGTAGGGAGCAGTGAGAGACAGATAGAGGGATGGCCCTGTAGCTAGCTGGACAGGAGGCTTGAAATTCCTTCCATGAGCTGAGTTCATGTCTGAGTCTCCAGCCCAGAGTGCCTTGGTTCACTGCTTTTGCCTGTGTCCCATCCTGGCCCAGGTCCCCAGAGGCACAGGCCTTGGCCAGGGTTGGGTCCCTGGAGGTGCCTAGGCAGAGCACACAAGAGGCTGACTTCAGGGGGCACTGCCTGTGCTACTGGCGTCACACACGTGGCCTTGTGCCCAGCTGGGCTCCCAGCCCTCCGTGGACGCCTTGAGCCCCCATCAGTCTGTCCCTTTTGTCTAAGGCAGCTGGTTGGCTGTTGCCTAAAACCAGGAACCATTTTCTGCCTGTTCTCTTGTAGGTTCACACAACTGGCTCTTTCTGCCCCATCTAGGGCTTTAGATTTCCCGTTCACCCCTCTCGGGCTTGTGGCTCGGGGCTGGGCCAATGGCCAGGTCTGCAGTTTGTGAGGTCATCCATCCTGTCTCCAGCCAGTGGGCCTCTGGAGCAGTGCTATAGGCCACGCCCCTGGCCCTATCGCCCACCCCCTCTCTGAGACCACCTGCTTGGTCCCCCTCTCCTCTCCCACCCCCTCCCCAGGTCTACCTGAGCCTTGAGCCCGGAGCCAGTTGGCGCAGGGCCTCGGGAGGTGAGGCGTGGGTTCAGCTCGCACTACACTGCGCCCTGCTGTGGGACTTGGGGCCTGTTCCTGAACTCTGAAGCCTCAGTGCTCCCTGCGAACTGATGATCATAGTGAGACCCACCTCCAAGGTAGCTGTGTGTGAGGAGCTGTGCAGGTGCCTGGCACATCCAGGGACTTGATTCTAGTTCCTCTGCATTTTACTTTGGAGTTCCAGGGGTCACTCGAGTTCACATCCCTCCCTGGGCCATATTCTGAAACTAGAACTTAACCCCCCTACTCATCTGCCTACCCAAAGCTGCTGGCCTCTCCCTGGGGGGCCACTCTGCCACTGCCCCTGTGGGCTCCGTGGGCCCCAGGACTGTAAGAAGCAGCTTGGTGTCCATACTCAGGAAACCGAGGGTCGCCTCCCACCTCCACCCCCCAGTGTCTGATAAGGACCACTGGGGAGTCCGAGAATTCCCAGTGCAGCCCTGGCCTCCCAGATCTCTCCAGCAGTTAGGAAGGGTGCTCTGTGGGCAGAGGATCCTAGCCTGAGGAAAAAGGGAGGCCCAGGGAGGGCAAAGGTGGCCTGAACAGGGAACACACAGACACCCCAGCTGTCCCCCAGAGAGTCTGCGGAGGAGGAATTGGCGGGGGCCGTCCCACCGGCCCCCACCCCACCCTCCAGCAGCGGGCTCTGGTCTCATGCAGTGTGCTGCTCCACTCCTCACCATGGCTCTTACACATGTGTCAGGAAGGAGCATGAACACAGCTCGTGCTTCAGTTTGTCAGCTTGGTTTATAGCCAGCAAATAATAAGACAGAGATGTGCCAGTGGCTCTCCGGCTGGTGGCCTGGCCCTGGGTACACACTGAGGCAGGTCAGCCACAAGCGTGGAGGCTGCAGACCTGGGTTCACTCCTAGCCAGTTCTTGTTGCCTTGGTCTCCACACCTGTGAAGTGGATGTGGTGGGAGAACCACAGCAGTGGTTGGTGCCTTGTCATCTGCCATGAGAAGTCCTCTGGCCCTGCCGGAAGTGGTGAGGGCACTGCCAGGGCCTTTGGAGGCAAGGTGGGCCTTTGTGGGGACACAGAGTGATGATGATGGAAGCATCTGGTCAGAACCGCTCTCCAAGGACCACTCAGAGACCTGTCCTAGTGGTGCTCCTGGGGTGGGCCCGGGTGGGGGCCCTGGGGCTGGTGGTCACAGTCTTGCCATCTCTGTTGCAGCCCATCACATCTTCCTGGTCACCGCCTGCAAGGAAGCCCAATCCGGTGTCCTCATGCAGGAGATTTGCCTCTCCCGGTTCAAGATGAGGATGGACGCCATTGGGGAGAGGCTGTGGTGCCACTGGGGCAAGACTATCAGGTAAGTCCCTTCCCCTGGGGCACCCCCGGGGCAGGAGCCCGGGCCTCAGGGACATCCTGTGGTCATGCCAAGGCTGTCACTCCCACCCCACCCATAGTCCCCACTGAGGCTGCCGAAGGCCCTTCTCACCCTGGGGGACTCTCTCATTGCCCCCTCGGTCTCTCAGGCCCTGGGCACCCCTCAGCGGGCATGGGGTCCTCCTCTGTTTTCTGGAACAGAGATGAGAACATGGCATGTCCAGTCTTTGTCTCTGCCTCTGTGTGCCAGGTACTGGGGACATCCCAGGGAACCCACCTGGGTGAGAACCTGGGTTAGCAGTGCCCCTCAGGAGTAGGGAACCCTGGGGCTGGGCTGGGGAGGGTCTTGCAGAGGAAGAGTCCAGTCAAGGTCACACACAAAGCACATTTGGCTTTGCTGTCTTCCACAGGTCCAGAACTCACCGGACAGACCCTGTGGGATTCAGCTCCCTACTTGGAGCTCGCAGCCCCTCCCTGTGGGGCTCAGGCCAGGGTGGGGTGGGGCACGCCCAGGGCCACCCCTTCCATCTGCAGGTCCATGAGGCCAGGCACTATGACGGCTTAGCCCCAGTGTATCCTCTTCTCTCACTGAGGGGGTGGACACGAGCCCTGTCTTTCTCCTCCCAGGAGCCACGTCCTCCTGCAGGCAGAGCTCAGGGCCCCTGAGAGGATACAACTGACCAAGGAGCCCCCTTCCACCTCGCACCTGGGGTGCCCGCAGCGGGATCTCCTCCCCTGCCATACTCAAGGCTGCTTCAAGGCTTCAGGGTCTCATTTTCCAGGCTGAGAAAGGAATCAAGAGTTAGAATCTGAGGGGTGAGAGCTTGTTACAAATGAGAACAGCCTGTTCTTTAGGCTAATTGGCCTTCTGCCTTGGCTGAGTAATCTGTACTTAAACTGAGCTCACATCTGATTATGATCGGCGAAGGCACCTCCCGGAGGGCCCTGGGAAAGCACCCTCCACCTGCTTTCTGTGGACAATCGCTGATTGGCGTGGATGGATTGCCCCATGAGGCCTGGGGAGGGCAGCTGGCAGCACAGGCCACACTCTGAAGGAAGTGAGGTTATGTCTTGGGGCAAAGAGCACTTGCCCCCGTTAGAGCCCTATGGTGGCAACACAGCTGGTAACAGGATGGGGAGAATGCTGGGAATTTTATTTAATAAAAAAATCAAAATAATTTGTAGCATTTTTTTTTGAGACAGTCTTACTTTGTTGCCCTCTGTAGAGTGCCCTGGCATCACAGCTTACAGCAACCTCAAACTCTTGGACTTAAGCAATTCTTTTGCCTCAGCCTCCTAAGTAGCTGGGATTATAGGCCCCGCCACAACGCCCAGGTATTTTTAAAGATGAGGTCTCACTCTGGTTCAGGCTGGTCTGGAACTTGTGAGCTCAGGCAATCCACCCATCTTGGTCTCCCAGAGTACTAGGATTACAGGTGTGAGCCACTGTGCCCAGCCAGTTTGCAACATTCTTGAGACAGAGTTTCTTAGCTAATTAAGGCATGTTGACTAAAGGGGCCCCCCACACACACACCATCCAGGGCCATTTCCTCAAGGCGGTTGAGTGGAGATGTCACCCACATCTCCAGAATAGCCCACAGTGACATCTGAGGGTGGATAACCAGGCACCATGGCTCAGCCAGGGCAACACAAAATCACATCACACCGTGGTGCTGAAGCTCCAAGCTCTGAGGCTCCAAGGTGTGCTCAGAGAGCTGCCCTTTCCCCACCCCCTGCACCCCCTTTCCCACCTCTCTCATTCCTGGCATTTGGTTCCCACCCACGTCCAGTGGACAACTATTCTGGTTAGTTTCTGGTGTTTCCTTCCCGTATCTCTTTTGTACAAGGGAGCAGATGTATACGGTTTTTCTCATGTCCCCTTCTGTCTCACATAAAGGACAGTCTACACATGATACTATTTTACACTCTGGTGTGTTTTCCTTTTCACTTAACAGTATATGCTGGAAATTGCAGCAGAGGACAGAGAGCGTCCTCGTTGGTTTCCACGCCGTGCAGTGAGCCGCTGTGCAGAGTGTTTCAGCTGTTTCCCGTGACTGCGTCCTCCACGTGCGGACAGTGTTGGGAAGGGCGGCCTGTGCCGGGGGCTTGGCAGTGCTGCAGCTGTCTTCAGGATAGACATGCCCTGAATGGGAGCCACTGGGTCAGAAAGTAGGGCTGTGTCGCCCCAGGAGGCTTAACCAGTCCCATTTTACCAGCAGCACAGACGTCAGGGTCCTCACTGTGTGGTTAGTGAGGAGTGGCATTCTGTGCTCTGTTAACCTGCATTTCTCACATTACCAGGGAGTCTGGGCATCTTTCATGTGTCCAAGGGCCTTTCTTCTATTTTCGCTCTTTGATTTGTCCCTGTCTTTCCATTTTCTGTCAGGTTTCTGGCCCCTTTTAAGGAGCTCTTTGTATGTGAAATGAGACGTGAGTCCTTCGTCTCTGATACGGGTGAAGTTTTTTCTCCTAGTTTGATGGTTGTCTTCGGACTTGGGTGTTTCTGTTGCCATGCCTGTGGTCAGACCCACCAAACGTTCCTCCCCTTTGGGTCTGAGTCCTTGGAAAGCTGTCCTCCACGCTAGGGTCAAAGAGGGGCCCTCCATACTCCTTTTAGCTCATCTGCCTCCTTTGCTTGCACCAAAGCCCTGTGCTATCTGGAGTTTGTTCTGTGTACGGTGTGAACTAGGAATCAAATTGTATCTTTCTCCGGATGGGCCACGCAGTAGCCCCATTTATTTAAAAGTCCATCTTTACCCCCAGTGATCGGAGATGCCGCCTTTGTCATGTAGAGTTTCCCTGCGCACTTTGCCTGTCTGTACCTTTCCAAATATAGTCCCTTTTTCAAACCTTCCTCATATTATTTGTATCTATATTAATTCTTCTCCAGAGTGGGTCCTCGCCACTTACTGAATGTTTAACTATCCCTCACCCCAGTCCCCCACAGCTTATTACAGCTAGCGTGTATCGAGCGCTCACTGGCTGCCCAGCTTCGCACAGAGCACTAAGTCACCCTGTCTCGAGACGACAGTCTGAGGAGGCAGAACTGCCCAAATCCCTGCTTTGTCTGCCCAGGGCCTCACCTAGTAGCTGGCGGCTCTCTCCTGATCCCCGGGAGTGTGGGGATGCCCTGCCTTCGTGCAACTCTGGCCTCCTGGGAGGTGGACACCAGTCTTCAGGTGCCATCTCAGCCCGGCCAGTGTCCCACGGGCCGCCACAGTCCATTTGCACCAATATGCTAAGCCCGGTGCTTGGGTCAAGGGCAGCCTTTCCAGTCTCCTGGAGCAGTGGAGATGTGGGGGTCTAGGTGGACAGAGAAGAGGACCCTGGAGGGATCACGGGGGACCCCAAAGGCAGGAGCCACCAGAGCCAGAGCCCCACATTCCTGCTACCTGAGGTCATAGCTGTCCTGGCGGCCTGGGCTGAGCCTGTAGCTGGCTCTGGATATGGCAGAAGGAAGCTTCTGGGCCCCCTGAAATCAGAGATCGGCTTTAACAACAACTGCATGTCATAGGGAACTCACCTTCCACAGCGAGCCAGCCGGCCCTTTGTGGGACCCACACGCAGGAGCATTGGGACACATTCGTGCCAGCAAATTCTCCGGGCTCTGGTCCAGCAGACAGAGGGGAGGACTCAGGAGCCCTGCCTCATTTGGGACATCAGGTGGAAGTCTTCAGATATTCAGAAGGGGCTTCTCAGAACCACAGTGTGTTGTGGCTTAAAAATAGAAATTTCCCCAGTGAGAGCAAAGGGCTGCTGAGAACATTCAGGCCACATTCCAACCGGAGGACAGTAGACGTTTTTGAGGGGCCTGCCTTGGACTGTAGGCCCACTTTGCTTTTGCATTTTCAGAGTTTGCGATGGCTGAAGCCTGCTCTGACCACAGCTGCCCAGCATGGGTCTGCATTCATGTCCGCAAGGCCAGCATGACCATGACCCCCACTCGACCTCCCGACCCCCTGTCCCTTTGATGCATTGCCTGGACAGGTGGATATTGTTGGGTTGCTGTAAGGATGACTGGGGGTTATTCCTGAGTCCTTTCTCGAGGGCTGAGTGTCTCCTACCCAGCTGCACTGAACAGGGCCCTGCGGAGCAGGTGGGTGAGCTCAGCGCGGCCCCACTGAGTGGGCAGTCATCTCACTGCACGGCTGCCCTGGTCTGCTAATGGACACGTAATGTAATCTAGTGCATTAGCTGTGACTCTTGTCTAATTTGGAAGGTACAGAATGTGGAAAATGCGTCACAGGAACTCTCATGTCCAGAAACCTTCCTGTGGGTGTTGGGGAAGGAGAGCACAGCAGAGAAGAATCTAGAACATGCCTGGACTCAACTACAGAATGTCGGTTTTAGGATGCCACACATCGGATTTTCTGTGATTTAAAAGAAAGGGACACCTCTGCTCCCCTTTCCTGTACAGCTTCCATGTCTGAGGTGTCGTGTAGAGCAGGAGAAAGCTGTCAGGGGCAAGGGAGATGCCGGGGCACAGGGCTGGTGTCCACCGTGCTGGGCCATGAGAGTTCAGCAGGCCCCTAAGAACCCTGCTCTACCCTCATGCCAGTCAGCACCTCCTTCCGTCTGCCCTAAAGCTTTATAAACACTGCTGTTCCAGCCTCAGCTCCACTCAACTTCCACATACAGTCCTGAGTCCCAGGCCCAGGGTACCCGTGCTGGGCGAAGAAGGGCCCAGTGGCCTGGCCTAGCTGCCCAATCATGGGGGAGAAGGTCCGGGCCCCAGGGAGCAGTGGCTGCCCATGTGTTAACTGAAGAACGCAAGACACGTGTTCAGAGTGCAGCGATGGTGCTGTTGCTGAGATCGCGAGCAGGAAGCATGACGTCTCATTCCAGAAGACCACTGGTGAGGGCAGGGTGCACTGACCCACTGTGGGTCTGCCCTGGGCCTGCCACATCTCCAACTTGCGTTTGGAACAAAGAGCCTCCTTTGTGTCCCTGCTAAAAGAGTCAAGTCAGGAAATTCTTCAGAACACAGCAACAACGTTGGAACAGCTGCTTTTGTTTTGAATTTCAACAGGAACTGAGAAGGAGGCATCTTGTTAAATCACGAGAGCCCTTCAGGCCAGCAGGCGCATCATCCTCCCTGGGGTCCTGCTGAGGTAGGCTGTCTCACCAAGGTCTTGGGGGGCCAATTGCCAGAGTCCTTCCAGCAGCATGGCCCCTCCTGGCCAGGCCCCCGTCTTCCTGAGTCTATTCTACATGTTTAGGAGCTTTAGAGCAGGGCTGGGGCTGCCAGAAGTACCCTCAGGGACTGGTCATTCAGGCATCTGCCCTGGAACTTAGGACATGCCCACAGCCCTGGAGTCACATGTGTGTTCTGGTGGCTGTAGTACTGACCTCCCTCTGTGCACTGGTAGGAGAGTGAGTTCCAAAGAAAGATCACGGAAGGCTCCCCAGCACAGCCAGGCCTCAGAGGATGGGAAGGGGGGTGCTGCCCAGGCCAAGGCTGCCCATCATGGGTCTGCACAGGGCACAAAGCCACTTCTTGTGGGGGGAGACCTGGTGCAGAAGCCCACTCCCCACCCCTTGCCCAGCTGGGTAGGAGCATACTTCCAGTGTTTCCAGAGCACATGTCCACTACCTAGAGGTCTGGCTGCCGACTCAGGGTGTCTTGGGGCCTTCAGGGTGACGGCCAGCCCTGTAGGGAGGTGAAAGGAGCAGGAAGAGGCCCAAGGACCAGGTCCCCACAGATGCCAGGCCACGGCCTAATGAGGCGGGAAGGAGCAGAGGAGGCGGGGCTGTACCAGGAAGAGCCCTGCCCTCTCCTAGAGACACCAGACTGGCTCTGCTGAGGACATCACTCCTGTGCCAACACAGGCATCAGCTGGGGTGTTGTATCTCGACCGGGAAGAGTTGTAGACGCAGCTCATGGCTGGGGCAGAGGACATCTGCTGAGGCCCATCCCAGAGCCCCCTCCGCTGTTTCATTTACCTTGACCCACATCTCTGGTGTGCACAAGTGGCAAGGCGGGGACCACCTATGTTGCTGGGTTTCAGCAGGAGGAATAAACCCGAGCTGGGCCCAGAACCCTTGGCAGCCACCTTGGAACCCACTGGTGTTGGTGCTGCCAGCCAGCAGCGAGGGGCTGCCTCACTCAGCACCCTGCATCCCTCTCCACAGGAGTTCCAGGGGTACCCACCTGCCGGCTGTAGACTCTGGAGGGGTAGGGGAAGAGGAACCCCACTTTGGTTCTCAGAAAGCTCCTAGAGAAACATGTCTAGGGAGACCTGCCTCCCGCCCTCCACACCCAGGGGCCCCTGTGTTGTCCTCAGCCCCACTCCATCTCTGGGGCACCAAGCCTTCTGGCCCTGGGGGAGGGCACAGTGGTAACTTAGCACTGAAGGCCCTGAGCCCACAGTACCGTCTCTTCCCACCAGGAGATCAGCTGCCCAGTTTCACATCCTCCTTGGTCTGTGTGCGATGACAGCAGGCTTGCCTGTCACCAGAGAAAAGGCCAGAAATGGGGAAACACTAAGCCGATCCCACTGTGAGCAGAAGGGTGGACGGGTGGGCTGTGTCCCCTGGTGGGGGTGGTGAACACTACTGTCCATTATCCGCCCCCAAAGCCCTAGAACCATCCTGGCTGTGCGCACAGCACTTGGCTGTCCTGGGACACAGGCTGGGATTGCTCACACTGGCAGCTGCCCAGCAAGGCAGGCGCAGTGGGAAGGATGATGACAATGTGCTCAGTGGACACAGTGGGCAGCGAGCGGGCAGGGGTGGTGACTGATGTCCCTTCCTGACGCTGACCCTCACCCCACCCCCAGGCCCCGTTTAGGCACCTCCCAGGATCTGTCCATTCATCATTTTGTTGGCAGACATCTCCCAAGCACAGGCAAGGACAGGGCCGTGCTGGGACTCCTGTGAGGAGGCCTCCAGGAAGCGGTGGCTCAGCGTGACAGCAGCCTTCCCCATGTGTATTTGGAGGGCTCTGGGTATCTTGCAGGACTTGGCCTTAGGTCTAAGTTCCCTCTTCTCCCAGCTTCCTGTCTCCATCAAAAAATAGAGAAGCCACCATCACTTCCAGGGCCAGGTGCAAGCAGGAAGGCCAAATTAGCGCATTGTGACCGTGCCTCTGCCGGTGGAGCCATTTCCGGGTTCTTGCTGTTGTAAGCTAAGGGATGCCACCATAAAAACCTGTGTACATATGTCCCCTTCTTCGTTTAAAAATTCCTGGGAGAAATCATTCTTGCACGTGTGCTTACTGTAGCATGTACTGTGAACACTCTGTGGTCCTGAATAGGTTCTGCTCTTCTAAAGAACATCGCTAACACTACCTGCAATATAGGAAGATACTTCCTCATAGGTTCACAGGCACTGCGTTTGTGGAGATTCTACTGTTTTATCAAAACAGCAAAGGGGTTTCACCTTAGGTCTGACTTTGGCCATCGCACAAAGATCCAGTTGCTGAGAGAATGAGGGTTGCCAACCGAGGGAGAAGGGAGTGTTGTAATAGGACGGATGTCTTGCCAAGAGAATCTGCATGAGTAACAGGATCGTGGCTCCTAAAGGAGGGGCGAGGGCCTGGGGGCAGGTCTGCTGTGACTAACATGGGGCCACGCGTGTTGTAGGGGTGTGGAGAGTTGCGAATCTTGGCATCAGGAAGTTTTTCAGGGGCTTCAGAATCTCAGCTTCTTTCCCAGAAAATCCACCATTTCTGGGAAACAACTCAAAAGGTCAAGTAGGTAGTTAAGGAAGAGTATTATAAAAAAGCACTTAGGGGTCACTGAAGTTTGCTCATGGGGCAAGTCACTTGAGTTTTGCAAGTTTTAATGTGATTTCCTCTTGTGTTTTAATGTGCACATCTCTGATTTTAGGAAAGTTGACCTGATCTCCTGCAATTATCTTCAATCTGTTTCTTCTCAAGTGCAGATTACCTCACCATGACCTTTCCTATTTGTCCTTTGAGTCAGTACATTTTTTTCTTTTTTTTTTTTGGTTTTTCCCTTTTTTAGGTTTTTCCCTTTTTTAAAGACTTTATTTTTTAGAGCAGTTTGAAGCTCACGGCTAAACTGAGAGGAAAGTACAGAGATTTCTCATGTACCCAGGTATTTTTAATGCTCTTTTACAAATCCTTGAATAGTGTAGCTATTAACTATAGTGAACCTCCACAGTGGACCCATTCCCTACACTGACCACCTCCTTACGGTGACCCAGTTTTCACAGATGGGACACGCACCACATGTACCTGTAGGCTTAGTTCCTTATGGTGACCACCTCCACATGTTGACCAGTTTGCTACAGTCCCTTAGTGGTCAACTCACAGGGGTTCCACTATATTTGCCATTATGTTCTAAGTATTTTCTTATTTCATTTGTGTTGACTTTGATGTTTACTTTCTGTGTTTTAGTAAATCAGCTAACACACTCAGGTCCTCAGAGGTTGGTGCCTGCTGACCTCTGTGCTTCCTGTCCACAGAGTCAGATGGCCACGGTGTTACGTCCTGTTTCTTCATAGTTCTGTGTTTTATGATAATATTTATATCAACATAATGGGCAGACATATATTAAAATTTATTTCCATCCTAACATAATTTGTTAAATCACATCTCCTGACTCCGTTGTCTCATTACGCTTAGTTTAACACACAACATCTTGTGTGTATTTTAGTCTATTTCAATTAATTTTTATTTATGTTCTGGATCACACCACATTGTTTAAATTACCATGGCTCTACAGCATTTTCTACAATTTTCTTTATATTGTTTTGCTTTCTTTGATACATTTTATGCCTGTTTTGTCAAAAGAACTTAAGCATCATTTTGCCAGATTCCTTGAAAAGTCATTGAGATTCTGGGTGGCACCTGTGACTCAAAGGAATAGGACGCTGGCCCCATATGCCAGAGGTGGCGGGTTCAAACCCAGCTTCAGCCAAAAAACTGCAAAAAAAAAAAAAAAAAAGGAAAAGTCATTGAGATTCTATTTGAAACAGCCAAATTAATAAGCCATGACTTTCATTCAATTAGTCAACTTGGGAATCCCTGCCCTCTAAGAGTCCTTCCTTTGGGGGGTGAGCCTTTAGGTGTCCTGAGAGTTGTCAGCTGGCCTACTTTGGTGGGTTGTTACTTTCTTAGTAGAAACTGCTTTTTAGCAATTAATACAAAAACCATCACGGACCTTGTGGACCAAGCCTGGTGTCCCACCTGGGCACAGGTCCCACTGTGCAAACCGTAAGCCTCAGATTCCTCCCGATAGTTAGTATAGACGTTTTGTTTCATTGACCATTCCTGGTTTTCCTTTTTATGTGTTTCCTTAATCAGGTCTTAGGATCAGGGTCACATTTGCCTAATGGAATATATTTGCTAGCTGCCCATTAGAGTTAAGATGGGAAATAATTTGTGAGCATTACTCGTTCTTTAGAAATTTGCATTCACCACTAAATGGTGAAATTCACCACTAAGTGGTGAAATTTTATTCACCACTAAAACCAACATGTCTGGACGGTTTGGGGGATTTCCCTGTCTGGCTTTTCCACTATTGATTTATTTTGATTTTCTATGTCTTAATGTTTATATTTTATCTGTGCTTCTTTGGTCCTCTCAGGCCTCTCAATTCACTGACACATACTGATGTACAGTATTTCTTTAAGCATCTGATGTCCTATTTATTCAAGTTTATACCTCTGCTTCTGTTTTGTCTCTGCTTTCCTTCTTTTCCTTTTTTCTTTCTTTAGATGACACTTCATCAAAAGAAAATGATGTCATCCACTTTTTAATTGAATGTACTTTCTTCATATAAATATTATTTCTATTTTTTTCCCTTTTTAAAACAATTGCTTCTTTCCTAAGATATAATATAGATATTTCATCTTTTTTTCCTACCTTTTTAACATATAAAGGCATTTAAAGCTATGGTGTTTTTCTCCAAGTCCCTTATTCATCAGTTACTATAGATTTTGAAAGTCCGGTTTGTTTTTTGTTTTGTTTTTTTTTTTTACTGCCTTCTAGACAGTTTTTTCCTTGGGTAAGTATATCTTAATTCTCACAGATCAGTGATTTTCAATGCGTGTGTCATGGCACACTGTCACAGATTTCACTCTGTTCTTAGTCTCTTCTTTTGATGTACAGAGAGACGGTAGTGTGAATAATTTCTGCTTTCACATTTTTAGAGGTTTTCTTTGAGACCTTCTATATATGATTATCTTTTGTGAACATACCGTGAATAAATGAAAATGAAATATTTTCTCTGTTCATTCTGTTCAATTCCATCAAAACACTGTCAAAAGAAAATAACTCAAACTGTGTAAAATAATTTAAAGAGCTTAATTCTGAGCCAAGTATGAGGACCATGGCCCAGAGCCGTGCCCAAGATTCCTTGAGCAAGTGGACTCACCGTGGTTGGGTTCTGGTTTGTGTTGTATGTTCTGGGGAGACAGAAGTTACACGTAAAGTCATAAATCAGTACATGAAGGCAAACATTGGCCTAAACAGGCAGGACATCTTGAATGCAGGGACTTAGAGGGGTATAGGTGGGCTTAAAGTTTCTTTTGTTTGTGATTTCTTAAAGAAATGAAGCTTTGTCCAAAGTCCTCGAATGCTTTAAGTGAAGGAAGTCTGCTGATCAGAGACAGGCCACCAGACACAGACTCTCCAGATATGTTGGGTAAGGTGAGGCCCTGCTTGTGTGATTCAGGCTCTGTCGTGCACAGCCTTCAGCCTGGCACTGAGTTACAGAGGACAAGAAGGGAGGGGACGTGAGGAGGCGTGTCTGGCCTCCTCCTCATGGTCAACAACTCAGCTTTAGGGTATTTCTGGGGTCCCCTTGGCCAATAGGGGGTCTTTTCAGTTGGCTGGGGGAGCTTAAGATTTTGTTTTAGTTCACACACAACCATTAATGGGACTTTGTTGAGTTCTTTTGTTATTTAGCTCTTTTGTACATGTGTATGAATTTTTTGTGTACTTGATAATGAAGTATTAAGTTCTTCCATTCTAATCATGTTTTCATAGTTTCTATTGTACTTTATTTTTCTAGCAGGTTCTTATATATACATTTTGCTCTATCTTTAGAGCACCTCAATTTGATATAATTATGCTGCTACAGCTGTGCCTCTTATCATATCCTCCTTGTCACCTTCAATAGTTTTTGTTTTGAATGATTCTTTCGCTCTTATTAACTTATAACCCCAGCATTTTAGCTACTTGCGTTTGTTTTAATTGCCTCTCTTGCAAACAGTTATTGCCAGATTTTATTTTTTCATCTGGAGAGTGACAGCCTTTGACAAAAGAAGTTACATTGTTTTTGTCTTTTTGGTTCAATCTTCAGGCACTCCAGTTTTTGGACTTCCTAATTTTTATCTTGCTATGCGAATTCTTTTTCTTTTTTTAAAGACAGAGCCTCAAGCTGTCGCCCTGGGTAGAGTGGCGTGGCATCACAGCTCACAGCAACCTCCAGCTCCTGGGCTTAAGCAATTCTCCTGCCTCCACCTCCCAAGTAGCTGGGACTACAGGCGCCCACCCCAATCCCTGGCTATTTTTTGGTTGCAGCCGTCATTGTTTGGCAGGCCCAGGCTGGATTTGAACCCGCCAGCTCAGGTGTATGTGGCTGGTGCCTTAGCCGCTTGAGCCACAGGTGCCGAGCCACTAATTATTTTTCTTTTCTTCCTATTGTTGAAACACTATGTGTTTTCTCTTTTAAATGAGATTGAATCACTGGCAAGCTATTTTCCAGTCAACCACTAGTGAAACGTGTTCTCAGCTCAGCACCTGTAGCTCAGTGGCTGGGGCGCTGGCCACATACACCATACACCGGAGCTGGCAGGTTTGAATCCAGCCCGGGCCTGCCAAACAACAATGACAGCTAGAACAAAAAAATAGCCAGGGATTGTGGTGGGCGCCTGTAGTCCCAGCTACTTGGGAGGCTGAGGCAAGAGAATCTCTTAAGCCCAAGAGTTGGAGGTTGCTGTGAGCTATGACACCAGGCACTCCACCGAGAGTGACATAATGAGACACTGTCTCAAAAAAAAAAAAAAAAAAGAAAGAAAGAAACATGTTCTTATTCCTGTATTTATTTTTTTACATGGTCAAGCCATACACTTTGGCCTCCCCTCTATGAAAGAACGGGAGTCTCGGGGTTTGGGGGCTTTTTTCGCTCCATCTGTGTGTCTGTGTCATTGATGCCCTTAATGTTCTAAAACCTCCCTCTTTCTGTCCTCTGTTTTGGTTTTGATTTGTTACACTGCACGTTATTTCTGACAGCTGTACTATTTGCATACTTTATCGGTGACAACCTTTGCTCTGATTGGGTTCTTGTTTACTTATCTTTGCAAATCGAGCAAATTAACAAATAGAGAATTTGTTCATTTAAGTATGTCTTATTTTTGACCTCATCATTCCCTTTACATGTATCTTTTAAATTCAGGAGCTTGTTTGAAGTCTATCCTCAGAGTGATCCCTGTGTTAACACAGCCTCAGAATTCAGACATTTCAGAGGCACTTCCTGCTGCCTTTGCTGTGAATGACAGTTTGGCAGGATGACGAGTCTTCAGGGACAGCCTGCCCCTTGGAAGCTCCTCTAGACATTGTCCCCTTGTCTCTGGGTGTGTATTTTGTCACCAGAGAAAGCAGAAGTGATTTTTTTGATTTCTGTGTATTTTTTAAATACAACCTCCTTTCTGGCGCGGTTGCTTGCAGTATTCCTTTTAGTTTAAAATTTTGTGAGAACTAGTTTTGCAATGACTTTGTTACACTTGGGGGCTTTATTGTCACTGCAGTTCCTACCTGGGTCTTGGAGGACCCAGATGTTTCTTGCCCCATTAACTAAGGACTCAGGACCTGCTTCCTGGAGCCCCTAGACCCCCCTGCCCCCATAATTCCGTATGTCCTTTGCCATCTGCCGTATCTCACACTATTTCCACCTCTACTTGTTATATCTTTCTGGATGGGTTTTTTTAGTTATTCTATTTTTATTTTCTTTAGTACAGCAGTTCGTAACTAGGATATTGCCATTGATACTAATACGATGAGCTCAAGTTTCCTTTATCCCCAGACCGATTGGGCATACTGAGTAAACTCTTTTGGGGAGGCCAGAGTTCAGCCGTTGTGGGGTGGGGGTGGCAGCCTGAAAGGAGGCAGGGACAGGACCACCTGCGAAAGGGCGTTTAGGCAACTCTCATGCCACATGTCCTCAGACTCTGGGCCGCTAGGACCACCAGGGAGGGCTGTGCCAGGCAGCACCACTGCCTGAATTCCCCTCCCCAGGTGGACCCAGGTGGGAAGTGAGACCACCATGTTACCCCTCCATCCTAAAAGCCAGATAGGGTCTGGGGCTCTATGGGTCCCCACAACACTTATTTTTCAGTGTCCTGCCGGGACACTGGGGCTGCTTCAAGGCTTGTGTCTATAGTGGCTTTGAATTCAGCTCAGGAAAAGCCACCGTGGATGGCCGGAAGCATCGCCCTTGCAGGGGGTATGGTGGCTTCCCATTGTGCGTTGGCTCATTCAAAAATGCAATGATGGACACGTGTTCGCAGGAGGCAAGACAAAGTGCTGCCATCCCAGGGGGACAGGGTAGCCCATCTCCACCCCTGCCTGGAGATGGTTCTCCTTTAAGAGGTTAGGAAAGGGCACCTCGGTACCATGGAGGCCTTCAGAACCCAGATACTTGACTCAGCTCAGCAGCTGTGTGCTAAGGAATTAGTGGGCACGTGGCCAGTGGTGCTGGCCACTCAGGACCCAGCAAGACAGGACCTTCTCTCTTCTGGGGCCACAGCCCCCGGCCCAATCCTCCCTTGGTTCAGCCCCCTGGTGGGGACTGGCACCTCCAGCTCCAGCCCGATGTCAGGGCACTCTGCTAGCTGGTGTGTGCTTCTGCCAGGAGTGAGGACGGGACAGAAAGCTGTGAGGGCACAGAGAAGCCACCACCTGTCTCCCCTCCTGGTGGCTTTGACCACTCCCTGCTCTCCAGCCCACCCCTGTGCCCTCTGCTGTGCCCACCCCCAGCTGGGTCTCAACCTGGAGGCCACCTGGGCTTCACCCCAAGGTCAGGGTTTCCTGAGGGACAGTGGTCAGCTCTTGCTCCATGTAACAACCTCAGTGGGGTTTGGACTCCCTGCCTGGTTCACATCCTGAGCAAGGCCACGGCGTGATGTCTCTGTGCCCCACACTGGCCAGGGCCCTGCACATCTGATGGCACAAGCCAGTCCTTCCTAGCACCTCTGACAGCTTGTTCCACGCAAGGCCTGGTGACAAGTTCTACATGTAAATGGTATTCTCTGCAGAGGGGTCCTACCAACTCTGTGGATTCAAGAGGAAGACAGGAGGCCGAGAACTGCCCACACACATGGGGCTTTTGTGCAGAGGCGGGTGGGTGAGAGCCAGACACTTACCCAGGACTATGTGAGCCAGAGACTTGCGGGGCCCTGGGAAGGCTGTTGAGGGCCCCCGGGGTCCCTTCTGTCTGCCAGGGACCACTGTACCTATTTTAAGGGTGAAAACATCAAAGGTCAGTAATAAGTGACTCCTTGAAGCCCCACTCACAGTAAGTACTGTGTTATGTGGAATGTGCAGGGCCCTTCTGCCGCACCTGATGTTGCCCTGAGCTGGGATGGGGTCTCTGGGACAGAAGTGGCCAGTTGCTAGGATTCGTGGGAGAGGCCAGCCCAGGGGGGCATCCTCTGGGGTCCCAGCGGGATTCAGTGGCATGAGGGAGGCAATGCATTGCTCGGGGAGGGAGGGCAGAGTGTCCTTTGGGTCCTTCTAGCTACCAGCATTGCTTCAAGGATAAGGATACTATCTCCAGGGTGTTTGCATCCAAATATAGTGTCCCAGCTGTCATGCCTGACCCTGAGGCTTGGACACATGTCACAGCCATGTCCTCATGAGCTGGGAGCTCTTAGGCCCAGCAGGCTCATGTACCATCCCAGTCCCACCACATACAGCACTGTGCAGCTAGACCTGGGTGTCCCCATAGGGGTCCCAGGAAATCTCCTGGGGGTTCAGTGAGCCTGCAGGGCTCCCAAGTGTTCTCAGACCCTGGGCCAGGATCAGTGCAGGCACAGAGCACCCCTGCCAGGCCCAGATACTGGTGCCAGCACAGGACAGTCTGTGACTTTCCTGGGATACCCACTGAATTTTAAAGCAGCGTTTCATCTGACGGCCCAGGAGCAGAGTCACTGCCTGGGCCTGTCCTCAGAAGAGGCATTATGCCCGCCTGGTGGGGCCTCTCTGTGGGGAGCCTGGCTTGGCAGCTCCCGAGCTGTGTCTGGTGCCAGAGCCGGTTGCACATGGAGCCAGGGATGGATTTAGACCCTTTCAACTTCCTCCCAGTGTGGGCAGGGGCACTCAGAGTCCTCCCGGCCTGGAGCTGTCAGAGCAGGAACCCTGAAGACAGGGACAGGGTATCCAGGATGGCCCCTCCCTGGGAGTCAGGGGAGGCGACCACCTGATTAGAGGCCAAGCTGGCCACAAGTCAGGTCCCCAGGCCAGTCCCCACTCTGCACTGCTACCTCTGACACCTCCCGCAGTCACCCCGGCAGGCTCTCTTGTCTGTGAGGGGAGGTGAGGTCACCTGTTCCAGGGCGGCAGTGAGGGTGCCCCTGCCCTCGGAACAACAGAGAGGCCAGGCCTGTAACTGTCTCAGGGATGAGGAATGTTGTCCTCAGAGGACACAGCCAGCCACAATCTACCCCAGCCCTCCCCAATCCCCATTTCATACGCCAACAGCTCGCTGGGTGCTTCCGTGTGGCATTCTTAGTTATGGAGTATCCACCAGTTCCTAGGGGTGACTGGGCCTGTCCTCTCCAGAGAGCCAGCATGCACCCACTGGCCTCTGGGCCTCAGCCTCCCCCATACCTCTGCAGCCTCCAGTCCTAAGGTTGTGATCTTCCAGGGGGTGCAGAGAAGCCCTCTGAGAGCCTCCTGCTCCCTGTGCCCCCAAGGGGTGTTTCTCTGCAGGCTTGGTCCCTCTGAAGAAGCCTATAGCACGGACAGGGGGTACAGGGCCTCCACCGCCCCCCCAAGAGTGAGCAGATATGAGAGCCACACTCTCACTGTGGCCCGGCCAGGCCTGGGTTAAGAGCCACCTGTGTGGCAGCAAAGCCCTACGTTGCCCACCTTGGCTGGGCACCTCTCCACAAGGGCAGGGGTGGCGGCCTCACCCCACTGCCCCGGCTAGGTGGCCTCCATCTCATCCTGGGGGATCTTCCCACATGGAGATACCAGGCCATGTCTCTGACCGTGTCCTGCACAGGGCTGCCGGCCGAGGCAGAGGCTGAGCTCTAGCTTAGCATCCTCTGGCCAAGCCTCGCACCCAGACTGGAACAGAGGGCTCCCTTCCCCATTGCACACAGGAGGACGCGGGCTGCTGAGCTGACGGGGTGCTTTAGGGCATCCCTGCTCCTCCCACAAAGTGGGCCTCCTGGTGGTGGGGGCGAAAGGGGCAGGGGTGGGTGAGGCCCGCTCAGGGACACACGTAATTCTGACTGTACAGAGCACACACCAGGCCACTGAGAGGCATGGGGGAGCCTTAGGCCCAGGCAGGAATCTCAGACCTCCCCAGGGCTCCTCTGCCCATGTTGGGGCCCACTGACCACAGCCACCAGGTGCTGTACCCCCCAGGCTTGGGAACCGGCCCCAGGACAGTGCCCTCTGGTGGCGTTGGAGGCTCAGACGCATTAGCCTCATTGTCATTCACTGTCAATCACTGAGCCCTGTTGTGTGCCTGCAGGGATTTGGGCACCCAGGATCCAGCAGGGTACAGAGCCGCAGAGCAGCCTGCCCTGCCCCTCCTGGGAGTCTTCGTCCAGCGATGAAGGTGGCAGCAAACAGGCAGCCACAATAGGGCAAGAGGGACAGGGTAGGGGCCCCATGGAGGCCGAGAAGACAAGGCCAGGGTAGGTGTCCTAGAGAGAGAGGTGCGAAGACAGGACCCAAGGACTAAGTTGGAGGAAGCAGCATGTTAGGGGGCCTGTGGCTGTTCCAAAGGGCTTCCAGGCAGGCCCCCAGTAACAGGCAACAGACTGGAGGTGTTAAGAGAAGGGCAGTGTCCCCCACCCCCTTCTCCTGCCCTCCCTGCTATTGAAGCAGGAGTGGAGCAAGCAGCTGCTTCCCCCAGAAAGGACACAGGAGGCAGGTCATCACAGCCGGAGTGGGAGCAGGTAAGCCGGGGCACAGTGAAGTCGCAGGAGGCAGGTCATCACAGTGGGAGTAGGGATCAGGTAAGCCGGGGCACGGTGAAGTCGGGGCTGTGGATCCGCTCTGGGGCAGGCGGGGCCTCTCCTGTGCTGGAAGTCAGGAGTGCTCCTGTGGGCAGCATTGTCTAAGCTGGCTTGACCCCAGAAGACTGTTTTAAGGGTTTCCTTTGCAGAATGTTCTAGGATTAGAGAACCAGGTTCACCCTGGGCCAAGAACAGAAGAGAGTGAAAGAGCATATAAGATAGGGAAGGGGACAAAGCCAGGGGCCCAGCATGGCCGTGAGGGGAGTCAGGAGGCCGCAGAGGCCCTGGTGCCACGTCGGCCTTCCCTAAGCAAGGTGCAGAGGGGTCCGGCACATTCCCTAGCAGTCCAAGTCTGCTGCTTATCAGCGTGTTCTGAGTTGCCTGCTGTGCGATGTGGGGGGTTGTTGGCTCCTGCACAGCAGTGGAAGAACTGGGCCCGTTTCCATCTATCGTCTTCTTGTTACCTTGAACCCTCCCCAGGGTTCCTTCTTCTGTGTACTATTCATGGTTTTCTTGTTCCCAAAAGAGAAAGGCCTTTGTCCTCCTTGGTCGGGGAGCACCCAGTCGGTGGTGGGGGAAGTACAATATTTAGCTGGTGACCAAGGTGTGGGATGGAATTGATTTCCGGGACTCGGCAAGGCATCACGTGAAGCCCGTGGTGGTGCTTTTTGTTGTTTACTGACCGAGAGTCTTAGTGGAAGCCTCGGTGTGTGACCCATGCTCATCCTGGACATTCTTTGGGCAGAGGTGAAGCTGGCATCGCCTGTGCTCCCTGGGAAGAGAGCCTTGCTAGGATGGCAGGAGTCTGTGTTGCACAGTGAGCAGATAAATCATGTTAAGAATCTTGGGGAAATCTAGGGTGGCGTCTGTGGCTCAGTGAGTAGGATGCCGGCCCCATATACTGAAGGTGGTGGGTTCAAACCCGCCCTGGCCAAACTGCAACAAAAAAATAGTCAGGCATTGTGGCAGGCACCTTAGTCCCAGCTACTCGGGAGGCTGAGGCAAGAGAATCGTCTAAGCCCAGGAGTTAGAGGTTGCTGTGAACTGTGACGCCACATCACTCTACCGAGGGCGACAAAGTGAAACTCTATCTCTAAAAAAAAACAAACAAAAAAGAATCTTGAGGAAATCCCTGAGAAAGCCGTCATCTGCACCCAGCGGTGATGTGGCTTCCGATGATGATGTTCCTGTCTTAGCAGCGCTGTGCGTGGCCGAGTGCTTGGCTTCCCTGGCCCTTGGAGATGTGTGAGGACTTCTAACCCCGTGGTCTTGTGGCCTTTTCCCTAGTTTGATTGGCTTTCTCTCCAACCAGACTGATTTAGGGAGGGTTTGACAGACAGAAATCCATCTTTCCACTCTCCTGCAACCAAGCCTCGGCGCAGGAGCAGCCACTTGTGCAGGGCGAGTTCCAGGTGTGCACAGCGGGCTCAGGTCCTGCCGGCCCAGCACCCACTTTTCAGGTTGATGACAGTGGCTGAGGTGAAGTAGTTTTAATTGAACAATTAAGACTTTCTTATACGTTCCCCCAACACAGAGCAAACGAAAGCTGCCCTGTCTCTCAGTGGTAGGCAGACAGGCAGGAAGCAGCCTCAGGCTAACACACTCAGATGCCAGTGGGAGAGCAAAGCACAGGCCGCCTTGTCCCTGGGTCTGGGCTGAGGCCTCTGGGGGGATGAGCAGACCCTGCACGCCCCATGCTTGCTACACGCCAGGCCGGGCTGGCCCCAGCATGGTCTCTGTCACAAAGGAAGTGGCGCAGTGAGTGGCCAGCCTGTCCTGCTCTGCAAAGGTCCTGACACAACTGTTTATGGAATCCTGGGCAGAAACCACAAAGGAGAAGACAGATCTGATGCCCTGGACCTAAAAGAAGCCTGTTCCTGACTGTGAGGAAGGTGTCTCCAATGTTCCAGTAAAAAATGTGATGTCTGGGCTCGGTGCCCGTAGCTCAGTGGTTAGGGCGCCAGCCACATTCACCAGGGCTGGTGGGTTGGAACCAGCCTGGGCCTGCTAAACAACAGTTACAGCTACAACAACAAAAAATAGCTGGGCGTTGTGGTGGGTGCCTGTAGTCCCAGCTACTCGGGAGGCTGAGGCAAAAGAAAATTCTTAGCTCAAGAGTTGGAGGTTGCTGTGAGCTGTGACACCACAGCACTTTACCAAGGGTGATAGAGTTAGACTCTGTCTCAAAAAAAAGAAAGAAATGTGATGCCTACTGTTGATTGAGAGAAAGCTTTTTATTTTTTTTTTCTGAGACAGTCTCACTCTGTTGCCCTGGGTAGAGTGCCGTGGCATCATCATAGCTCACAGCAACTTCAAACTCTTGGCCTCAAGCAATCCTCCTGCCTCAGCCTCCCGAATAGCTGGGAATTCAGCTACCTGCAACCACACCAATTTTTCTATTTTTGGTAGAGACTGGGTCTCACTCTTGTCCCAGCTGGTCCCTGAGCTCAAGGGAGCCTCCTGCCTCGGCTTCCTAGAGTGCTGGGATTATAGGCAGAGCCACTGTACCCAGCCTGAAAAGACTTTTATCAGGTAAAGAAAAGATCCTCTTCATGGTTTTCAAGGTTGGGTTTTTTTTGCAGTTTTTGGCCGGGGCTGGGTTTGAACCTGTCACCTCCGACATATGGGGCTGGCGCCCTACTCCATTGAGCCACAGGCACCGCCCAAGTTTGTGCTTTTTTTTAAAAAACAGACATGAATATTGAATCAAATGCCTCCTCAGGGTGTACTGAGCTGACAGAACGTTTGTTCCTTGGACGTGTGGAAGTGTGATTTTGTAGGAACAGATTTAAAACATTCCTGAAATCAGCCTTCTCTGGACTGTTCCGCGCAGCTAGATGAAATTTGCTAGCATTTTATAGAGGACTTTTGTGTCTGTTTCTAAGCGTGTGTCCCCTCTGTGTGTGTGTGCGTGCACTGGGCGCATGGCATGCCATGGGGTGAGGACCAGGCTCTGTTAACTTCTTTAAATGAACTGGGAAGCTTGACGTCTTTTTCTGTGATCTTAAGAATTTGAAAGAGTTGCCTGGTTCTAATACCTTGTGGGAAAGTCATTCTTTAATAATATTTTCCATTCTTTTCAGATTTCATACTTTTTTAAGTCATTATTTGCTAGTATATAATTTCCCCCAAAGTATCCCAATTCATTGAGGATTTTCTAAATTTTAACACTTTTTTTTACTGGTTAATATTATACTTTTTCTAATATTCTATCTGTGATTTTGTATGTTGTTTTCTTGGGGGGAGGTTCTCTGCTTTTTTTTCCCTAATTATACTATTTAGAAAAGTGTCGCTTTCATTGTAGGTATTTTTCTAAAGAGTCATCTAGCGGCCAAGAGTGGTGGTGCGTACCTCCCAGCTATTTGGATACCTAATTAAATCTGGATACTTATTTATTTTCATTTCTTTTAATGATAATTTGCAGCTATGAATTTTTCTCAGCACTCAGTTTGGGCCCTGTTCCATTACATGCAATATTGTCCTCTGGGCCAGCACCCTGCAGCCGCCCTCAGGGCGGCCCAGCCCTGCCTGTCTGAGCCCCCGAGGAGGAAGCCGCAGCTGTCCCAGAAACAAGGCATGGTGACTGCAGATTCAGTGATGTCAATGTCCAGTGTTCTGTGGACCACTTTCCTAAAATAAACTTTTGAATGTAAATAAAATATGCTCACTGTGGAAAACAAGCCAAGACGAGAGGGTGAAAGTCCTCAAGTCGGGAACATTCAGGCACTCACAGCCCCATTACCATTCCGGTGTATCCTTCCACGTGGCCCATTGCACACAGAGCCCACTTCGTGTCTGTAACCTGGTCCAGTCTATTGCTGCACGGATTCAGCTTTATAACATACATATTTTCCTGTGTATAACTTTAATAGCTGTACGGTAAAGCCTCAGATATAGTTTCTGTGACCACCATCCTAGCCTGTGCTGTTTTCACGAGTCCGCAATGGACCCCTTACAGGACTGCTGTCTGCATTTCACATTATTAACTTAGGTTAATTCCCAGAAATGGAAATACTGGGTCAAAGCATGTCCATGATTTTAAAGTTACTGGTGCATACTGCCCCCCACCAAATCATGCCAGTTTATCTCCCATCACTGCCTACGTCATCTCCCACACCTTCACCAGCACCGAGTACTTTCATTTTGAAAACAAGTGCCATTGGGATGTTGGCCTTTTTTATTAGGCAAGTAAAAATTTTTTTCAGATGCTTGTTGGTCATTTGTATTTCCAAAAGAAATGAGGACCCCCTCTGTGCCTTGCAGCCCCCCACACTCCCTATCTGAACACCACCTCCCACCCTGGCATTTTGACAGGCTCAGGCCAGCCTTGAGGTGCATTACCTGCTCTGACGGCCAGGAGGTCAGGTGGTGGCTCCACCCCTAGAGGGACCGGAAACTGTAGAAGCTGCCGAGCTGTGAGCCACCAGACTGCAGGAGGCAGGTCCAGCTGCAGATGACAGAACTGAATCCCCAGAGTGCTTCCTTCCTGAGGGTTTAGACATGTGTTGCCTGCTCAACGAGTAGGCCCTACTGTAAGTTGAACCCTCTACCTCGCTTAGCTTGGTCTGCCCAGTCACCCTGTCGGGCAGGCACCTGCCTCTGCATTTTAATGTAAGGAGAGTAGCGCTCCAGTAGGTGAGACAAGGTCTCCAGGATGAGCAGTGAAGCTGGGATTTGAACCCAGGTCTGTGGGGTGCCAGGGCCCAGGCTCAGATGCTTCATATTGGGGCTGGCTGGGACACAACTGCAATTACAGGGTGTCCCCAGAGCAGATGACTCGCCTATGGGCATCAGTGGACACGCTTTCTCATCAGCAGGTTAAGCAACTGCGAATCATGAAGCCTGGGGCCTTGAGGTGGGAGCCAGATACTTTGGAAACTCCCATCATAGTATTCAGGAACAGTCCAAGTGAAGTTTGCTTAGGGGCCCAGAATAGGCAAGTCCTAGCCAAAAAAGGACAATTATTCAGTGACACAAGAACTGAAACTTCAGAGTTAAAGCCAGAGTATTTTTACAACTGTTTTAGTTCCTTCAGTCAGTGCTGTGTTCACTTGCGCAGAAGAATGTTTGCACTCTCTGGGGAATTTGCGTGTCACATCCCTGCTGACGGAGCTCACATTTATTGAAAGTTTCAGCTGTCATTTCTGTATAAATAAACAGGATGAAGTGGGCAGCCGACTGCACATTAGAGATATTTTTAGACATGAGTGCCTTTTCGATCTAGAAGGCTATCAGGGAAAGAGTGTCTGCTCCCAGAATAGCCCACCTTGTGCTCAGCCTCGGATGAGGTCTGTGGCGATGTGGCTTCCTGAGTCCTGGGCTCCCTCCTGGTCTGCTTGGCAGCCCAGAGAGCGCTACAGCTCTTGGAAAAGACATCCCAGCCCCACTCCTCAGGCCACAGAGGATGGGGGGATGGTGTTCAGGACCATTTGTCACTGAGTCTGCAGAGCACCAAAACTAACTTCGAGTCTGGTAAGGGTGCAGTCGGGGGAGAATAATCGCCCAAACCAGAGATGGTTCTGTGCCATCTAGCAGGTGTCAACCTCCTACAAGGGCCAAACTTTGCCTTTCAGTAACAACGCCTGGCACATTTAATGCTTACCATGTGCCGGGCTCGGGATATGCACTAATTCATATTTTCCTCATAATAAGACTGCTGGTCACAGGGACTTCCTGGGGCTTTGTCTGTTTTCTCCCTGAAATCTAAGCTCTTGTTCACTTAGACCACACATCCTGGTGCCAGTGAACTGTGGGAGCCCCCAAACCTTTGGTCTGTCCCCCTCCTTGAGCGTCATCCACTTGGCCCCTGCATGGGCTGAGGGAAGCCCTGTGCACTTGGGATGCTGACCCAGAGGGAAGCCAGGGAAGAAATACCATAATTGTATAGTCGAGAGGGGCGTTGGATGCTGGAGAGGCCCCCTTTTTCCCAGGCAGCCTCTCAAGCCTCCTAAGGCCTCCTCACTGTTGGTGTATGGCCTCTGCTCTGTGTATTCACATTCTAGATTTAAAATATGGGAAAGTACTTTTTAATTATCTTACTTTTACTATTTCTGGAGCTTGTCATTTGTGTAGATATAAAATTCTTTCTGGTATATTCTTTTGAGTGAAGAACTTTAAAATTCCTTGTAGCACAGATCTGCTGGCAATGAATTCTCCTGGCTTCTTTTTTTCTGAAAAGGTTCTTATTTCAACTCCATATTTGAAAGATTTTCACTAGTGTGTAATTCTGGGCTGCCAGGAGCATGCCCCCCACTCTGCACCTGCAGCACCTGAAGCCGCTGCCCACCGTCTCCCAGCTTCCGGCTCTGATGAGAATCTGCTGCCGCATGTCATTCTCCTCACGATCTGGCTTTGTTTCTCTGAACAACTTCAAGATTTTTTCATTGTCTTTTGTTTTTAGCACTTTGATATGTCCATGTGGTTACTTGTTGTTGCTGTTGATTTGTTTCTTGTCCTTTTTGGGGTTCTGTGAGATTCTTGAATTTGTAGCATTGATGCTTTTGTTGTTTTTGGAAAACCTTAGCCACCAACTTTCCAAGTATTTCTTCTCCATTCCTTCTCCTCCTTCTAAGGCTCAAATTATGAGCTGGATTTGATATCATTTATAATGTTATTTTACCCAGCTCTTGGATGTTTTGTTATGCTATGGGTTTTTTTTCTTTTTTTTTTTTTTTCAGTTTGAGTAATTTCTACCGACCTATTTTCAATTTCAGCAGCTCTTTCCTCACTTGTCATGTCTGCTGATGAGCCCATCAAAGCAGGTCTTTCTGAGACCATGCTTTTCTCTAGTAAATGTCTGACTTTCTTAGAGTTTGCATCTTTCTGCTGAAATTCCCCATCTGTCCCTGCATATTATCTACCTTTTGCACTAGACCCTTTATCATATGAACCATTTTAAATTCCCTGTCTGAGAGTTATAACTAGGTCATCTCTGAGTCTTATTCTATTGACTATTTTGCCTCTTGGCAATGGCTTGGTTGTTTTTTGTTCCTTTTGAGCAAAAGATTTATAATTTTTTATTGAAGAGATTGAGGTAAATAGTATTACCTCTGGAAATGAGCAGATGTTCTTTCTGTCTATACGTGTAGAACTTGAATCAATCCTGTCAGGAATTGAGATGGCTTTGGAATTTGTCGATTGCCTTCAATGCACCACAGGCCTCTAATACTTCTAGCAGTGGGCTGCAATTGCCTTGTGCTCAGGGCAGGGGCTAGGGCTCTGGAAAATATTCCTCAGGGAGGTGTCCCACCTCCGCTTTCAGCTGTCCTCCACCTGCCTGTGCCATAGCATAGATCTCTCCCTACCCTACCCTACCCTACCCTACTCAGAAGCAGACAGCTGCTGATTGTTTCTGTGTTGCAGATTTGTACTGGGGCATAGCACGAGGTTCTCTGTGTCCTGATCCAGCCCAGTTTAGACAAGCCATGTACCCTCAGCCTCCACACTGCTTTCTCTCCTTCCTGTGGCACCCAAACTCTGCCTTTTCTCTGCAGGGATCTTGGGTGAGAGTCTCCCTCCCTTCTCCAGACCTCTGTTTGGTATTGTGCAAGATCCTAGGCTTGGGATAGTTTCCTGGGCCCTCTCAAGGGAAAAGAATTCTTTCTTATCCTCCCCCAGCCATAGTGTGCTTTTGCCTATGCCCTGGGGGTGACAGACTTTGCTGTCCTTCCTTCAGCAGCTTAAGGTATTTGCTGCTCTGGAGAAAAGAGTCTGGGACTGCAGGAAGGGCTCTGGGCCTATTCCTACCCACAGATCAGCTCCTTTGCACCTAAGGGCAGGAGGTTCTCTGCTCTACCTCCAGGGCAGGGGTGAGGACCCTGCAGTCAGACCCTGACCCTTGCATCCCAGCCTTCCAGCAGCTCTGGAACCTTCCTAAACCCCATTTTTCCTTCTGTAAAATGATGGTGACTTTGACATTTGGGAGTGAATGAGATCACAAGCAGAACCACTGAGCCCACACTGGCGTACACATGAGCACCCAGTGTGTGTTGGCGATGGGAGAGGTTGTTATGGAGGTGATGACAACAGTGAAGTGCCACCAAGACCCCTGTGAGCCCGTCAGCCCTGAGACAGCCCCTGAGCCCGCTTGCAACCCCCATAAGTAGAGTAAGAGGTCGGGGGCAGCAGGAGCCAGTGTGGTCTGGGCTCAGCCCCACGAGAGGTGCAATCTCGGTTTCATGCACTGTGACGGGGCACTTGGTTCCCACGTCCTGAGATGGAAGATGACGCAGAAAGGCTGCAGCAGGGCCCACTTGGGGATGGTGTTGTTCTGCTTCATTTCAGAAGCGCCCTGTGGCCCATGAGCCCATGTCTGTGGAAAAGCTGACTGAGAGAGGAAGAGATGGAATTTGATATTTCCTCGGGGAGCCCTGTCCTGCGGGCTGCAGTGGGAAAGGAAGCTGCCTTGGGCTGGGGACAGTGTTCTGAGACCATCCCAAGGAGCAGGGCTGGGGCAGCTCACTGCTTCTGGTGCTGGGGTTGGAACCCTCGGGCCGAAGGACTCAGGATGGCCTCTTTGTGAGCTGTGCCCTAGGAACACACCCACAGCACAGCCACCTCTGCCTCCTTCCCTCTACCCTGGCTAGAGGCTGGTCAAGGCCACACTTACGGGCAAAGGCACCAGAGCCACACTCCAGGATAAGGATGTAGAGAGCCCTGTGGGTCCCAGACAGGAAAACACAGCCACACACACACACAGAATAACACGGTCACACCCACACACAGGGTCACACACAGAATTACACAGTCACACACACGCATCGCCCTACAGTCCTAGGAGTCTGGGAATCTCCTGGCACTGTCAGAACCTCAGCTCCTGTAGCCAGGGCCCTGGGCACCTGGTCTCCTGGGGCACTTCCCCACGTGAGGGGAGGGGAGGCAGCCCCCAGCTGGGTCCTGCCTGGGTTCCCCCATGGCCCAGAGTCTGACGACCTCCTTTTCTTCCCACAGGAGCTATGGGGAGCTCACAGACTGCACCCAGCGCGTGGCAGTGAAGATGGGCTGCTTCTGGCCCAACGCAGAGGTGGACAAGTTCTTCATCGCCGTCCACCGGCACTACTTCAAACAATGCCCCACCTCCGGCAGGACCTTGCTGGAGCCGCCCCACACCATCCTCTGCCCCTTCGTCGTGCTCCCCATCGTGGTGACACTGCTGATGACATCGCTAGTGGTCTGGAAGACCAAACAACCCGACACCATGGTGTAGGTGGCAGCCACAAGGCAAGACCCTGGAGGGCTGGGCCCCTCCCCCTCCCCTTGCCAAAAAGAGCCGTAGGCATTTCCTAGATGTCGCAGCTCCCCCAGCCCCCCACCCCTCCTGCATTTGCCAGACCTGCTTGCCCCATAGACACAGCTCTCCCAGCACCCCACTCCCCACCCCCGTTTGCCAGACCTGCTTACCCTGTAGACGCCTGTGGATGAGAAGTGTGTGATTAAAGGATGTTCTTAAACTTGGGCAGTGTTGTTGTTTGTGGGTGTCTGTCACTGGGGGTAGAAGGTGGGAGAAGCCAAGCCCCTACGGGTTCCGTGTCCTCCCTGGACCAGTGAGGTCGCAGAATGCACGGAAGCTGCCCCGTGGGGTCTGGTGCCCCCACCACCCCCACAGTCTGGAGCCTCTGGCTCAGGGCAGGGGTCAGGTCAGGCCTGGCATCCACCAGTACAGGTACACGTGCCTGTCCCCCGCTGGGGCCTCTTGGTCCCTGCCTACCCAGGTGATTGCTACCACCCCCCACCCACACTACTTCCCAAGGTTCTGGATCCCCAAAGGGAACCCCCGACCCCATCTGATGTCCTCTGAGTTCAGACCCCTCCTCTTAGGCCCTGTTCCCTCCTCCAGATGACTGGCTGGCCAGTTGTCCACCCACTCCAGGGGTCAGCCCCTCCTGCTGCCCTAAAGGACAGCCTGGTCTGAACTTGACATTCCAGTGCCAAGGCCTTGTATCTGTTCAGCTTTAGCACACCACAGCCACGTGGGGTCACCCACTGCCCAGCCCCGGCCAGACTGCCCTCCTTCCAGGAAGGGTCCTGAGCCTCCCCAGGTGTCCTCCAACAGCTGCTCCCCAGCTGCGCCCACCACAGAGCTGCCCCCTCCCAGCCCAACCCAGTCCAAAGAGCTGCCGCTGGCCTAGAGGAGCAGAGGGGCCCTCTGGGCTCAGCCATGTGGTATGGCTGCTGTCCCCAAGACAAGCCCTATACCAGGTCAGGAGAGGGTTTGCTAATGGGAGAGTGACAGACTCAAGAGTTAATCCCCAGGGATTCCAGTGTCCACATCTAGTCCCAGGCCCTGGTCAGACCTCCGTGCTAGAGCTGGCTTCCTCCAGTTCTACAACATGGCCGCCTATGAGTGAAGAAGCAAAGGGTCCCCACAGGCCAGTGGCTCAACGACAAGCATAGCAGGGCACTGACAGTGAACCTGGCCCTGGGCTACAGACCTGTGTCCACCAAGCTCCCAGGGAAGCCCAGGGAGGAGGTCCTGTCAGGGTGCCCATCTTGCAGAAGAGGAAAAGTGAGTTCAAGTCACTTGCCCAAGCCATCTAAGGAATCCTTCTGAAAAATCAAACTTACCGAGAAACCCAGTACACAGGGCAGATGAAGGCCAGGAGGGTGCCCAGAATACCACCTCCACTCTCTTCACCCCTGCCTGCACCAAACTGGAAGGCCAGGCCCTGCCCACATGTCCACAGGAGACCTTTCCGGAGAGGCCCCAGTCAGGTGAGACAGGAAGAATGGGGGTGGGATGAGGGGCTCCTCAGGTGAACTTGACCTGGGGGGAGGGGAACTCCAGCAGCTCTGGGGGCCAGGCCACAGCCAGGTGGCTGGGCAGGCCTGAGAGCTTCAAAGCGAGCTCCCTGGAAGGGGACTTGGGAAAAGAGTGATGCACTGGAAATTACCACTGAAGCAGAACCATGGGCGCACGCCCCACAGGTCCACGAAGCATTCAGCAAATGCCTACGAAATTAATTACAAGAGTCTAACAACAAGGCCAGGCTGGAGCCATCCTCATACCTGTGGGCACCTGTCACCTCTGCTCTCAGTGCACAGTGGTTTGTGCTCTGGTAGGAGTGAGTGTGCAGAAACACTGACATTCAGGTAGGTACTGTCCCTGCAGTGTCCTATGGCCTGGTCACAGCACAGAGTTTAATGTGGTAAAGCCGTATCTGCTTTGCTGCTGGTCAGTGAAGGGTGGGTTCTACTTTCTGGAAACGGCCCGCCTATCTTTTCCAAGTGGCCACTTACATCTGCTATACCATTGACCTGATTAGGGACAGAAGGTTTCTCACTTGTGGTTAAGGAAAGTCACCTTTTCCAGCATACCAGGACACTTGTCTTAACTAGGCCAACTATCCAGAAAGCAGGGCAAAGGGGAAAAATGTAAAAGAAAGTTCCAGAGAGGTGCTTGCAGAATCAGCCTGCCGAGGGCAGTGGGGGAGGCAGCCTGGGCCTGCTCCTGAGGGCAAGAGATGGGCGGTGGGGCTGTAACAGCAACAAGTAACCACCCCTTTTCTCGCTCTCTCCCTCTCTTTTTTTCTTTTCTTAAGGAAAGGCACAGTCACATGTACGATGCAGAAGGACCAAAAAAATTCCTAATGCTTATAGCCGCTAGCACACGGTGGGTGTTCAAAAAGAATTATGAATTTACTAATTATAATTAATAACTCAGTGCACAGCACTTCAGCAGCCAGTCCCCTATTGTTAGACAGGTAGCTTTTTAGCAATTTCCCCCTATTTCTCTCATGCCAAATGGAACGCAAAAGCAACCTCTTTTGTAATAGAAGTACATTGTCAATTATACAGGTAAACAAACAAAAAGCCTTAATTCCTGCCACTCAGATAATTTTTAAAATACATTTTTGCATGTAGTGTTCCAAACTTTAATTTATGCTTAGGTACACAGATGATAGATTTGAAAAAAATAGGCTCGTGGCTCAAGGAAAAAAATAGGCTCATGCTGTTTTATAAATGACTCTTTCAATTAAAAAAAAACATTGTAAAAATGAATACAGTTTTTATAAGCTTCTAAGGGCAAGGATTTTGTCTGTTTTGTTTATTAAGATTTATAAATAACTCTTTGATGTGCATTCCCTTAAAAAAATGTTTAGAAATAGACTGCTTAGGCCAAAGAGATCCTTAAGCTCTGTGTAAATATTGCCTGACCCTTGTGCATGTTTGCACCAGCTCCACTTGCCAGCATCAATTCCAGTTTCTACTTACACTTTTGCTAAAACTGGGTATTATCTCTTCCCTTAAATCAAAGAAAACTTTAAACAGTTGGGTAAGGAAAAAACGCTCTCTTGGTGGGATGTGGTGGCTCATGCCTGTAATCCCAGCACTTTGGGAGGCCAAGATGGGAGGATCACTTGAGGCCTGGGAAATACAGCAAGACCCTGTCTCTAAAATAAATAAAAATTAGCTGGGTGTGGTATTGTGCACCTGTAGTCCAAGCTACTCAGGAGGCTGAGGCAGGAGGATTCCCTGAGCCCAGGAGTTCAAGGCTGCGGTGAGCTAAGATGACACCACTGTACTCACAGGGCAACAGAATAAGACCCTGTTTCCTAAATAAATAAATAAATAAATAAATAAATAAATAAATAAAAAGGTCTCAACAGCTGTTCTCACTACACACATCTGATTAAAACGAGGAGGACGTTTTTCCCCATGGGTGTGTTCTATGGGAATCCTGTTTGGCCAATTATAGCACTGGTCTTTGCCCGTCTGTTGACAAACTATGGCTGCCCTCCCAGCAGCCGTCTGCCCACACACGCGGGTTGTGTGCATACTTCCAGGAACATATTTTATGCATAAAATGCCTCTATTTTCTTTACTGTTTTTGCACATATATTCATCAGTGAGCTGTATGGTTTTTTGTAGGGGGGTGTCCCTTTTTATCAGGATTATGTGAGTTGCCAGATTTGTGTCATTTTGTAAAATGAATTGGAAAACTTCTGTCTATGCCCTGAATGGTTTACAGAGCATGAGAAATGTGGCAAAGGAAAGTGGAAACACTCAATAAATGTAGGGAGAGGTGCCCTGCCTCGAGGGGACCAGGGAAATGCAAATTAAAATAATAGAAACTGTTCTCTGTATGTTATGTTAGCAAAATTTTTATTTATTTTTATTATTATTATTTTTGGTTTTGGCAGTTTTTGGCCAGGCCAGGTTTGAACCCACCACCTCTGGTATGTGGGGCCAGCACCCTGCTCCTTGAGCCATAGGTGCTGCCTCACAAAATTTTTAAAGAATGATAAAACCAGCGTGGCAACCATAGCTCAGTGAGTAGGGTGCCGGCCACATGAGGCTGGTGGGTTCGAGCCCAGCCAGGGCCTGCTAAACAACAATAATAACTGCAACCAAAAAATAGCCAGCATTGTGGCAGATGCCAGTAGTCCCAGCTACTCAGGAGGCTGAGACAAGAGAAATGCGTAAGCCAAAGAGTTTGAGTTTGCTATAAGATGTGACACCATGGCACTCTACCAAGGGGGACATAGTAAGACTCTGTCTCAAAAAAAAAAGATAAAACCCATTATGATAACAGTAACAGAAATGCAAAGAATTGTGGCCTTGGTCAGGCCATTCTCTGTATGTTATATAAGCAAAATTTTTATTTATTTTTATTTTTATTATTATTTTTCTTTTCTAACATACTCACACCTGTAATCCCAGAACTCTGGGAGGCCGAGGTGGGTGGATCACCTGGACTCAGGAGGTCAAGACCACCCAGAGTGAGACCCCATCTCTACTAAAGTAGAAAAACTAGCCAGGCCTTTTGGCACCTGTAGTCACAGCTACTCCGGAGGCTAGGCAAGACCATTGCTTGAGCCCAGGAGTTAGAGGTTGCTGTGAGCTATGATGACACCATGGGACTCTACCCAGGGTGACAGAGTAAGACTCTGTCTCAAAAAAAAAAGTATAGCCTTGGGGGAGGCCAAATGTCCAGAAACTATGAAACTTTTAAATTTGCATTCCTTTTGGCCCAGTTGTGCCTCTTCTAGGAATCCATCCTATGTGAATTATTGTGAGGAAAAAGTCCCACAGTGTTCACTGATGTATTTATGGAACTAGAGAAAAGCTGGAAATGACCCAACATTTCAGTGAGGCAGTGGTGAAGTCACTGTGGCACAGCCCCTTGAGGGAGAGTATGTTGCCAATAAAATAACAGGGTAATTCTGGGGGCCTTTCCTGAGGTAGAGGATGTCCTTGCTCAGTGAAAACAAGGTAGCCCCAGAACAGTGCATGAGGGGCCGACTACGAGTTGGTAACCTGGGAGAGCAGGCTCAGAAGGCACATGACACCTGCTCACCTTCAAGGCTGGTGCAGCTGAGATGGACCCAGACAGGGAGACCCGCCACACGGAGCGCTGAGTGCTCACTGCAGATGGAGGTTTATAATGACCCTAACTTTTTCACTTTACCGTAAGTTTAAATAAGACTAATAAAGCACCTAATGCAGAACCCAGGAAACACGTGCGTGAAATCAGATAATTCCTCTTCTAAATGAGTTCCATTTTACTCTCTTCCTGGGCTGTTGATACATCCAAGTTTCCTGAGTTTCCTTGCTAATTTTTGCTACTCTACTTTTTGCTATTTCCCAGATAATCATTCCATTTTAAATCTTTTTTTTTTTTTTAAGACAGAGTCTCACTTTATTGCCCTCAGTTGAGTGCCGTGGCGTCACAGGTCACAGCAACCTCCAGCTCTTGGGCTTAGGCGATTCTCTTGCCTCAGCCTCCGGAGTAACTGGGACTACAGGTGCCAACCACAACACCCAGCTATTTTTTTTTTTGTTGTTGTTGCAGTTTGGCCGGGGCCGGGTTCAAACACGCCACCCTCGATATATGGGGCCAGCATCCTACCCACTAAGCCACAGGCACTGCCCCATTTAAATATTTTTTGTAAAATATAATACACTGAAAGTAACTTGAGAAGAGAAATATAAACATCAATTATCACTGATGAAAAGAAAGTGGGGAAAGTACCAGGCCTGTGTGGCATTAACAGGTAAATTCTTCAAAGAACAAATCATTAAAAAGCAAATATATTCAATAATATTTAAAGTATCTCAGGGCCTTCACAAATAAGAGAACCTCAAACTGTCTTTATGAAGGGAGCATATCATTAATACCAAAGCTTGACAAAAAGAAACAGCAAAAAATACGAGCCAATCTCATATGTGGACATTAATGCAAATATCCTAAATACAAAGGTCACCAGAGTCCAGTTCCACATTAAAAGAATAACATACCAAAGAAAGATAGAATTTATTCCAATGAAGCAATAATGTGTTGATATAAGGAAATTTTAATGTGCAAACAAAGGAGATAGCTTATATGAAACGGACAAATTCCTAGGAAGAAAAAATTACGGAAACTAACTCAAGAAAAAATACAAATCAGAATATATTTATAAAAAGTAAGAATCTGAATTAGTAACAAAAAGAATTTCCCACAAAGAAAAGCTGGGGACCAGAAGGCTTTCCTGATAAATTCTACCAAACAGTTAAAGAATAATCAACTCCAATTATTCATAAACTCTTCCAAAAAAAAAAAAAGAGAAGAGGGAAAATTTCCCTTTCCAACTCATTTCAGGAAGCCAATATTATCCTGATGCCAAAACCACTTAAGGACAACACAGAAAAGAAAACCACAGACTAATGCCCTCTAGGTATACGATTCAAAAATCACCAGCAAAATACTAGTGAACCAAATGCAGAGACACATCAAAAGTACTTCACACCATGACCAAATGGGAATGCAGGACTGGGTACCGTACACAAATCAGTCAATAGTGCACCTTGTTACTATAATAAAACTAATTGTAAGGAATAAAAACATTATAAGTGAAAATGCAAATACTATAATAAAGGCCGAACACCATATGATATGATCATCTCAGTTGACAATGAAAAAGCATTTGACAAAACACGATACCTTTTACCAAAAAAACATGCAACAAATTGCAAATAGAACAAACTTCTCAACCTACTGAGGAGGACATACAAAAAGCCCACAGCTAGCACCGTACTTCACGGTGGAAGACTCATTGCTTTCCTCAACCCCTCTCTTTTCTTCATTCTGTACTGGAAGGAGCAGCTGGGACAATTGCTCAAGAAAATGGAGTGAAAGGCTTTGAGATTGTAGAGGAAGAAGTAAAGCTCTTTATGTGCAGATAACACAACAGCGCATATAGAAAATCCTACAGAATCCGTATATAAACAAAAAGCTGTTTCAGTGAAATTCAAGATAAAAACAAAGGCAAAAAATCAGTTGTATTGCTAGCTACACTATCCATGAACAATAGGAAAAGGAAATTAAGAAAAAAATTCATTTATAATTGCTTTTGAAAGAATAAAATCTGGGGGAATAAATTAGTTAAATAATTACCGTACACTGAAAGCACACAAAATGTTGCAGAAAGGAATTAAAGAAGACGTAAATACAGGGAAGGTCTTTTTTCCAGAATTGGACAAACTGATCGTAAAATTTATATGAAAGTGTAAGGGGCCCCGAGTAGCTGAAAGAATTAAAAAAGAAGAACAATAGCCGGGCGTTGTGGCGGGCGCCTGTAGTCCCAGCTACTTGGGAGGCTGAGGCAAGAGAATCGCCTAATTCCAGAAGCTGGAGGTTGCTGTGAGCTGTGTGATGCCATAGCACTCTACTGAGGGCCATAAAGTGAGACTCTGTCTCTAAAAAAAAAAATAAAAAAAAAAAAAAAGAAGAACAAATTTGGAGGGCTCACACTTCCTGATTTCAAAACTTACTAGAAGATGGTGTGGTACGGGCAGGGGGGCAGGTAAAGAGAGCAATAAAATACAACTGAGAGTCCAGAAATAAGCCCATGCATCAAGGGTCAATTGATTTTCAACAAGCATTCCAGGACCACTCAGTGGAGAAAGAAGGGTCTTCTCAACGAATGTCTCTGGACATCTGGATGTACATGCAGAAGGTGTGCTCTATCATACCGCACGGGAAAATTATCTCCAGACGGATCAAAGGTCTAAATGTAAAAAAACAACTCTTAGAAGGAAACACAGGAGAAACATTCATGACCTTGGATCGAGGAATTATTTCACAATATGATGCCAAAAGCACAAGCAATAAAAGGAAAAAATAAATAAATTGGACTTCGCAAAAATTTAAAAATTTTTTTACATGAAAGGATGGACTCTTATTGAGAAAGTGAAAACACAATCCACAGGTTAGGAGAAGATATTTGCAGATTATATATCTGATAAGGGACTTGTATCCAGAAGATGTAAAAAAATTCTTACAATTTAACAACAAAAAGATAAATAATCCAATTAACGGTGGGCAAAAGGTTGCAGTAAATTTTTCTTCACAAAAGATACACGAATGGAAAGAATGTAAAAAGATGCCTAACAGCATTGGTTATTAAGGAAATCCAAATCAAAAACCACAGTGAACTACCACTTCACACCCACTAGGATGGCTGCAATACAGATGAAAATAAAAACAGGAAATGCCTAGTGTTGGTACAGATGAAATTGGAGCCCCTGTGGTTTTCTAGTAGCACTGCAAAACGGAGCTACTGCTAAAGAAAACTGTGTCCTCAGGTCAAGCATAGAATTACCAGGTGACTCAGCAATCCCCCTCTTGGGTCTATCTCCAAGAGAAACTGGAAACACAGGACCATGCAAAAAATTATATATGAATGTTTGCAGCAGCACTACTTATATTATCCCCCAAATGGATGAAGCCCTGACACTTGCTACAACACAAATGAGCCTGAGGACAGTGTGTCCAGGGACAGAAGCCAGGCACAGAAGACCATTTGTGCTGTGCCACCCTGGGGATAAGCGGGATCCAGAAGCAGCAGCTCGGGTGAGTCAGAAAGTAGATTCAGAGTTGCTGGGACCTGGGAGGGGTCCTCAAACTTTTTAAACAGGGGGCCAGTTCACTGTCCCTCAGACCGTTGGAGGGCAGGACTATAGTTTAAAAAAAAAACTATGAACAAATTCCTGTGCACACTGCACATATCTTATTTTAAAGTAAAAAAACAAAATGGGAACAAATACAAGCATACCGCCTCATGTGGCCCGCGCGCCGTAGTTTGAGGACCTCCGCTTTAGAGGCTGAAGATGGAAATGTTCTAGAATTTGATAGCGATGAAAGCTACACAACATTAAGAATATGCCATAAACAATTGAATAAGATACTTTTTTTTTTTTTTTAGATTTTATTTTATTTATTTATTTTTGGTTTTTGGCCGGGGCTGGGTTTGAACCCACCACCTCCAGCATATGGGTACCCTTATGAGCCACAGGCGCCACCCTGAAGAAGATACTTTTAAATAGTGAGTTTAGGTGGCTCATGCCTGTAATCCCAGGACTCTGGGAGCTTGAGGTAGGTGGATTGCCTGAGCTCAGGAGGTCTACACCAGCCTGAACAAAGAGAGATCCTGTCTGTAAAAATAGAAAAACTAGCTGGATGTGATAGATGTCTGCAGTACCAGCTACTCAGGTGGCTGAGGCAGGAGGAACCCTGGAGTCTAGGAGTTTGAGGTTGCTGTGAGCTGTGACACCATGGCAGGAGGAACCCTGGAGTCCAGGAGTTTGAGGTTGCTGTGAGCTGTGACACCATGGCAGGAGGAACCCTTGAGTCCAGAAGTTTGAGGTTGCTGTGAGCTGTGACACCATGGCAGGAGGAACCCTTGAGTCCAGGAGTTTGAGGTTGCTGTGAGCTGTGACACCATGGCACTCTACCCAGGGTGACAGACTAAGACTCCATCTCAAAAAATAAACAAAATAAAATAAAATAGTGATTTGTAGTTTAAGGGAATTATATCTCAATTTTTCTAATTGGGGGGAAAACAATCTAATGGTAGAATAAAAGTCATCTTACAGTGATGAAATTTTTCTATTTTTAGTAGAGGTGGGGTCTTGCTCTTGCTCATGTTGGTCTCCAACTACTGACTCCAAACGATCCTCCACCTTAGCCTCCCAAAGTGCTAGGATTACAGGCATGAGCTGCTGTGCCCAGCCAAAGTGCATATTTTTTTTTTAGACAGAGTCTCACTCTGTCCCCCAGGTAGAGTGCCATGGCCTTATCATGGCTCACAGTAACCTCAACCTCTTGTGCTCCAGAGATCCTCCTTCCTCAGCCTCCCAAAGTGCTAGAATTACAGGTGCGAGCCACTGCACCCACCTAGAGTGTGTATTTTTAGTGTGATATGTTGAGAATGGCACTTCACCTCTTTAGTCTTCCTCCCAAAAAATTACAGCCTCTGTCTGACCATGAGAAAAACATCAGACAAGTTCAAGTTGAGAGACAGTCTACCAAATGTAAGACCAGCACTCTTCAAAACTACCAGGGTTTTGAAGGCAAAGTCTGAAAAACTGCCACAACCAGGAGAAACGTAACGAGAAATGACAACCCAATGTCACAGCATCCTGATGGGACGCTGCAGATAAAAATGACATTAGGGAGAGGGCGGCGCCGCGGCACTCAACCTGAGGGGCATAAAGTGAAACTCTGTCTCTACAAAAAAAAAAAAAAAAATGACATTAGGGAGAAACTAAGGAAATGGGAATAAAGTACATGTTTTAATAATAACGTGTGCCAATATTGGTTCATTAATTGTGACAAAAACATCAAGTTAACATAAAATGTTGGCTCAGCACCTGTAGCTCAGTGGTTAGGGCCTGGTCCCAGCCTGCTAAACAACAATGACAACTGCAACCAAAAAATAGCCGGGCGTTGTGGTGGGCACCTGTAGTCCCAGCTACTTGGGAGGCTGAGGCAAGAGAATCGCTTAAGCCCAGGAGTTGGAGGTTGCTGTGAGCTGTGATGCCATAGCACTCTATCGAGGGTGATAGAGTGAGACTCTGCCTCAAAAAAAAAAAAAAAAAAAAAAACACAAAAAAACCATAAAATGTTAATACCAGGGTTAATAGCATGAATGTGTGGGAGCTCTCTGCACTCTCTTTACAATTGTTCTGTAAATCTAAAACCATTCTAAAGTAAAAGCATTCTTCTAAAAAGATAAAAACAGCCTCTGAGGGGCGGCGCCTGTGGCTCAGTCGGTAGGGCGCTGGCCCCATATACCGAGGGTGGCGGGTTCAAACCCGGCCCTGGCCAAACTGCAACCAAAAAATAGCCGGGCGTTGTGGCGGGCGCCTGTAGTCCCAGCTACTCGGGAGGCTGAGGCAAGAGAATCGCTTAAGCCCAGGAGTTGAAGGTTGCTGTGAGCTGTGTGAGGCCACGGCACTCTACCGAGGGCCATAAAGTGAGACTCTGTCTCTACAAAAAAAAAAAAAAAAAACAGCCTCTGTGCCTCTTTCATCAGTCTGGTGAGTCGGTGTCCCTGTAGATTGCAGAATGAAAACATCCCCTCCTGCCTCTGCGAGAGGGGCTCTTCTGCAAATGGAACTTTCCCTGGAAGTGAGAACAATGTAATCTAAAAATTGTACCCTCATGTTAATTTGAAAAAATAAAAATAGGGCGGCGCCTGTGGTTCAGTCGGTAAGGCGCTGGCCCCATATACCGAGGGTGGCGGGTTCAAACCCGGCCCCGGCCAAACTGCAACCAAAAAAAAAAAAAATAGCCGGGCGTTGTGGGGCGCCTGTGGTCCCAGCTGCTTGGGAGGCTGAGGCAGGAGAATCGCTTAGGCCCAGGAGTTGGAGGTTGCTGTGAGCTGTGTGAGGCCACGGCACTCTACAGTGGGCCATAAAGTGAGACTCTGTCTCTACAAAAAAAGAGAAAAAAAAAAAAAGAAAAAATAAAAATATACTCAAAAATAAACAAACAAAAAGGGTTATGGAATCAACTTAAAAAAAATTCTAGCCCTGCAAATCAGATGCAATGCAAAAACGATTGTGTGGGTGGCTCAAAGAGAGTGATTCAAATATTCAAGGTTTCTGGAGGCACAGGAGAAAACCCATTAGGTTCTCTGGCAAACACGCCTTGCTGGGCAGATTTCAAAGTGAGCTGTCTGTCTCCATGACTACTGAAACCCAATCAATACACGATGGATTCTTTTTTCTTTTCTTTTCTTTTTTTTTTTCCTAGAGACAGGGTCTCCCTCTGTCGCCCAGGCTGGAGTGATTGTAGGTCCTTGCAGCCTTGAACACGTGAGCTCAAATGATCCTCCCACATTAGCTGGGATCCCCAACTAATTGCTTTGTTTTCTGTAGAGATGAGGGTTCACCATGCTGCCCAGTCCGGGTTTGACTTCTGGCCTCAAGTGATTCTTCTCCCACCTCACCCATCCGAAGTGCTAGGCTTATAGACATGAGCCACTGCACCCAGCCTCGATGGAGTGTTTGTCCTAGAATGGGCAGGTGGTTCCAGCCCCAGGAAGACGATGGGTTCTGGCCGCTGTGACAGCCCTATAGCCTGGGTCACTTGAAGCCACCCTGCACTGTTCATTGGAGGCAGAAAGGAGGCAGGAGCCCACGTCCACAGGACTAACAAATGGCTCCAGGCTCTGAATTCAAAGCCATGGAATGAAGAACACAGATGTGGGTGGGAATGCTGGGAAGGCCTTCTGTGGCTCTCCCGCGGGAACTCCATGGTTGCAGGTGTGCACCCTACACCTGATCTGGAAGGGGCTGGGGCAGGGAAGGGTCTGCATGGGAGCGGGAGGGATAGGCCGGCAGGGACAGGACAGTCCCTCTTTTGCAAGTAGCCAGCAGACCAACGTCTGGTAGGAAGAGTCAGCTCTGGGGCAGCCCGATTCTGTGCTTTGAGAAGTCCACTGTAACCATCCTTTGGTGACAAATTCTCAAAGCTGCTCCCACAAGTCTTCTTGGGGAAACTGGAACTTTGGCACAGCCAGCAGCAGCGTTCAGGGTCCTGGGCGTGACAGGCGGGGCCCAGCTGGGCTGTGTCTGAGCTCTCTCACTGTCCTTTATCTCCACGGAAAGTGAGTGTAGACAAATTGAGACAATCGTGACTTGCACTGTGACTCATTCTGGGGGATCCTTTGAGTGTTTTGCCAGGGCAGAGTGAGGCAGGGAACACACACACCCCCACACAAGGGACAGTCATGTAGCCACTGACAAGAAGGTCTGTAAATACTGATGGGGAATTGTCTCCACAGCACCCTGTTCAGTGAAGAGAACATAAAAATGTGAGCCCGTTTGTCCACTGAAAAGTTGTAGCAGTCAGACCAGAAATTTAACATCGTTTGCCTCCGAGAAAAGTGACTGGGGCACTGGATTAGGAAGGAATTTGGGGAACTTTATACCCTCCTGAGTGGTGAATTTTTACCACTGTTTGTGTTTGTGTATTTTGTAACGTCTCCTATATTACATTATAATTTGTTAGATCGAATCTGGGTCAAAAAGTTAGAAGGACAACGACAACCACCCTTCTCATACCACTTAACTGTTCTAGGATGTTAACTGCCTCTTCCACCTGCCTCCACCTGCTCCTGGCTGCTGGGCTGGGTGCTGAGTCCCAGGTGGTGCACGGGGACTTGGGGACTTCTCAGAGCACGAGCTTTCTGAGGATCTGGTCAGGCTCCAGGCCCACGGATGGACCGTAAATCTCCGCCACTGAGTTCACTTCACACCACATCCTCTTTCCAGCTGTTCTTTGACTCTTCAGTTCCTCAAACACATCTCCAACTTGAAATATTTTCTCTGGAACTTTTGGCTCTGTTTTTACCCTAGGCAATCCAAAACTCGCAGCTTCTGGGAGTTTTTGTTTTTACACTGCTTCTCTAGAAACGAAGCACCGATCCTGATTCTTCTGGATCTGTTGTCACGTGGGTGGAGGCAGCCCACCCATCCCCATGATTCTCAGTGGCCCTGTCACAATTACAGGTTATGTGCACACCCCCAAAGAGTTCAACTAATTCCCAGATGTCTTTAGCACAGCCCCAAAATATTTGCAATTAACAATAAACATAGAAGGCACAGAATTTCAGAATAGCATCATTGAGTTTGTTTCAGGATGAATTTACTGCGATAAACCACATTCTGGACCTTAAGACAAGTCTTGAAAAGTTTCTGAAGAATTCAAGTCATATAAATCATGTTCTGTGACCAAAGTGGAACTGAATGATAAAGCAGAAAGATCTTTGGAAAATCTCCAAATGTTTGGAAACAGAATAACACACTTCTAAATAACCCATTGGTCAATAAAAAATGAAATGAGGAAATATTAGGATTTTGAACTGAGTAAAAATAAACTGCAACATACCGAATTTGTGGGATATCTCTAGAGCAGGAATTAGGGGCAATCTCTTATGGATGATTTTCAGCCAGGGTACCTCGACAGGCTCTTAGGTGTACCTCAAGACTTTCTAAAGATTGTTAAACTATGTTCAAAAGAAGTTCAAAGCACAGTAAGTATATCCTTTTTTTTTTTTTGATCACCATAATTTAAGAGTGCCATAGAAGTTTAACTATAGGTTCAAGTGTGCTGTGAGATAAAATGGTTAAAAAATATTGGCCTATATTATAAATTTATAATCAATGCCTACATTAGAAAAGAAGAAAGGTCTCAAATCAATGACCACCTGAAGAAACTAAAAACAGAACAAGGGGGCATCTCAGACCATGTGTCCAAAGCCCAGTGTGACCCCACCTGCTCCTCCTGTGGTCTTCCTGCCGCGGCAGCATCGCCCGGCCCTCCAGACTGCTCAGGCTGAAACTGAGTCAAGTTCACTTTCCCTTCCACTGGTCTCTAGCCCATCTGTCAATCCTGTCCACTTTGCCTTCAAAGGCAGGCCGGGACACATCCTTCTCATTCAAGGTACCCAGGCACCTATAATCACCCCCACTTTCAGTCTCCCCATTTCTCTTTTTCCTTCCTGGCTGCCTATTAGTGGGCAGAGTGATCCTTTAAAAACAGAAGCCAGGTGGTGCCTGTGGCTCAAAGGAGTAGGGCACCAGCCCCAAATGCTGGAAGTGATAGGTTCAAACCCAGCCCCAGCCAAAAACTGCAAAAAAACCCAGAAGCCAGATGGCATCCTCTCAGCACAATGCCACCACTAGCTTCCAATTCCCTGCAATGGACAAGGTTCTCCTTGATCTGGCTTATGTGTCTGCTGTGACCTCATTCCATCCACTGCCTGCCCCTCCCACACCACTGCAGCCAGCCGGCCACCTCACGGTCCCCAGGGAGCCCAGACACCCCTCCCAGGCCTCTGCACTGCTGTGTGGGCCTGGGACCACTCCTGCCACCGTTCAGCTTCTGTGGGTCTCTATTTTCAGGTTATCTATTTCTCCTTGTTTGAGATTTGGTAGTTTGTGTCTTTCAAGGAATTATCAGTTCATTTATGTGATCAAATTTGTGAGCATACACTTTTTATAATATCACTTATTTTCCTTTATTATCCACAGGCTCAGTAGTAATGACCCCACTTACAATTCTAATATTGGTAAATCATGTCTTCTTTCTTTTTTTCTTGGTTATCCTGGGTAAAGATTTACCAATTTTAATTTTTTCCTCCTAAGAGATGGGGTATTGCTCCATTGCCCAAACTGGAGCACAGAGGCCTGATCATAGCTTACGGCACCTCAAACTCCTGGACTCAAGTTATTCTCCAGTCTCAGCCTCCCAAGTAGCTGGAACTACAGGCACACACCATGACATCTGGCTAAATTTTTAATTTTTTTGTGGAGACAGTCTTACTGTGTTGCCCAGGCTGGTCTCAAAGTAACTTCGTGCCTCAGCCCAAAAGGCTGGGATTACAGGCACCAGCCCAAGTCTGAAGAAATAAAGACAAATGTTTGAGTTGGTTTTATGGGGAAGACACATCAGATAATGGTAAGGCTTTTGCGAATGAGATCTTTTCTCCCTGTAGTGCTGGGAGCATGTGCTATATTTTTATGAAAATAAACAAAGATCCACCCAATGAGAAAAGCGGAGGCTGTTTATTTACTGAGAGCTTGCTATAAGACGGGAAGCAGCCACTGTCACTTTTGTTTTGTTGGAGACTCACAGCAGCAGGCCAGGCAGGAGGACACTCCCCAGTGGGAAGGGGAGACTGGCGTGCCCAGGTGGGGCTGCCGTCTGGGAGCTGTTGGGCTCCCTATGGGGGTCTCCTATGTGATTGGGTGGGCGGCCCACGGCTTTCTCTCATCAATCCCTAAGTTGGAAGTGGAAGCAAAAATTAGGGAAGCTGTCCATTATTAATCAAGTCCAGGCCGTTTGGGGCTGATTGGTACAGAAGGAATTGCATAACTTCTGGATTGTTAGTAGAAATAGCAATCTAACTTCCACCAGACCTGAGTTACAGCGGCTGCCCTCCTGGGCTGGTTGCTGCAGGTGGTGGCGCAGTTCTGCTGCTACATAGGGCCTGGCCCTCATCTGTGTATAAGGCTACTGTTGAGCTGTGGAGCAGCAGAGGAGACAAGAGTAAGTTGAACTACCACGAAACTGCTGTTCTTGTTGAGCTTCGGCTGTTCCTCTTAATAAGTGCTTTCTTGTTTCCTCATAAGTCTTTGGTTATGTCCAGAATTCAAAAAGTTGACTCTAGCAATTTTTTTGCCAAGTTTTTGTTGCTTTTTAGAATGGGCAGACTTGCATATTTCTTACTGTATTCTCACTAGCATCACTTGCCATGTTAGTTTTGGGAAGGCACAGGGACGCTTACCACGTACATGTGGGTTGTTCTTCAGAGGTTTTTTTCTTGCCAGCTGACTGTCACTTTCCTGTCTGGTCTTATCATGGTGATGACAAAGCGCCTCTGAGCCATGAATTTGTTATGCAGCCTATTCTCATCCTCTGTGATTTTATTTTATTTATTTATTTTTTTTGTAGAGACAGAGTCTCACTTTGTAACCCTTGGTAGAGTGCTGTGGCATCACAGCTCACAGCAACTTCCAACTCCTGGGCTTAGGTGATTCTCTGCCCTCAGCCTCCCAAGTAGCTGAGACTACAGGCTCCCAACCACAAATAATAATTTTTTGTTATTGTTGTTGCAGTTTAGCCGGGGCCAGGTTTGAACCTGCTACTCTCGGTAAATGGGGCCAACGCCCTACCCACTGAGCCACAGGCGCTGCCCCTGATTTTTTTGAGACAGAGTCTCACTCTGTCACCCAGGGTAGACTACCATAGTGTCACAGCTCACAGCTACCCCACACTCTTGGGTTCAAGCCCTCCTCTTGCCTTAGCCTCCCAAGTAGCTGGGACTACAGGTATCCACCACCATCCCCGGCTAGCTTTGTATTTTTAGTAGAGATGGGTCTGGCCCTCGCTCAGTCTGGTCTTCAACTCCCAAGCTCACATAATCCTCCCACCTCGGCCTTCCAGAGTGCTGGGATTACAGGTATGAGCCACTGTTGAGTACCAACACGAGAGGGGGACCTGAGTGGAAAGGTGAGAATTAAAGAAGATGGACACACACGAGAACAAAACCCTCACACGAAACGAGAGAGAGGATGACATCGGAGGAGGGACGCAGCTGATGGCTGCAGCGGCGCCTCAACCGTGGAAACGGCTTTATTTATACAGTATCTGAACAGGGTTGCATAAATCTTAACACATGAGGTAGAGAGAAAACTGTACTTGCCGGTAACAAGTATGCATGGGCTCCGTGACTTCTGACAGGTGCAGAGAATACTATAAGAGGAGGCGAGGTGGTCGGGGCTCTCTCCCTGAGCATTTCCCAGGCTGTGGGGGCCCACAGCCTGCTCCCCGCAAGCCACCAGGCCCAGCTCTGTGATTTATTTTCTTTCTTTCTTCTTTTTAGAAAAATGTAAGTAGAGAGTTTATTTGGGCCAAATTTGAGGACTTCCATAACCTGGAAGACACAGCCTGGATTGCCAGAACGTACGTCCCCACTGTGGTTTCCGGCTAGTGCTGCCCAGCTCCTGCTACACATGTGAACCGCCTGTGCCGTGGCTTTAATGGAGAACAGGCACCTTTTTTTTGTTGTTGTTGTTCATTTTCTTCTTCCTCTGGCGATGCTTTGACCCATTGCCTCCCCAGTAGCTGGGATTACAGATGCCCACCACAACGTCGGGCTGTTTTGATGTTGTTAGTAGAGACGGGGTCTTACTTTGGCTCACTGCTGCTCATACTGGTCTCGAACCTCTGAGCTCAGGCAATCCACCAGCCTCAACCTCCCACAGCGCTGGGACTACAGGTGTGAGCCACCACGCCCGGCCGAGAACAGGCACCTTTTATACCTTGTGTTTATCATCAGAGTTGCCAAGCTCAGCACAGGTTCCAGCACAGGATAGGTGCGTAACAAACGTGCATTCAGTTGGGTGGATAAGCCCCCTCTTGGCTGACACATTCTTTCTAGGGATGCAATGAACACCTGCCAGGTGGAGTGAGAGCAGGCAGACTTAGCTGGCTTCAGACAGGAGAGGGACATGGAAAGAGAGACAGGCTGGGGGACCCCAGAGAGGAGAGAAGCTTCCCTTCCCAAAGACCTGCTAGAATCCTGAGGCTTTCTACCTGACCTGCCGCAGCTTTGAGACGGTGTTTTAGTGAGAGCAAGTTTGCGGGGTTTCTGTTTGCTGCTGCCAAAGACTCTTCTTTGACTACAGCAACATGGATTAAGGGAGTTTATTTGGGCCAAATTTGAGGACTTCCATAACCTGGAAGACACAGCCTGGAATTGCCAGAACGTACGTCCCCGCTGTGGTTTCCGGCTAGTGCTGCCCAGCTCCTGCTACACATGTGAACCGCCTGTGCCGTGGCTTTAATGGAGAAGTAGAGACGGGCTCTTACTTTCAGTGGAACCAGTGCATGATTCTCCCTCCTGTGACCCACAGAGGAGCCATGTGGCATGTTCCCGGGGCCCTGCAGTGCACATGCTCAGAGCCCTGCATCACCAGGAATTCCACCCCCCACTCCCCGCACCAATGCTATGGAGTAATTGGCCACACACACAACAAGTAGGTAAGGCAGCTGCTCCTTAGGGCTGGGTGTGGGGTGGGCTCAGGCACACGGCCGGAGGGGGAGCACCTGAAACGCTGACCAGGGGAGGGGGCCTCTGAAGGCTTGGGCAGCCTTTGTAGCCTCCTCACCACCACCTCAACTGAGCCAAGTGATGGATGAAGAGAGTCTTCTGGGCTTTCAAATACCTGCTTCTCAGAATCACTTTGGAGAGCCCCAGGAGTGCAGGAGCACCAAGGAGCCTACCCCATAGACGTCATCCCCTCTGTGCAGCCTTCCCGCCCTGGACCTTCCTTGCTAGTGCCAAGGGACACCGAGCAATTTGCCCAGCTTGAAGTTAGGGCTTTGTTATAGGAGAAAGGGAAGGAGGAATGTCAGCACAGGCAACCAGCCTGGCCTGGCTTCTTCCCCCGGCTGCGAATCTCCCCAGGAGATACCCTCTGGGGACCAGGTGCCCAAGTGTGAGTCTTAGGCCTGGAAGGTGAAAAGGGATGTCTGTTTCCATCTCCTGTGTAAATTGAGGTGAGCCACTTCACTCCTCCCACAGCCCTACAGCCGTAGCTCAGGAAGGGCCCCTCCCTGCAAGGGGCTGGGACTAAAGAATAGCAGCACCATCTTAGTTGTCCTAAATCCTCTCAGCTAGGGCCCTGTGGAATGGGCAGGTGCCAACTGGCAGGAGATAGGGCGCTGCCCTTCCAGGCCCTTTAGCATCCCAGGACACTTCCAGAGGTTTCTCTGAGATGCCCATAGGATAGGTAACCCTGTGCCACTTGCTCAGCCTGGGCATGCCCCACAGAGTTCCCACCATTTGCAACCAGCGTTCCAGGCTCTGTCCCTGGGAAGACAAGGAGAAAGGAGCCTCTAGAGAGGCCTTTTGCTGGAGCAGGTGTCCCCTCGCCCCCTCCCTCCCCAGAGCACTTGATCTCCATGGGCAGTGATCTGAAGATCCCTGACTATCCCCAGGCTCTTACACAATCTAAATCTATGAAGTAAAAATAACCTGTTCTCACCCTCACCCCATAGTACTAAGCAGAGCAAATGTTAACAGTCGGTACATTTAGCAACATGCCTCTAAATTTATATATTGAAGTCCTAAGCTCCATTACTTCAGAGTATAACCTTATTTGGAGAATGGGTCATTTCAGAGGTAATTAAGTAAAAGTGAGGTTGTGAGGTGGGCCCTGATCCAATATGACTGATGTCCTTATAAAAAAGGGATAGCCAGGGTTGGTGAGGCATACCTATAATCCCATAGGTGGGAAGCTGAGGCGGAAGTGGGGGGGCGCCATGGGGCCGGGTCGGGTGAATTGTGTCACTCTCCCACCTCTCACACTAGGGAGCCTGGAAACCGCCCTGAGGCTGGCTGTATTTTCCTGTAGAAAATGCACGGTCACAATTTCCCTGACTGGACCTTAATATCCTGGGAGTCTAGCCCAGAGGTGAGCAATTTTATTGCCACATGGATTTGACCTAAAACAAACATAGTATCCCCCAAATCACTGGTTGGGCATTTATTTTAAGTTGATTTTGTCTGTCTTCCTGGGTGTAGGAAGGCCTTCCTGCAGCGTGAGTGATTCAGGCAGCCTGTGTGTCTTCAACACCCTGTCCAGGGGAGCCTTAAGCTTCTCTGCTCTTTTCTCCAGCAAGTATCAACATTCGAATTGCTTCTTTGGTGGTGACTTGTGCTCTGAGTTAAGGATCAATCATGTTTTAAAAGGAACCGTTGTACTGTTAGGAAGACAACATAATCAACATAAATGAAAGTTTGAAGGGAAAAAAGAGAAAAATTTACTCCAAATCCTGCCACCCTGACACAAAAATTCTGTTCATTTTGCTTATGTACTTTTAGTCTCTGCCCATGTATTTGTCTTTTTCAGAATTGCAGTCATTGAATTTATACGATGAGTGTTGCTTGTTTAATCAGCACGTTCATGGTTCCACATAATGCGTGATGATCATGCTTAATGACGGCCTAATGTTCCCTGGGAGTAATTGGATGGTGATCTGGCTCACCAGCCCGTCATGGAGCTTCAGCTTGCTTCCAAGTTTTCAAGATTGTGCATCATACGATGGACACTTCACGCCAGCACTTTGGGTTACTTCCTCGGGACAACCCCGAGAGTGGAATTACTGGGTCAAAAGATCAGACGGATTTTAGGATTTGTATTGCCCTCCTAAGGAGCTGTGCTGGCTGCCGGCACAGGAACCGGAGCCCAGCCCATTCTGAAGGGCGGCTCCTCCTCTTCACCGGCAGGACCTCCAGAGCTGCTATTGCTTGAGTCCTGCTGGACTTCAATCAGGAGGGTTTGGAAAGGAGTCTCAGAGTCTCCAACATGAGCGGTGGCTGCGGGGGTGGGGGCTCTCCCTGGAAGGGACTGCCTTGAGATGACCCCAGGAGGGCCCCAAGGGTTGCAGCCTGAAGTGCAGACCCTATGGACGCTGCCCTGCCTGTTCCCCACGCCGGGAATGCAAGCCAGCTGCTCCCGCTCACGGCCCTGCCTTGCTCACTCCAGTGTTTACATAAACTCTAACAGACATACATTTTTAGCCATGTTTTTCTAAGGGAAAAGTGTTTACTGGCATTTTGCCCACAGCACCCAGCGAAGTGGCCAGTGTCTGATACCCTGAACGATGCAAACTGGGAACGGCACAAACGCAAGACCCAGCGGCAGAACATCCCTGCCAGGGCGGTTTCAGCACCTTGAGTCCCAGTGGAACCAGCCACTATGTGCCCTGGGCTGGGGCCACTGCCTCTCCCCCCAGCCAGGCCTCCCTGAGCCACGATCCAGGCTGCCCCTGCAGCCACCAGCTGCCTGCACTGGGAATGTTCTGGGGGAGACCCCGTGTGCTGCATCTTGTGGTGGCCACCACGCAGTCCCACAGTTCCGAATGTGAGCCATCTAAAACCAAGGCAGGCCTATTGGTCAGCTCAGCTGCCATAACAAAGTACCACAGACAGGGAGACTTAAACAACAAAAATTAATTCTCTCACAGTTGTTGGAGGTGGGAAGTGCAAGGTCAAGGTGTTGGTAGGATAGATTTCTCCTAAGCCTTTCTTCTCCCTGCATTTTCACCTGGTTTCCTTCTGTGCATGTCTGGGTTGTGACCTCCTTTAAGGACACCAGTCCATATTAACTTGGGGCCCATTCTAATGATCTCATTCTAACTTAATGACCTGTTGAAAATGCTCTATGTTTAGGCCCAGTGCCATGGCTCACACCTGTAATCCCAGCACTCTGGGAGACCAAGGCATGATGATCACTTGAACTCAGGAGCTGTAGACCAGCCTGAGAAAGAGCAGGACCCATCCGTACTAAAAATAGAAAAACTAGCCAGAAGTCTTGGTGGGTACCTGTCGTCCCAGCTACTTAGGAAGCTGAGGCAACGGATCTCATGAGTCCAGGAGTTTGAGATTGCTGTGAGCTGTGATGACACCGTGGCACTGTACCCAGGTGACAGAGTGAGACTCTGTCTCAAAAAAGGGGGGAGGGGAGAAAAGAAAATGCCCTATGGCCAACTAAAGTCCCACTCTGGGTCCTAGAGTTAGTTAGAACTTCATACATGAATTTGGAGGGGCACGGTCAGTCCACAATAGCAACTGGGCTGCAATCCTCTTGGGAACCTCAGAGGAGCTGTGTTTCTTTATGTCTTTCAGCTTCTAGAGGCCACTTGTATTCTGTGGCTTGGGCCTCTTCCTCGAGCACCCCAAACTCTGCTTCCCTCCTCACATCTCCTGCTACTGACCTCCAGCCTTCCTCGCATAGGAAAGGCCCTTGTGATTATCCTGGACCCACCCAGGTGACCCGGGATTATCTCAAGATCCTTAATTTACTCACATCTGTGAAGCCCCTTTTACCATGTAAAGTAACACGTTCTCGGGCTCCAGAGGTCAGGAGGAGGACGTCTTTAGAGGCCATTATTCAGCTCATGACATATGTGTGGCCCATGCCACACAACGCAGAGCTACTGCTCACGCCCGCGCCCGAGCGAAGCTAGAGAAGGCAGCACTGGTCCTCAGCTGCATGAACTGACCTTGGGTAGTGACTGACAGGAAAGAAAATGTGATGCAAAACAGGAGGGAAAGTGACAAAGGCAGACAATTTTAATCCATTTCTGCAAGAAAGCAAAAGAAAGGCTGCGTGGAAGGTGGCTTCTCTCACGTGAGATGTTCCCCTAGGCCTTTGCCGGCTCGGGGTGACCTGACCGGCAGCCGGGAGGGGCAGAACCACAGAAGGTGCCACCTGCTGAAGGAACAGCAGGGACCACAGGTGCTTTTACAAGCCAACTGTACCCTGTCCCTATTCCAGTTACAACGCACGGCCTTGTTAATGTACCCAGTATTACTTCCTGGGTAATCAGTTCCTGGGTGAAGGACACAACTAGTCTCAGACCTTAAACTTACAAAAGCAAAGGACGTCACCTAACTGCATGTACCTCCATATTAATCTGAAATAAAGAAAATAAAAGGGTTATTTTAGGGTGAATGATGACACTCTCAATCTCATAAGATTTAAGACACTTCTCAGATTCAGTTCCTCTCCAGCAAAACCATCACAGTCCATTTTATTATATTTTTTAAGAAATAAAAGGAGGCCAAATACAGTGGTTCACACCCGGAATCCTAGCTCTGGGAGGCCAAAGCAGGCACATTGCTTGAACTCATGAGTTTGAGATTAGCCTGAGTAAAAGTGAGACCCTATCTCTACTAAAAAGAGAAAAACTGAGGCAAGAGGATTGCTTCAGCCCAAGAGTTGGAAGTTGCTATGAGCCATGACTCCACAGCCCTCTACCCAGGGCAACATCTTGAGACTCTTGTCTCGAAAGAAAGAGAGAGAGAAAGAGAGAGAGGGAAAAGAAAGAAAAGGAGAGAGAGAGAGAGAAAAGAAAGAAAGAAAAGGAAAGAAAGAAGAAATAAAAGGAAACATGTTATATGTTGTATGCCTTGCAGGCCAATTGGAAAAGCAGTCAAAACTTAATCACACAGATATGGAATTGAAGTCATACCACTTAGGATTTTTACCATGTGCTGCCGGAATAGCCCCTCACCAAATAATAATAATGACGATAATAATTTGAGTCCCAGTCTGGCCCAACTGAGGAAGTCTGTCCCATCATCCTGCCATGGAGAAGCCCAGAACTGGATCTTGGGTGTCACCTCAGCTTCTGCCCCTGAGAGCCTCTTAGCACCCACACCCACTCCCAACCACTTCTTGGTTTCGTCTTTGCCCTTCTCTCCAGATTGGGCCCTGCGGCACTCCCTTTACTCCAAAAGTAATCCTTTCCTAGCTCCTGGAGACTTATCCGTTTCCATTTTGTAGTATCAGGAAAACCAGTGGAATCTTGGATTTTTCACTTTTGTGTTTGGCCTCCCCAGTTGGGTTCTAAGGAGAGGTTTATGTCTGCAAAGCCAATCTCCTTCCCTCCTTTCCCCAAGTCCCTTAACCCAAGTGGAGTAGTGGAGGCTTTGTTCAGCCCCACCTGCAGCAAACCTCAGGGGTCGCAGTTGTGCTTCCGCCCCATTCTGTAGTGATTCACACAGTGCTGGTTTCTCTCCCCAGCTCATGCTCTTGGAGGGCAGGGTTTGCTCTAAACATGCTGCTTCCTCATGGCACTCAGCCCTTGATAGACTATCATTATATATAATAGTACTTGACTTGGACCAAAACAGGTTTTAGGGGACGACACAGGACACAGGGTGTGTGTCTAGGCCTGCACTTGAGTATTCTAGGCCTTGCTTTCTGCAAAGGGGGCAGGTGCACAGCCTGGAGTAATCTAGAATAACACGGAACAGGTGGAGCAGGTGCCAGCTGACGGCTGAGTTGTACCCATCTCCCAAATCAACTCCATGTCTGGTGTCTCCAGACTGCAGATTCTATCTCCACTGACACCCAGAGCCAGGAATGCCTGCCACTGGGGGGCGGGAGGAGGGGTGGTGCAAGAATGTCAGAGAGCTCCCCATCCACAGGGGGCAGGAGGGAAGAGTGGAGTAGACGGCTAAGGAGGGTGTGCTCCTGCAGGGCTTTACTGGATGTTATAGACACAGTAATTCCTATGTTGAATCCTTGACCTCCAGTGTGGCTATATTTGGAGGTGGGGCCTCTAAGTAATTAAGTTTAAATAAGGCCATGAGAGTGGGGCCCTGGTCCGATAGGTGTCCTTATACAAAGAGACACCAGAGCTTACTCTCTCGGCCAGAGCACAAGAGGCCGTGTGAGCATACAGCCAGATGGTGGCTGCCCGAGAGACAAGCGGGAGCTTCAGAATGAAGCTTGCTGATCCTTGATCTCGAACTCCCAGCCTTCAGATTGTGAGAAAGTATCTGTTATTTAAGCTGCCTAGTCTATGGTTATTTTATGGTAGCCTAAGATGCTAGCTGAGGTCACCTTTTCTGCCTAGGAGACCCTTCCCTAACCCAGCTGGTGCCCAGGTCCTTATATCTGCTGCTATCAATCACCCAGCAGGCTGTTCTAACCAAAGAGTGCCCAGACCTGGGACAGCCCCTGTAACTGTGTTCAGAGGCAGGCTTGGCTAAAAACAGGGGGTATCACCCCTTCCAATGCCAGCTGGAGGTTTCCAGGGTTGAACTTCAAGGGGTAGGGATGGAGGTGATGAGAGGACACTTGGCAGATTGCTTCCACCTGCCTTTCTTCTGGCAACAACATTCCTATAGGTAGCTCATAGGAATGAGCCACATACATGTGGTGGGTGTGTCCTAAGCCCATCTAGTCCCTTCCAGACAGAGAAATGGGGACGGGAAACTGGCCCCCTTTATGCTCTTGATTGCAAAGATATGTCTGAGGCTAGGCCCTACCTGCATGGAGGCATCTGGGAGGACAGGCCAGCCCACCGAGGCCAGGCAATGAACTCCTGGCACTATCCCAAGGTTTTCAGAGTGGACCTCCTTGGGTTCTGTGAATACATCTGTCTTTTGAATCTTTTGTGCTTAAGCTAGTGCAGGTTTGGTTTCTGAAGGAGCCCTGGATCAAGACAAACTCTTACTCCAGGTACCAGTTTAGCCTCTTCCCTTGCTGCTGTCATCACTAGCTGTGTCAGGGCCAGAGCATGCTGGTCCAGGACAAATCCCAGGGTCAGGCTGCCTGGGTTCAAATGCCAGCTCTGTTGTATTGGGCAGACTACTTAACTCCTGTGCCTTGGTTTTCTCATCTATAAAATGGGGATAAAAATACATGTTTCATGGGGTTATTGTGAAGATTAAATGAGTTAATAACCTAGTTAAGCTGTAAATAAGACTAAAGTAAAGGTATGAGGCAGTCTCACAAAATGGAGATAGAAATGACTACATTTCTCTGCAATGGTGAAGTATGGGCCCACGTGGGCCAATGTGTGGTGCAGCCCATTCTGCAGACAGTGACCCCCTTAGTGAGACAAGTGCTCAAGCCATTCCATTTGTCCCTTCACCCACTGCCTTGCTTCAAGCCCTTACCTTATCTTGCCAGGACTCATGCACATACAATAGGTTCACACAATAGTTAGGCAGGAGATTTTTTTTTTTCTTTTTTTTTAAAGACAGAGTCTCACTATGTTGCCCTGGATAGAGTGCTATCACGTCACAGCTCACAGCAACCTCAAACTCTTGGGCTCAAGCAATTCTCTTGCTTCAGCCTCCCAAGTAGCTGGGACCACAGGGGCCCACCACAACACCCGGCTAAGGAGATGTGTGTTGATCACGTTTATGACTCAGAATGGGAAGGGGATGGTAGGAGGATGCAAGAAGGTGAAGAGGACTGAGGAGCTGAGCTAGTCAGAGAAACAAGCAATGAGAACAAATGCTCAGCACCAGGAAGGAGAAAGTGCTGGGCTCCAGAGAGGACACCTGCCCCGCCCGCCGGCCCATCCTGCTCTGAGAAAGTGATGTCCACGTTCCCAAACAGAAGGGGGAAAAATGAGTTGTGTTCTTAATCGGTTTTCCTGATTTCCCCCTCTTCTCTGCCTTGCTCCCCTGCCACCCACTCACTCAGAGCCGAAAGCCTCTGTTATTTACTTATTTATTTAGACAGAGTCTCGCTTTGTCGCCCCCAGTCGAGTGCTGTAACGTCACAGCTCACAGCAACCTCAAACTCTTGGGCTTAAGCGATTCTCTTGTCTCCCCTCCCAAGTAGCTGGGACGACAGGCGCTCGCCACAACGCCCGGGTATTTTTTTAGAGACCAAGTCTCACTCTGGCTCAGGCTGGTTTCGAACCTGTGAGCTCAGGGCAATCCACCCGCCTCTGCCTCCCAGAGTGCTGGGATTACAGGCGTGAGCCACGGTGCCCGGCCCGAAAGCCTCTTTTAGAAGGAAAACCTAATATCGTCACTTCTCTGTTTAAAATCCTTCAGTGGGGTTTTGGAAATAAAAGTCTGACTCCTGGGCTCTCTCTTGGGTCTCCGTGGTGAGCCCATCACCAATCGCTCAGGACAGTGGACGCGAGAATTTGTACTCTGCAAGCTGGAAACATTTTGAGACGGACTTTTAAAGGAAGCATGCTAAACATACGTAAGAGATAAAAGAAGGAATAAAGTGATGAGAACAGGAGAGGGTTCACCCACTCTGCCCCGCAGACCGGTGCGAAGCTCACTGGGGCTGCTGGCCGTACGTCCGATAGCCGGGTCCCCCTCATCCTTGCTCATCCTAGGCTCTACTGGACGCAGCGGGAGCCCGGTCCACGGAGGCCATCAATGTGGCTGGCCCCTGCAGAGCAGGCTACGCCGCAGTCTTGTGAGCCTCACACTTCTCAGACCACTAAAGATACCGAGGTAGGAACGCCACGCAGAAGCCCAGGCACCGAGCCACCGGGACGCCGACGCTGGGTTGCTCTAGCTCCCAAGCGAAACCGTAGGCTCCGCCCCAGGCCGCCACTCTCCAACCAGCGGGAGTTACGAAATCCGGGCCCGCCCCCGGCCGCGCCCTCTGCCAATGAGCGAAGTTCAAGCGGCCGGCTGCCCAGCCCAGACCGGCTCGCGCAGGCCTCTGTTCGCGTGTCAGGATCTAAATAAAGTTCTTCTTGGCTTTGAATTTTTTTTTTAAAGCGCCCGCCGCTGTCTGGGCCGGGGCAGGCGAGAGCCGCCGAGTCCCCGCCCCGCCACTTCCGGTCCCGCCGCCCGGAGCCGGTGCGGCTGTGAGGGGCCGCGTCTCGCCGCCGCCGCCCGGGCCGGGCATGGTGTTGGGCGCCGGGCCCGCCTCGCCTGTCTGCGGGTGCCCAGGTGAGGAGCGATCGCGCGGCCCTGCCGCCGGCTCCCGTCGCGCCGGTGCACTGGCGGGCCTGCGGGCCGGGCCGGAGGGCGCGGGCGGTCCCGGGGCCGCGCCTCAGGCCCGCGGGTCCTCACACCGGCGCCGGGCGGGCGCGGCACTGAGACGCGAGGCCGGGTAGCGTGAGTGGCAAGGGGCCGCGGACGCGGGCGGCGCGGGCGGCCGGGGCGCTGGCTTCGCGGGACAGTCCGACCGAGCACGGCGGGGGCCGGGCCGGGCGCCGAGCGCCGCACAGACCCCGCCGCCTCCACGCCTCGCGTCGCAGGAGCCGCCGCCTGCATTGTCCGGAGGAAGCGGGGCGTCGAGCTCCGGGCCAAGGTCACGGGCCCGGACGTGGACGGAGGAAGCGGGACTGGGACTCGTGGCTGGGAGTCGCGCTAGGCCGTCGGGAGCGGGGACGGGGTCAGGGGCGACCACTCCCGCCCGGTCCGCGTCCCTGCAGCGCAAAGTGTGTGGGGGCGCTCCCTGCAGTTGGGGGCCGCTGGGCTCGTTGGGGAAATTTTACAGCGGCGGAGGAGACAAGAAGGGGAGGGCGTCTCGGAACGACTGGTAATCCGAGCCCCGACTGTAGACCTGGTTCTCCTGGTGTGTGTGTAACGTGCCCCTCCCTGGACTCGGTTTCCTCATCTGTCACAGGCGGGGGCCGGGCCCCGCCCTTTCCCTCCCTGCATTTCCTTCCTCGGGCTCAGGGTGGGTTGGAGTAGCCAGAGAAAGCTTCTTGGAGGAGCAGACGCTGGAATCTACGTAGGAATCTCTTTTTAAGGAAGGAATAGGTGATGAAGGGGAAGGAGGGCATTCCAGACTTGGCTGTCAGATTGAACAGAAGCTTCTGGAAATGAGCAAGGTGCTGCTGAGGAACAATGGGACTGGCCTGCCTGGTGCAGAGGTTTCCTGGCTGGGGAACTCACCACCAGGTAAGGGGATGTGGGGCTTAAAGTCCCTCGTCTAGACACACCTGCCATTGAGGTAGTGGACAGTGAAGGAGGGGGCAGGTTTACTGGTGAAAATAAAAGGGGCTGAGTTCCAAAGATGGTCAGCCAACCAGAGGAACTCTGGTGCCAGCTGGGAGGTTCCCAGCCCCTGACATGCTGTGAAAGAGTGGGGTGTGTATTTTTATGTGTCCTGATACGGGCCTCTTTGGCTGAGGAAATATTGAGTGTCCCCTAATGACCTGCAGTTCCTTCTTTTGTGTTTGGATTGGGACTCTTCGTGCAGGAAGAGTGGTAAATTAGGAGTTCTCACCTTGAGCTGGCTGTCCCCTGATGACCCTGCACAGGTGACATAGCCTGAGGTTTTCCACTCTGTACAGGAGTGGTGATGAGTAAATATCACTTGATGGTGACACTAGTAAGTGGCACACAAGAATCTCTTCTTTGGACCATCTGAAAGCCAGGCCCACCCAGAGGAGGAACTTAATTGAGCCAATTACAACTTGTGGAATTTGGAGACTAAGCTGTGCTATTCAGAATAGCTAATCTGTTACCAAAATGCTGCCTTAGGCAGAGTGTAATTTACAATAAAAGAGAAGTTTAGTTTTAAACCAGATCTTCAAGAGGTGAGGCATATTGGACAAGGAAAAGAGAATTCTGAAGCAACTGCAGGTATTCAGCAAACCTCTTGACAGTTTGAATAATAACTTTAGTTTGAATCCTTTTGCATAGATTTAATCTACTAGCTGTGGAAACATTTCAAAATTAGACCTTTGGTTTATCCTTGAGGTAGTATGTGATTATGATAGAGGAACAGAGAATACACTTAGATTTCCTAGAATGTTAGGAAAGTACATTTTGTATTATTTTCTGTGGAAAAGAGAACACCAGTGTTATATTTTATATACTGCGCAGTCAGTGCCCAGTGTGTCTTATTAAGGGCCCCATATTTGTTGGAGATAGCAAGCCAGGAAATTACTCTTGGTGGAGTGGGGTATGGGGCACCCTCTGCCCACAGAGGGCGGTGGGGGTACAGCAGCATGAAGCACAGCCTCAGCTGCTGTGGTGAGAAGAGAAGGGTGTCTTGGTGGTGACCTTTCTTTGTGTGAGCACTCTTGCCAGAGCACTCTTTCTTCAGGGCAAGTCCTCAGGGAGCTGGGTGTGGACTTGGCTTGATTTTCTGTGACACTGTTCTTCATTTTCACTTTCGTAGGGACTTTCCTTGGGTACAGAACTCATTTATTAACTACACACTTGTGCTTTTATCTGATTTTTAACTTTTTGCCCTATTTACATTGCTGAGGTTAGCCTGAGCATAAAACCTGGCGGTCCTTGCATAAAACATCCAGTGCTTACAGCTGACCCCCAATTAAATAGATGCATATCTTGGCCCATCATCAGGTTACCCTGACTGAGGAGGTGGGACTGCTGTGCTCAAGTCTTGGCTCATGACAGTGAACTTGGCCAAGGAGGCAAAGGCTGTTCTGTGGTCCAGATGTGCTTGATGAATTCCTGACAAGATCACCATCCTCAGTGTATTCTCTATAGCTGTCAGATTTCATTTTCTATTGTGTTGTGACACTACATTGAATCTGATCTTCTGAAATTTACATGGGTTAAAATGGTTTAAATGTCAATGAGAAGAGGAGTTTTCTATTTTGATTTTAAGTTTAAGGCTCTAAACCTCAAATTAAAATTTCTGTGCTTAAGTCAAGCTTTTCATATGGAATTTTTAAATCATTTTCTGTTGCAAATAATCAGGATGGTATTGAAAGAAAATGATATGAAAGCAACAAAGGAAATTTTGCAAATATTAAACTAGTGACTACTTTTTGTCCTTAATCAGAAGAAGTTCCAGAGTGTATCTCTGACCATAGTTAGGAGGAATAGAAGGCAGATTCTTTATACCTAATAAAATTGGTGGCATTCTTTCTTGTTTGTATAGTGGATAGTAAAAACATAAAAAAAATAAAATTGGTGCCATCCTAGTGTAAACTATGGCCTTTGGGTGGTAACGTGTTAATGTAGGTTCAGCCTCTGGTGGGGGTATTGATAATGGGGAAGGCTGTGCATGTAGGGAAAGAGGTTCTATGGGGCATCTCTGTCCTCTTAGTTTTGCTGTGAACTAAAAACTGCCTTTAAAAAATAATAAAGTCTTTTTAAAAAAGGTAGCATTTCTTCCGCACCTCCCCTGTTTGGTCGAGGCATCACCTGTGTTCGGTGGATGGGACAGATGGATGGAAAGCAGCCAGTGAAGAAGCTCTAGTTCAGGGCATCAGTTATAACTTGGTCTTGGTGCTGATGTTGTCAAACATACATAAATGAAACACAAAATGAATAACAGGGAGATGCTTCTGAAAGGAGGAAGGGGAGCAAAGCTTTGAGATCCCTTCCACTAGAGGCTGATGCTCCCTCAGTTCATGCCCTGGGGCCACACTTGGGTGGTGACTCCCTGCAGCAGGATGGCGGACTTACTAGTGGGAACATGTGGCATCCACTGGTGAGGGCACGCTGGCGGAGAATTGTGGGGGCCCCCAGACCATGCGTTCCTGGAAGCTTTGTCCAACCACATCCTAGGGCCTGGTACCCACTGAGTGTTCTGTGTGACTCTACTTTTTACATTTTTTTTTTTTTTTTTTAAATAGAGATAGAGTCTCACTTTGTCGCTCTCAGTAAAGTGCTGTGGCGTCACACAGCTCACAGCAACCTCCAACTCCTGGGCTTAGGCGATTCCCTCAGCCTCCCGAGTAGCTGGGACTACAGGCGCCCGCCACAACGCCCGGCTATTTTTTTGTTGCAGTTTGGCCGAGGCCGGGTTTGAACCCACCACGCTTGGTATATGGGGCCCGCGCCCTGCCTATTGAGCCACAGATGCCGCCCTACTTTTTAAAATTTTAATTCATACTTTAAGAAGTTAGACTTAGAGAAGATAGTGTACAGCTTAGCCAAATTCATTTTGAAGGAATCCAGTCTTATTAATGTGTGCAAAACTTTTCATAAGTAGATAAAAATAAAAAGCACTTGTACATTTTCTTCAGTGTCTAGCCATTGTGTAGAGACACAGTCCTTACCCCACTTTTTCCTGTCTCTCAGGGTAAAGGCAGCAGTAATGCTAACGCTGGCAAGCAAGCTGAAGCGCGATGATGGTCTCAAAGGGTCCCGGTCTTCAGCCACAGCATCGGATTCCACTCGGAGGGTTTCTGTGAGAGACAAGTTGCTTGTTAAAGGTAATGGTTATCCATGTGAGCTGGAGTTTGGAGGCTCTTTTGGAATACAAAGCAGCTTATTGCTGAATAGAAATACCTATTAGAGGGCGGCGCCTGTGGCTCAAGGAGTAGGGCGCCGGTCCCATATGCCGGAGGTGGCGGGTTCAAACCTAGCCCCAGCCAAAAACCAAAAAAAAAAAAAAAAAGAAATACCTATTAGAAAAGATTAAAAAGCACAGTTGCTTGTCACTTGTAGTGGAAGAACTTTGTATCATGCAGATGATAGGGAAATGCTAATGGCAGAGAGGTGGCTTTAGAACGGGTGGTTGGTTATCTTACACACTTGGAATGTTCTTTGGGTCTGTCCTAAGGTTATCGGAGAGAATAAGGTGGTGGGAGGCCTGAGGCTGGTTTCAGAGCTGCGGTTGTCTTCCTCTCTCCCTGACTCTCAGTGCCAGTTTCTGTCTATAAAGGGGAGGGGATTGAATTCCATAATCTCAGGGTGCTTTCCTTTTTATTCAGGACAGAGCTTATGGTGAGTCTTGTGCAAGATTAGTTCTCTTCATAAATCGATAACATAAATAGTGTTCTAAAGCTGTAGTCACTTCTGCCATCTGCGTTGGCGAGAGAAGACTTTGTCTTTGAAAAAGGGTTGATAAAATATGTGAGAGTACCCTGTTTCCCCGAAAATAAGACAGTGTCTTATTTTAAGGTGCGCTCCCAAAGATGCACTAGGTCTTATTTTCAGGGGACGTCTTATCTTTCCTGTAAGTAGGTCTTATTTTCGGAGGATGTCTTATTTTCGGGGAAACAGGGTATGTGTGTATGAAAATATGCAGTAGTTTGTGTATAAACTTTGCATTTGTTTATTGAGCAAACTTTTATAATTTTTAGGTGCACAGGCAGTTTCCTATGCTCATGAGAAAATTGTTTCAAGATGAAAGAACAATTGCTTCCTTCAAGGAGCTTATAGTTTGCGGTACTTTTACTTTATTTTTAACAAGTGTTTACATTTCTTAACATGTACAGCAGCTAGAAAGCAAAGGAGGGTTGAGTAGTGTGTGAGGACTGCCTGCTATCATGTGTATCCAGTAAGTGGGGATTGCTGGCATTTGCACTTGCCGAAAGAGTCCAGTGGCAGAAGCAAAAGCACTGGGCCTTCCCAGACACAGATGACTGCTGAACTGGGAAGGAATGGGAATAGGAAGGCCCTGGGTTTCTGTAGACCTAATAGACTGCTTTTTTCTTGTTCTCCCTCTGCCCCTCAATTTTGACTTAGCTTTGGGTTATCCAGCGTGATGGGTGATTGGTTAAAAGTGGAGTTAGCATCATTTTTTATGTTTCGGTTTTACCTACCAAATCTGGGAGAACACTAGACTTAACTTTAGAGTCTGTTACAGTGACGTAGGGTCAGAGGGTGGGGTGAGGGCTGGAGCACCTCACGTGGGTGGGCCTAATGGGACTTGAGTCTCCTTCTCAGATTCTGGCTTTAAAGGTTACACCTGCAGCAGAAGCCAGGTGCTAAACAAGGCAGATAAAGGAGTACGGGAAATGTTGTGGTACTTGTAGTGGAGAGTGTTTTAGCACGTAGGGAGTTGCAGTGAAAAGGGCCAGGTGTCAACTGAGGAGGAGCAGGGAGAGGCTGGCAGCTAGACTGCCCCGTCTTCCTCACCCAGTCATCATCCTGGTTAACACTGACCACTTTACACCACATACTGGGCAGTTTATAAACAACAGAACTTTATTTCTCATGCTTCTAGAGCAGCGGTTGTCAACCTGTGGGTTGCGACCCACAGGAACTGTATTGAAGGGCCTTAGGAAGGTTGAGAACCACTGTTCTGGAGGCTTGGGAAGTCCAAGATTAGGGTGCCAGTAGGATTGTGTCTGGTGAGGGCTGCTGTTCGCTTCCAAGATGATACCATGTTGCTGCATCCCATAGAGGGGTTGAACGCCGTGTCCTTACAGGGTGGAAGAGAGAGAAAGGCAGAAAGGGCCTATGCTAGTTCCCTCCAACCCTTTCATAAGACACAAATCCCATCTATGAGGACAGAGCCCTCATGCCTTAATCACTTCTTCAAAGGCCCCAGCTCTAATACCTCAGTGGCCATTGAGCTTCAACGTGAATTTTGGACCTATTCAAACCATAGTAGGCACTTTATGGGGTAATTCTTGTTTAATTTTTGCAAAGCCTTCCAGGTGAGTGATGCATTTTACCAATGAAGAACTGAGACTCAGAAACATGCCCAGGTTATAGCTTTATTGCTGCAAGATGGCCAAATCCATAGTCCAGAGCAGGGCAGGCTCTGGAGGAGCTCCCTCCACAAGCAGAAACTCAAGGAGTAGGACCAAAGTGTAAGACTACAACAGAGAGAGCTCAAGGAGACTCTGAGTCTCCTCCACACCTGCCCTGCTCAGGGTTTCCCCCCACCCCTCCCACAGTGGGCTTCCCTGGGCTCTCAAATGGCTCCAGGGCCTGACAGAGCCCAGGGAAGCCCACTGTGGCACACCAGGCCAGACTCCCTGGTAGCACCAAGGACAGGAGATGTCTTTGGCTAGGTTGACATCTGGGCCCAGCTAAGGTCCTTTGAAGGTGCACAGCCAACTCCTGAGGCCACCGTTTCTGTTCTGCTGGGGCACTGATGCTTCAGGGGCCCAGAGCGTTTGCTAGTAGTGGCAGTAGAGCTCAGTGTCATACCCCTCTGGAGGCCTGGTCCCACCATCTGCCTTAGGGGCCACTGGGCCAGGCTGGGAGGGCTGAGTAGTGAACGGCTTGGGGGGAAGTTGGGGAAAAAGTGTGGGTGGGTAAACACAAAGTATGTCCAGAATGCTCTGATGGGTGAGGGGTGCTGGCCTGCACCCACAGTGCTCCTTTGCTTTGCTTGACCCTTTTGGAGTCTGGATATGGTAGCCTTCCATCCCTGGACTGTGATAGTGGAAGCAGTGCCATGGTGGAGGGCATGGCAAGGCACTGGGGGGCGAAGGGAGGGTTGGTAATAATGATGGGGAACCTTTCCAGGCAAAACCCCCTTTTGGGACTTGGTGAGTAGTGGTGTTTTTGTTCGTCAAGATTGCTCCAGTCAGAATCTTCATCCTGACTGTGGCTTGGGCTCAGGTGAGGATGTTATCCACGAGGATCGATAGGTTGTTGGGAATTCTGTCCATGTGTCTTTGGGACTTAATGCCATAGGCTGGGTTCCCAGAAGGGAACCTGGGGAATTTGTCAATGCAGGATTGTTAGTAAGGAGTATCCATAGGAGGACCCCCATGGGGGGAAATGAGGTAGGCAGGAGCAGACAAAGGGACACTCAGGCCGCAAGGACAGCCCCACGACAGCCTCTGCTCCAGAGCAGGGCGGGCCTTCAGAGCTGTCCTTCCTGCTCTGAACCATCAGCCAGATGGGGCTGTCCTGGGAGGGGTGTGGCCTGGACTAGGGGTCTGTGCAGCCATAAAATCCCTGAAAGGTCTGATTGCTGCCGGCCGTCTGCCCACAGCCCAGCTGAGAGGGGATCTGGGTGCTGTCTCACAGTAGTGCCGTTGCCTTGCTGCCCCTATGTGATCTAGGCTCTGGGTTCGTGCACATAGCGGCAGGGCTGAGCTGAAGGAGGCCAGTCGTGGCTGCATACCATTTCTTTCTCTTGGGATAGTAGACCAGCTCTGAAGGATGATGGGAGCGGAAGTCAGCTCTCTCTGATCAACTCCAGGTCCCTAGAAATGCTTGGCCTGCCCTGGAGTGGCTGGGAGGGGGGAGTCCCCTCTCTGTCATAGGTGCCCCTCAGGCACTTGTTGGGGGCTGGTCAGCACCCTCAGACAGCTCTGAAGGCACCCTCTGGGCTGGAGCTGCAGACACGCTGGGGGAAGCAGTTCCCAGAGGGTGTAGAACAAAGGTTTCTGGGCTGCTGTCTGGCCTGACTCCTGGAAGCTGGGGTTGCTGAGGGGACAAGGGTAGGTCTGTGGGTTCACTGTCAGCCCCCACTTGGGGTGGGGCTGAGTGGAGCCATCGCCAGTGTTGTTGGCATTCCCTGCAGCCCTGTGTCACCTGAGTCCCATTAAGTTCTGAGTCTGGCGGTCCTCCTCACCCCAGCAGCACCTCAGGGTAGGACTTGTTGCTTCCTTCTCTGTCCAAAGTCAGGCCCTGTTTTCATCTCACAGCTGAAAGCTTCTCTGTCTCCTGCTCTTTCATTCATTCACCCAGCAAGTATTTTGGCACCAGTCTCCTGCTGATGATCCCCAAAGACCTCAAGGAGCTCTGGGCAGCTGGCAGGAACCTTTGCCTGTGTTTGTCTTTGTTAAATGTGGGGATCTGGAATCAGGGGAACTAGAGGAGTTGACTCTGTGCAGCCCTTGTCTCCGTCAGCCCTGCGCCTTGGTGCTTGCTGACTTCTCATAGCCGTGGTGTGCATGGCTCTAGGCCCCATGCTCTGAGCCTGCCCTGCAGGGGGGACGAGCTGGTTGCCCACTTCGGGTCTCTGGTGCAGGGCCTCCCTCTGTGGGAGATTCTGTGCCTGTCTGAGCAGGCTGGTCTTGGGTAGGAGCCCTCACCTTCCATACCACCTCTGCCACACATCCCCTTTCCAGTATGGTTCCTAGAAGAAGTGCAGACAGAGAACCATTTCATGTTCTCCAGAATTACTCTCTCTCCGGCCCAAACTCTGGCAGGTGGGCTCCAGGTTTGGCCTGCCACGTTGTCAGGACAGTCACAGATTAGCAGCTCGTGAAGCTGGGAGGTTACCTGCTGCAACACATGTTTTAAAACTAGAGCAGTGGCTCAGAGAGGAGGAGCCTGTTGATATTGAGGTGAGGAGGTTGGCCACAGGCTGACCCTACGTGCTTTTTTGGAGGGGTAGGTAGCAGTGAAGCTGCCCGGGAGACTTGGCAGCCCCCTTGGGTGGGGAGGACCTGGGGAAGCCATTGCTGAGGGCTGAAGTTGACATCACCTGTGCTAGCCTTGAAAGTAAGTAGCATGAGGCCTTGGGGCTCCGTTGTCAGTGATGCCAGGCTCTTCCCAGGGGATTTGGCTGCTTTTCAGGGTTATAGCTTGCTCCCCAAAGTGTGGAGGGGTTCGGGAGTACTCAGGGTCTGCACTGTACAGTGTGGGGCGCAGCCATAGCCGTGTTTGCTCTGGAGGAGCCAGATCCTGCATGGATTCAAGTGTCTCCCAGATGAGGGTGATGCAAGTGGACTCGGAGTACAGAAGGTGGCATCTGAAGATTTTAATGCGTAAAGACAGATGAGAAACTAAGAGGTCAAGCTCTAGTTGGAGAATTTTCTGGGACAGTTGTTCAGGAGGAAGGAAGTTGTCAGGTGTTCCGAGAAGTAGCTGCTGTCTCTGCCCGGGTTGTCTGATGGGGCTTGGAGCTGGCTCTTGCCAGGAGTTGAGTCTCTGTGTGACTGGCCTTTGTCTTAGTCAGCGTGGGTTTCTATACGAAGTACCATAGACTGGGTGGCTTAAACAGATTTATTTCTCACAATTCCGGGGGCTGGAAGCCCAACATCAAGTTCCTGGTACCTTTTCTCTTTTGCTACTGCAGACAGCCTCTTCCTCATGTGTCTTTACGCCAAGGATGGACAAGGAGCTCCAGTCCCTATCCCTTTTATTATAATAAGGGGACTGATCCCATCATGGGAGCCCCACCCCCATGGTCTCATCTGAACCTAATTACCTCCGAAAGTCCCCATCTCCAAATACCATGACATTGGGGACTAGGGATTCAACATATGAATTTGGGAGTTGGCACAAATTCAGTCCACAGCATCTTTGGAATGTCTCTTTATTTCCCACCTGTATGAGGAGTAAGGCTTTACCATCGTCTCAGAGGGTGCTAACAGCAGGGGCGCTGCCACCCTGCAGGCAGGTGTACATAGGTGCCCACATTTCCCCAGCATCCCATGTGTTCCCAGCCCAGTGTAAGGTGCTGAGTTTGAAGGGCTGGAGCAGGCTGTACAGACCCTCCAAGAAGAGTGCACAGGGTTGGGGCTGGCAGCAAAGAACCAGCTAGAGAACCCTGTTTTGTGGGCCCCTGTGGGGGTGATGTGTGTGTGCTCTGTGGGGGTGATGTGGCGATCAGGTGGATTTTGCGATCTGATATTCAGTACAGTAATGCTTCAAGTGGGCCCTGTGGTTTGATCTTTAGTTGGAAAGGAAAAAGAGTCTCATTTCTCAGAAGGAAGTTGTGCAGCCATGGGATTGCGCGAGGTGCCAGGTTTCTCCCAGAAATGCTAGGCCACTCAGAGGTAGGGGTGTTAGCAGCTTGGAACAGGAGAGACTTCAGCAGTTTAAAAATGGCTGTAATATACCTCGCAGGTGGGGTAGTGTCCTTCAGGTGGTAAGGGTATGCAGGGAAGGGCTGCAGCTTTGCCAACAGGCCTCCAAGCTTTCAAAGCAATTGGCTTGTATTTTTGGTCCCAGTCTTCTTATGTGTTGTGTTAGTGAGTTATTATTTGCCATCAATCAATTGAAGTGCAGAAAAACTTGTCGTTTGTGACGGCTCCCTAAGAGGAGCACAGCATATGAAGGTCTGGCTTATCTTATATTCTGCACTGGGCTGAACCAAAATGCCAAGCCTCCTTACTAAAATTCTGTGCCTCAGGATTATATTCCTTGCCTCACTAGCTTTCAGATGAGAAGCCTGCAGGGACCTCGACTGTGGTAGGTGTCATCAGTAGGCTGGCCCCAGGCTCTCCTTAGCTTCATTCCTCTTCCCTGAGTGTACAATATTGAACACCAAATGTACATGTTGCACTCATCTTGGAATTCAAGTTCTTTTTTTTGTTTTCTTTTTTTGAGATAGGATCTCATTCTGTCACCCAGGCTGCAGTGCAGTGGCCTCATCATAGCTCAGTGCAACTCCAAACTTCTGGGCTCAAGTAGTCCTCCTGCCTCAGCCTCCTGCCTAAGTGAATTATTCTTTAATGTTTGCACTGTCACACAAGACTGCAAAGATGGACTCCCAGGCTTGTGTTCAGGCACAGAGCTTGTTCCATTTCTAGTCACAGAAAGAAGATGATGAACTGTTCCTCCTCTTCTCCCACACCCAATCCTCCTGAAGAGATTTGCTTTTTGTCTCAGCCTGAGACCTTGTGCCCTGTTAGAACATGGTACATGGAGCCTTGGGCCCACAAGGGAGCGGCCATGGTCCCCCTTCCTCTCCCTGGCTCCTCTTCTGGCCCATTCCACTTTCTGGGTGCCCATCTCATCTACCTGGGCCCCAGAGCTAGTACACTAGTGAGCCACCTGCCTCTACCCATGTGCCCAGTCGCTTCACAAAAAGAGCTAGGCTGGAAGGCCTGTGGGTCTCTTGAATGCTGAGCTTTGGAGTAGCCTCAGCCAGCCTTCCTACTCTTCCAGGTTTGTGGGCATTCTGACCTCCACCTTCCCTTCCTCTTATTTAAAGGCTAAATTATGTTTCATTACATATATTGCATAGACCATAATTTCTTTATTCTCAACTGTTTCTAGTTGAGGACACTTAGGTTGTTTCCATATTTCACTTATTGTGAATAATGTTGCAAGAACACGGGGGTGGGGTGTGGAGATATTTCTTCCAGTACTGATTTCATTTCCTTTGGGTGTATACCCAGAGTGTGATTATTGGGTCTTATGGTACTTTTAATTTTTTGAGGAACCTCAATACTGTTTCCCATAATTGCTGTACCAGTTCACATTCCCACCATCAATGTACAGAGGTTTCCTTTTTTTCACAGCTTCACCAACATTTGTTAGCTCTCTTTTTTATAGCCATCCTATGTGTAAGGTAATATGTTGTGATTTTGATTTGTATTTCTCTGATGATTGGTGATGTCAAATACCTTTTCATAGAGCTGCTGGCTATTTTTATTTCTTCTCAGGAGAAATGTCTGAAGTTAGTTTTTTTAACTAAGTTTATTTATTTTTGTATTTTTTTGTTGTTGCAGTTTGGCCAGGGCTGGGTTTGAACTAGCCACCCTCGGTATATGGGGCCGGCACCCTATTCTCTGAACCACAGACAATACCCTCCTTTACCCATTTTTAATTGGATTATTTATGTCTTTTTGCTGTTGAGTATGTAAATTCCTTATATATTTTAGATACAATCCTGTGATTTCCTTATATATTTTAGGTATAATCCCTCATCAGATACATGATTTGCAAATATTTTTTCCCAATTCATAGGTTACCTATTCATTTGCCAATTGAGTCCTTTGCTGTGCAGAAGCTTGTCATTTGATATAATTCCACTTGTTTATCTTTGCTTTTCTTGCCTGAACTTTTGCTTTGATATCCAAAAAATCTTTGGCAAAGCCAATTTCAGGGAGCTTATTTCCTGTATTAGAAGTTTTACAATTTCAGGTCTTATGTTTAAATCTTTAATCTATTTTGAGTTGATTTTGTGTATGGTGAAGATAAAAGGTCAGGTTAATTCCTTCGCGTGTGGACATCCATTTTTCCCAGCACCATTTATTGAAGAAGCAATTCTTTCTCCATGGTGTTTTCTAGGTGCCCTTGTCATAAATTAGTTGACTGTGCTTGAGTTTATTTCTGGGCTCTCTATTCTGTTCCATTGGGCTGTATATCTTTTTTCATGCCAGTAACACGCTGTTTTGATTCTATAGCTTGTTATCTATTTTGAAGTCAGAAAGTGTGATGCCTCCCCAACTTTGTTCTTCTTTCTTAAGTTGCTTCCGCTATTTGGGGTCTTTTGTGATTCCAGACAGATTTCAGAATTTTTTTTCCTATTTCTGTGAAAAATGCCATTGGAATTTAACAATATTAATTCTTCCAATCCATGAACATCTTTCTGTTTGTGTCTTCCATTTCTTTCATCAGTTTTTAGTGTCCAGTTTTAGATAATTTATTTCCTTAGTTTATTCTGAAGCATTTTTTTTTCTTGATTTCTTTTTTGGATAGTTTGTTGTTAGTACATAGAAGCACAAATGATTTTTTGTGTGTTGATTTTGTATCCTCCAACTTCACTGAATTCATTTATTAGTGTTAATAGTTTTCTGTGGAGTTATCCTATGAATATGTCACCTGCAATCTGGGTTAATTTTACTTCTTCCTTTCTTATTAGATGGCTTTTATTTCTTTTTAGGTGTCTGATTACTCTTGCTAAGACTTTCAGTATTGTGTTGGGTATTTTATCTTATACCAGATCTTAGAGGAAAAGATGGGTCGGTGATCTTTAATAGCAGGCTTGTGGAGGTTTGCAGCTTTGTCCTACAGAGGGTGCTGGGTGCAAATGACAAATAAGTGACTGAGAGAAGAGGAATTAGATGTCTGAGGCCCCAGGAGAGAGAGGCCTGGGACCAAGGTATGTAGCTATAAGGAGGCAACTTGAAAATAGGTCTGGGAAAAGACATAGATACAGATACATAAATCAGATTTTGAGGGGAGTTGGTCTACTTGGGAGAACAGTTTTCAGAAACATTATAATGACTGTAAATAATTTCTGTGTTGATTTAAAATGATTTTCATTCATAGTAATGTTAATTTTCAAGGACCTTTACATGTGTTGGCATGCTGCAAGTCACTTTGTTTATCTAAAAGCTACTAAGTGGCCTGAAGTCTAAACTTTAGACCAGGGCGGCGCCTGTAGCTCAAAGAAGTAAGGGCCCTGGCCCCATATACCGGACGTGGAGGGTTCAAACCTAACCCCGGCCATAAAAAAAAAAAACAAAAAACTTTAGACCAGGTTTCAGTTTTTTTTTTTTCCTTCTGTGTCCTAGAGACAATTGACAATTTAGACCTGTTGATTTTCTGAAGTAATTGACTAATATTAACAACAATTTCTTTGTTTCTACAGAGGTTGCAGAACTTGAAGCTAATTTACCTTGTGAGTACAGCATCCCCAATCAAACATTAAGTACTGTAAACTAAGTGCATAAAGTATGCTTTCTGTCTTTTAGGAACTTGGCATAGCAGAGAGCCTATTTTTCATATATGTCAGGAATGAATTTTAATTTTGTGCAAAAGATAGACTTGTTTTGAGAATCTAGTAAGAACAACCCTGCTGTCTTCCTGACTGCGGCAGAGGTGTGTTTGGTTAGATTTTATACCTCCTGTCGCCACCCTCTAGAGCCATTTGGAAGTCTAAATTTTAATTATCTTATTTTTTATGAAAATTCACATTACTGTCAAACTAAACAAATGTTTTTGGTGAGACCAGTGAGAAATAAAGCCAGTAAGCAAACTACAGAATTAAGCCTAATATTTTTTGAGTTTATAGATAAATACAGAAAATTCCTCTTTATTTTTCTAGATTTCTTGGATGTTTATTCCTTGGGTAGTTATCATTCTTCTGTGACATTTGTTTGAAAGAGGCAGATGTGGGATATAGCCAATTTCCCTGGCCTGTACCAGGGAGCTGGGGCAAGAGAACTGCACCAGTTCTCCCAGAGGAGCTCAGTGTCCTGACTTAGGCTCCTTGTGGCTTGAGACCAGAGGGCACAGAAAGTTGCCATCTGGGTCAGCAGAGCATCAGCTCACCAACAAAACAAGTTGAGTTACCACTTAGGTGGTGAAGACGTTTAAAACCCCATTATGGTAAATTCTGGGTGAGAGCTAACTCCTGGGCAGCACTTTTTAATTTCCATTTACTGTGCTTGGTATGAATGTCTGTGGTGCTAGGGGAACAGGCTAGAAGTTTGACCTGGGTTCTTCTGGTTTTTCCATGTTTAGATAGCCTTTACCCACATACATTAATCTCCCTCAGATATGAAGTAAAATAGCGTAATTCTTAAAATTAATGGGAAAAGCTGTTAATTTTTAGTGATCATTTAAAGGTTGGAGGTAGGCTGGTTGCAGTGGCTCATGCCTGTAATTCTAGCTCTCTGAGAAGCCAAGGTGGGTGGATTGCTTGAGCTCAGGAGTTCGAGACCAGCCTGAGCAAGAGCGAGACTTTGTCTCTAAAAATAGCCGGGCATTGTGGGAGTCTGAAGCAAGAGGATCACTTGAACCCAGGAGTTTGAGGTTGCTGTGAGCTGTGATGCCATGGCACTGTACTGAGAGTAATAGAGTGAGACTTTGTCTCAAAAAATAAAGAAAGGAGGGAGGGAGAGAAGAAAAGGTTGAAGGAAAACATCTCAATTTGGAATTAACCAGTGAAAGACTATAAGAAAAACACATAGCAGAAACCACTGATTTGCAATTTTAGCATATTGGCATAACCATTATCAAACAAATAGCGAGGGAGATCTACTGACTTATTTCATAAACTATGTAACTCCTCCAGCACCACTATGTGTGTGTTTGAGCCGTGTGACGCCACGGCACTCTACCCGAGGGTGGTACAGTGAGACTCTGTCTCTACAAACAAAAAAAAAAAAAAAAGAAGGTTAGCCTTCAACATATGGACTGTTTCTTGCTACCAGACCTTCCTGATGTGCTGTTTCTTTTCAGGTACATGTAAAGTGCATTTTCCTGATCCAAACAAGCTTCATTGCTTTCAACTAACTGTAACCCCAGGTAATATTCTTACATACTTAATCATGAAAGTGATTTTCAGATAGCAAATTTTAAAGGCTGCTCAAATCTATAATCTTTGGCTTGATCTGTCCTCTAGCTTTTAAAAAGTTGATACATTAATAACCATTTTATACGAAGACAAGATATATGCTTTGCAGTCAAATAAAGCATAGTAAAGTGAATTTGAGGCATTCTGAGTGTAGTCCCAGTGGCTCTGTGGAACCTTAACTACAAAGTTAAGGGCAGTTGAGGCCATAGGGTGTGTAGTGAAGAGTGTGGGCTCTGAAGTTACAAGCAGTTCTGATCCTGCTCTCCATCTTAGAAGGAGTATGAACTTGCTTAAGTTGTTTAACCCTTAGTTGTAGTCCAGCTAACCACAAAGTGGGGATCAGATGGGACTTATCTCAACAGACAGTTGTAAGGCTTAAATAGATAGTGTAGGCAAAGCACTTGAGGCCTGGTCTGGCACGTGAAAGTGGACGGAGATTACCAGCTGTCCTCAGTAGGACTGATAAGTGTCTAATCTCTAGGCTGCCCTAGGGTGCAACATATTTCTCCTCTGTCAAACCAGGCCATACGAAGGAGGTCTGGTGTTTTTTCTAGTTACAGTGCAACTCCAGGATTTGCAGATTGCTGCACTTCCCAGCTTGCTGGTAGGAAGGTAGGAAGTTGGAAGGTAGGTGGCAGCCTGTCCATGCTGCTGGACGGCAAGAAAGACAGGAGAGCAAAGGGAGTTAACATAAGGACATTTGGTGCCTGAAATATAAGGTGTTATTTTATTTGGGGGATGGAAAGGGAATGAGAAAATCAGAAGAATGAGTCACTGGCTAATTAACAAGTGGGGAGAATAGAGAATTTCAGTAAGTAATAATAGCCCATGAATAATCCCTGGCCTTGTCTCTCTGTGGGTGGGATGGGTATTTTTCTGTGGAAAATATTTTATAATAACATGAGAAATCTCAATTTCAAAATATGCTTGAAAATGTTTTAAAACTGTTTTATGTGCCTGGTGGTTCCACAAAGGGCTCTGGTACACAGGAGTGTAAGTTCAGTCTGGTTCCTGTCCCTTGAGATGCAGAGGTATTTGAATATGGCACTTAGTTCAGGGATGGGGCGTTCCACATACCTGATGTCTGTAGATAAGGGGAGGACTTTAACTAGGAAATGATGAGAACTCTGCCCATCCTTTTGGCTGCCTTCCTAGAACATGTTGCACATTCTGCTGTTTTTAGCAAGAGGTATTGAGCACACTCTAATGCTTTCCTGGGGACTCATGGTCACTGTCACAGATACCATTTACTGTTTTGTGAAGCACTGTAGGATGTTTTCAGAAATTATTTTCTGAAATAAAGAGAGTTTCCAGCTCTCTGCAGTGCTTGAGGCCAGCTCTCTGCCGTGAAGCGTTTTCTTCCCTCTGCCTCTCCAGGGTGCCTTAGCAGCTGTCTGCCTCGCCCTTCCCAGGCATGGCCCTGTGGTCCTTGGCCACTCAGAGACCTCTTTTCCCAGGCTTGTTATTGCGTATAATTACGTTTCTGTCAGGCCTAACCTCTGGATGGTTTTCTTTTCTTTTCTTTCTTTCTTTTTTTTTGAGACAAAGTCTCAAGCTGTCGTCCTGGGTAGAGTGCCATGGCATCACAGCTCACAGCAACCTCAAACTCTTGGGCTTAAGCGATTCTCTTGCTTCAGCCTCCAGAGTAGCTGGGACTACAGGTGCCCGCCACAACACACAGCTAATTTTTTGGTTGTAGTTGTCATTGTTATTTTGACAGACCCGGGCTGGATTCAAACCCTCCAGCTCCAGTGTTATGTGGCTGTTGCCCTAACTGCTGAGCTACAGGTGCCAAGCGTTTATTTTCTTTTTTCAACCGAAATTTTTTAATGACTCACATGAATGTTAATGATTGTTGCGATTGTATATATGATAACCTCTTTGATATTGTTCTTACAATTGTTCTTGAAAATGGAGCATAGCCATTATAGCTTTTGTATTCACTGTTCTGTCAGATAAAAAAGTAACTTGTGTTTTGGTGCCTGTAAATACTTATTAATATTTATAGATTAATGAGTATACATCAGCCAGGCACAGTGGCTCACACCTATAATCCTAGCACTCTGAGAGACTGAGGAGGTTGGATCCCTTGAGATCAGGAGTTTGAGACCAGGCTGAGCAAGAGTGAGACCCCGTCTCTACTAAAGATAGGAAAACTGTTTTTTGTTCATTGTTGGTGGTTTAAAAATAGAACAACTAGCCGGGTACTGTGGTGGGCGTGTGTAGTCCCAGCTACTTGGGAGGCTTAGGCAGAAGGATCACTTGAGCCCAAGAGTTTGAGGTTGCTGTGAGCTATGATGATAGCATAGTACCCAGGGTGACAGAGTGAGACTCTCTCAAAAAATAAATAAATAATAAGTGCACATTAGAGACATTGTCACATTGAGCTGTGTGCTCAGCATGCTTTTTAGATACTATTTATGTGCCCTTATTTTGTGGTGTCAGTGAATCACAAAGCAGTGGTAGTTCCTGCCCTTTGTTTATTAAGAAGAGTTTGGCCAAGACCTGCCACCCCTAAAAATTTACATCATATTACAGGTTTTAGAGAAAAAAGTTGTTTGAAGTCACACTCCTCTTAGTATTGTAAAAAAACGGCTAGACAAGGTGGCTCATGCCTATAATCCTATGGGAGTATGAGGTGGAAGGATCATTTGAGGCCAGAAGCTTGAGACCAGCCTGAGCAATATCAAGACCCCATTTCTACCAAAAAAAAGAAGAAGAAGAAGAAGAAGAGTTAGCTTGGTAAGATGGCAAGTGCCTGTAGGCCCAGCTACCCAGGCTGAGGCAGGAAGATCCCTGAGTCCAGGAGTTTGAGGTTGCAGTGAGCTATGGTGACCCACTGCACTCAGCCTGAGTGATGATACCATAGGACCCTGTCTCAGAAAAGAAAGAAAGGAAGGGAGGGAGAGGAGGAAAAGGAAAAGAGAAAGAAAGAAAATACAATCACTTGCCTAGTAGTGAAGTTTTAACAATGTGTGAAGCAAGTCATTTTGAAACTGGCTCATTTGCAGCCAGTGGTCCTGGGGGTAAGTCTGAAAACTCACTAACACCTCAGCTGTGGGGTGGAGGAACTGCACCAGCGTTTTTCAGCTCATGGCTCCTGTTCACACTGGTAACACTTTCATAGTTTTGTGTGTATGGTTGCTCATGCTTGGGAAGTTTGTATGTGGTAGTATCTTCTTTTGTGAAGTATCTAAGTCTTTTTGTCTCTTTTAAAATTTTTCATTTTGTGGGCTTTTTCTCTGTGAAAATACAAGTCCTTTGTTAGATTCATGAGCTGTGAATATTTTCTTGGACAAGTACTTTGTCAGGCAAATACATGAGCTGTGAATATCTTCTCCCATTCTGTGACTTTTGTACTCATTTCTCCATGCTGTCTTTTGTTGAGAAAATTTTAATTTTAATGATATGGAGTTATCAATTTTTTTATGATCTGTGCTTTTTAAGACCATCCGAGACATTTTTGCTTACCCCAAGGTTGCAAATATATTGTTTTTCTTTAGAAGTTTTATGATTCTAGGTTTTATGTTAAAGATAATGGTCCATCTTGAATAAATTTTTGTTTATAGAGTGAGAGAGAGGTTCAGTTTATCTATTTGGATATCCAGCTGTTTCAAGAAAAAGACTTTCCTTTATTCATTGAATTACCTCAATACCTTGGTCAAAAAGTATTGGCTGGATATATGTCTTGGGTCTGTGTTTTGGACTCTATTCTGTTCCTTTGCTCTCTGTTTACCCTTAGGCCCCACACTGTTTCAATCATTGTAGCTCTGTAGTACCTATTTATTTTGAAGCACATAGTATAAATATTTTGATGTTGTTCTTCTTAAAAACTGTTTTAGCTAGTCAAGGTTCACTACATTTTTGTTTCTGTTATTAATTTTTAAGTCATCTTACATATTTTTACAAAAGAGGCTGTTGGGATTTTATTTTATTATTATTATTTTTTTGCAGTTTTTGGCCCCGGGGCTGGGTTTGAACCCACCACCTCCAGTATATGGGGCCAGCGCCCTACTCCTTGAGCCACAGGCGCCATCCGAGGCTGCTGGGATTTTTATTGAGACTATATTGACTCTGTAGACCAGTTGGGGAGAAATTACTTCTTAATAATATGGAGCCTTTTTTTTTTTATTGAGACAGAATCTTACTCTGTTGCTTTGTGTAGAATGTAGCCCTGGGTGGGGTACCATGGCATCATAGCTCACTGAAACCTCAAACTCTTGGGCTTGAGCAATCCTCTTGCCTCAGCCTTCCAAATAGCTGGGACTACAGGCGCTCACCACAATGCCTGGCTAGTTTTTCTGTTTTTAGTAGAAATGGCGTCTCACTCTTGCTCAGTCTGGTCTCGAACTTCTGAGCTCAAACAATCCACCTGCCTCGGCCTCCTAGAGTGCTGGTATTACAGGAATGAGCCACTGAGCCTGGGTGTAGTTTTAGTGTATAGATCTTACAAGTAAATACTTTGTTAAATTTATCACCAAGTAGCTTGTGTTTTTTAAAGCTTTAATATATGGTGTGTTTTTTTTTTTAATTTTAAATTTTGCTACTATACGGGGCGGTGCCTGTGGCTCAAAGGAGTAGGGCGCTGGCCCCATATGCCAGAGGTGGTGGGTTCAAATCCAGCCCTGGCCAAAAACGGCAAAAAAAAAAAAAAAAAAAAAAAAAATTTTGCTACTATATAAAAATGTAGTTGATTTTTAAATACATTGATCATGTATCCTGATTTTGCTAAATTCACTTACTCTAGTAGTTTTTAATGTATTCTTGGGATTTCTATGAACATGATCATTACATCTATAAATAAAGACTTTTTTTCTTTTTTCTCATCAGTGTGTATGCCTTTTACTTCCTTTACTTGCCGCACTGGCTGTGACCTCTAGTACAGTACTGAACAGAAGTAATGAGAGAGCATTCATCTGCCTTATTTCTGATCCTAAGGGCAAAAGGTTATTATTTATTAAATATGATGTTAGCTGTAGGGTTTTTGTATATACCCTTTATTAAGTTGAAGCGGTTCCTTTTTCTTGGTTTGCTGAAAGCTCTTATCACGAGTATGTGTTGAGTTTTTTCCTATGTCAGTTGAGAAAATCGTATGCTTTTTCTCCTTTATTTTATAAATATAGTGAATTATTGATTTTTGAATGTTGAACTGGCTTGTACTTGTGTGATAAACACCATTTGTTTATGGTATAGTAACCTCTTTTTAAAAAAATACATATTGCTCGTGTCAATTTGCTAATACAGGCAGTATCTGAGTTACAAACATCTGACTTACTGACAACTTGTACTTACGAACAGGGGCTGTTAGATGGCTGTACCTGTCCCAACTTACATGCAAATACTTAAGAACAAACCTATGGAACATATCTCGCTCATAACCCATGAACTGCCAGTATAGTATTTCATTAGAGAATTTGTGTCAGTATATGAAGGATGTTGGTTTGTATTTTTCTTTTCTTGAAATTGCGTGTTGTGATTTTGGCATGTGGGCAATGCTTGACTGATAAAATAGTCAGAAGTGTTTCTCTTCTATTTGCTAAAAGAGTTTGTGCGTAAGTCAGCTTTGGTAATTTTTTTCTTTCAAGGAATTTTTCACTTAAGCTGCAGAATTTGTTGACATAAAAGTTGTTTGGAATATTTTCTTATTACTCTACTCATCTTTATAAGATCTGTAGTGATATCCTCTTTTTCATTCCTGATACAGTAATTTGGGGCTTCTCTTTTTTTCTTGATGAAGTTAGCTAAAGGTATATACAGTTGATTTTTGAAAGAACCAACTTTTATTTGTCTCAATTGTTTGCCCATTTCATTGATTTTTGCTTTATATTATTTCTCTTCTTACACTTTGGGTTTAATATGCTCTTCCTTTCTAGCTTCTGAAAGTGGAATCGAGATCATTGTTTTCTCTGTCTCTACAAAAAAATAAATAAATAAATAAAAATAAAAAGTAATGTTGATTGAGGTATAGGTTACATTTTTTTTTTTTTTTGAGGCAGAGCCCCAAGCTGTCACCCTGGGTAGAGTGCTATGGCATCACAGCTCAGAGCAACCTCCAATTCCTGGGGTCAAGCAATTCTCTTGCCTCCACCTACCAAGTAGCTGGGACTATAGGTGCCCGCCACAACGCCCAGCTATTTTTTGGTTGCAGCTGTCATTGTTGTTTGGTGGGCCCGGGCTGGATTTGAACCTGCCAGCTCAGGTATATGTGGCTGTCACCTTAGCTGCTTGAGCTACAGGCGCCAAGCCAAGTATAGGTTACATTCTTTTATGTAGCATTAACGCCTTTGAGATTCACCCAGTTGTTATAGAAATTAGCATTTTGAGGCCAGGGGTGATGGCTCACCTCTATAATCCTAGCCTAGGTGAGTGGATTGCTTGAGCTCAGGGCAAGTAGATTGCCTGAGCAAGAGTGAAACCACATCTCTGCTAAAAATAAGAAAAAAAAGAAAAACTAGCCAGGTGTTGTGGCAGGTGCCTATAGTCCCAGCTACTTGGGAGGCTGAGGCAGAAGGATCATGTGAGCCCAGGAGTTTGAGGTTGCTGTGAACTATGACGCTACAGCACTCTAGCCTGGGCAGAGTAAGACTGTCTCAAGAAAGAAAAAAAAAAAAAAGAAAGAAAGTCCAGCTTACATTGAGTCATGAAATTTTCATGGGTTTATCTGTTTTCAGATTTATCTGAAACCAGCTTTTGGTTTCATTGATTTCCTCTCTAATATTTTTTATTGCTGCTCATGTCTTTGTGAGCCTTTCCTTCACGTTTAGTTTGGGGTCATTCCTAGCTTTATTTCAGAGCTTTGGAATTATATTAAGAATATGTTTCTGAATGTATATTAAAGGAAGATCCCAAATTCTGAGCAAAGAAATATGATTAGTACTCCTGATGCCCAGGTTTGGTTCCATGTGTGAACATTTTGGAACAATATTTAAAGAATCCTAGGGATCTGAAGAGAATTAGAAGATCAGAGCACTGAAGCCGCCTGGGGGCCTGACTCACATCCTGGTCATGATTAGGTTACTGTTAACACGCCGAGGTTTTTAGGCACATGAACGGTATGCTCTCGTCCCTGGATTTTTATTTCTGTATAGAGAAAACCACTATGAGGACAATAAATTTAAGGAAGGACAGGTTTTTAAAATTTCTCTAGTATATCTTCTCTGTCAAATAATCCTAAAAATACAGATGGCAGTTCTCTTTGGATATGGAATAGAAATGTGATGTTAGTTCTTAAAACATGAGTTATCTGCCAAAGCATCATCTTAACTTTGGTCAGGCAAACTTTCACTGAGCTTTTCTTACTCCTTTCAAGAACTCTGCTGGGGGTACTTCTGTGCTTACTGTGCCTGCTGACTAGGCCGTGCCATCATCTAAGACCCCCAGTCTGTCCTACTTGGGTCTGTGTCCCCGCCTTGAGCATGGCTCTGAGTGGACTTCTACAGGATGCTCAGGCTCCCTGAGTGAGTATGAAATGAATAGTTTGAAAAGCCATTCACTTCCCTGGTTAAAAATACCTTTGGGGTGTCACTATTGAAAATGTATATAATGTGTATAAAATCTCCAAAAATGACAATGATGTTTAAATCTTAAGTTTTTTGGCATTTAACAAATTACCAGCACTTTTTCAGTTTCTTATGCCACCAGTGGTGCCTTTTATGTGGTGTAGGCTTTTTATCTTTTTCAAAAATCATGGTTAGTGAGCGATAATTTACAGATAGTAAATTTAGCCTCCTTAAGAATACAATTCTCTGCATTTTGACAGACATACACAGCCAGGTAACTACTACCCTCCCCTAGTCAGGACCCCGGCCCCTCACAATCATTGTTCCTATTTCTCTCCCTGTAGCTCTGCCTTTTCCAGGAGTGAACCCAAATGGTATGTACGGCTTCTTGCACTTGGCGCCTGCTTTTGAGAGTCCTCCATGCTGTTGTACTTTGGTTTTGGTACCATGATGCAGTCATTTCAGCCTGGATGAGGCGCAGTTTGATTATCCATTCACCAGGTGGTGCTTGCAGTGTTTGGCAACTGTGACTAAAGCTATTACAAACATTTGCTCTTATGTCATTCTGTGGCTATAAATTTTCGTTTCTCTTAGGAAAATATATAGGGAATGCTGACTCATATGGTAACGTATGTTCAGATTGGAAGAAGCTACGTAGCCTGTCCTCCTAAGCAGGAGTACCATTTTGTATTCCCACCAGCACTGTATGAAAATTCCAGTTAATCCATATGTTCACAAGCTTTTAATTTAAAAAACCTTAGTCATTGTTTTGGGCACGTGGTGACGTTTAATTGTGGTATTAATCTGCATTTTTTTTTTTTTTTTTTTTTAGAGACAGAGTCTCACTTTATTGCCCTCGGTAGAGTGCCGTGGTATCACACAGCTCACAGCAACCTGGGCTTAGTCAATTCTCTTGCTTCAGCCTCCCGAGTAGGTGGGACTATAGGCACCCGCCACAGCGCCTGGCTATTTTTTTGTTGCAGTTTGGCCAGGGCTGGGTTTGAACCCGCCGCCGTTTGTATAGAGGCCGGCGCCCTACTCACTGAGCCACAGGTGCCGCCCAATCTGCATTTTCTAATGCTGCCTCTTTTTGGAGAAGTGTGTGCTTAACTATGTTGTTCACTTTTTTAAAATTAAGCTTTTATGACATAATTTGAAGAGTTCTTTATTGTAGGTGTCTTATAAATCAGATGTGTATTTTTATAATGTTTTTCCCTTGTCTGTGGCTTGTCATTATTTCCTAAATACTGCCTTTTAAAGACAGGAAATTTTAGCACTGGCCACAGTGGCTCACACCTGTAATCCTAGCACTTTGGGAGACTAAGGTGGGATGATCAGTTCAGGCCAGGAGTTTGAGACCAGCCTGAGCAAGAGTAAAACTATGTCTCCACACACATAAAAAATAGAAAAATTAGCTGGGTGTAGTGGCGGGTGCCTATAGACCCAGCTATTCAGGAGGCTGAGGCGGGAGAATTGCTTGAGCCCAGGAGTTTGCAGTTGCTGTGAGCTATGATGATGCCACTGGGCCTCACTCTGGGCAGAGAAGTAAACCTCTATCTAAAAAACAAACACATTTTAAATTATTTTCATGATATCCATGATTTCATGAGTTTTTTCTTGTACATACAAATACAACTGATTTTTATATAGTGACCGTATGTCCTATAACCTTGATAAGTCTTTCAATTCTAGTAGATGTTGAGTAGATTTTTAGTCTGTTGATATGGTAACTTACATTGATGGATTTTTTTTCTTCAATGTTGAGCCAATCCTGCATTTGTGAGGTAAACCATAATTCGTTATGTATTATGTGTATTCATCATGTATTATGGCTTACTATATTGATCAATTTGATACTAATTTTTTGTTAAGAATTTTTGCATCTGTCTGTGAGAGATGTTTATAATTTTCTTGTAATATGTTTGTCTAGTTTTGGTGCTGGGGTAATGCTGGTTTTAGAGTGAATGGTGAAGTGTTCCTGTCTGTTTTCTGGAAAAGCTTGCATAGAATTAATATTACTTCTTTTTTTTGTTTATTTTTTTTTTCCTACTTGCTTCCACAGTATTAATTCTTTTTTGACTAGTAGAATGCACCAGTGAAACAATGTAGGTCTAGATTTGTGCTGTTTTATCTTGTTCTCATGGTAAGATTTTAAGTATAAATAACACTTTCTTTTTTTTTTTTTGGCCGGGGCTGGGTTTGAACCCGCCACCTTCTATACATTGGGGCTGGCACCCTATCCCTTTGAGCCACAGGTGCTGCCCAAATAATACTTTCTTTTAACAGATACAGGGCTGCTTAGTTTACTTACTCTTGAGTGAGCTTTGGTATTTTGTGTCTTTCAATGGATTTGTTCCAGTCAACCACATTTCCAAATTTATTGGCATGAGGTCGTCCTTAACATCTCCTTATCCTTTAAGTTCTGTAGCTTCTGTGCTGATATCCTCTCTTTGATGACTGATATTGGAATTTTTGTGTTTTTTTCTTCTTGATCAAGATAGCAAGAGGATTATCAATTTTATTAATTAATCTCTGTGAAGAACCAGCTTTTGGTTTCACTGATTTCCTCTAGTATGTTTTTCTGCTCCTGTCTTTGTCAGTCCTTCCTTTGCTTATTTTCAGTTTAATTTACTCTTTCTAATTTTTAAGGTGGGTGCTTAGACAAATACTATATTTCCATTTCCCCATCCCAACCTTTGATAGTTCTCATTTGTTTTACTTTCACGTGTGTTGTGATGCAGAATACAATATCTTTGCTTTAAACAGTCTACTTTTAAAAATGTGTGTCTCTGTGTACTTATTACTTATGGCCTTCACTCCCTCTTTTAGATAAGGGTTATCTGGTATTTTTCTTCTGCCTAAAAGAGCATTTTTGAGGATTTTTGGTAGTGCAGGGCTGCTCAGGATGAATTCTGTCATTGCTGAATATTGACTTCTTGACTTAACAATTCTAGCATTTTAAGGATGTCACTCTGCTGCCTTCTGGCTTGCATTTTTTTCTTGTGAGAAGTTAGTGGTAATTCTTTGTTCCATTTTATGCAATGCGCATTTTTTTTCCGGGCTGCTTTCAAGATTTTCTCCTCACTGTTTTCAGCAGTTTGATTATAATGTGTTTTGAAGTGGTTTTCTTTTTATCTCACTGAGGGTTGATTGAGTTTTATTGAGCTATTTGGGTCTGTGAGTTGTAATTTTCATCAAATTTAAAAACAATTTAAATTTAACCAATATTTGTTTCTTAATCCCTTCCTGGGACTCCGGTTTTTTATGTATTATCTATGGATGTATCTCGTGGATTATCGCTACTTGTGAGTTACATCTGCCTTGGGTCACAGGTCCCTCTCACTTCTCTTTCTGAGCTTCATTTTGGACACTTTCTGTTTCTGCAGTACCTGCTGGGCTGTCAACCCCATCCAGTGAATTTTTAATCTCAGATATCATGTTTTCTGGCTATTGATGTTCAGTTGGTTCCTTTCTCCCAGTTATCCATTTCTTTCCTCATTACGTTCCTATGTGTTCCTGTGTCCTCTAACCCTCGGCATTTCTGTGTTGCAGGGGGCGGCGTCTCCATCTGTAGCCGGGTCCCCTGTCTCTCTGCCTCCTGGCTCTGCTTTCACCAACTTCTGTCCCTGTCTGTCTGCCTCTCCCAGGCCAGTTGCCTGGGAACGAGTTTCACATGTGCCTGGTGTCGGGCTGGTAAATGCCACGTTTTTGTCCTTCATACACTTCACCCTTGATGGGCACACTAGGGCTGTGGGCCACATCCTACAGTGTCAGTACAGCCCTCAAACTGAGAATGGTTTTTACATTTTTAAAGAGCTATAAAAAAGCAAAATAAAACATAGAATACATGAAAGGATTCTGTGGCCAAAAGCCTGCAGTACTCTCGAGTGCTTTACAGAAAAAAACTCGATGGCCCTGACCTGCAAGGTCATCTCCTCAAGACAACCTTATTCCTGCCTTTTAAGTTTAAAATTTGCATAGGATCTAATTTCCAGTGAGCTGTAAATATTGGCATTTATTTAATACCAATAAAAATATTGGTATTACTTTTTAAAATGTTTTCAGTATGGAATCTAAATACCATAGGTATGCCCACCATCATATGTTTTTTATCATCATCATCATCATTATTATTATGAACAAGTTCTTTTTCAATGGTTGGAAATTTTTCATTGCTACTTTTTCTCCTGGCACTCATATTTTTATTTCGCTTGTTCCCTAGAATTTCATCTTAGCATAAACATTTTTATATTTATAGGTCACTCTTTCATACCCTTCTGTAACTGGATAGACAGACAGATAAATTTAACCACTTTAAAATTTCCTGAACAATAAGATTCTTAAGTGTCAAACGTTTCTTTTGCACGGTTGTTCAATTGTTTGTGTGGGTTCCTGACTTCTGGTTCTCCTTCTTTGTCTCCGGCCAGCCTGCCTCGGCCTCATCTCTAGCCCCTCTAAGTGGAGGCTCAGGGCTTTATCGTGTCTTTGGATCTCCACAGCCAGTTCCCAGGTGACCTTGCCATTTTACAACACTAGAATGCTGCGTTTATACACCAAGCGGCTCCCACACTGCTCTCGCCAGCCTGACCTCTCCCTGCCCTCAAAAAGGTCTGCCAGCTGCGCACTTGACACTTCCCCTCGGACGTTGACTCAGCATCTTCCTGTGTCCGGTGTTGACCTTCCTGCATTTGTGCCCTCTGCGGTCCTTCTATCTTCATGGTGGCAGATCTGCCATTTCCACTGCCAAGTGAAAGATCTTAGAAGTTTTTTGCTTCCTTTCTTTTGCCCGCCTCATGCCTAATCTGTCAGCAAATTTTGGTGTTGCTAGCGACCTTCAAAGTTTATCTACTTCACCTGCTCCCACTCTGGTCCTAACCACCATCATCTTTCATCTGGGTGATGCAACAGCTACCCCCAAGTGGGGGTCCTGGCCTCCCTCTGCTCTGACCCCTCTTGTGGCCCATCTTGGGATCCAAGCAAGTGTACTCACAGGGCCTTCAGGGCTGGCCGCAGTGTGCACCTCTCCCTCTTTGGCCTCGGCTCCCCTTTGCCTGCCTCTCTCTCTGACCACACTGGCTTCTTTGGAGCTCATAGGACCTTCCAGCCTTTTGCCAGCTCCCTTTACTTCCCCCACCTGGATCATCCCTCCCCTGATACCCTCCTTTTCCAAGTCGGAGCTCTCTCTGCCCTCCCTGTTCACACAGCCCTCCTGTATTTTTTTTCTTTTCCCTTCCACTAGAATGTATAGTTCACAAAGGCAGGAATTGGCTGTTGTTGTTGAGTCACAGTGCCCACAACAGTGTCTGGCACATTGTAGGCACTCATCAAACATTTGTGGAATAAATAATGAATTGAAGCAAAATTTGATATATTTTTAAAAATACCTACCTAATGCCTTGCTGTTATAGTGCGACAACCAGTGCTTTTTGTCCCTGGGGATGTGTCCATGCCTGGGGCAGTGCGTCCTAGAAAGAGGAGAGCCTAGAGGCAGGCCTTCTTTCACAGGTGGGAGAGGCAGTGAGGGAGTGGGCAGGGCGAGCTGGCGTGGCTGCTTGGCCTCGAGGGCATTGTCCATGGATTTGTTTAGGAGATTGGCCATCTAGAATCCAGAAATAGGTTCTGTGAAAGTGGTTTGTGCCCACATGCCCTTGTGAAGGTTTGTTTCCCAGGGTTACCTGTAGCCTCCTTTTAAGACACCGTTATGAGGTTCCTTGAAGATAGGAGGGAGTTAGCCAACACATTATAATGGCCGAATGGAGGCCAAGCTGGCTGATTAGAGCTGAATGCCAGAAAGTTTCCCTGCTGCATCTCATTTTTGTGTGTTAAAACTCAGTTATTTGAGAAGAAGGATGCTTTTGGCCCCAGAAGCTGTGGACAGTGTTAACATAGCATCGTTCTGTCTGGGCTTGAACTCGGTGCTTTGGGCTGTGGCTCACACCATGTTTACAGACGCACTAACTGAGCCCTTCCCCTGCCAGCTCCGGAGGTGGGTGCACTGCAGGGCTGGGTGCAGACAGGGAATCAGAAGTCACCTGCAGCGTTCTTAGGTTCCATGTCAGTCTGTCCTTCCCAGCTGCCTTGTAAGTTGGACTATAGGAATTCAATGACAAGTAAGCAGACTTGATCAGGGCTAAAATCTGTGTGGCTTTAAAGAGAAAAAAAGGACTAACTTAGGAGCAAAGAATTTTCATGAGAGATTTGTTTCTTGAGAGGGAAAATAATTAGAACCGTGTATTCTCAGTTTCCAGTGAGTTGAGAGAAGATTTAACCCTAATAATTACGAAATGGGAACTTGACTGGGGCAGAGGGAGTGTGATGACTCCAGAACCATGGTAGACCAAGCGACATCTTTGAAACTGGTAGGCAGCAGAGTTGAAGCCACGTAAACAGTGAAGTGGAAAGCCGACCAGAGAAGTACAGTGCAGCAGGACGGAGCGCCTGGAGCGCAGTGTGAGGAGACCTGGGTCTCACGTGAACAGTAGTCCTTCCTGAGGAAGAGGGCACAGAACCAAGACAGCAGCTCCCAGAGGGGACTGTGGTTTGCAGAGCTAAGGCTGACATGGGGTCTCTGCACCACAGCAGTCAATGTGAGAGCACACGAGCCCTTCAGTGAACAAGGTGTGCTCTGAGATTATCACTTATTAGAAAAGTTCTCATATCTGGAGTTAAAAGTTTTCCCTAACAAGTATTTTCTCCAAAGAACTTATGCTGTCAGCCACAAATCCAAGTGTATTTATAAAAATTAGAAATATATGTACCAAGTAAGTGGAGAAGACAGAATAAAAAGTATTCTGCCTTCTTCTGTACAACAGAATAAACTCCAGGTGAGCGAACGAGATGATTAAATGTGCTCTATAAAGCAGAAAATTACTAGGGAGGGAGGGGTATTTGTATAAATGTGGTTGGGAAAGACCTTTTTTACGCATGATACCCAAGACAGGAACCCAGAAGAAAGAACAGCTTCTGCAAAATGGGAAACTAGTGTTGAGAGACAACAAAATGAAAAGGCAGACAGCGGGTGAGGGGAACTTTTAACAAATCTAAAACAGATGAAGCAAAGGCTAATTTTCTTAAGAGCTTTTTTATATTGATAGTTAAAAGACAAATACCTTAGTAAAAGAAGAGTTAAAGAACATTGATCATTCAATTCTTACAAAAAATACAAATGACCAATATAATATGAAATACTCTGCAACCTCACTAGTATTCATCAGATAACGTAAAAGAAAAGAGACTTAGACTGTATTTCTCTATAAATTGTATGTCTCTTCTGTCAAACTGGCAAAGAATAAAGACCTTAGGGTCCAGGTAATGCTGGTGCTAACTGGTGGACAGCATAAATGTTGATGTGGTCTCAAAACTCTTTAAGGAATAGAATTTTTTAGTGATGATTTGAGACTAACAACTTGCTAAATGTTCATTTTGTGGGAAAAGTTTAGGAAAAGATATAAGATTTAATATTGCTCATTTATTACCATGGTGATAAATATTTTGGGGGAAGTTGAAACTTCATTTTAAAGATGGTGTGAATTCTGTCCCATTTGAAAGGTGAGAATAATTTAATTCCAGGGAGGCTTTCCAGGCTCATCCCTGCCAGAGTGCCCTCTGCTGGTGGCAGCCCTGGTCATCCTGCATGCTCACCAGCCTGAATTTCAAGAGGGCCCTAAGGCAGCCAACACTCTCTGGGTGACTGCTGTGTCCCCAAGGCCTAAAACCACACCCTGTGGAGGGTGTGTGCTGAGTCAGTGTTTGTGGAGGGCCTGTCAGCTATTTACCAGGCCCTGGGCATACAGCATTTGGCTCTAGTCAGCACCTTGTCATCGCCTGAGAACTGACATTCAGGGGAGAAGAACAATAAGCAGATGAAATTGCTTATGTAGTGAGAGGTGTTAGGAGGAGAAGGGCCTCAGGACATGTTCAGAATAGGCAGGTGTGAAGTTGCTCCTGCCCTTCTCCGAGGGAGACGCAGCAGGCAGGTGATTGTGGATCCTGCCCCTGCCCACTGTGCCCGGGGAGACCCGCAGCAGGCAGGTGACAGTGTGGATCCTGCCCCTGCCCACTGTGCCTGGGAGACCCACTGCAGGCAGGTGACAGTGTGGATCCTGCCCCTGCCCACTGTGCCCGGGGAGACCCGCAGCAGGCAGGTGACAGTGTGGATCCTGCCCCTGCCCACTGTGCCCGGGGAGACCCGCAGCAGGCAGGTGACAGTGTGGATCCTGCCCCTGCCCACTGTGCCTGGGAGACCCACTGCAGGCAGGTGACAGTGTGGATCCTGCCCCTGCCCACTGTGCCTGGGAGACCCGCAGCAGGCAGGTGACAGTGTGGATCCCGCCCCTGCCCACTGTGCCTGGGAGACCCACTGCAGGCAGGTGACAGTGTGGATCCTGCCCCTGCCCACTGTGCCTGGGAGACCCGCAGCAGGCAGGTGACAGTGTGGATCCTGCCCCTGCCCACTGTGCCTGGGAGACCCGCAGCAGGCAGGTGACAGTGTGGATCCTGCCCCTGTCCACTGTGCCCGGGGAGACCCGCAGCAGGCAGGTGACAGTGTGGATCCTGCCCCTGCCCACTGTGCCTGGGAGACCCGCAGCAGGCAGGTGACAGTGTGGATCCTGCCCCTGTCCACTGTGCCCGGGGAGACCCGCAGCAGGCAGGTGACAGTGTGGATCCCGCCCCTGCCCACTGTGCCTGGGAGACCCACTGCAGGCAGGTGACAGTGTGGATCCTGCCCCTGCCCACTGTGCCTGGGGAGACCCGCAGCAGGCAGGTGACTATGGATCCCACCCCTGCCCACTGTGCCTGGGAGACCCACTGCAGGCAGGTGACAGTGTGGATCCCGCCCCTGCCCACTGTGCCTGGGAGACCCACTGCAGGCAGGTGACAGTGTGGATCCCGCCCCTGCCCACTGTGCCTGGGAGACCCGCAGCAGGCAGGTGACAGTGTGGATCCTGCCCCTGCCCACTGTGCCTGGGAGACCCGTAGCAGGCAGGTGACAGTGTGGATCTTGCCCCTGCCCACTGTGCCTGGGGAGACCCTCAGCAGGCAGGTGACTATGGATCCCACCCCTGCCCACTGTGCCTGGGGAGACCCGCAGCAGGCAGGTGACTATGGATCCCACCCCTGCCCACTGTGCCTGGGGAGACCCGCAGCAGGCAGGTGACAGTGTGGATCCCACCCCTGCCCACTGTGCCTGGGGAGACCCGCAGCAGGCAGGTGACAGTGTGGATCCCGCCCCTGCCCATTGTGCCTGGGGAGACCCACAGCAGGCAGGTGACAGTGTGGATCCTGCCCCTGCCCATTGTGCCTGGGGAGACCCGCAGCAGGCAGGTGACAGTGTGGATCCTGCTCCTGCCCATTGTGCCTGGGGAGACCCACAGCAGGCAGGTGACAGTGTGGATCCTGCCCCTGCCCATTGTGCCTGGGGAGACCCGCAGCAGGCAGGTGACAGTGTGGATCCCACCCCTGCCCACTGTGCCTGGGAGACCCACTGCAGGCAGGTGACAGTGTGGATCCTGCCCCTGCCCACTGTGCCTGGGGAGACCCGCAGCAGGCAGGTGACTATGGATCCCACCCCTGCCCACTGTGCCTGGGGAGACCCGCAGCAGGCAGGTGACAGTGTGGATCCCACCCCTGCCCACTGTGCCTGGGGAGACCCGCAGCAGGCAGGTGACAGCGTGGATCCCGCCCCTGCCCATTGTGCCTGGGGAGACCCACAGCAGGCAGGTGACAGTGTGGATCCTGCCCCTGCCCATTGTGCCTGGGGAGACCCACTGCAGGCAGGTGACAGTGTGGATCCCGCCCCTGCCCATTGTGCCTGGGGAGACCCACTGCAGGCAGGTGACAGTGTGGATCCTGCCCCTGCCCACTGTGCCCGGGGAGACCCACTGCAGGCAGGTGACAGTGTGGATCCTGCCCCTGCCCACTGTGCCCGGGGAGACCCACTGCAGGCAGGTGACAGTGTGGATCCTGCCCCTGCCCACTGTGCCTGGGAGACCCGCAGCAGGCAGGTGACAGTGTGGATCCCGCCCCTGCCCATTGTGCCTGGGAGACCCACAGCAGGCAGGTGACAGTGTGGATCCCGCCCCTGCCCACTGTGCCTGGGAGACCCGCAGCAGGCAGGTGACAGTGTGGATCCTGCCCCTGCCCACTGTGCCTGGGAGACCCACAGCAGGCAGGTGACTGTGGAGGGAGCAGTTTCTTTGGGTCCAGTCCGGAGCTCCCTCACATGCCTGCATTTGGTGAAGGCACCAAGGAGCGCTGCAGGCAGGTTTTAAATCTTAATTCTCTGTGTTTGCCATATCCTAACATAGTATTTGCTTTTTCTTTCCTTTTTTTTAATTTAAAGGATTTTTTTGTTTTGTTTTTGTGTTTTTTGATAGATGAGGGTTACTACCAGGGTGGAAAGTTTCAGTTTGAAACTGAAGTCCCCGATGCGTACAACATGGTGGTGAGTAGCCTCGTCGGCCTGTGGGTGGGGAGCCTGTGGCTGGTGCCCACTGCTGTCTTGCCCAAGCCCTGTCCTCCAGGTGTGTCCACATGTGGCTGAGCACTAAATTCAGTGTTTCTGTGGTGAATGTCACGCATCAGCAATATTGAGTATCAGTTGAAAAATTTATTTATTCAACAAATACATGTGAGTACTCTGTGCCGGGCAGTCTGCCTGCGTATGTGATGTGAAGTGTTGAAGTCTGATACTGAAGAGAAGAAACATTTTATTTAAGACTATAGCTTTGTTTTTGGTATGAGAAAATATATATTTTAGAATTTCAGAGAGCACTAATTTGTAATTACCAAGTGATTTATGCTCATAGATCTGTGTTAATCCCTCAAAGACCCTTCCAGGTAATGATTATACTACCACATTCTATCTTTGCTTTTGAGAAACTTGCAGACCAACTCGGGAGGTGGGGTAAAGTGTAGAAAGTTGGTGAAGTAATAAAAGTGGTGAGTAGGAGAGAGTAGAGATATTGATGATAGAAAACTCATTTTGGGGAATTCAGAGAAAGAAAAGAAATGACCATTTTTGGAAAGTAGTTGAGGGCAGTTAAGCTTTTAAGCAGAAATAGAATGTCTGGTGTCCCTATGTGGTCCAGAATCTTTGGCAGGTGTTCTGGGTGACAGTGTGACCATGAGAACTCTCAGTCCCCTGAAGGCAAGAGGACCAGGTCAGCTTGAGTGAAGAGCTGGGGTGGGGGAGGGATGGGGTGAGGTGAGAAAACTCAGACTTGGGTGCTGTGTCGGGCATTTTCAGTGTGGCAGTGAGAAGCCGTTGAAGATTCTGAACAACTGCACACAGCCCTGAGCAGGGCCTCAGTGACCAGTGCGGCTGGTCTCTGCCTGAACTTACTGTTACTTATGTGTGTACTACACACATGTGCACATGTCCCCATGATATTTTCTACCTCTCCGGGCCCCTCGAACAGGAAAGAAAATTCTGAAGGTGGCATAATGAGAAAGTTGTCTCCTTAGCCTGCTGGCCTCATTAATGGCTGGCAGCGTGTGTGCTTCCCACCGCCTGACAAGTGGAGCTGTCCCTTGACCTCAGCCACTAGGGTTGAGTTCAGCGGCTGCAACAACTTTTTTTTTGAGTCAAAGCTTACTCTGTAGAAACTGATCTTTTTTACTGGGCTACTGTATTAAAAGTTCTTTTTGAACTGTAACTATGGGCATGGGGAAGAGTGAGCAGTCCAAGAAAACACCTTTACTTTTTAGGCAAATTTGGGAAAATACATTATATATTTCAGGTTTTTGTCCATCCATCCAGCTCCCCACTAAAGCTTCCATCCTTTCAAATAACAGCTGAGAGACAGCAGGCAGCGTGCTGTGTGCTATCTTGGCTGAGAGGTTTGGTTTAAGTACAGGTATTTAGAATTTGGGGCTTATTTATTGGTTTCTGGAAACAACCAAGTGTACAGCATTTGCAATTCTAGACTTGCCATAGGCCACATAGGCCATCTGTGTGGATTATGATCAAAAGTAAGAACGTTAAAGTTGAAGAGGGTGAGTGGGTGACACAGGGCTTCCCAAGAGCTGGGGGAGGGAGTGTGGCACAGGCTGAGAAGCTTTCCAGACAAGCCTCGAGACATCGGACTACCATCGCTTCAGGTACACTGGGCATCATTTAGCAATGGAGCTTCTTGTTCTTATAGGAAGAGAGCAGGATGTGAGATACACCACGAACACAGGCACCTGCTGACCGCCCTGTGCCAGCTGTCTTTGCTGACGTCACTTTATTCCTTTTTTCACTGGGTGACCTTAATAGTTGCATATTTATACATCAGGAGGGTAGAGTTCAGACAGGTAATGTTAAAACTACCCTGGTTAGCTTTGCCGGTGTAGATGGCTGAATGCTTCAGCTGGTTCACGTCCGGGGCTGGCCTTTCCTTCTGTGCCAGGTGGTGATGAAATGTCTATCATTCTGTCCTGTCCCATAAGCGATTTCAAGAAATGGAGAGATGAGACAATGGAGTACAGAGTGGTTAGGAAGATTTGGTAATTGGTTACTGTCAGAGTGTAGTCGAGGGTGAAATTTGGATTGTCCCCGTGGGTATCTTCTCTCTTGGTCGTCCACTCTTCAGCCCTGCCCCCAGGCCCCACGGAAAAGCAGAAACACTTCATCCCTGCAGCCATTCTCAAGTTCTGAGTGCAGCATTGACTTTTAGCTTTGTTATGGTGATCTAACATTTTTATATTTTCATTGCCCTCTCCCTTGGAAGCTTCTAAATGATGGGCTGGTCACATTTCATCGGGAGCAAAACCCCTGTCCTCAAGCCCAGAAGCACTGAGAAAAGCCAGCAGGTGGCTCTGGACTGGACCCGGCTCCTGTCCTGTTTGACCCTCCCTTCCTCTCTGCCTCTTGTCCAGGCCTGTGTGGGGCAACTTCCTTAGTGCCAGGCCAGTGTATGTGAGGAGTCTCGAGGGGACCACTAGAAGAAGTACTTAGTTGGATACAAAAATGGGTGCATTTCCATGTGTACGGCTATGCTTTTTACCTCCAGAACTCTGTCAGTGTCTGCCCACTAGGCTGTGGGCGTCTTCCCTGCTCAGTGCAGGCTTGTGCTCTTGTTCTCACGCTGGGTGAGAACACACATCTGTCCTGGGGTGACCCTGTCTATCCTCCACAAACTTCACATTATGGAAAGCAGACTGCACTTGCCCATCATGTGAGATGTGTAGGTACAGGTATTTGGCGTAGGGATTGAGAGAGCAAGCTCTGAGGGAACCACGCTGACTGGCAGGAGACATGGCCCACGTCCAGCCTGAGCCCCTGGAGGGCTGGGGGCACTCCTGGGGTGCATCGGCCTCCTTGCCATGACTTTTCTGGTAAGATTTCTGTACTTCATGAGGACATTTTTAAACCCCTGTTATAATTCCTACAATGAAGTTCTGTTATTAAGATTGTAAATTGCAAAACTTCTAATCATTATTTTAGAATAAACTTTTAAAAGAAAAATAGTAATTTAATATGCCCCCCTATACCAGCAGTTAAAATTAAAATCCCCTCCCCCCTTTTTTTCTTTTGCTTTATCCCTGAATTTCACCTCCTGGCCTGAGGTCTGCCTGCTAAGCTGTCAGTCTAGAAACTGGCCATGCTGGCTCTTGCTGAGCTCCCGCAGCGGCCAGGCTCTGTCAGACGCTGGGGGCCAGAGGAGTACAGTTGGCAGCTTTTTAAGGACTGCAGTCTCCTAGAAGACAGATGGAGCCACGCTGGTGAGCCCAGGTGGTGACGTGGTGGTGGCAATCCCTCAGGGTGTGGAGATGCCCAGAGGAGAGGCCCATGATGCAGCTCTAGTAGCTCTGGGCAGGGTAGGGGGGCTTCAGCCCAGGCACCACCTCGCCTACGGTATCACAGGGTCCCCGTGTGTGCTGGCTGCTAACTGGCTAGTAAAGGGGATGTAATTTTTGTTCCTTGACTGTTTCCTCCTAGAAGTGACAGATGTCACATCCCCTTGATGCTGTTGCCAAATCAAGTATCATGGCCATAGCCAGCCTACAGGGGAGGAGGAAGGGCAGCCCTGCCACTTGGCCTGAGGAGAGCCAGGGACATCGTCAAACAGCAGGAATGATGGCCACAAGTACACCTGAACCTCCCCTTGCCCTCTTCTTTTTATGTAATTTACTATACTTTGTAGGAAATTGAGAAAGTTTGCTATGCAAAAATAGAGTATTTATCACCTGGGACCTCCCCACCAGACATAATCACCACGATGTTTTAATGGACCTACAGAACACATAACCTGGTAACTTGAGAGTGTTCTGGTTATTAATATCATAGCTACGTGATGTCACAGCCAGTATCACATTATGTGTCAATAATAAGGGTGGTCCATCATGATGGTTTCATGGTTTTAAACCAGTCTTTTATCATCATTTGGTCTTTGATTGACCAGTTTTTTGACAGTATAAACCAGATTTTCTGTTAAGGGCCAAGTAATAAATATTTTATGCTCTAGGGACCACATATGGTCTCTGCTCCATTTTTTTTTTTTAAACCTTTTAAAAATGCAAAAGCCAATCTTTGACTATGGGAAAACAGGCCTGATATGGATTTGTTCTGTGGGCTGTGGTTTGCTGCCCCTAGAATAGAGCTGTAAGGTGTGCCCAAGACACACATCTTGTGTCTGTCTACTTCTTTCCTTTGCATAAATTCTTAGAAGTGGCATTATGGGTATTGAGTAATTGATGCTCCATTTTAAGGCTCTTGATAAATCCTATTAAATTATTCTCCAGGCTGCTTGTGGTGGCTCATGCCTGTAATCCTAGCACTTTGGGAGACTGAGGCAAGAGGATTACTTGAGGCCAGGAGTTTAAGACCAGCCTGAGCAACATGTCAAGACCCCCAACTCTACAAAAAATAAGAAAGTTAGCCAGGTGTGTGGTACGACCTGTCGTTGTAGCTATTCAGGAGGCTCAGCAGGAAGATCACTTGAGCCCAGGGATTTGAGATGGTTGTGAGCTATGAGGCTGTCACTGTACTCTAGCCTGGGTGACGGAGTGAGACCCTGTCTCAAAAAAAAACCCACCCATCAGAGAGGTTATACCAGTTGGTGTTCTCACCATCAGTATTGGAAAATTTCCTTTCCCTAAACTCTCCCCAAGCTGAATTTATTTTTTTGGATGTGAGGGTCTCACTGTGTTGCTCAGGTGGGTCTTAAACTCCTGGGCTCAAGCAATCCTTCTGCCTCAGCCTCTCAAGTAGCTGGGATGTCAGGTCTGAGCCACCAGATACTTATACAAATAGAATATTTTTATTCTTTTTTTCTTTTTGCTATTTTGGAAGAAAATGGTGTCTCATTTGGTATCCAGTTGTCATTTGAAATTTCATTTCCTAAGAAGGATGTTGAATATTACTTCCTACTTATTATTTATATATATATATATATATATATATTTTTTTTTTTTTTTTATTGTTGGGGATTCATTGAGGGTACAATAAGCCAGTTACACTGGTTGCAATTGTTAGGTAAAGTCCCTCTTGCAATCATGTCTTACCCCCATAAAGTGTGACACACACTAAGGCCCCACCCCCCTCCCTCCATCCCTCTTTCTGCTCCCCCCCCCATAACCTTAATTGTCATTAATTGTCCTCATATCAAGATTGAGTACATAGGATTCATGCTTCTCCATTCTTGTGATGCTTTACTAAGAATAATGTCTTCCACTTCCATCCAGGTTAATACGAAGGATGTAAAGTCTCCATTTTTTTTAATGGCTGAATAGTATTCCATGGTATACATATACCACAGCTTGTTAATCCATTCCTGGGTTGGTGGGCATTTAGGCTGTTTCCACATTTTGGCGATTGTAAATTGAGCTGCAATAAACAGTCTAGAGTAAGTGTCCTTATGATAAAAGGATTTTTTTCCTTCTGGGTAGATGCCCAGTAATGGGATTGCAGGATCGAATGGGAGGTCTAGGTTGAGTGCTTTGAGGTTTCTCCATACTTCCTTCCAGAAAGGTTGTACTAGTTTGCAGTCCCACCAGCAGTGTAAAAGTGTTCCCTTCTCTCCACATCCACGCCAGCATCTGCAGTTTTGAGATTTTGTGATGTGGGCCATTCTCACTGGGGTTAGATGATATCTCAGGGTTGTTTTGATTTGCATTTCTCTAATATATAGAGATGATGAACATTTTTTCATGTGTTTGTTAGCCATTCGTCTGTCATCTTTAGAGAAAGTTCTATTCATGTCTCTTGCCCATTGATATATGGGATTGTTGGCTTTTTTCATGTGGATTAATTTGAGTTCTCTATAGATCCTAGTTATCAAGCTTTTGTCTGATTGAAAATATGCAAATATCCTTTCCCATTGTGTAGGTTGTCTCTTTGCTTTGGTTATTGTCTCCTTAGCTGTACAGAAGCTTTTCAGTTTAATGAAGTCCCATTTGTTTATTTTTGTTGTTGTTGCAATTGCCATGGCAGTCTTCTTCATGAAGTCTTCCCCCAGGCCAATATCTTCCAGTGTTTTTCCTATGCTTTCTTTGAGGATTTTTATTGTTTCATGCCTTAAATTTAAGTCCTTTATCCATCTTGAATCAATTTTTGTGAGTGGGGAAAGGTGTGGGTCCAGTTTCAGTCTTTTACATGTAGACATCCAGTTCTCCCAACACCATTTATTGAATAGGGAGTCTTTCCCCCAAGGTAAGTTCTTGTTTGGTTTATCGAAGATTAGGTGGTTGTAAGATGTTAGTTTCATTTCTTGGTGTTCAATTCGATTCCAAGTGTCTATGTCTCTGTTTTTGTGCCAGTACCATGCTGTCTTGACCACTATGGCTTTGTAGTACAGACTAAATCTGGTATGCTGATGCCCCCAGCTTTATTTTTGTTACTAAGAACTGCCTTAGCTATACGGGGTTTTTTCCGGTTCCATACAAAACGCAGAATCATTTTTTCCAAATCTTGAAATTACGATGTAGGTACTTTGATAGGAATGGCATTGAATAGGTAGATTGCTTTGGGAAGTATAGACATTTTAACAATGTTGATTCTTCCCATCCATGAGCATGGTATGTTCTTCCATTTGTTAATATCCTCTGCTATTTCCTTTCTGAGGATTTCATAGTTTTCTTTATAGAGGTCCTTCACCTCCTTCGTTAGGTATATTCCTAGGTATTTCATTTTCTTTGAAACTATGGTGAAGGGAGTTGTGTCCTTAATTAGCTTCTCATCCTCACTGTTATTGGTGTATACAAAGGCTACTGACTTGTGGACATTGATTTTATATCCTGAAACATTACTGTATTTTTTGATGACTTCTAGGAGTCTTGTGGTTGAGTCTTTGGGGTTCTCTAAGTATAAGATCATGTTGTCAGCAAAGAGGGAGAGTTTGACCTCCTCCGCTCCCATTTGGATTCCCTTTATTTCCTTGTCTTACCTAATTGTATTGGCTAGAACTTGCAGCACTACGTTGAATAGTAAAGGTGACAGAGGACAACCTTGTCTGCTTCCAGTTCTAAGAGGAAAAGCTTTGAGTTTTACTCCATTCAGTAAAATATTGGCTGTGGGTTTGTCATAGATAGCTTCAATCAGTTTTAGAAAGGTGCCACCTATGCCTATACTCTTCAGTGTTCTAATTAGAAAAGGATGCTGGATTTTATCAAATGCTTTTTCTGCATCTATTGAGAGGATCATGTGATCTTTATTTTTGCCTCTGTTAATATGGTGGATAACGTTTATAGACTTGCGTATGTTAAACCAGCCTTGCATCCCTGGGATGAAGCCTGCTTGATCATGATGAATGACTTCTTTGATGATAAGCTGTAATCTATTGGCTAGGATTTTGTTGAGAATTTTTGCGTCTATGTTCATGAGTGAAATTGGTCTGAAATTCTCCTTTTTGTTTGGGTCTTTTTCTGGTTTTGGTATCAGGGTGATGTTCGCTTCATAGAATGTGTTGGGGAAGATTCCTTCTTCCTCAATTTTTTGGAATAATTTCTGCAGTACAGGAATAAGCTCTTCCTTGAAGGTTTGATAGAATTCTGGAGTGAAGCCATCTGGACCAGGGCATTTTTTAGTTGGAAGCTTTTTTATTGTTTCTTTGATCTCAGTGCTTGAAATTGGTCTGTTCAGGAGGTCTATTTCTTCCTGGATAAGTCTAGGGAGAGGGTGTGATTCTAAATATTGATCCATTTCCTTCACATTGTCAAATTTCTGAGCATAGAGTTTCTGGTAGTATTCAGAGATGATCTCTTGTATCTCTGTGGGATCAGTTGTTATTTCCCCTTTATTGTTTCTGATTGAGGTTACTAGAGATTTTACTTTTCTGTTTCTAGTTAGTCTGGGCAATGGTTTATCTACTTTATTTATTTTTTCAAAAAACCAACTCCTTGTTTCATTAATTTTGTGAATGATTCTTTGTTTTCAATTTCATTGATCTCTGATTTGATTTTGGATATTTCTTTTCTTCTACTGAGTTTAGGCTTAGATTGTTCTTCTTTTTCCAATTCCATAAGATCTCTTGTGAGATTGTTGATGTGCTCTCTTTCTGTTTTTCGAATGTAGGCATCTAAAGCGATGAATTTTCCTCTCAAAACTGCTTTTGCAGTATCCCACAGGTTTTGGTAGCTTGTGTCTTCATTGTTGTTATGCTCAAGGAAGTTAATGATTTCCTGTTTTATTTCTTCCTGCACCCATCTGTTATTCAACAGAAGATTGTTTAATTTCCATGGCTTTGGGTGGGGTTGAGCATTTTTGTTAGAGTTGAGTTCCACCTTTAGTGCCTTATGGTCTGAGAAGATACAAGGTAAAATTTCAATTCTTTTGATTCTGTTGATATTTGTTTTGTGTCCCAGGATATGATCAATTTTGGAGAATGTTCCATGGGGTGATGAGAAGAATGTATATTCTTTATCTTTGGGATGTAGTGTTCTATATGTGTCTATCAAGCACAGTTGTTCTAGGGTCTCTTTTAAATCTCTTATATCCTTGTTTAATTTCTGTTTAGAGGATCTGTCCACCTTTGTAAGAGGAGTGTTAAGACCCCTGTTATTATGGTATTATCAGATATCATATTGCTCAGACTGAGTAAGGTCTGTTTCAAGAATCTGGGAGCATTTAAATTGGGTGCATAGATATTTAGAATTGAAATGTCTTCTTGTTGTATTTTTCCCTTGACCAATATAAAGTGACCATCTTTGTCTTTTTTCACTTTAGTTGCTTTAAATCCACATGTATCTGAAAATAAGATTGCAACTCCTCTTTTCTTCTGAATTCCATTTGCCTGAAAAATTGTCTTCCAACCCTTGACTCGGAGCTTTAATTTGTCTTTTGAAGCCAGGTGTGTTTCTTGCAGACAGCAAATGGATGGCTTGTGTTTTTTAATCCAGTCAACCAGTCTATGTCTTTTCAGTGGGGAATTCAAGCCATTAACATTTATTGAGATAATTGATAAGTGTGGTAGTATTCTATTCGTCTTATTTGGTGAGAGTCCATTGCTTACTTTTATCTTTTGCATCAGTGTGGAGGTTAGGTTCTGTCCTTTAATTTCTGAGTTCTTACTTTGCTGCTGATCCATTGTGGTGGTCAGTGTGCAGAACAGGTTGAAGTATTTCCTGTAGAGCTGGTCTTGTTATGGCGAATTTCCTCAATGTTTGTATATCCGTAAATGATTTGATTTCTCTGTCAATTTTGAAGCTTAGCTTAGCAGGGTACAGAATTCTGGGCTGGAAATTGTTCTGTTTAAGTAGATTAAAGGTAGATGACCATTGTCTTCTTGCTTGGAAAGTTTCATTAGAGAAGTCTGCGGTCACTCTGATGGATTTGCCCCTGTAGGTCAACTGGCGCTTACTCCTGGCAGCTTGCAGAATCTTTTCTTTTGTCTTGACTTTGGACAGGTTCATCACAATGTGTCTTGGAGAAGCTCGGTTAGAGTTGAGGCGACCTGGGGTCCGATCGCCCTCTGAAAGCAGTGTGTCAGAATCTTTGGTGATGTTTGGGAAATTTTCTTTTATAATATTCTCTAGTATGGCTTCCATTCCTCTGAGGCATTCTTCTTCCCCTTCTGGAATTCCTATAACTCGTATGTTGGAGCGCTTCCTAAAGTCCCATAATTCTGACAGTGAACGTTCTGCTTTCTCTCTCTTCTTTTCTGCCTCTTTTACTGTCTGAGTTATCTCAAGAACTTTGTCTTCTACCTCTGAAATTCTTTCTTCTGCATGGTCTAGCCTGTTGCTGATACTTTCCATTGCATCTTTAAGTTCCCTAATTGACTGTTTCAGTTCCTTCAGGTCTGCTATATCCTTTTTATATTCTTCATATCGTTCATCTCTTATTTGATTCTGTTTTTGGATTTCCTTTTGGTTATTTTCCACTTTATTAGCCATTTCCTTCATTGTTTCCATCATTTCTTTCATTGTTTTCAACATGTGTATTCTAAATTCCCTTTCTGTCATTCCTAACATTTCTTTATAGGTGGAATCCTCTGCAGTAGCTACCTCATGGTCCCTTGGTGGGGTTGTTCTAGACTGGTTCTTCATGTTGCCTGGAGTTTTCTGCTGATTCTTCCTCATGAGTGATTTCTTTTATCTGTTTCCTTGCCCTAGTTTTCCTTTCACTTCCTCTTGCTCTTTAAGTTCTTGTTCCTGTGGACTAAGGGTTACAGGACCAGAAGGGTGAGAAGGTTGAAGAGCAAAAAAGGGATGAAAGAAAGGAGGACCGAGTGATAAGAAAAAAAAGAAAGATAGAGAAAGGAGAGGGGGTGGGTATAAGGAATATTGACAAAAAGAAGAGAGGCACAGAAAGAGGGAGACAGGGCAATATAGGTATACAGTAGGGTACTTTGACATAACCTTTAAAAACCCCACCTTCTGGGGGTGCCCAGTTGGGTGGTTCCCTTGAGGTCAGCGGCTCTTTGCTAACCTGATCAGACACAGTACCCCACCTCCACCAAGTAGAGAGGAAAGACAAAAATGCTGTAAATCAAACCAAAACAAGCAAACAGAAAACTTTACGGGGATAAAATTGGGTGAAAAACTAAATGATAGCGGTAGAAACACTAGCAAAAATGAAGTTCTAGTTATTGAAAAAGGCAGCAATGGGAAATTATAATTAAACTAGAAAAATTGAGAACGAAAAAGGGATCTGTATGGAAAAGATTGAAATTAAAAAACAAAAGAACATCAACAACGTCAAAATAAACAAAAAAAAACAACCAAACAAAAAAAAAGAAAAAAATACACAACCAAAAACAAACCAGTTTGTATATGTTATTGAATATTGTCTGGGCAACACGTGGTCTTCTGGGGTATGAGATGTTAATCACAGTTCTGATATGACTGGAGGCTGCTGATTTCTCAAACCCCAGCAGGTGGACACCCTAAATCTCTCTTCAGCCCACTTAAAAGGCACTTTGAACTTGTAAACTTGCTGAGCAGAAGCTTTCCCAGCTTTCTCGCTGGAATCACTGCTGAAGTGGCTATCCACTTACCCAGTGTGCCAAAACCGGTCTCACTCCGCCCCTGAGGGTTAGGGCTGCAAGGCGGCTCAGACCCCACCCTTAGGCTACTTGGTTGCTGGGTTACCAGCTCCCACCCAATTCTAGCTCTGCGACCCTGAGGGCGGAGCTTGCTGGGGCAGATCACTGACAATGGTTCCGTGTGACCCACCGCCAAACACTATTAGCTCCGTCTGGCTCAGCGGCTCAGACTGGGGCCCTAGACAATGGCCAAAGTTCTCCGCACTCCCGCTCAGGCTCTCCCCAAGGCAGTTCAGCTGAGTGCCAAGTCCAAAGACACCAAAACAGTTCACAGGTAAGGCCTTTCTGGTTTGCAGTCTCGCTGCTACTGAACTTACAGTTGTGGGCGGGTTTAGACAGATTGAACACACGCGACCTCTTGCAGGTTTTCCACTGTTTTAGTCCTCCTCTTGGGGTCCAGAAGTCTCTCGCTGACTCCCTGTATCCTCATAGGAGTGATGATAGGCAGTTCCCACCAGCCAGAGATGCCTGGAGTCCTATCTCCCCAGACTCACGGTGCCCAGATGCAAGGAAGCTGTTACTCGGCCGCCATCTTGCTCCGCCTCCCCCTATTATTTATATTTTTTATGAGCCACTATTAAGTCTTTTTGCCCATTTTTCCACTGTGGTATTTGTTATTCTTTGTTATTCTTACAGATTTATAAGAGCTTTTTTTTTTTTTAGAGACAGTCTCACTTTGTCACCCAGGGTAGAGTGCTGTAGTATCATAGCTTGCAGCAACCTCAAATTCTTGGGCTCAAGCGATCTTCTTGCCTCAGCCTCCTGAGTAGCTGAGACTATAGGCACCTGCCATGACACCCTACTAGTTTTTCTATTTTTATTTTTTTGTTGTTGTTTTTTTTTTTTTTTGTAGAGACAGGGTCTCACTTTATGGCTCTTGGTAGAGTGCCGTGGACTCACACAGCTCACAGCAACCTCAAACTCCTGGGCTTAAGCGATTCTCTTGCCTTAGCCTCCCGAGTAGCTGGGACTACAGGCGCCCGCCACAACGCCTGGCTGTTTTTTGGTTGCAGTTTGGCCGGGGCCGGGTTTGAACCCGCCACCCTTGGTATATGGGGCCGGTGCCTTACCGACTGAGCCACAGGCGCCGCCCTAGTTTTTCTATTTTTAGTGAAGACGGGGGTCTCACTCTTCTGAGGCTGATCTTGAATTCCTGAGCTCAAGCAATCCACCCATCTCAGCCTCCCAGAATGTGGGGGTTACAGGCATGAGCCACCGTGCCTGGCCCAAGAGTTCTTATATATAAAGAATGTGAAACTTTTTCCTTCAGTTTCTTAGTCTATAAATATTTTTCTTTGTTTTGCACTTATCTTTTGTTCTATAAACGTTTGCTTTTTTGTTCTGCTACTGTAGTCAAATCCTTTTCTTCATTTTTTTTATTATGAAATGCTTAAAGCAGGCTTCAGACCACTCACTGCACTTTCTTCCAGCTTTCTTACAGTTCTCTTTTATGTTTAATTTTAATGTTAAATATAATGTACATTAATAAAGTTCTAAATGGGACTGTAATTGTATTTTTCTTAATGTGCAGCCAGTACCACTGAACAAGCTGTATTTTCCCCATTGGTTTGATGTTGTATCTGTGGGATGTTGAAGCCTTGGCTGTATGGCTGAGCAGATGCCCTGCCCAGCACAGAGAGGGGAGGTAGGGGTGGGGCTGGGCATTTCTTGCTTGTCTGGCTTGTCTGGGAGGAACAGGAGGGCTACAAAAGAGTTCAGTTTGGAAAGTGTATTTGTCAGAGTCCCGAGCAGAGTTTTTGCTCTCTGTTCTGAGACCACAGTTAAAAGAACCATTGGCCAAAGAAGTATCTGTGAACATCTAACTATGGATGATGTGAAGGGACAGGAAGAGAAAGGGAAGATGCCCCCAAACCCTTGGCAGATGGAGTAACACTAAGCTGGCGGTCATGTACTGGGACCTTCATAGAAAGGGCACCCAATTTGGGAGGGGGAGTGAGCTTGTTGGGTTCCTTCAAAGCTGAGTCAGTGACTCAGCCCGACGACCGGATTGCCACTGCGTCAGTATGCAGAGAGGGGAGCACAGCCCTGCCTGAGCAGCGTCTGACCTCCCTCTGCAGCCCGAATGCCTCACTGGAAGTAAGGGATAGTCTCCCAAAGGTATTCCCTTGTATTTGCAGAAAAAGTTCTAACCATGCAAATTAAAATTCACTCAGGACCTAAATTCTTTAGTCCTAAGACACATAAATTTGCACAGTTTAATCATTTCTTTTGAGTTTATTGATTTTGTAGTGTTTTGAAATCAGGAAGAAAATTCACTAGGGACCTGAAAAGTAAGTTTGCTTTATACAACTATAAAGATAAAACTATTAGGGTAATAGAAAATTGCAGGAGAATGTTGGATGGTGAAGTAGTTCCTCAGTACAACAACCAAGATAAAAATTCTCCCTGTGGACACCATGAAAAAAGAAAATAAAGATAAAAATTTGATTACAAAGATAAAACTTTTCATTCCTTAGAAAACATCATAAATAAAAATTAATAGAAATGGTAAACAGGGAAGGTATTACCCCCATTTGATAAATGGTTGATCCCTTTTTGAGATGACATTTTGGATAAGATCCTGTGAGATGACACTTTGTGTCAACCAAGGAGACCTCCCAGTGGGAGAGGACCTGGAAGAGGGTCCTTTTGAAGGAACTGGCACAGTATCAGGAGCCCTTTGCTCACCCTGGGCTTTGTCCCAAGGAAACATTTCATACAGGTGTGAGCAAAGGTATGGGCCTTGACATAGCAGGGCTTGGAGGGGGGTGGGAACAACCTACATGTCCAAGGCAGATGGAGTAACCTGCTGGTGGCAGATGTCTGTACCATGGAATGTGTTATGTGTGTGTGTGGCCCAGAAAAAGGGCTCCAAAAATGTACATCAGGTGTCAGTAGAGATGATTTCCGGGTGGAGTTATGGAGTATTTATGTGTATACTTATATAAAAGGCAATAAGAGTAAAAGGAAACATACAATATAACATGTATGTAATTTATATTATATTATTTATATATTGTGTATACTATTATCTATTAATAAACATATATTTCCTTTCGTTTTTGTTTCTTGAATGATGTATTGGTTTTATAATAGAAGAATCTTAAAAAGAACTTTATCAAAAAATGCCATAAATGATGATATACTTTATCCCCATGCCCTCATTTTCATTCTTTCTCACTCCTTTAAGTATAAAGCGGACTAAGATTTTTATCTAGGAAAATGCATATGACAATAGCATCTTTGAAAACACCCAGCAAGGGAAGAGGCTCTTCTTGCAAGGAGCAATAACTTTCAGCCACAGTTCAGTAACTTAGTGCAAAGCAATCTGTGGGCTCCTGGTTGGAACGTGGCCCCAGGGTGCCCTTCAGACTCCTCTTGCACAGCACTGAGCCCGCGAATTAGAGGGGGTGGCAGGTGCCAGGAAGACACAGGGCTTGGAGCAGTGCTCTGCGGCTATAGACTGGCACTGTGAGTGCCCATTTGTCCTGCACTTCTGCATAGGGGATGAGTGGTAGGTGTTCAGGGTGGGACCCGCTGGATGAGTACATCTGCGTGCTGAAGTAAGCCCTGGAACAAGCCTCTTGGTGCCGGGTGTGGGAAGGCTTTGCCCAGAGACGTGATGTGGGGAGACTGTCGGGTGATCTCTCTCATTCTCTGTGTTGCAGCCTCCCAAGGTGAAATGCTTGACCAGGATCTGGCACCCCAACATCACAGAGACAGGTGAAATTTGCCTAAGGTGAGTTTCTCATCTTTCCAGTCTTCCACATTTCTGAGTGTTGTGTGTGAGCATTGGCCTTTTTTGTTTTGTTTTTTAGGCTTGTTTTTGAGAGAGGGTCTCATCTCACTCTGTCACCCAGGTCGAGTATAGAGACATCGTCATAGCTCATGGCAGCCTTCAACTCCTGGGCTCTAGTGATTTCCTGCCTCAGACTCCCAAGTAGCTGGGACTATAGGCACCTGCCACACCTGGCTGATGTTTTTATTTTTTGTAGAGATTGGGGGGGGGGGGTCGTCTCACTTTTGCTCAGGCTGGTCTTGAACTCTTGACCTCAAGTGATCCTTTCACCTGGGCCTCCCAAAGTGCTGGGATTACAGATGTGAGCCACCGCACCTGGCCTAGATCAGGCAGGCAAGGCCTGGGCTCCACCAGGAGCAGCTGTGATTTCCTGCTTGTCCCAGGCCCCTGGCCTTGCTCTGACTCCAGACCAGCATCCTCCTGCTGCCTTCTGGTGACCACGCTCTGCCACTTCTCAGCACTGCCTGCTCAGCACCACCCTCCACCCCAAGAAGGACCCTCTGGGGCCTTTACTTCCGTCTCCCCTCCTATCTACACGAGCCCTCCCAGTCCCTCCATGTGACTGATTCTAGCTAAGAGGGGAAAGTATGGTTATTGATAGACACCTGGGAGAATAAAACATAGATGACAGGCTTAAGACATACTTGGTACTTATATTTAAGATGTCTTCTCTTTACCAAAGTGGCCTTGAGATGTGCCCAGCACTCTTGGAGCAGGGCAGCTTGGCAGGGCTTCATGTCTGCTGTGACCTGTGTGTCCCATCCTTAATGGATCAGTGACTTCCCCCTCCTAACATTGCTGAAGAAGATGGATGGGTTGGTTAAGTTTAGCATTTGGGCTTTACTTTAATACATGTTCCTTCCTCTAGTGAGGCAGTGGCATTGAGTGCAGGGCTCTGGTACGGCCTCACCACTGGTGGCTGTAGGACTCAAGGGCATTGGTTTCACATTCCTGTGCCGCACACTCAGGCACAAGGTGGGAAGCGGCCTGAAGATCTCAGCATATTTCTTTCACTGTCAACATGACGTGCAGTTAACCTAGTCAGCTCTCGGGCTCTGCTGTGGCGTTTTTCTCTCATTTCTCTAATAAACACTAATCACCTTTAAGAAATGTATAAACTTTGGCTGCACCCCACTTCCTGGGAAGGCTTACGTCAGGATCCCTTTTTCTTTCTCCAAAGTGCACTTAGTATTCATTTTATTGTATTTTTAATTAAATAATTTTTTTTTCCACTCTATCGCCCTCAGTACGGGGCTGTAGTGTCATAGGTCACAGCAACCTCCAACTCTTGGGCTTAAGCAATTCTCTTGCCTCAGGCTCCCAAGTAACTGGGACTACAGGGGCCTGCCACAATGCCCGGCTATTTTGTTGTTGTTCTTGTTGTTGTAGTTGTCATTGTTGTTCAGCAGGCCCTGGCCAGGTTCAAACCCGCCAGCCCTGGTGTATGTGGCCAGCACCCTAACCACTGAGCTACAGGCACTGAGCCTAATTTATTTTTTAAATAGTCTCACTCAGTTGCCCTGGGGTAGAGTGCCATGGCGTCAAATTCCTGGATCAAGCAATCCTCTTGCCTCAGCCTCCCAAGTAGCTGGGACTACAGGCACCTGCCACAATGCCCGGCTATTTTTAGAGAAGGGGGTCTCATGCTTGCTCAGGCTGGTCTCAAACTCATGAGCTCAAGCAATCCACCCTCCTCGGCCTCCCAGAGTGCTCGGATTACAGGTGTGAGCCACCGCACCCGTCCTTATTTATTTTTCTTTTCAGAGACAGGGTCTGGCTCTGATGCCCAGGCTGCACTGCAGGCCTTATCATAGCTCTCTTGTTGCACTTCAGCTTTTTTCTTCGAAGTCCACACTTCCAGCATAGTTCCTGGGGTAGATCTTCATCTCCCTGCGTAGTAAGCCCCCTGATGGCTGAGTGCCTCTGTCACCTGAACTTCCACTGGAACTACTCTCTGCTGTGGCCAGGCTGGAACCTCCACCAGGGTTAGGGACGCTGCACCCCAGATGGGCCTCACTGCTGCCCAGGTATTCCCTAGATCCCTGCCTCCAGGTGGAAGCCCACCTGCTCTGGCTGTGCTGTTGACAGCAAGCTCAGGAGGGTGTTGCCAGGCCTACTGTGAGCCAGCTTCCTTCCTTCCATCCTTCTTCCTCTAGTCAGCTGATGCTAATCAAGCCAGGTACATTGGGGAGCACTTTGCATCACCTTGCTGTCTGCTGGGTGAGATGGGCATTAAACAATAAAACAGCAGCAGGCTCAGTGCCTATAGCTCAGCAGCCAGGGCGCCAGCCACATGCACTGGAGCTGGTGGGTTCAAATCCAGCCTGGGCCAAAAAGAAGCCGGGCGTTGTGGCAGGTGCCTATGGTCCCAACTGCTTGGGAGGCTGAGGCAAGAGAATCGCTTAAGCCCAAGAGTTTGAGGTTGCTGTGAGCTGTGATGCCACAGCACTCTACTAAGGGCAACATAGTGACACTGTCTTAAAAAAAAAAAAAAGAAAACAAGCATGTAACTAAGGGTTGCTTTAAGTCTATAAAGAAAAGCATGAGCTATATCAGAAATAGTTCCCCCATCCTAGCAACAGAATCTTACATTGGATAATAAAAGCCACTAGGATTTGATAGATGGTTCCCAAAAATTTATTCAAAAGTTGTAGAAGTTTCAGATCCACAAGCCCCTGATACCTCTGTTGGGTAGAATGCCATCTACCTAGTTGGTAGGGTATGTGGTTTTTCTTTTTAAAGTTCAAAGTAAACTTTAATAGTTAAACATTTTTTTTTGCAACTGATTTTCATATACAATTAAGATTATAGCTTTGTCTCAAATTCTACATATTTATATTTTCTCCTGATCTAAATTGACTTATGTGAATTTAAACAGTCTAATATAAAAACTTGCCGCTGGTAACAAGTATGGCCTCTAAAGCCTGACACTGACATATTAGCTTAGGGACCTTTATGTATAGGTCAAAGCCACAACATGATAAAAGAATTCAACAAATACAAAAGTAATTTCATCTCCAAAAGGAAGTTTCCATTAAATTGTAATTTTTCAAAGTTTCTGATAATCATTTATGTGAGCTATAAAGCGTGCATTTACAGCTGCTGGGACTCATCATACCTCCAAAACCCAAGTCACCTGCCCTGGGCCTCCTAACCAAGGAGTGACTCATATCCAGAATTTTCTATTTATCTGCTTTTATCTTTGAGTTTTTTCTTTTGAACTTGTGAAAACCAGCTGTTAAAATGTCCTGTGTGAGTACCTCACATTGCCAAGCTGTGGAAAGAAAGTTTTCCAGGCTTGTGCCCTCAGGCGCGTCTCTCTGTGCCTCAGTTTCCTCCTTTGGAGACAGGAAGGTGGTGGCGATTCCCACATGGGTTGTGGTGGGCGTTCAGCACCAAGGGAGGCGCCCGCCACACAGAGTGAGCTCTCGCCTCAGTCATAACTGCCATCCTTCCTGTCAGTCTAGGCATTTTCTGAATAGTAAACTGACAAATGTTCTTTGTATGTTTGTTTTTTTTTAGCTTAAAGATTTGATCATTTTGTTCTTTGACTTTTTTTAAATTTCAGATTAATATAAGGGTACATATGATTGGGTTATACTATTTGCATTTGTTAGGTAGTGTCTGAGCTTACTGAGCCCCCTACCCCTTGAATTTAACTATATTTTTCTTTCATGTGGGCCTGTAGCTGTTCATCTGCTAGTTTCAAATTAGTATTGAGTACATGGGATACTTGGTTTTCCATTCTTAAGATACTTTGTATTTTTTTTTTAGAGAGACAAAGTCTCATTTTGTCACCCTCAGTAGAGTGCTGTGGCATCACAGCTCACAGCAACCTCTAACTCTTGGCCTTAGCTGATTCTCTTGCCTCAGCCTCCCAAGTAGCTGAGACTATAGGTGCCTGCCACAATGCCGGGCTATTTTTTGTTGCAGTTTGGCCGGGGCTGGGTTTAAACCCGCCATCCTCAGTATATGGGGCCAGCTCCCTACTCACTGAGCCACAGGCCTCACCCTTGAGATACTTTATACTAAGGAGAATGGTTTTTAACTCCATCTAGATAAATGCAAGAGATGTGAAGTCTCCGTCTTTTTTTGGCTGAATAGTATTCCAGGGTATGCATATACCACAATTTGTTAATCTGTTCATGAGTTGATGGGCATTTGGGTTGCTTCCATAACTTGACAATTATGAATTGAGTGCTATAAACATTCGAATGCTAATGTCATTGTAATAAAATGATTATTTTTTCTTCTAGTAGATACCTAGTAATGGTATTGTGGGCTCTAATAGGAAATCTACTTTTACCTCTTTGAGGATTCTCCATACTTCTCCCAAAAAGTCTGTACTAGTTTCCAATCCTATCAACAGTGTGTTAGAGCACCCCTCTCTCCATACCCACAGTGCCCAGCTAATTTTTCTGTTTTTAGTAGACATGGGGTTTTACTCTTTCTCAGGCTGGTCTTTAACTCCTGAGCTCAAGGGATCCTCCTGCCTCAGCCTCCCAGATTGTTGGGATTACAGGCATGGGTCACCGTGCCAGGCCTTCTTTCTTATTCTTTTTTAAGCATGCTTTACCTCTCCTTATATTCCATGTCAAGGATTAAAGATCTCTGTGTACATTAGATAGATAAAAATAATGTAAGACATAACTGAACATATGTATAGCCTTGGAGGTAGAGCACGCCTTCCTCAGCAAGATATGAAACTGAAAGGCCACGAGGAGAAGACAGATCACAGAGAAAGTGAGTGCTGTGTGGTGCAAAGACTCGCGCCTGTGGCTCAGGTCACCCTCAGCTGCTCCTCACTGACATTTCTGTGCTTGTCTTTTTCAGTTTACTGAGAGAACACTCGATCGATGGCACTGGCTGGGCTCCCACACGAACACTGAAGGTAGGGCCTGTGCCTGTCAAGTCCACACTGGTGGCCGGGCACATACTGCCCCCTCCTCTCCCCACTGCCCATTGAAGGGGGTACCCAGCCAGTCAGTGGGCCTGGTCAGTTTGGATAGGATGCGTGCCCTTGGTGACCAGCGCCTGGCATCACTCCAGAACCAGAGACAGGAGCCCAAATTGCAGACTTCAGAGCCACACTGCCATTCACCAGGGGAATGTTCATGCCACTGTTCAGCAGCGGTGTCCTAAGCCCTTCTGCCCCCAGAGAGAGGGCTCACACTGACGTGCAGACCGCTTGCCACAGCCAGAGAGGACTGGCAGGTATTAGATCTCTATGACCAAGCAAGGATCCTGAGAACAGCACAGGAAGGGGTTTTTGCCTTGGCCCAGCATCAGGTGACATTGCAGACTGCAGTCACATCCAGCACCTCCTGAGCCGTGATCTCTGCTGTGGTAGGCGGTCCACCTGGCCTTCTCTCTAGCCTCTTGTCACCCGCTAGCCATGGCTCAGCCTCTGCACAGGCTGTGGCTCTGCTGGGAAGAGGCCTCCCTCCCACAGCCCTCTGCCTGATGGACCCTGCTCCCCTGCAGGCCCCCTCAGGTAGCTGCTGCTTCCTCCATGAAGCCTCCCCTCCCAGGTTAAGCGCCTGGGGGGACACTGCCTGTCTATCTGACCCACTCCACCAGACAGTGGGGCTCCAGCTCTAGGCCAGACTCACACCATGAGGTCAGTGATGGGTGGATAGAGGGATGGACAAGAGCAAGCAGAGAAGAGCAAATGAAATTACCACCGAGGAGAGTGTTAGAGGTGAGCTTGAGGACAGGTGAGCTGTGGAGAGGAAGCATTCGTGACTGAGTCACAGAGGTGAGTCAAGACAGATAGGACATTGGTTTTAATTTCACTTAATGAAAATCTGATCTTTGAAATGTTGGTTCCTCTGATTCTTGAAGTAACTGAAGGAAAATTATTGAGGAGTCTCAGTCTATCTATGACCCCAAGGGGCAGTAATGTTAAAAAACAATGGATTTTATTTCAGAGGTACTGTTTTAGAAGTCTGAATCCTATTTGGTGACTGTATGAGGTGATAGGCCCACAGCTGATCTGTGGGCTCTGGGGCACCGTGGAGGGCGCTGGTTTCTTTCTCTCTTACTGTTTCGCTCTTGTGACTGCAGAGCTCTTAAATTTCCCAGAGTTTGTTGTTACACTTGAAGAGAGGTTGTTTGAATTTTCTGAGTTAAGAAAAACGGCACATGCTGAGGACAGATTTTTTAAGCAGTACAAGAGCCATTTCTTGCTGTGGGTTTAAAAGGCTTTATATATACCATAGCCTCAAACATGTTTCCTATTTTCTTTCTTATTTCAGGATGTTGTTTGGGGATTAAACTCTTTGTTTACTGTAAGTATAAAGTTTTTCTCCATTTCTCTGACCACTGGTTCTAAATGTCACCTTAAGGATAACACAAAAATGTGTTTAAATTACCTTCTTTTAGGAGTAGAACAGTGAGGCAGGGCCTAGGGGGCTTTGGAGTAGCTTGTGCAGAGTCTGTGGGACCAGGAGCCCCCACTTCTGTTCATGGGGTGGCTACCTCTGCCTTTGGGGGACAAAGTGGTTTCATTTGTTTCCAGAACCTTAGCACTGTCCCTCCTTGTCAGTGACAAGCTGCAGAAGTTTGTATGCTCAGGAAGCAGCACATCTCACTGTGGCCATAGGATGGGAAGAGGCCAAAAGCTGGTAGTTGGACTTTTTTTTTTTTTTTTTAAATAACAAACATTTATTGGTGTCACTTATGGTAGAAAAAAGTTCCTACACCAGATGCACATGACCCAATTGTTAAATAGAACATATGTAAGGTGAACACACGCCCTAACCCAGCATTTATACCCAGTTTTTAAGACAGCCAATTCTTCTTCTCCCCCCACCCCAAGACATGTGAGCAACTGCTAATGAAAAGCAGTAAACAGGGCTGCGCCTGTGGCTCAGTTGGGAAGGCCCCGGCCCCATGTACCGAGGGTGGCGGGTTCAAACCCGGCCCCGGCCAAACTGCAACCAAAAAAATAGCCGGGTATTGTAGCGGGCGCCTGTAGTCCCAGCTACTCGGGAGGCTGAGGCAAGAGAATTGCCTAAGCCCAGGAGTTGGAGGTTGCTGTGAGCTGTGTGAGGCCACGGCACTCTACCGAGGGCTATAAAGTGAGACTCTGTCTCTACAAAAAAAAAAAAAAAAAGAAAAGCAGTAAACAGCCACTTGGGCTATAGCATTTTCAACTCCACTCCAAGGTGAAGATTCCAATTACATTCAAGACTGAAGTTCTCTCAATTTTTTCCTAACGAAAGTTCCTGAGTCCAGTATTTACAATATCATAGCACTAGCAGATCAGTGTCTACAACTCATCCTTTTCTGCTGTATCTTCATCACCAGTTGGGGGAGGATCTGCACTGGTAGTTGGACTTTTTAAATGTAAAAGTATTTATTCCTTTGAACTTTTGTTTTTTGAGTCATAAAAGAGCTCTTAAAGAAATAAGCTTCAGGCTTCTGTCTCTGGGGGGAAAAAAAGGTTTTGCCACTTTTTTGGTAAAACCTCAGGCACCTCCATGAAAATGAACACATGAGATAGCCCACCAAGACCTGGATGCAGCCACAGATGTGCCTGCAGGACACTTGCACCCAAGGGCACACATTCAGATTCAGGAGGAGAAAAAATACTAGAGCCTCGAACTCAACAGGGAGTCCCTGCCCACCTTTGCCCTCTAACCTGGTGTTCTTGGGTGGACACCTACAGCACCAGCAAAGCAGCAGGATGCTGCCAGTGATTTCAGGAGGCCCCTGTGTCCCTGTGGGAAGGCAATGCCTGACAGACACTTGGACTCAGACATCTGGATCGGTTCCTGTGGGTCTCTGTCACTGTGTTGGGATTTGTTTTTGGCTTTTTATTAAAGTGAATGAAGTTTTACTCTGGAGCCTTGAATGCTGAGCAGGACTTCAAATCCACCCAGTGGGCATGCTTCATTGTAATGTTGAGCCTTTGCACCTATAGTTTTGATTGAGAGAGTGAAAAGGACAGGTGCCCTCCAGGGACCCACACGTTGTCCTTGTCCTCAGCTTCCACCGTGGATGCTTTCTGGAGCCACTGGGTCTGCCCAGGTCCCTTGGCAGAAAAATAAACCTTGGCATTTGGTCATGTTCTGGGTGGTACCCTACAGCTATGAGTGCAAGGCTTGCAAAGTGAGTCAGAAGATACAGAGGGAAATCCAGTGAAGGCCCAAGTAAGCCATAGGCTCACAAAGGCAAAGTTGTTAATCATAAAATAAATTAAAAGAGGAAAATTAATTTTTTCTTTTTTTTGGAGACAGAGTCTCACTTTGTCACCCTGGGTAGAGCGCTGTGGCGTCACAGCTCACAGTAACCTCAAGCTCCTGGGCTCAAGTGATTCTCTTGCCTCAGCCTCTGGTTCAGGCTGGTCTTGAACCTGTGAGCTCAGGCGATCCACCACAGAGACCAGCACCTCAGAATGCTGGGATTACTGGTGTGAGCCACCAGGCCCAGCCTGAAGAAAAATAATTTTATGAAAAAGAATGGAATTTTTATTTGGAAGTACTCATAATGAAAGTGGTTTTCATTCTGCCCGATTGCTTTCAGTCAGTTATGAACCACCATTCTGCAGGGGTTTTGTTGTTGTTGTTTGTTTGTTTGTTTTGGCCGGGGCAGGGTTTGAACCTGCCACCTCCGGTATATGGGGCCATTGCTCTACTCCTTTGAGCCACAGGCACCGCCCTGAACCACCATTCTGAAAAACATACTTTTTATATTGAAAGGACTTCTTTTTTTTTTTTTTTTTTTTTTTTTTAGGACTTGAATTTTTAATGGAATTCTCAACTCTCCGTGTTGGTCAGCAAAGTGCTAATTAGACTTAAATTGTTGCTTTATGAGGTGAAGGCTTTAACAGAGGAAAAAGGGATTCTTCCCAATGTTTACTATGACTTTCTTCTCTTTTTAAGGATCTTTTGAATTTTGATGACCCACTGAACATTGAGGCTGCAGAGCATCACCTGCGGGACAAGGTGAGCAGTGGCTCGTTCTGGTCTGGCGTGTTCGGCACAAAGGCAGTCACTACTGTCTCTGGGTTGGATGAGTGAGAAACTGAGGATGATGGGGTGCAGGGCTAGAATTAAAGCAGTTTGTAAACGATGTGTCATGATAACCCAAGGTCAGAGGGAAGTAGATTTTATTTGCTTTGATTCCTCACAGAATCCAGTCTGAATAATTAAATAGGTGGTTTGTCCTTCACCTCGTTAACATGCAGGGTGTGGAGGAGCATGGGCAGTGTCAGCTGCCTTGTCCCTTCACACCTTTTGCTGAGCTCAGACATGTGCACGAACATTTGGTTTTGATCTTTACCCTAAATAATGAGGTCCTATATATTTACTCTTTTTTTTTTTGAGACAGATTCTCAAGTTATAACCCTGGGTCAAGTGCCGTGGCATCACAGCTCACAGCAATCTCAGACTTTTGGGCTTAAGTGATTCTCTTGCCTCAGCCTCCCAAGTAGCTGGGACCACAGGCACCTGCCACAGCTCATGGCTATTTTTTTGTTGTTGTTGCAGTTGTCATTGTCATCTAGCCGGCCCGGGCCAGGTTCAAACCTGCCAGCCTCCGTGTATGTGGCTGGCACCCTACCCACTGAGCTACAGGCACCTCCCATTATATATTTACTCTTGATCTTTAATTCCTTTTTTATATGTTTTCCTCCAAGTCAATATATAAACCATCACTGTCACTCCCGGAGCTGCATGATGTATCCCACAGGGCAGCTACTGTCTTGTTCTCTCCTTGGTAGGCTGTCAGGTTTGGTTCTTCTCAGATTTGTTTTCCCCAACTACAAACAGTAATACAATAAATATCTTGTACGCATAGCCTTAAATTCTGGGTTTTTTTTTTTTTTTTTTTAATGGAGGAGAGTCCTAGAGCTGGCTAGGTCAGATTGTATGTATTCTTAATTTGAATAGCCTTTGCCACCCTGCTTTTCTGTGCCCATTTCCCTGTGTGCTCTGCAATGCGGTGGTATCCCCTACTTTCTGACTTCCCAGAGAGTTGGGGTCTTTTTTTTAACTTCCTATTTTTTTGTTTTTTGAAGAGAGTCTCAGTCTGTCACCCCAGCCTCCCGCAGCTAAGACTATAGGCCCATGCCACCATGTCTAATTTTTTTTTTTTGAGAAGGAGTCTTACTGTGTTGCTCAGTCTGATCTCAGACCCCACGTGATCCTCACATCTCAGCCTCCCAAAGCACTGGAATTACAAACACGAGCCACCAAGCCCAGCCAGTGTCTTTTTATGTCGTGTGTATTACCTGTTTGCATCTCTGAGTTACTTGTTCTTACTTTTGAGCCATCCTTTTTTTTGGGCTGGGGCTGGATTTGAACCCGCCACCTCCAGCATATGGGACCGGCGCCCTACTCCTTGAGCCACAGGCGCCGCCCCTTGAGCCATCCTTTTATTAGATAAATTTTCTTTGAATTTTAGGGGGTCTGTGCCTGTTAGAGACATGAATCTGGTCAGTCACTTTTGCAACTGTCAGGTTAAGTCTCCAGACTGTGCTTCTGTGCTGCTGTTTACAAGTGGACTTCAGGAGCTTCCAGGAACACACTTGTTTAAGTAGACTGTTTGCCTAGAAATACTAAAACCTATTAGGAAGGAAAAAGTATAACAAAACCTGAGCTAGCACAGAATTACGGTCCCTGGATGTCAGCTGTGTGTAAGCAGCATGGCAGCGGGTGGTTGTCACTGCCGAAAGGAGCCACACAGCCTGCGGAGAGAAACGCTGTCCGAAAAGGGGTCTGGAGCGACTGCCCTGGGCCTGTGGATCTGGCCAGGCAGCTCAGCCGCACTCAGGGCCCACACTGCTCTGCCTGGCTTGAGTGGTAGAACCTTGAGTGTTGTACTGGACCCAGCTTCCCTATGACAGCCTCCCCTCTGCCTGTGACTGGCACCCACCACTGTTAGCTTGGTTGGTATTGCTCTGTACACACCCATGAAAGCCATCAAGACGGCTCTAGCCATCAAGTTGAATGATCAGAGTGATGCTTCTGTTTACATTAGACTGCTGTTCACCATGCCTGTGTGCGGCGTTTGAGATCTGCCTTTCCTGGTCCTCTCCCCAGCTCTGAGCCTAAGCTCAGACCAGGAGGTGGTGCCTTCCAGAGCCTGAAGAGTGGGCAGGAGCACCCGTGTCAGGGAGGCGAGACAAGCACCACCCAGACATCCAGTGGGGACAGCAGGGTGTTCAGTGTGACTGAGAGGGCAGATCAGGCTGTCTGCAGTGGCTGGGGTCCTTAGAAGTGCCTGTGATGGGGCGGCGCCTGTGGCTCAAGGAGTAGGGCGCCAGTCCCATATGCCAGAGGTGGCGGGTTCAAACCCAGCCCTGGCCAGAAATCACAAAAAAAAAAAAAAAAAGAAGTGCCTGTGATGGGAGGCGACCTTGGCCCCAGGCACCTGCTGCGGGTGTCCCTGTGGGCTGCGTTATCTGACAGAGGTCTGGTACTCTGCTGCCACAGCCTGGACAGATATGCTTCTGGCTCCCACCTCTTTGGAGGCTTTGTCCACCCTTGTACTCCTCTCTGCTGTCATTGGGGCTGACGAGAACATTCCACTCAGCCCTTGTTAGAGAAAGTGACAGTGATGTGATAGAAGGCACTGCCACAGGTCAAGGCAGAGGTTTGGTAAGGATGCCTTTCATTTGACCTTTCTTTGTATGAAATAGGGGAATGCTTTGCAGTTGACAAACTGTTAGCCTCCACTATGAAATGGACCTCAAGTCTCCAAAGTGATGCCTCCACACGAATTCCAAGAAATGCTCCAGCCCTAGCCCAGTCTTTGTGCAAAGTTATGGGGCATCACCATGACTTAGGATCAGTGGCAAATGTCCCACTCACTTTATCTCATGGTCATTCATCACAGCTTTAGCTGAGAGCCACATACGTGCCAGCGTGGTGCTGGGTGCTTGGGCAGGCTGTGGCAGTGATGGTCCCTGCTCCATCCGTGGAGCACACATTCTAGTAGAAGGAGGCGGGACAGAGATGAGAGGGGCAAGGGAATGCAGGGTGGTGGGGATAGTACTTCAGAGAATAGGGATAGTTAGCTCAAAGGCCCCAAGGTGGGGACATGCTGGGAGCTCAGAGGAGAGTGACAGGCCAGTGTGATTGGCACTGTTCCACGCACATGGCACAGGAGGCACTTGCTTCTTGTCACAACCCCAGTAGGGGACTGCTGTTGTCCCTATTGACTGCTGAGGACACAGCCATCAGGAATTGGAGACCTCATGATTATCCAGCTAGTGAGGGGGAAGCCTAAGATTTGAACCCAGGCAGCCTGGCTCCAGCGTCCATGGTCTTCACTTGGTCCTGTGCTCTGAGGCCATGGCAGGAGAGGAGGGAGCAGCAGGGCCGAAGCATGTGGTATCTTTTCTCCTAAGGGTAGGACGTGGGAGTTGGGCAGGGAGAACTTACAGGGTCTTCATTTCACATACTGTAAGTTTTTTCGCAGTCCTGGTGGTATTATCTACCTCTGAGGACTATGGAAATGAGCTTGAGAAGATATTTTTGCCAGAAGCTGGGCAGGGTTCCTGCACAGTCCCCCTCTGGAGTAAAAGGACAGCGTGGGAGTCTCCAGATGTAGTCCTTGAGGCAAGGGCTGGCACAGCGACCTGGGCAAAGTCATAGCTTTAGGAACAAGTCACCAAACAATTTTCACAGGACAGTTTTCATAGCCGCACACTGAGAATATACCTGGCCCTTTCCAGATTGCTGTGCTGAACTAAGCTTGCGCAGGACCTGGCCTGCTGGCAGGAGCCCAAGGCCACGCTCCAGGCAGGACCTCCTCTGGGCAGGCGGACCTGCCTTGGCATGAGGCACACACTCTGGTGTTGGAAAACAGGCCCATCCCCCTGGACTAAGCGCATAGTTGAGGAAGTGTAAGTCAGGTCCACTAAAGAACTGACAGCTGTGCTGTGTTCCCTGTGCACCGCCTGGCATTAAGACCCTGCAGGGTCATCGGGGACAGTGGGGGTGAGTGTTCAGCACTGCAGGTCATCCTCACAGCCTATAGGTTTTGCTTCTAGTCCTGGGGAGAGCAGGCCTGGGGCACACTAGGGTAGTGGCCAGATCTGAGAAGGCCGACCGACCCCCAGTGGTGATTCCTAGGTCTCTGCTGCCTTGGGCCCCTGAGGCATCCAGGCAGCTGTCTCGCTGGAGCTCCACAGCACACTCCCCACCCCCATGGTCACCAAGGGTGCGGCCATGTGTGGGCTGGGAATAGTGGGCAGCAAGGCCCAGGGAAGCCTTCTGGAAGGATAGATCAGGAAACGAGGGTCTTCCTGAGAATTGCTGCTGTGGCCCACGCCCATCTGTGGGTAGAGGAGTCTTGGCTTGAGTTAACCACACTTCTCTCATCTGCAAAGCAAGCAGTTGGGCGAGATGTTGTCTTAGGGCTCTTCAGCCCAGACCCCATGTTTGTGCCCCACCCCCACAGTGCCCAGCACAGCATCTGGTGCACATTTGGCACCAGAGTCATGGAGAATGTCCCTTACACTTGGGCAGGTCTTTGGTCATTCTGCCACCTTGGTGACGAGAGGCCTGGCCTCTCACACGTGGCCTTTAGTGGGTGGCTCTGATTGGTGCCTGGGGTGCAGCTTCACTCTCACTCACTGTCCCTGTTCTTCTTTCTCCCCTGCTCCTCCCACTGCAGGAGGACTTCCGGAACAAAGTGGACGACTACATCAAGCGCTACGCCAGATGATGAAGGGGACGCGTGCAGGCCCATGGACTGGACGCAGCTTGTCTCCAACGTGAAGTAGCAAGAGGTGGCCCCTTCACTCCCCATCCTCACGCTCCCTCAGCCCCTCTGGATTGTCCCAGCCCTGTGACCATGTTGTCCGAAGGAGATCATCCTCATGACTGCCCATTGTAGATGGAGAGTTCAACATAAACACAGCAAGAACATGTGTCTGGGCTTCTAAAGAGTTGTCTGCTTACCTTAACATGTTTACTTTTTTGAAATTGTACTGTATAGGTTGTTGGTGAAATTCTTGAAAGTTGTAATGAACTCAAAATTGAGGCTAGAGCTTGCTTACCCTTTCCCCAAACAAAATTGGTTTCCTGCACTAGTGACGCTAATGATGTGTTCAGTGTAACTTGCAGATTGGCAATAAGAAACCCGCTACAAACTGTGATTGGATGCAAATTCTCTTAGCTTCTTCCACAAATGTTGGCCCTGCCTAGGTGTCGTGAAGCTTTCCAGAATGCATAGAGTCATCCACTGTAGATCTCTTAATGAAATGCGTATTTTATTTAATGTAAGTATATTTTGGAACAGATTTGTAATTTGTACAATTCAATGCTTTAATTATTTTTTCTATTCTCATTTAGTTTGTATTTTCATTGTATAGAGCAGACAGAAAGATGTTGGGTCAATCAACTATTGAAGAGAAATACAAAGAAAATATGAAGCACATTATTCATTCTGTCCAAATACAACAAGAATCTGGCTCTTAAAAATCAACTCTTATTTTCAGGTCCATATGTGGCAAGGACATTCCAGAGCCCTTTGAAGCTAGATCTAGATCTGGATGATAAAAATTAAAAAAAAACAAAACCAACAAAAGGCAGGGAGCCCATTCTCACATGCTGCCCAGAGGAAACTGGCTGGATCCTGCACCAGGTGGGGGCTGGTGTTTCTGTTCTGGTCATGTGATCCTGAGCTAGTAGCTACTCACCAGAGTGCTAGACCCTCACTGTCCTAAGAGGCAGGAGAGGTACCTCAGCCATCAGCCCAAACAGTGTCTGATGCCACTGAGACTGTGCCTGTGGTCTTCTGAGTCTGTTTTGGCTCTGACCCTGTCTGGGTGCAGGGCAGACTCAGCCAGGTTCACTTGCTGCAGAGAGGAGCTCAAAGAGAGGCCCTGAGACCTTTGAACCACTGAAGTTGAGTGCAAAATAAATGTTTGTCTGGTTTCATATGCTGCCTGCCTAACACTCAGATTTAACTGCCAGCTTCTATAGACCTCTGGATTCCCCAGTCTGCCACCTCCCAGGTTTAGTTGCTCAGAGTCTCTGATGAGGAGATCAGTCTCCAGCAGGTGAAGAATGTGGCCAGTAGATGTGAGGGTGGCCCTCTGCTGATGGGCCACACATATCGGTGCCCAGAGCAGGGATGGGTGGGGCTGGATAAAATGAGTGGTGGGCGTGGGGCCTGTCTGGGAGGCCTGGTAATCTCCACTTCCCAAGACCTGGGAGGGATCCTTACACACTTACCATGAGACATTCTCTGCTAGGTAGGAGGCCAGGGTAGTGGCTGTTCTGCCCATATGCCTATCTCTGCCCTGTGTCAATCTTGAGCTTGAGCTATGGCACATCCCACAGTAGCTCTTGGGGCTGCCCAAGCTGACAGGTGGTGCAGGTGTCAACATGAACTTTGTCACAAGGGCATGTCTGTAGGAGAAACGGTGCCACTGTGTCTGTTCGATGGAAATGTTCACTCAGTGGAGGTGAAAGACTGTGCCCTCTGGACCACACCAAAAGCAATAATGGCAATTATTCTGACCTCAAAGTATTTGCACAGTAGAAAAATACTTTATTATCAGAGATTAAGCATTCTTAAAAAATGGCATGTCCAGATAACACCCCATTCTATTCTGTGGGCATCCTTCGGAGATATTTTGCACACATAACCCCTCCCCATCTCCAGGGGCTCACTTGGATAGCTCCATCGCAGTGAGTGCTGGCACTGAGTGGGTGCTTGGCTGTGGCCTGGTGGGACCTGTGGCCCACTGGCTTCTTGGCATCTCCTCACCCTCAGGCCAAGTGACACATCTGGCTCCAGTCTGTGTGCCCTGGCCAACCTGGTAATAGGTGGTGAGAGGAGAGGAGTCTATAGACTTGGCCAAGGAGGCCAGCCTCTCAGAAGGTGGCTCTCGTCTCTCCCACCAGCAGGTGACTTCCCCTTTGCAGTCCTGCTAAGGAGCCCTGGTCAACTCAGTGTTGACCTCTGGTCTGTGCCTCCTTCCTTGAACCTGGTGGTTCTCACATGCTGCACGGCAGTGTGGCAGAGCCCAGCTCCTTGGACTAGGGTTGTCTTCACCTGCCCCCACCTCCACACTGAGCCTCAGAGGCTGCTCACTTGGTTCCCAGCAACCACCAAGTAAGCCAGGCTGTGTGCCTGCTGGAAATGCCACAGCACTACACAAGTGCATGCAGAAACTTTCAGGCCATGTCAGACTATTTCTGCGGCTAAACTACTTTGAAATGTACATTTTTTTCAAAGGAATGTGTTTCCCGGTATTTGGCAGTTTAAATGTTTCACAGCACCCGTGCACATTTCTCTCTGTCCTCAGCTTACGCACTTGTCTGGGAACCTGTGGATACAGGAGCCAAGTGTTCTTCCCAAGGGCTCGCCATGGCCAGGTCACTCTCATCAAGAGTCCTGGCCCATTCAGAGGCCAGCTAGGGGCAGACCCTGCATATCTTTTATTTTATCTTACGGCAGCAGAGAGACTGAATAGCCAAGCTCTCTACCTCTAAAAGAATCCCAGTGGGCAAACTACCAGGCTGTGGTGATCAGAATCCATTACACGTTGTCAGGGAATACACCACGCCTCTCACTGTTCCCTGGGGTTGCTCTATTCTCCAGCCACCCCTACTCCCTTCTTTAAAGAACTGCTTGAAAATTTCTCAGAACAAATTAAAATTGATCAATTGTTCCAGTTTCTTCTGGACCTGATGGTGTGTTCCAATTTACCTTTGTTAACTGGGACCTTACTCCCTGAGAGGTTGTAAAAGTCAGTTACAAATTCCTGTTAACATCAGCCTTGGCTTTGAATCAGATCAAGCAGATGTTTTTTTATGTAAAAATTCCAACAGAAGATACCACCAAGCTAGGATTTTTCACTTTCATCCACATGATAATCTTGGAATTTCGGGTTTGCTATAAGTCCACTCTTCTTTCTAAAATAAACAGTGTCCAGGGTGGTGCCTTGGCTCAGTGAGTGGGGCGCCGGCCCCATGTACCGAGGGTGGCAGGTTCAAACCCGTCCCCAGATGAACTGCAACAAAAACATAGCTAGGCATTGTGGCGGGCATCTGCAGTCCCAGCTACTTGGGAGGCTGAGGCAAGAGAATCACCTAAGCCCAAGAGTGACGCTACGGCACTCTACCAAGGGCAACATAGTGAGACTCAGTCTCAAAAAAATAAATAAAATAAAAATAAACAGTGTCCAGTAACATGCTAAGATATAACCTTAGTAAATGTTTTCCTTTTCCTTTGCCAAAGAACTTGAAAAATGAGAAAACCTGTCACACCGTTTTCTCCTCCCACCTGTAGCCCTGCTTCAAATAGAAAATGTCCTACAGCATGCAAGGGCCGTCAGAGGCATCTTCATCGCCCATCCTGTCTCGCCTTGGGTTTCCACGTGCTACTAACCAATGTATTATTGGTTTATTTGATTTATTGAAAGAATTGTGGTTTGAAAAAATTCTTTTAAAAATGCTATGATGGAGGCAATTGGGAACATTGCCTTGTTTTTGTTTTGGGTGGGGTGTTGGTTTTCTAATTTTTTATTTTTGAGACAGTCTCACTTTATTGCCTTCAGTAGAGTGCTGTAGCGTCACAGTTCACAGCAACCTCAAACTCTTGGGCTCAAACCATCCTCTTGCCTCAGCCTTCCCAGTAGCTGGGCCTAGAGGTCCTTGCCACAACACCTGGCTATTTTTAGAGACTATGTCTTGCTCTTGCTCAGGCTAATCTCAAACTCCGGAGTTCAGGCAATTGACTCACCTCAGCCTTCCATAGTGCTGGGATTATAAGTGTGAGCCACCACGCCGGGCCTTCCTTGCTTTGTTAATAATGTCTCTTTGTCCACATTGAGTTGTACAAATGGCCACTCCAAAAGCTTCAGCTTAAGTCTCATTCATTTTCATTACCAATTTACTGAGCTAGAGTTCTTCCAAAACTCTGTTTTTTAAGCTTATTTCAGGATCAGTTGGAAACAACAGTGCACATCCCAGGAACTTCTGGTGCTGGAGGAGGAGAGACCTGTGAACAGGACCTCTGTGCACACTTAGCTGGGATGAGTCCTCATCAGGGAGGAGCCAGTACCCGGGAGGCGGGTGGACGGTGGACGTGCTGGTTTAGCCTGCATTCTGTCCTTGTTGAGCCTTGGACCCACAGTTCATGTCCGGGGGAGCTTCCCCCTCTGATGATCTGTGTGATGCCTGGAGGCCTCCTCTGGCTTCAGAGGTCTCCTCTCTCTGGCTGTGTTGTAATTTTTTGGTGTTGGATTTTCATGACCAGTGTGACCTCCTGACCTTCCTAGCAACTTATCTCTCCCCTGCAATGCATGGTGCTTGATGCTGAAGATTATTTTGTCTCAAGCCAGTCATCAGTATTACCAAGCGTCTCTTTTTAAAAAATTCTATCCCAGCTTCAATTGCCCTATCCACCTGTGTCCTTCCTTCTCTGGGCCATGGTGAGGTTGAACAGACACGGTTGGGTGTAGCACTGCAGGTTAGTAGCATTATTTCCTATTCCTGAGACATTCGGCCTCAAATTAGTTTAAAAAATAAAACCTGTCCCCCTGGGAACACTGGTGAGGGACTCTAGGTAGGGCAGGAGACAGGTGCAGCCCCCTGCATCCCACTGGTGTCACATGTGCTTTGCCAGATCAATAACAGTGAGAACCCACAGTCAGTGTAAGGAAGAGCTGGCCAGACATTCGGATGACACCAAAGCACACTAAAGAGGATGGGCTGTCTACATCTTCCCCACTTTGCTGCCAGACTCCTCCAGAAGAGGAAGCATCCCTGTACTTGGCCTATGGAGCCCATTGTGACGGGCCCCTGTCTGCCCTGCCAGCTGCTGCCCGAGAAGCCTGGCCTCAGAGCCTCACTCCACCAGGACACTCAGCTTCCCTGCTGAGACCCTTTTCAAGATTCAGTTCACACAGTGTTACTGTCACTGCTATGAAGCTGTTCTGCGCTTACAGACGGAGGACGGCACCCCCTGAGGTATCCTCATCTCTCCGGGTGCCCAAAGCACCAGGGGGTGGACTGCATTTGTTATGGGTATCCTGCCTCTGCGGAGGCACTCACTGTGAGCACAGTGTTTACCTTAGCCAGCTGCCATAATTCACTAGGTTATGACGACATGACTACCTAATGCTGAGTAAATGCAGAGAAGTTTTGGAGCACAGAATGCAGATGCCAGTCTGTTCTAGGGAGCAGCTGGCAGAGCGGCCACCACCTCCCACCAGCTGACAGGCTACAGGGTTTGTCAGGGTTGAAAAGGGTTTTCTTTGAGTAAATGTGCCTGTGAAAACTACAGCTGAAAAGAAGAAATAACATGCAGGAGATTGTAAGGGTAGAACAGGACCTCGAAAATATCCACATTCAGGAAAATGCAGTAAACTGCACCTGTGACTCAGGATAAAAGTCCCAAGTGAACAACAGACCAAAGTGAAACACAGCTGGATTAAAGGTAACGTGCCCAGCAGGGAGGGCAGGGTTGGTGCCGGAGAAACAGGTGACCACGTGGAGACAGATGGAGAAACACTCCCAGCGTGCAGGAGACACAAAAGCCGTCAGAGGGATGATAACGGAAAGAACAGAGAGGTCTTGGGCTTGCAACTTGAATAACAAGGACTGGATTTACCCTCCTTTATGAAATAAGCAAAAACCTGAAAATACATGTGGAAAAACAACTTCCAGACTTTGGACAGCAGGCAGTTCCGGACAGTGATCGCTGAGACCTGGTAGGTCTCAACACAGTGAAGTCAGCTCTGGGTGGCACCTACAGGCTCCCTGACTTGAGGTGGAATCAAGTCGAGAGAGGCACAGAACTCCCGGGGCAGAGCACCCAGAAGAGGCTGCAAGGGGCACAGGCCCAACTCCCGCAGGGAAGTCCTCTCCAGCCTGCAGCCAGATACTGACACACTGCTGTGAGAACACCTGCTGGGGAGGAGAACCACCTAAATGGAGCAGAGACAATGACACTTAAGAGCTCACAAAGGGACAGGAAAAGTCTTGTTCCCACAGGCCAGAGTAGAGGACTCAGAAGGGTGCTGGCTAAGTCATGGGAAAGTAACCTTTAAAGGCTGTGCTAGTTCCATCCAAAAATCCTAAAACCAAGCCTGGGCAGGATCAAACTGTTTCAAAAGTAAGTGTCCCAGAACAAAGCCCAAAATATTTTTAGGACTAAAACAAATCTAAAATAGCCAGGCATCGTGGTGAGCACCTGTAGTCCCAGCTACCTGGGAGGCTGAGGCAAAAGAATCGCTTGAGCCCAGGAGTTTGAGGCTGCTGTGAGCTGCGATGTCACAGCACTCTACCCAGGGCGACAGCTTGAGACTCTGTCTCAAAAAAAAAATTCAGTCTCCTAACATAATAGACAAAATGTCCAGTATACAAATGAAAATCATGCATCATACCAAGAACCAAGAACATTGCAATCTAAGTGAGAAAGGGCAATTGACCGACATCAATGATGAGATAAGTCATGTGGAATTATTTTACAAGGATTTTACAGCACTCGTGATAAATAAGTGTCAGAAACTCATTTTAAATTTGGTGGAAAAAAAATCAAATCGCCACAAAAAATACAGACTTTATAGAAAACCAACTGGTAGCCAGGTGCCTGTAGTCCCAGCTACTCGGGAGGCTGAGGCAAGAGAATCGCCTAAGCCCAGGAGTTGGAGGTTGCTATGAGCAGTGTGACTCCACAGCACTCTACCCAGGGTGATAAAGTGAGACTCTGTCTCTACAAAAAATAAATTAAAAAAAAGAAAAAGAAAGAAAGAAAACCAATTGGAAATTACAGAACTAAAATGTGCAATGATAGCAACTTAAAAAACCTCCCGGAGCGGTCCCTGTGGCTCAAAGGAGTAGGGCGCCCGGAGGTGGCAGGTTCAAACCCAGCCCTGGCCAAAAACTGCAAAAAAAAAAAAAAAAAACCTCTTGGATAGGCTCAATAGTAAAAAGGCAGAATCCATAAATTTGAGGAGCGACCAATAGAATTTATTTACTCTGAACAGCAGAGAAACAGAAAGAAGGAACAAGGCCTCAATGGGACAGTAACAAAAGATCCAACATTTCTCACTATTTGAGTTCCAAGAGAAGAGAGATGAACTAAAAGACTATTGAAACAATATGGCTGGCTGGCACAGTGGCTCACACCTGTGATCACAGTACTCTGGGAGACCGTGGCAGGTTGATTGCCTGAGCTCAGGAGTTCAAGACCAGCCTGGGCAAGAGCCAGACCCTGTCTCTACTAAAAAATAGCTGGGCATTGTGGCAGGCGCCTGTAGTCCCTGCTACTTGGGAGACTGAGACAAGATAATTGCTTGAGCCTAGGAGTTTGAGGTTGCTGTGAGCTGTGACAGCACTCTACCAAGGGTTACGAAGTGAGACTCTGTCTCAAAAAAAAAAAAAAAAACTCAGTAAGAACAGAGGTTTATGTCTTTTTTTTTTTTTTTTTTTTTTTTGCAGTTTTTAGCTGGGGCTGGGTTTGAACCTGCTATGTCCAGCATATGGGGCCGTGCCCTACTCCTTTGAGCCACAGGCACTGCCCTATGGCATTTTTAATTTAGACTAGGCCCATTCCCCACTCTCTACCTCCACAGTATCCTTAAATACATTCTCAGTGAAAATTCGCAGCCTGGTAACCATCAGAGGGAGCTCATTCCCAGAGAGATGCGTCATTATTTTTCTTAAATTAAATCATAACTGTGTACATTTATGGGGTACAGTGTGTTCCAATGTACACTATACTATTATGAAACCAATATATAATCACCTACACATTCATAAGAGAGATGCATCATTATTTAACAAATCTGGTAGTTCCCTGGAAGACCCCACTTGCAGGGCTGTGTTGATCTTAGACCTCACTGATGATAAAAGTACATTTCCCAGGTAGAACTATTTTAGGTCAATATACAAAAATCAGGTGTGTTACATACATTAGCAATGAAAAATCTAAAAATGAAATTAAGAAAAAAATCCTATTTGCAACAACACAAAATAAGAAAATATTAGTGATGAATTTAACACCCACAGCGGTACATTGTTACAATTGATGAACTACAATGACACATCATAATCACCCCTAGCCCACAGCTGACATTAAGGTTCACTCTTATTGTTGTAGTTTCTGTAAGTTTTAACAAAAAAACAACCCGGATCTCCCGTTATCATACAAAATAGTTTCCCTGTGCTAAGAATTCTCTATGCTCTGCCTCTTCAGCCCTCCCTCCCCTAGCCCCTGAAAACTCAATTGTTTTTAAACTTCAATTATTACAATTTTAAAGTCTAATGTCTCTTTTTTCATTGTTTTTGTTCTTGTTTCACAACTGCCCACTTTTTTGATAAAATATCCATTTATCTTCCTGTAGATCTTTCTCTATTGGAGATTTGCTCTGATAGCTCTATTACCTTTCCCCCTTAGGTGGAGTTCTATTTGTTGCCTGTGTTATCACCCTGGACATAGCATTCCTTAAACGTCTGGTCATTATCGGGCACTTGTCTGTTGTAGCACAGACATCCTGTTAAGTTATTTGTTATGGGCTGACCAGCCAGCTGTACATCTTGTCTGCGTGCTGCACCATACACTGTCTTCAGTGTGGGGGTGCCCTCTTATTCCTGGGTATCAACAGCCATGCTGGACATTATCTTGTCTGCGTGTTGCACCATACGCTGTCTTCAGTGTGGGGGTGCCCTCTTATTCCTGGGTACCAACAGCCATGCTGGACATTATCTTGTCTCTCTGTCTCCACCACTGCACTTGCTCTATCTGCAAACACAAACCTTCTTGTGGCTGCCCAATTGGCCCAAAGAATGCTCGAGATGAATCACCTTGCCATTTGTCCTTGGGCTCCCTCCAACGCCCATCTTTACAGCCTTGCAAATACAGAGGATACCAAAAAATGCATACACATTTTAAGAAAGGAAAAAAATGTATTAAATTTGTAATACTCAAATCATGTTTATCTTCTGCAACTATAAGAGGAGACTCCCCCTCACACATGACTTGTATTCATATTTTGTTACTGGTATATATTGAGTATTGCAATTTTAACACAGTTGTTTCCTTTCTTAAAATGTGTATAAATTTTGGGGCACCCTCTGTAGATTTCAAGAATGAAATCTCTCCTCACCTGTCAACTTCCCTACCCACCTTTGCTCCTAACCCCATTCTCTCTCATCTCCTCCAGCACTTGGTTTTTCTATTTCAGTTTCCTTCTGTTAACGTGCCCTTAATCTTATATGCCTTTTAGCACCTCTTTCCTAGCTTTTTTACAATAGTTGACTCATTCTCCATTCTTTCACATCCCATTTATTCTTCAGCTCTTTGCACTTTGACCCTGTCCTCACCTGGTTCCTGACGTTTCGCTTGCTTATCACAGCAGACCCTTGCAGACTCCCTCTCCACCGCACTTTATCTGTATGCTTGGCTTCTTTGACTTTTCTTCTGAGCCCTTTTCTTCTCTTTCCATTGTGCTTAGGTGCCTGTGTATCCTTAAACCTTGCTGTGCCCTGTTACTGGCTGCATTTGGTAAGAAATGAGGTCGGTTTGCAGGCAAGAATGAAGGGAAATGAGTCCAGAATGTTCCGGTTGGTTGTGCTGGAAATGCCAAGTTCTTCTGGACCCCAATAGGAAGGAGATGAAACGGAGAAAGTCTATGAAAAGACAATTAAAATCCAATCTCTTGGCAAAGCAGGCCTGGGTTCATATTCTGCCACTACCTGTGTGAACTTGAGCAAGATACTTTAACTTTTATTTTTCATTTTCCTTATATATAAAATGAGGAACTACAGTACCTACCAAATAGGGTAATTATCAAGATTAAATTAGTGAAGATGTGAAAAAAAAAAATGCTTAGAAGAGTGCCCAGAATGTGTTCATAGCTCAAAGTTAAAAACTGTTATTATGCCAGAAAAGCAAGATATGGTGGATGGCTTCATTAGAATTTAAAAATATGGATCTTTGCCCTTTTTCTTTTAAAACATTCTCATAAGTTACTTTCTTTTATGGTTGGTGGTACAACTGAATGGTAGGTAGTTCAACTTGACTGTCTCACAGACATGAGAACTCCACCTGTCATCCTGACCTCGCCTGGCTCCTTCTTATCATCGCAGATAAAGGCACCACCATCTTCCCAGCTACCTAGGTAACCCTTGCCCACAGGCAACCGCCCCCAATTCCTATTTCACATCCTAAACACTCCTGGACTTAATCTTTTCCCGCAGGTCCACGCCCACTGCTTGGTGCCCCTCATCTCTTGCCTTGAGTATTTTAACGGCCTCTTAACTGGACTTCCATCCTCTACCCCAGGTCCCCTCAAACCCACCCTCAGTAGATGATTAACTTCACCCACCCAGCCCTCTGTGCAGGGACCCGGCCGAGCGCGGCTCGGCCCGATCCCGTCTGGGCGCCGCGAGGACAGCGAGGCAGGCCGGGGGAGGAGCCTCCAGGCACGGCCGGCACCGCCACCCAACCCCCCGTCCGCGCCAGCCTCCGCGGGGAGCAGGCGGGCACCAGGAGCTCCCCCAGTTGCCGAGCAGAGGGGGGGCATCGGCGTGGAGGCCCGCGCCTCGGGCTCCGCCCGCCCGTTCGCCCGCTGCCGGGTCGCGGCCGATGTGAACCCTGCCTGGGAGAGCGAAGGCCACAGTCTTGCCCGGAAGTGAAAAGTGCTAGGGCGCGAGGAGCCGGGGCCACAGCGATCCGCTCCCCGGCTCTGCGGGCTCTGCAGTGACGCGCCCTGGCTCCGCCCCCGCTGGTCACCTGACCCGGCTGGCCCTGTCGCCCCGCCCTGTGCACCTACGAGCGCGCGCGGATTGGCTGAGGGTGCGCCGCTCAGCCAATCCGAACGCTCCCCGGCCTCGTGGCCGCGCCTCCCCGTTCCAGCGCCCCGGCTTGGCTGGCACAGCGGGTTCCCGCCGTGCAGTTGTGCGGGGGGCTCTGGCCCGGCCGGGCCTGGATGGAGGCGGCTGCGGCGCCGAGGAGGGATGTGCGGGGACGTGCCGCGTGTCTGCCCGACGGCTGCCGAGAGGAGAGCCCGCCCGAGAGGTGCGCGCCGTTGAGGAGGCTGCCCGCGCCCCCCTCTGAGAAGCTCTGCGGGCGCCGCGGGGCGAGGGGTCTGGGGGTCCCACCCGGAGGGCGGGGGCGGCGGGCCGGTGGCGCTCCCGGAGATGGGGGTCCTGCCAGGGGATGTCCGCGGGGAAGGCCTGCGTCCTGGATTCGAGCTGAGGAGGAGGGATGCGAGGCGGGAGAGCCGACATGTAGTTGAAACCTGAGTGACATCCAGCGCTCAGGTTTACGAGGCCTGGGAAAGAAGAGCATGGCAGAGTTAGCAGAAAAACCTACAGAAAGAGGCTTTAGGTTTGAGGTTTTCTGGGGTTCCCTTGGCCAAGGACTCCATTCCGTCAGCGGGGGCTTGAGGGTTTTGTCTTAGTTCACCGGAGGAAGAGGCTCCAGGGCAGCAGGTGGCCCTGTGCCCAGTACGGCTGGAGTGCTGTGGTGGAATTCTGGAAGTAGGGGCAGGTGGCTGTGGGACCGGGGAGGAAGCAGGGAAACCATCTGGGAATCTTTCGTAGTAATCTAGGAGAAGAGTGGTGTGGGGGGGACCCAAAGAGGGATGTGTGGTGGAGATTGGCTGGGGTGTAGGGGGAGGAAGGATTAAGAGGGAGGCCTCTCAGCCTGCTGGTCTGAGCACTGCAGATAAGGAGGACAGGGAGCACTTGGTCTCCACACGGCCTCTCATGCTTGCGCGGGGCAGGACGGGTGTGTGTGCATTTTCTTGTTCGTTTGCTTTCTATCTCCAACTCAGGAGTGTGTTAAATGCTTTTTTTTTTTTTTTGCAGTCTTTGGCTGGGGCTGGATTTGAACCTGCCACTTCTCCGGCATATGGGGGCTGCGGTGCCCTACTCCTTTGAGCCACAGGCACCGCCCCCCCTTTTTTTTATTTAATAGTCTTGTTCACTACTTAGGCCTAGAGTATGAGGGGGTGTGTGTGTCTTTAAAGTTGGGGACCATGCGGGAATCACCTGTCTCTGTCATTAGAGTTCTTCTTTGGTTGGAACAGTGAGACAAGCCTGGAAAGTGTCCCCTGGGGAAACAGTGGAGAGGAAGTTCCCATGTCTTTTTGGTTGGGGGTTATGAAACTGATAAAGTTTAGCTTCCTTGTCCAATATTGGTAGCACTGTCTGGAAGTGGCAAATAATAGAAGATTATTTTATAAAGTACTGACAAAGTATTGATCTGATATTCAAGCCGTAGATTGGTTCAGACAGACAATAGATTGAAAAGCTGCAGTCAACTCAGTAAACACTAGTGGCTTGAGGTACTGTGGGGTACTTGTAGGAAAGAACAGATATACAGGGCATGTGCAGAGTCACAGTGCGGCTGCGACATTCCTGGGTGATTGATACTAATACCAGAGTGGTCGAGGATGACGAGTTAAACCCCCAGAGCCTTGTACCTGTTGGGTGATTTTGAACAGGAAACTAATGCGCATTCTGTCCCTGCTCTGTGGTTTAACAGCCATGGTTAGTTACTCATATCTGAGTTTTCATGTGGGTTGGTTTAAGCCAATTGTTTATTTAAAATTAGGTTAATTTATCGATAGTATTAGACAGAATTACCTGCTATATGTTGATATATTTCTGAAGGTTTTGGAAGATTTTGGGTATTGATAAAAAGATATTCAGATAAATTTTACTTAATGAGAGATCTTTCAGGGGATTTGAATTTTCTGTGGCATTTACTTTGTCATCTTATGAATCAAATCCCTGCCATGTGGCAGCCATGGTCTCTCACTGATGACAAAGCAGTGAGAAAAATCATGGCTGCAATTTTAAATAGAGTTTGGGAAGCCTCACCAAGAAAGAACAGTTGGAGCAAAAACCTAAAACAGTGGGGGCAGGATGGGGTCATTCTAGGCAAAGAAAACCAAGAGTGCAAAGTCCAGGGCTAGAGCCCCCAGGGTGAAGGTCAGTGTGGTGGGACCCAAGGAGGAGGGAGTGTAGGAGGAAGTGGCATGAAAATCACCAGTCTCACAGGCCATTGCAGAAACAGGTGTAGGGAAATTAAAGAAAACCAGTGGAATTAAAATAGTGGGCAGGAAATTCCCTCAGGAATGTGGGACATTGTCCCATCCCACCCTCCAATTAGGAGAGAGGGTAGCTTGTCTGACCTTCATAGCAGTCAGCAGGGTAATCCAGTCCCTTCAGACCATTAATCCTAGGAAGGGGAAAAAGAAATGTTGAAAATCAGCTCAGCGCCCATAGCTCAGTGAGTAGGGTTCCAGCCACATACCCTGGAGCTGGCAGGTTCCAGCCTGGCCCGGGCCTGCTAAACAACAATGACAACTGCAACCAAAAAATAGCCGGGCATTGTGGCGGGCGCCTGTAGTCCCAGCTACTTGGGAGGCTGAGGCAAGAGAATCACTTGGGCCCAAGAGCTTGAGGTTGCTGTGAGCTGTGATGCCATTGCACTCTACTGAGGGCTACGTAGTGAGACTTTGTCTCAAAAAAAAAAGAAATGTTAAAAATCGGAATCTCATCAATTATAAAAGAAACTGGAAAATTCTAGGTTATCAGGAATTATGCATGTTTTCTATAACCAATGAAGATCTGGAGATTCCTAATGCCCTTTGTGGAATTGGCAGTTTTTATGCAGAGGGTCACTGTGCCCTTCATGTTGTTCACTCCTGTCAATGTGCTAGACATGGTGCAGCTGCCTTTCCCATGTCCCACCTCCTTCTTAAAAGATGTGTCTTTCTTTTCTTTCCTTCAGGAAAGTTTATATGGACTATAATGCAACCACTCCCCTGGAGCCAGAGGTCATCCAGGCCATCGCAGAGGCCATGCGGGAAGCCTGGGGAAATCCCAGCAGTCCTTATCTTGCAGGTGATTCTAGAGGGTGCACACAGGCACACATCCACAGAGACGATGGGGCAGAGGCAGGTGTAGAGAGATGGTATCCCCACGTGTGATGGCTCTGTTTTGAATGGGTTTTCTGTTAACTGCAAATCTTTAGCTGTAAATTTTGGTACTTTTTTCCTGAGAAGACCATATTTGTAAGCTGAGCCTTGTTGATACAGTAATCTTTAACCTTTAATGTTTAATATTTAACATGCTGTCCTGTACCCTTTCCCAGGTGAGAAAGGTGTCTGACTGAGAGTTATTTGCAATAGTAGTACCTGTTAAACCCTGTGCCTTATCTCAGTTGATTTTGATAGAATTTACAAAATATATTTTTAAAACATCAGAATCACATATAATCCTGGCCTTTTAAAAAATGAAAATGACCTTTAATTCATTACTTTAGTTACAGATATTCTTAATTGTTTCTGACTGATTATTATAATGCAGAATATTAAATTGGTGGTTCGGAAAGTAATTTGCCTCAAGTCAGGAGTTAGTGCAGAGCTGTGTTGACTTTAGGACAGGCAGGCTGAAGCTCACCTTTCTGATTAATGTTTCAGGGTAAGTTAAACCGTTTCTGTGGATCGTGATGACCTAAAATAGCTTTGAACAGAGTATTGCCAAGCCCTACGATTTGGTAATACTTAAGTTCAACTTTATAGGGTTTAATGTGTTCCCATATCCATTTCCTTATGAAAGTTTCATAGCAACTTGTTAACTAAGAGGTTTCTCAACGCAGGTACTAGTCATTCATCAGTTTATCTGTTGGTTTATTCAGTACCTGTATTCTGGCTACTTTTCTGGACATTGCTATATACCCGATCTCTCCTCTACTAAAATCGAACTTTCTGATATTTTAAACTTGAAAATATGTAGAATGGTGAATGCCAATACAGAGCATTCTATCAAGAAGGAGTCTGGGAAAGACTGGGAGAAGAATGTCCCTGTCCTGAGTAAAGTGTGGAAGACTCAGCTCAACCCAGAGCTGCTCAGTTGGTCTCACCACCCGTTTATTTTCTTATAATTACTAAGGACTCCAAGAAGCTTCTGTTTCTGCAGGCTATATATGTGGGCAGGAATTAAACTGAGAAACTTAAAAAATAGGTATTTAGTAATTCATTAAAGATAGTAATAAATTCATTACATGTTAACTTTTATGAAAAATGAACTGTCTTTTGCACAGCAGAACAAGTTTAGCGAGACAAGTGGCTTTGAAATCTCTTCAGTGTCTGCTGAGTGGCAGACAGCTGGCTTATCCTGTGTGACACCAGGGTCTAACTTACGTAGCTCAGAAAGGTATCCCCAGAGATGGGTGAGGAAGGCAGATGATGAAAATACTTTAGACTTTGTGAATCCCTGAGGGGGCCTTGGGCGCTCTAGGCTTTCCTGAACCACATGTGAGAGCAGCTGTTCTACCCAGCCTTTACCCAGGCACCTGCTGCATGGCCTCCTCTGGTCTGGGGGGAGATAGTGCAGTGCACGAAATGACTTTCTGAGGCATTAGTCTGTCCCCTCCGTGGAGAATGGACCATGTTTGGGGTCACTGGACTCAGGGCCTGCTAGGAGAATCCTGTGGCAGTGGCCTTACCTGGTGTGGCTGGGGTGGTGGAGAGAGGAGTCGAGGTGTGAGTATGTGTGGATGGAGAGTCTGCAGGGTTTGCCGGTTGGTGGGGCCTGAGGAAGGGAAGTGTGGCACTTTGGCTGAGCCCTCGGGCTGAGATTGGAAAGGCCAAGAGAAGAGGAGGGGGGAGATCAGGCACTTATCCTCCATCCTCGAGCATCTGGGTGGAGAGAGTGAGGTGCAGAGCAAAGTCCAGGCTGGAAACTGGGGATCAAAGTCTTGAGTTGCTGTGGGGAGGTCTGAGGAGCCAGGTGGGGCACATGGCCACCTGCAGTCTGGAATCAGAGCTGGGCCCAGCAAGGAGACTGAGGAGCCTTGGCCTTGACAGGGAAGGAGTTGGAGGGGAAAGCTACAGGGGCGGCAGAGGTGAGGACCAAGGCACACCTGGGTCAGGCTGAGGTACGGGGCCCTGGAGCCTGAGCGCCTGCCCTCAGTGGTTCAGACAGAGGACAGAGTGGAGACAGCAAAGGGAAAGAAAAGAGGGCCAGGCTTGGGGGGAGGTAGGGGTCAGGGTCTCAGAGTGAGGGGCGGCCCAGGGGTGGCCTGCGCCCCCCCCTTTGCTTGTTTACTTTGAGTTCACTTCACCCCCCTCCCCCATGCTTGTTTACTCTGAGTTTACTTCACTGCCCCCCGGCATGTTTACTTTAAGTTTACTACACCACCCCCTCTGCTTATTTACTTTGAGTTTACTTTGAGTTCACTACACACACACACACACACACACACACACACACACACACACACCCGCCTTGTTTACTCTTGAGTTCACTTCACCTCCCCTCTGATGCTTTGTTTCAATCACTGGATTATTTTCTGCCTCTGTGGTTTTGTAACTTTGCTGTTTACATTTGTTACCCTAACAATGGTGCATTTTCCCCACTTCAAACACACAGGAAAGTGGAAAGAGTAACAGAGGGGACACTCGTGAATCTTCTGCCCAGATCCAACAGTTTCTCCATGTTTGCTTCATCTCTTTCTTTCTAAAATTATGTGAGTTTTCTTGAGTCATTGGAGTCACAGCCAGCGAGACGGGTCACTACCGGAGTAAAGCATGTGTGTCTCTAAAGCGTGTCTTCAGGCTTGGCACCTGTAGCTCAAGCGGCTGGGGTGCCAGCCACATACGCCAGAGCTGGCAGGCCTGCCAACCAATGACAACTGCAACCAAAACATGGCCAGGCGTTGTGGCGGGCATCTGTGGTCCCAGTTGCTCGGCAAGAGAATCGCTTGGGCCCAGGAGTTAGAGGTTGCTGTGAGCTGTGATATCACAGCACTCTACACAGGGCAAAAAACAAAAAAAAGCATGTCTTCAACATGTGTATCTGTCACTCTCAGCAGTTTCCTGGTTCCCTGCATACCCCTCCCGGCAGCCACCAAGGCACTCTCTGTCCCTGTGTCAGTGTGCGCTTTCTGCAGTTCTGTGGCAATGGAGGCAGGCTCTTCGGGTCTAGTTTCTTTCAGTGCAGTTGCGTTGAGGCTCCTCCCTGTGGCTGGGGTGTGAGTGGTGCGTCCCTCTTTCTTTCTGAGTGGCATTCTGTTGGAGGGAGGAACCACATTCTGTTTACGCATTCATCTGGTGGTGGGTGCTTGAGCTGTCTCCAGTTTGGGGCTGCTGTGAGTAACCCTGCAGCAAACATTTGTGTCGAGCCTGTGGACAGTCACATGCTTTCTTTTCTTTTGAGTGAGCCGTATTTACTGTAAGTACCTAGGATGTACACGTGACTTTAAAGAGTAGGTGGTGGCAGCAGGTGGGCACACTGCCCCTTCTGCTCCCTCCCAAACCCTGGAAGATGAAGTCTTTTGAGTTGGCTGCTGATTGGTAGGTAGTGGTAGTGAGTTTGCCCTGTGTGTCCTTTTCATAGACGGGTCTCCAGACTTGTTGGTAAGTGGAATACAGAAAGTATTTGCAAAGCAATATGTAAATTATGAAACCCATTTTTGGAAAGAAAAAACCTGTGAAATGCTTGTATGAGTACATCAGAGGTTAGGAAGTCAGGTGGCTGTGTCTCCCTGGGGAGGGGAGGGAAGGGAAGCAGGAACAAGGGAGCCGCTGCTTTGGAATGGCCCAGTGGCTTCTCAGAGGGGAGGCCTTGAACAGAATCCTGAAGGAAGAAGGGGAATGTGTCTGGAGGACAGGATGTGAGCAGAATCCCAAGAGGAGCTCGAGCATGTCCCAGGTGTCCTGGCCAAGTTTATTGGCAGTTTATTACAGGCCTTTTAATGTAGTGTCAGTTCAGATGACTAAGTTTTCCTAAACACCATAGACTTTTATTACTTAAAATTAAAACCTATACAGCAGTTTTACAGAGCATAAGAATTATTTACATATTTATTTTAATCATCTTTTTATATTTCTATTTTTATGATGTTTTATAACATATGTATATATTTTAGTAATACCTGCTTAATTTTTTTTGTTTTGTTTTTTACAAATAAGACTGAATAATTAGGCAGGAGTGGTGGGCTCCCAGCACTCTGGCAGGCCCCAGGGAGGTGGATTGCCTGAGCTCATGGGTTTGAGACCAGCCTGAGCCAGAATGAGTCACCATCTCTAAAAATAGCCAGGCGCTGTGGCAGGTGCCTGTAGTCCCACCTGCATGGGAGGCTGAGGCAAGAGGATGGCTTGAGCCCAAGAGTTTGAGGTTGCTGTGGGCTGTGGCACCATGGCACTTTACCCAGGGTGACATAGTAAGACTCTGTCTCAAAAAAAAAAAAAAAAAGACTGAATAATCAAAAAAGTTTGGAGACTACTGTTCTATACACTAAGAATGGTCACCAAAGCATTCAGAATTCCCTGTCAGGGTCTGGCCCCAGGAGCAGGGTCCTCTAAGACCCGTGGAAACTGGAGGCTGACTGAAGAAATCCAGAGTTAGAAACGACGGTAAAGACAGAGACAAGAGACGTGGTGTAGAATGAAGGGCGGGAGCTCGGGGGTCCACTGCCCGTTAGGGGGATCCCAGCAATGGCCCCGAGTGTTTGCTCCACTCTGCTTTATTGAAGTCTGTTTGCCCAGAGGGAAAGATGAGGGAGGGAACCAAGATGCCAGCAGTGTCTCTGACTGAGCAGACCAGCTCCTGTTGTTACTATTACTAACCTGAAGGGCAGCCTTGAGAAATCTGAAATCTGAGCCTTGTATTGGGAGAGCCTCCCGCTTGAGATCGCACACACACAGATTTCTAGGGAGGTGTTAAACTCCACTAGTTCCCTGTGGAGTAAAATACCACCTGCGTTAATCTCCTCTGAGGAATCAGTGGGAGGGAGGAATCTTCTTCCTGACACCACCACAGAGGATCTTCCTCTGTGATAAGGGATATAAGCTCTTCTGCCCATATCTCCACAAGGGGTATCTGCTTTGCCTGTTTAGTAAGCAGGAAACGACCCAGTTAATATCTTTCTAGGTCTTTCTCATGGTCTCCTCTATGGCCATTTTTCCTCAAAGTGCTCACTACCCAATAGGGGAGTTTGTAAGCTGTATCCCCAACAGGCTAGAATTTCAGGAAAGGCAGGAAGCTTGCTAGCAATGGCTAGCTTAAATGTAAACTAGCTGACTTTTCTTTGTTCTGACTCACTCAGCTTACTTTTTAATTTTCCTTTTTCTGGGGGTGCTTTCCCTTGCCAAGAGTGGGGTCTTCAGTCCCCATTCTCCTAGCAATTCCCATCTTAGGGCTTTTCTCTACCACACGAAGTTTGGTTCTGTGTTTCCATCTGGCCAATGGAACTGGGTAATAGCTGGAGGGGGAGCCCCTGTTTAAAAGCAGATGTGTCCCTGAGGCAGTAACCTTTTGATTTTAGGAGCACCTGGGTGACTTATGATGTGAGATACGGCATCAGGATTTGTGTTGAGGAGTTATAAGTTCTATTTTTGCTTATTTTTGTTGTTTTGCAGTGTGATCTTAAGCAAATTATCCATCCTTTCATGGTGCTGTCTTGATGAATGGGGAGCAAGGCAGATGGCCACAGCTTCCCTCCTTCAGCACCCGGTAAGAAGACAGCGTGTCCAAGGGCCCTCGGGGTCCCCAGGCATCCTCGGTGTTTGTCGCTGGATCTCACTAAGTTGCGTGAATTCCGGCAGTCTCCCGACTCACTAACACCTCACTGCTGCTCTCTTGCCGAGTTACTTCTAGGTTGTAGCGTGTGTTGTGCTCACCTTAGCAGGACGTGTTTCGTCTTAGAGTTGTCCACTCGGATCTCTTCCTCCTCTGTGTGGTTGTTCTTTTTAGTGTGCTGGTTGGACTTGGGTAAGCATTGTTCACGCGTTTCCTTATTTGGTCCCCAGGCAGAAAGGCCAAGGACACTATCGGGGCTGCTCGGGAGAGCCTGGCGAGGATGATAGGAGCCCCTGCTCGAGACGTGCTCTTCACTTCCGGGGGCACTGAGGTAATGCCGCACAGAAGTGGGTCCCTCTGGGTGTAAGAGTAAGTGATGCATGGTGTTGCTATATTGCAAGTGAGCTTGAGATGTTTAGCTAATATTAATAAGTAAAGTCTAAGTGGCTGGTAGGATATTTATAATATAATATATAAAGTAACTGGTTTTATACTGGTATTTCAATAAAGAGGGTTTCCCCTTCATTTTTGCCCTCAATCATTTCCTTGAATCCCTGCTAATTTGTTCGCCCTATTAAGAGTTTAAGGGCTTGACCCATTCCAAATGTACTCACTTTTAAATTGATAGAAGATGCTCAAAGACAGTGTGGTGGGCGCCAGGGCTTCTGTTCAGTCAGTAACACTCCCAATCTCATCTCCTTCCTGGGAGCGAGGGCCCAAGGCCATTCCCTGGGGATTGGACTATCCACGTGGAAAACCCAAAGGCATCTACAGCTAGGGCGGTGCCTGTGGCTCAGTGAGTAGGGCACTGGCCCCATATACCAAAGGTGGCAGGTTTGAACCCAATCTTGGCCAACCTTTAACAAAAAATAGTCCGGCGTTGTGGCGGGCGCCTGTAGTCCCAGCTACTCAGGAGGCTGAGGCAAGAGAATCGCCTAAGCCCAAGAGCTGGAGGTTGCTGTGAGCTGAGATGTCACGGCACTCTACTGAGGGCAACAAAGTGAGACTCTGTCTCTAAAAAAAAAAAAAGAATGTACAGCTAAAGGACTAGCACTTATAAGAAAATTTAATAAAGTTTTTAGATATAAAAACCAATTGTATTTTTATATTCCAGCAGCAAGCATTTACCAGAACATCAAATAAAAAAGTTAAATACTTAGTATATAAATCTAGTAAAAAAGAATTTGTAACCACCACTCCCCTACCCCCCATCCCCTGCACCCCGCCACCGAGTATACACACTGGGAAAGTTAAAAATACTACCGAGAGCCTTCAGAGACGTTCTAAATAAATAGGGCAATACCTCATGTTCACAGATTGGAAGGCTCATGTCACTTTTTCCCAGATTGGTAGAATCATTGTAGTTGCAATCAAAATTTGGGCACTCTTAGTCGAATCTCACAAACTAGCGTGTGTGGAAAGAGAAAAGACTGAGAAGAGTCGAGACTCCCGAAGGTTGAGAGCCCAGGGAGAGAACTACTCTACCTGAAGCCCGGCCTTTTATAAAGGTCTGGTGAGTGAGGCAGGGTGGCTTCAGGGCAAGGACAGAGTCCTGGGTGGGTAGACACTCTTGTGACCAGGGGGCCCATGCGTCTTGCTGTGCACCCACTGACCTGGCACAGCTGTGCTGATGCCCCCAACTCCCCCGTGTCTTCCGGGAGGTGGCGGATCATGAGGCCGCCCTGCCTTACTGACAGTGGGAAGAAAAGCAGGCTCTTTAGTAACGGTGCTGGGACAGTCGTGCCATCCCAAAGGTAAAAGTCATTTGACTTCTGCTCAAAATATACAAAAAATACAACTTTAGTTGGAATCAAGACCAAATTGTGAAGAGAAAAATTTATAAAACTTTTAGGTGATCAGTTAATATCTTTATGATGTCAAAGAGTGAATAGATTTCTTAAATAAGATACAGAAAGTGTTAAGCATAAAGGAAAATATTGATGAAATCTATCACAACGAAACAAAACCAACATCAGTTCGTCAAAGAACACTCTGAAGAGAATAGAAAGACAAGTGAGACAGTGGGAGGAGGGGTCTGCAACAGTAACTGACACAGACTAGCGTCCAGCAGACAGCCCAGCAGAAAGACGGGCTCTCCACTCGAAGACACACTTCACAAAGGAGAAGCCAAATGGTTTGTACATAAGCAGAATCAGAGTGACACAAAACAATAGTGAACACTGCCAGGCGTTGACCTGGGGTGTGTTGGCAGCAGTATAAATGGCAAAACCCTTTCGGAATATGGGTTGGCATTGTCTAGTGAACTCCTGCCAGCCAGCAGTTCCACACACAGGTATGTGCCCTGGAAACTAAGGCAGTGCTCCTGGGGGCAGGTACAAGAGATGAGGCCGTGCTCAGGGCCGGGGATGGGAGATGAGATGGTACATGGGCAGACAGGCACAGGAAGTGAAGTGGTGTGCCAGGGGACAGGTATAGGAGATGAGGTGGTGCACCGGGGGACGGGACGGGAGATGAGGTGGTTCATTGGTGGACAGGCACAGGAAGTGAAGTGGTGAGCCAGGGGACAGGCACAGGAAGTGAAGTGGTGAGCCAGGGGACAGGCACAGGAAGTGAAGTGGTGAGCCAGGGGACAGGCACAGGAAGTGAAGTGGTGAGCCGGGGGACAGGCACAGGAAGTGAAGTGGTGTGCCGGGGGACAGCACAGGAAGTGAAGTGGTGTGCCGGGGGACAGGCACAGGAAGTGAAGTGGTGTGCCGGGGGACAGGCACAGGAAGTGAAGTGGTGTGCCGGGGGACAGGCACAGGAAGTGAAGTGGTGTGCCGGGGGACAGGCACAGGAAGTGAAGTGGTGAGCCGGGGGACAGGCACAGGAAGTGAAGTGGTGTGCCGGGGGACAGGCACAGGAAGTGAAGTGGTGTGCCGGGGGACAGGCACAGGAAGTGAAGTGGTGAGCCGGGGGACAGGCACAGGAAGTGAAGTGGTGTGCCGGGGGACAGGCACAGGAAGTGAAGTGGTGTGCCGGGGGACAGGCACAGGAAGTGAAGTGGTGTGCCGGGGGACAGGCACAGGAAGTGAAGTGGTGTGCCGGGGGACAGGCACAGGAAGTGAAGTGGTGAGCCGGGGGACAGGCACAGGAAGTGAAGTGGTGTGCCGGGGGACAGGCACAGGAAGTGAAGTGGTGAGCCGGGGGACAGGCACAGGAAGTGAAGTGGTGAGCCGGGGGACAGGCACAGGAAGTGAAGTGGTGAGCCGGGGGACAGGCACAGGAAGTGAAGTGGTGAGCCGGGGGACAGGCACAGGAAGTGAAGTGGTGTGCCGGGGGACAGGCACAGGAAGTGAAGTGGTGTGCCGGGGGACAGGCACAGGAAGTGAAGTGGTGAGCCGGGGGACAGGCACAGGAAGTGAAGTGGTGTGCCGGGGGACAGGCACAGGAAGTGAAGTGGTGAGCCGGGGGACAGGCACAGGAAGTGAAGTGGTGTGCCGGGGGACAGGCACAGGAAGTGAAGTGGTGAGCCGGGGGACAGGCACAGGAAGTGAAGTGGTGTGCCGGGGGACAGGCACAGGAAGTGAAGTGGTGTGCCGGGGGACAGGCACAGGAAGTGAAGTGGTGTGCCGGGGGACAGGCACAGGAAGTGAAGTGGTGTGCCGGGGGACAGGCACAGGAAGTGAAGTGGTGTGCCGGGGGACAGGCACAGGAAGTGAAGTGGTGTGCCGGGGGACAGGCACAGGAAGTGAAGTGGTGAGCCGGGGGACAGGCACAGGAAGTGAAGTGGTGTGCCGGGGGACAGGCACAGGAAGTGAAGTGGTGTGCCGGGGGACAGGCACAGGAAGTGAAGTGGTGTGCCGGGGGACAGGCACAGGAAGTGAAGTGGTGTGCCGGGGGACAGGCACAGGAAGTGAAGTGGTGAGCCGGGGGACAGGCACAGGAAGTGAAGTGGTGAGCCGGGGGACAGGCACAGGAAGTGAAGTGGTGAGCCGGGGGACAGGCACAGGAAGTGAAGTGGTGAGCCGGGGGACAGGCACAGGAAGTGAAGTGGTGTGCCGGGGGACAGGCACAGGAAGTGAAGTGGTGTGCCGGGGGACAGGCACAGGAAGTGAAGTGGTGTGCCGGGGGACAGGCACAGGAAGTGAAGTGGTGTGCCGGGGGACAGGCACAGGAAGTGAAGTGGTGAGCCGGGGGACAGGCACAGGAAGTGAAGTGGTGTGCCGGGGGACAGGCACAGGAAGTGAAGTGGTGTGCCGGGGGACAGGCACAGGAAGTGAAGTGGTGAGCCGGGGGACAGGCACAGGAAGTGAAGTGGTGTGCCGGGGGACAGGCACAGGAAGTGAAGTGGTGTGCCGGGGGACAGGCACAGGAAGTGAAGTGGTGTGCCGGGGGACAGGCACAGGAAGTGAAGTGGTGTGCCGGGGGACAGGCACAGGAAGTGAAGTGGTGAGCCGGGGGACAGGCACAGGAAGTGAAGTGGTGTGCCGGGGGACAGGCACAGGAAGTGAAGTGGTGAGCCGGGGGACAGGCACAGGAAGTGAAGTGGTGAGCCGGGGGACAGGCACAGGAAGTGAAGTGGTGAGCCGGGGGACAGGCACAGGAAGTGAAGTGGTGAGCCGGGGGACAGGCACAGGAAGTGAAGTGGTGTGCCGGGGGACAGGCACAGGAAGTGAAGTGGTGTGCCGGGGGACAGGCACAGGAAGTGAAGTGGTGTGCCGGGGGACAGGCACAGGAAGTGAAGTGGTGTGCCGGGGGACAGGCACAGGAAGTGAAGTGGTGTGCCGGGGGACAGGCACAGGAAGTGAAGTGGTGTGCCGGGGGACAGGCACAGGAAGTGAAGTGGTGAGCCGGGGGACAGGCACAGGAAGTGAAGTGGTGTGCCGGGGGACAGGCACAGGAAGTGAAGTGGTGTGCCGGGGGACAGGCACAGGAAGTGAAGTGGTGTGCCGGGGGACAGGCACAGGAAGTGAAGTGGTGTGCCGGGGGACAGGCACAGGAAGTGAAGTGGTGAGCCGGGGGACAGGCACAGGAAGTGAAGTGGTGTGCCGGGGGACAGGCACAGGAAGTGAAGTGGTGTGCCGGGGGACAGGCACAGGAAGTGAAGTGGTGTGCCGGGGGACAGGCACAGGAAGTGAAGTGGTGAGCCAGGGGACAGGGGACAGGCACAGGAAGTGAAGTGGTGAGCCGGGGGACAGGCACAGGAAGTGAAGTGGTGAGCCGGGGGACAGGCACAGGAAGTGAAGTGGTGAGCCGGGGGACAGGCACAGGAAGTGAAGTGGTGTGCCGGGGGACAGGCACAGGAAGTGAAGTGGTGTGCCGGGGGACAGGCACAGGAAGTGAAGTGGTGTGCCGGGGGACAGGCACAGGAAGTGAAGTGGTGTGCCGGGGGACAGGCACAGGAAGTGAAGTGGTGAGCCAGGGGACAGGGGACAGGCACAGGAAGTGAAGTGGTGAGCCGGGGGACAGGCACAGGAAGTGAAGTGGTGAGCCGGGGGACAGGCACAGGAAGTGAAGTGGTGAGCCGGGGGACAGGCACAGGAAGTGAAGTGGTGTGCCGGGGGACAGGCACAGGAAGTGAAGTGGTGAGCCGGGGGACAGGCACAGGAAGTGAAGTGGTGAGCCGGGGGACAGGCACAGGAAGTGAAGTGGTGAGCCGGGGGACAGGCACAGGAAGTGAAGTGGTGTGCGGGGGGACAGGCACAGGAAGTGAAGTGGTGTGCCGGGGGACAGGCACAGGAAGTGAAGTGGTGTGCCGGGGGACAGGCACAGGAAGTGAAGTGGTGTGCCAGGGGGACAGGCACAGGAAGTGAGGTGGTGTGCCGGGGGACAGGCACAGGAAGTGAAGTGGTGTGCCGGGGGACAGGCACAGGAAGTGAAGTGGTGAGCCGGGGGACAGGCACAGGAAGTGAAGTGGTGAGCCGGGGGACAGGCACAGGAAGTGAAGTGGTGAGCCGGGGGACAGGCACAGGAAGTGAAGTGGTGTGCCGGGGGACAGGCACAGGAAGTGAGGTGGTGAGCCGGGGGACAGGCACAGGAAGTGAAGTGGTGAGCCAGGGGACAGGGGACAGGCACAGGAAGTGAAGTGGTGTGCCGGGGGACAGGCACAGGAAGTGAAGTGGTGTGCCGGGGGACAGGCACAGGAAGTGAAGTGGTGTGCCAGGGGACAGGCACAGGAAGTGAAGTGGTGTGCCGGGGGACAGGCACAGGAAGTGAAGTGGTGTGCCGGGGGACAGGCACAGGAAGTGAAGTGGTGTGCCGGGGGACAGGCACAGGAAGTGAAGTGGTGTGCCGGGGGACAGGCACAGGAAGTGAAGTGGTGAGCCGGGGGACAGGCACAGGAAGTGAAGTGGTGAGCCGGGGGACAGGCACAGGAAGTGAAGTGGTGAGCCGGGGGACAGGCACAGGAAGTGAAGTGGTGTGCCGGGGGACAGGCACAGGAAGTGAGGTGGTGAGCCGGGGGACAGGCACAGGAAGTGAAGTGGTGAGCCAGGGGACAGGGGACAGGCACAGGAAGTGAAGTGGTGTGCCGGGGGACAGGCACAGGAAGTGAAGTGGTGTGCCGGGGGACAGGCACAGGAAGTGAAGTGGTGTGCCAGGGGACAGGCACAGGAAGTGAAGTGGTGTGCCGGGGGACAGGCACAGGAAGTGAAGTGGTGTGCCGGGGGACAGGCACAGGAAGTGAAGTGGTGTGCCGGGGGACAGGGGACAGCACAGGAAGTGAAGTGGTGTGCCGGGGGACAGGGGACAGCACAGGAAGTGAAGTGGTGTGCGGGGGGACAGCACAGGAAGTGAAGTGGTGCACTGGGGAACCAGTGCTGGAAAGTTCACAGCAGCATTGTTCACAACAGCCAATGATGGGGAGCAGCCCAGGTGTCCTTCAGAATCAGAATGGATGGCTATTAATGCTGTGTGGCCACAGCTGTGTGTACAACACAGATGACGCTGTGTCAGAAGGACAAATTTTGCCCAGCAGAGCACAGCAGAGCTACCTGGCGGTTAAGCATGTGGCCATGGCATGGGCGCTCAACTTTGACCCCAGGACCAGACTCCCTGTGACTCTCCAGGAAGAGCCCCCCCTGGCCCAGCTTCCCAATGGGGCCCTCCTTTTCTCAGTCTGGGGCCAGGGAGGGCATAGGTGCATTTTAGATGTGACTGTTGTGACAGATAGCCACTGTGTTCCCAGTGCCCTTGGGGCAGTGCGGCCATTGCCAGGTTTCTTGAGAATGACGGGGTTCTGGCAATCAATGTGGACTTACAGCCTGCTCTTGGCAGCCCCCGTGATGGCTGAGGAGGTGGAGCCAGGACATCACCATTGTCTGAGTCATCTGTTACACCTCTCTGGCTTCTTGGGTTCCTCCAGTGACCAAAGGACCCCTCTACTGGGGTTAAAGGGCCACCACGGCCACATGGGGCGGAGGAGGCGTCTTCCTGGACCTGGAATCACTCTGCTGGTTGTCCGTGTTCTCACAAGGTGATGACCTGGGACCTTTACAGGAACACGGCCTTTTTACAGAAGCACGTATCTGTGTTGCCCAGCCCTGAGTCTCCTCCCCTTATCTAATTTGATGTATCTCAGACCTGGGTAGCATACTCAGTTCACTGCCTTAGTTCTCCCCAGGTGCACCTGTTAAGCTGTCTGTGGCATTTTGTGTCTTCTGAGTACAGTCTGGCTGGACGTGAGTGGCTCAGAGCATGTCATGTCAGCATCTAGCCAGATTTTCAGACACTCACATAGGTTGGATCTTTACTTCACTGAGAATTCAGTTCAGTTCCATTCAGATGAAGGTAAAAAGAAGCCAGTGTTGTTTAGGGATGCTCACATAGGAAGCGTAGTGTAAAGAGATGGCGGAGAGTGATGAGTACGCAGATCAGGATAGGAGTTGGCTGTGGGGACCTGCAGTGCCGGTGCTCTGGACAGGTTCTTTGAGTGCTCAGAGACTCACTGCTATGCTTTTTCATTAAGCTGCACATTTATATTTTACACACTTTTCTGCTATTATTAACAACAAAGTTTTTTTTTTCTTTTTTTAAATTTGCCACTCGCAGTGCTGCAGTCATTCACTTCTCCCTACTGGAGACCAATGTTATTAATTTCGTGTCCTCTGGAGATGGCCTGCTGCACAGTAGGGCATGTGTTTACCTCTATGTGTTCTTTTCTTCTTCCCTTTTTATCTTTTCAAGTTTTTTTTTGAGATAGAGTCTCACTCTGTCACCCTTGGTAGAGTGCTGTGGTGTCACAGCTCACAGCAACCTCAAACTCTTGGGCTCAAGCAATTCTCTTGCCTCAGCCTCCCAAGTACTGGGACTACAGGCGCCCGCCACGACGCCCGGCTATTTTAGAGATGAGGTCTCACTCTGGCTCAGGTTGATCTCCAACCTGTGAGCTCAGGCAATCCACCCACCTTGGCCTCCCAAGTGCTGGGATTACAGACATGTACCACCGCGCCCGGCCCCCTTTTCAAGTATTTTTTTCACATACACCTATAAGCAAATGTGTATGTATCTCCCCTTTTAAAATAAAGTGTGCTATGCTATACACAATGTTGGCCACCTCTTCGTATTTTACAAGTATATTTGAAATCTTTCAATATCAGCACATAGAGCATTTTCCTGGTGTTTTCTACAACTGGTTGGACATTGTGTAATCTAACATTCAAAGGCCTCCTGGGGCTCTGCTGTTACACAGCACTGCGCTTCAGAGCCCTTACACAGTGTGTTGCCGCAGCATGGATGCTGGTTTAGGAGAAAGGCAAGAGATAAATTGCTGGGTCACAGGGCATACTGCACAAGTTCCCCTAGAGGCCCCTTCTCGAGGTAGCCAGCAGTGGTTACCTGAGCAAAACATTCTTTTTTGACAGATTTATAAAATTTGGAAATTCATAATACTGCTTAACACAGACATAATTGACCTGAAATGAATCCCAAGTTTTTGAAAGTTTGAAACTCCCAAGTCTTTTAAAAGGTACAACTCAGGAAGTTTAATCTCTTTGAAGCTTTAAAAAAAAGAAATGTTAGCCAGGAGAGAAAACAATGAGTGAGAGAGATTATTACTCAGATTCTTCCTTTAGGACAAGTTCTGTAAATGCTTTCTCTGCTGTATCTTCACAGTCAAATAATTTAGTAATCCATTCTGTGGTGAAACATTTCCATGAAAACCAGACCTCAAAGAGGGATGCAGTTGAGTGTCACAGCCATGTGGAGGGGGCCAAGCCCCACTTCATTACTTCCACAGTGGAACACGACTCCATCCGCCTGCCTTTGGAGCAGCTGGTGAAAGAGCAAGTGGCCGGTGAGTGATGACAGGGACCAGCCTGGACCCACCTGCCACCTCCAGTGGGAAGAAGGAAGGTGGCCTTGGGTTCAGCTTTGCACTCCCCTGACTCACTGGTCCCGCCTAGAGGGAGCCAGACCCCATGGCACCTGCCAGTGATTTCCACCAGCTGGGGGGGCTCCTGGCTGCTCTTCTGCCTCCCGAGGCTGCACGTGCTGCCAGCTAGCAATGCCACCACACTTTTCCTTTGGCACGACATTGCTGATAAATGTGTAGAACTAGTCATTTATGGGCGGCGCCTGTGGCTCAGTCGGTAAGGCACCGGCCCCATATACCGAGGGTGGCGGGTTCAAACCCGGCCCCGGCCAAACTGCAACCAAAAAATAGCCGGGCGTTGTGGCGGGCGCCTGTAGTCCCAGCTACTCGGGAGGCTGAGGCAAGAGCATCGCTTAAGCCCAGGAGTTGGAGGTTGCTGTGAGCCGTGTGAGGCCACGGCACTCTACCCCGAGGGCCATAAAGTGAGACTCTGTCTCTACAAAAAAAAAAAAAAAAAAAAGAACTAGTCATTTATGTTTGGAATGATATTTGAAATTCTTGTATGTAATAACCTTTAAATAGGATATCTACAAATTGACAAATATACTTTTCTTTTGGTTGCAGCCGTCATTGTTGTTTGGTGGGGCCTGGTGTTGTTTGGTGGGCCTGGTCTGGATTCGAACCCACCAGCTCAGGTGTATGTGGCTGGCACCTTAGCCGCTTGAGCCACGGGCACCGAGCCAACAAATATACTTTTTATTTCTTGCTTTTAATAGTTAAATCTTGGCTCTGTTAATAAAAAAAAAAATATTAATGAGGTTTATACTTTGGAAAACGGAGAACTTTATTTCTCATCAAGGGGTAGCAGCCTGCTGCAGCCAGAAACCAGGGACCTGAGCTTGGAAGGAGAGACCAAAGGCTGCAGGATTTCATATGGAGCCAGGGAGTCAATGATACATATTTAGTAATTCTGAGGTTTGTGTGGGGAAATCACACACGTGTAATCGTGCTTTTTCTTTTTCTATCCCAGCATGACCGAGAACACAGTTTTAAGGTGTTTCTAGAGTCCCCTTGGTCAAGAGGGATCATTCAGAACCCTGGGATTTTTGGTTCACAGCTCCCACTTATCTGAGGAAAAGGATCGGAGTAAACTTAGGTGTGAAACAAGAATTAAAGCGCTCCTGCCACACCCCATCTCAGCGCAGAGGGGGCCAGGCCAGCAAGGTGGCTGAGCCCTCTCTCACTTTTCCTGACTAGGAATTCTCAAGTTAGGAGTGAGTTCACAGGGTTAGACACTTAACTAGTGAAAACATTAAGAGTCACCTCCCAAGGGAGCCAATAAGTAACACTCTGGGGTTTCTTAACCACCACAGCTTTCTAGTCTAATCTGCCTGGGACCCGGAAGGGAATAGAGGGAAGTGTTTTGTCTTGAAGATTAAGGGAGGCAGGGAGCTGCTTGGTTTCCAGTGGTTCTCAACCTTCCTAATGCCACGGCCCTTTAATACAGTTCCTATGGGTTGGGACCCGCAGGTTGAGAACCACTGGTTTCGACTATGAAGCCTTTTTATTGATTTTCCTGTGAGACTCTTGGAATTTTTTTTCCCCTTTATGGTCCTATCTCAGTGCTTGCTAATAAGTAAAAATATGAAGGATTTAGATGCCAAGATTAATTTTTTTATCACTTAAAAAAAAGTCAGATCTACCTTTCTTAAATTATGGTTGCTTTTAACCCCTGGTGTCTTTTTTTCCCTGCATCTAATACAGGGTAAGGTAACTTAGCATTATTAGTTAGTGTTATATTTAACCTTTTGTTTAAAATGATACAAATTTTAAAAAAGTAAAGATATGCATGTGATGTAAATAGTTAAAACATTATTCAAAAGTACAAAGTAAAAGTCAGGCCTGTTCCTGGGCTGCGTGTGATCCCCTGGAGGGGCAACCAGTGTTTAGGGTTTGCTTGGAGTTTCCTTTGTGGGCATTGTCATTTTAATTACTTCCAGCTTAATGCTAAATCACTTAAAAACTCAATCTCTAGTTTCTTGGTTTATGATAAATCATTTAAAAATCCAATTCCCAGGCTCGGCGCCTGTGGCTCAAGCCACTAAGGCACCAGCCACATACACCTGAGCTGGCGGGTTCGAATCCAGCCTGGGCCTGCCAAACAACAATGACAGCTGCAACCAAAAAATAGCCGGGCATTGTGGCGGATGCCTGTGGTCCCAGCTACTTGGGAGGCGGAGACAGGAGACTTGCTTGAGCCCAGCAGTTTGAGGTTGCTGTGAGCTATGATGCTACAGCACTCTACCCAGGGCGACAGCTTGAGGCTCTGTCTCAAAAAAAAAAAAATCCAATTCCCCTCCTTTCTTGGTTTACAAACACAAGCATCTGTTGCCTGAGGTGTAAACACAAAGTGTGGTTTATAGAACCAGCTTCAACGGCATATGGTCCACCTTTTTAAAGTGGGCAGTTCAGCAGTTTTTAGTGTGTTCCCAGAGTGTGTAACTGTCAATTATAGAACATTTTTGTCACCCCAAAAAACAAACCTTGTACCAATCAACCGTAAAATTTCATTTCCCCAACACTACACGGCCACTAATCTGCTTTCATCCGTGGAGCCCGCTGGGCCTTCCTGTGAGTGGGAACACACAGGCGTGGTCTTCTGTGATGGTGATCGGCTTCTTCCATTTTATACAGTGTTCCAAGGCTCCCCCAGGGTACAGCATGGTATTTAACTCCTTTTTGTGAATGAATAAGATCATACATACAGTGAGTGGGCAAGGACCCCATATACCGAGGGTGGCGGGTTCAAACCCGGCCTCAGCCAAACTGCAACAAAAAAATAGCCGGGCGTTGTGGCGGGCGCCTGTAGTCCCAGCTACTTGGGAGGCTGAGGCAAGAGAATCGCCTAAGCCCAAGAGCTGGAGGTTGCTATGATCCGTGACGCCACAGCACTCTACCCAGGGCGATAAAGTAAGACTCTGTCTCAAAAAAAAAAAAAAAAAAAGATGGTGTACACATGCACTACATTTTATTTATTAATTTACCAGTTCATAAACCTTTAGACTACTCCATTTGTTGGCTGTTGTGAGTGGTGTGTGACTACGAGCACGGCGCATGGGTCTGTGGGTGGACGTGTGTTTTCATTTCTCTTGGGTTTATATCTAGGAGTCGAATTGCTGGGTCACGTGTTTATTTGACAACTTCAAGGAAATTTAACCTTAAACTTTGTTTTCCAAAGTAGTTGCACCGTTTTGTATTCTTATCAGCCGTGTGTCTCCGTATCTTCACTGACATTTGTTATCCATCTTTTTTTAATAGCCTTCCTCGTGGCTGTAAAGTGATACCTCACTGTGGTTTTGATTTACAAGCTCCCTGTGGCTGACAGTGTTGGGTGTCTTTTCAGGGACTCATTGGTGATTTGCATATATCCTCTGCAGAAATGTCCCTTAGAATCCTTGTCCATAGTTTAACTGGATTCCTTTCACTCAGTCATACGAGTTCTTTGTATATGCTTGAGATGAGTCTCTTATCAAATACGTTTTGAATGTTTTCTCATTGTACAGGTTTTCTTTCTCTTAACCGTATCCTTTGGAAAACAGAAGTTTTTCATTTTGATGAAGTCTTGATTTTTTTTGTCCATTGCACTGTATCTAAAAGATTTTTATCTACCCAAGATCATAAAGATGTACTCCTGTATTTTCTTGTAAGAGTTTTTTAGTTTTAGCTCTTGCACTCAGGTCTGTGATGCATTTTGAGTTAATCTTGTGTGTGATATGAGGTAGAAGTACAGATTCATTCTTTTGTATCCAGTTGTCCCAGCACATTTTTGGAGAGACTCTTCTCCCAGGAATGATCTTGACATCCTTACCAAAAATCAATTGACTGTAATACATGAGAGTTTATTTTTTGATCTATTCCATTGATCAGTATTTCTATTCTTAGATTGTTACCTAACTGTTATGATTATTGTAGCTTTATATTAAGTTTTGAAATTGGAAATTAAGAGTCTTCCGGATTTGTTCTTCTTTTTCAAGATTGTTGGGCTATTCAGAGTTCCTTGAATTTTCAAAAGAATTTTAGGATCAGCTTGTTAATTTCTGCAAAAATTCTAGCTAGGAGTTTGATAAAGATTGTACTGAATTTGTAGATCAATTTGGTCAATATTGGCATCATAACTATATTAAGCCTTTCAGCCCAGGAAAATGTGATGTCTTTCTGTTTAATTTTTTCCAACAAGTTTTTAGTTTTCAGAGTTAAGTTTTACACTTTTGCTGAATTTATCTCTAAGTATTTTACTCTCTTGATGCTATTGTAAATGGAATTGTTTTCTCATTTCATTTTGGGGTCATTCATTCACTGGTGGATTTTCTCCTACTTATGCTATTCACACAAAACCAAGACTCTCCTCCTCCTCAGCCTACTCAGTGTGAAGAGGGTGGAAACCTTTATGATGATCCACTTCTGCTTAATGAATAGTAAATATATTTTTATTCCTTATGATTTTCTTAGTAACGTTTCCCTTTATTGCAAAGCTTCCTTTATTGTAAGAATACAGTATATACATGTTAACATACAAAATACGTGTTGGTCAACTGCTCTTGCTATCAGCATCTTGTTAACAGTAGGCTATTAATTTTTTGAGGAATCAAGTTATATGCAGATTTTTAGCTTCTTGGGGTGGCGCCTGTGCGCTGTCCGCCATGTTGTTCAAGGACCTATTGAACAATTGGTTTTGTATGTTAACGTTGTGTACTGCAACATTGCTGAGCTTGTTTGCTACCTCTGATAGTTTTTTAGTGGGTTCCTTTGGATTTTCTGTCATCTGTGAATAGCGCTAGTTTTACTTGTTTTCTAATCTGTATTCCTTTGATTCTATTTTCTTGCCTCCTTGTCCTGGCTGTAACCTCCAGCACAGCACTGAGTGGGAATGGCGGGAGTGGAGTCCTTGCCTTGCTGCGGATCCCAGGAGGAGTGTGTGAGGTCGGACTGAGGAAGGTCCCTTCTGTGCCTGGTTTGTTTGAATGTCTTTAGGAGGAAAGGGTGTTGGATTTTGTTAAGTGCTTTTTTCTGCATTAACTGATATGATCACGATTCTTTATTGTATTGATAATGGTATATTACATTATTTTTGATATTAAACCTCTCCCACATTCCTGGAATAGATACCATTTGGTCATGGTATATAATCCTTTCCATATCTTTCTTTCTTTTTTTTTTTGTACATTAATGCAACCATGGGGTACATTGTGCTGATTTTATATACAATTTGAAATATTTTCATCAAACTGGTTAACATAGCCTTCGTGGCATTTTCTTAGTTATTATGTTCAGACATTTATATTCTGCATTTAGTAACTTTCATCTGTACCCTTCTAAGATGCACCGTAGGTGTGGTCCCACCAATTATCCTCCCTCCACCCATCCTTCCCCCTCCCCTCCCTTGACCCTTCCCCATATTCTTGGGCTGTAATTGGGTTCATATGAAAGCTATAAATTAGTTTCATAGAAGGGCTGAGTACATTGGATACTTTGCTAAGAAGAATATGTTCCAGCTCCATCCATGTATCCATATCTTTCTTTTGATTTTTTCTGATCTTTGCTTTATTGATTTCCCCCTTAATTCTTTCCTTTTACTTAGTTTAGGTTTAGTTTGGACTTTTGTTTTTCCAGGGTCTTAAGGTGGAAAGTTAATTATTGATTTGAAGTGATTTTCCTTTCTTTTTTTTTTTTTTTTTTTGTAGAGACTGAGTTTCACTTTATGGCCCTCAGTAGAGTGCCGTGGCCTCACACAGCTCACAGCAACCTCCAACTCCTGGGCTTAAGTGATTCTCTTGCCTCAGCCTCCCAAGCAGCTGGGACTACAGGCGCCTGCCACAACACCCGGCTATTTTTTTTGTTGTTGCAGTTTGGCCGAGGCCGGGTTTGAACCCGCCACCTTCGGTATATGGGGCCAGCACCCTACCGACTGAGCCACAGGTGCCGCCCTGATTTTCCTTTCTTAATGGATAGAAATTTCCCTGTAAGCACTAGTTTAACTGCATCTAACATTTTAGTATCTTTCAATTTTTTGAGACAGAGTCTCACTTTGTCACCCTGAGTAAAGTGCTGTGGCATCACAGCTCACAGCAGCCTCAAACTCTTTGGCTCAAGTGACCCTCTAGCCTCAGCCTTCCAGGTAGCTGGGACTATTGGCACCTGCCACAACACCCAGCTATTTTTAGAGATGGGGTCTTGCTCTTACTAAGGCTGGTCTCAAACCTGTGAGCTCAGGCAATCCACCTGCCTTGGCCTCCCAGAGTGATGGGATTATAGGCGTGAGCCACCATGCCTGGCCTGATTCATCCTTATTTTTATTCATCTCAAAGTATTTTCTAGTTTCCCTTGTGATTTTTTTCATTGACTCATTTGATATTTAAGAGTCTGTTGTTTAATTTCCACATTACTTTTGAAGTTCTAAGATTTCTTTCTATTATGAATTTCTAATTTTATTCCATAATGGTTAGAAAGCATTAATTTTACTTCTTTAAAATTTTTTATTTTTATGGCCTAGTGTGCACTTGAGAAAAATATATATTCTAGTATTGGATGGAGCATCTCATGGGTGTCTGAGAGGTCTTCTTGGTTTGCAGTGTAGTTCATGTCTTGTGCTCCTTTGTTAAAATTCTGCCTAGTTATTGTAGCTATTACTGAGGATGTAATTTTGACTTATCCCACTATCACTGCTCAGTTGTGTATCTTCCTTTCACACCTGTCAGTTCTTGCTTTATGTATTTTGGGGCTCTATTGTTAGGTACATATGTGTTTATATTTGTTATATGTTCTTGATGAATTGATTCTTTTATCATTATACAATGTCCCCCTATATCTCTGGTAATATTTTTTGTCTTAAGTTTCTTTTATCTGATATTATTAATAGTATAGCCATTCCAGCTAGCTTATCATTGCTGCTAGCATAAATATATCTTTCCTTCCTTTTAATCTTTTTATATCTTTGAATCTGACATGTTGTCATATACTATAAGAGACATATTGTGGGTATAAGATTAATGATTAATGTGAGGCCCACTCAAACATCTTGCATTGCTGACACTGTGACTGTGTGTCAGTTAGGAATATGATGACACATCTGGGGATTTCAAAGTCTGTCTTGGGGATTTCCAGGAAACAAGACCACCTAAACATTGATGCAACTCTTGTAAACCTTAAAGGAAAGCTTAAAGAATAGTTTACACTCCCTTTCTGAAACAAAAATCCGGCAACTGACCTGGACTGAATGCAAGTATAAGAAAGGGGAAGGAATCCCCCAAACTCTGAGAATGGTGTCGTCTGATTCCTGACCGCACAGGCCTGTGCTACCTGCTGCTTTTGCTGTCCGTCTTGTCATAGTGCTACGTCAGTCAGTGTCTAAAGCTCGTCTTTGATTCGGGTTGCACCAACTTGATCCATTCACAGTTAGTGTTGTTATTGATACAGTGGGATTTATGCTGTCAGTTTTCTAGATGTTTCGTATCTTCTTTGGTTCTATTCCTCCTTTACTGCTTTCTTTTGCATTAATTGAACATTTCCTGGTATAACATTTTAATTCCTTTGATGGTTTTTTTTACTTTTAAAATTTTAGTTGCTTTCTTAGTGGTTACCCTAGGGCTTACTACATGCATGTTAACTTATCAGCATTGACTTCAGTGAGATTATGGAGATGTTACGTCTGTGTATTCTTATTGTTGGGCACGTTGCATCTGTATATGTTTCATACGCAGCAGCGCATTGTAACAACTATTACTTAATCTAATGTCTTTTAAGGAAGCTGAGGGAAGAAAGAAAAAGTGTACATTTTTAGAAATTGTTCTGTTCACCTCCTTAGTTACTGTCTTTGATTATCTTCATTTGTTCCATGAATCTGAATTATCACTTGGTGTCAATTCCTTAGTCCAATACAGTTTTGGTCCCAGCCACCTCTTTTGTGCTATTATTACCAAATATTTTACATTCTTTTATGTTATAACCCCCAAATACATATACGTGTGTGTGCATGCTATTTTATACAGATACTTTAGAATCACTTAAGAGAAGAAAGAAGTGGCTCGGCACCCGTAGATCAGTGGTTAGGGCACCAGCCACATACATCTAGGCTGGTGGGTTTGAGCCCAGCCCAGGCCTGCCTGCTAAACAACAATGATGACAACTCCAAACAAAAAATAGCCAGGCGTTGTGGCGGGCACCTGTAGTCCCAGCTACTCGGGAGGCTGAGGCAAGAGAATCGCTTAAGCCCAAGAGTTGGAGGTTGCTGTGAGCTGTGACCCCATAGCTCTCTACAGAGGGTGACAAAGTGAGACTCTGTCTCAAAAAAAAAAAAGAAAGAGAGAAGAAAGAAGAAACCAGCTGCGCTGCCTCCTGTGACTCAATAGCCGCCTTTGCTGCTGCTCTTTGTCTTTGTTCTCATGGATTTAAATTACTATCTGGGTTGCTTTTCTGCCTGAAGAATTCCCTTTCGTGTGTCTTACAAGGCAGGCTACTAGCAGTGTATTTTCTCCATTTTTGTTTATCTTGGAATGTCTTTATTTTACCTTTATTCTTTATTTTTTTTACTGATTGTACTGATTTTATTACTTTTACTAAGCCATTTTATTTTCCTTGCACTCAGTACAAAGAAATAAAACATAATCTGAAAAAAAATATGTCCTTATCATTATTCACAATAAAAAGAGTCTGCTTCATTCTGTAGGCCTGGGCATACTGTGCACTGGGGAATACTTAGTGCCCCAGGTGGATCAATGCACCATTTTGATTCTGACTCACTGAATGGAATCTTGTCCTTATCTGGTGATGGGACTAACTCCATGAGAGCTGTAATAGAACCATGTTTGTGGTAACCTCAGATCTCACTAAATAAGAAAAGACCCTACCGGGCGGCGCCTATAACTCAGTCGGTAAGGCGCCGGCCCCATATACCGAGGGTGGCGGGTTCAAGCCCGGCCCCAGCTGAACTGCAAACCAAAAAATGGCTGGGTGTTGTGGCGGGCGCCTGTAGTCCCAGCTACTCGGGAGGCTAAGGCAGGAGAATCGCTTGAGCCCAGGAGTTGGAGGTTGCTGTGAGCTGTGTGAGGCCATGGCACTCTACCGAGGGTGATAAAGTGAGACTCTGTCTCTACAAAAAAAAAAAAAAAGAAAAGACCCTACCCCCAAAATGTAACAATCTGTCTAAAAATTATATCTTTAAGCTCTTTCTTTAGTATAAGGTGTAAAAAGGGGCCCTTACTTGAGCACATGGATAAAAGTATTGCTGTGATCTGCAGACTCTTGGACTAATACTATGTTGCTGTAATGAACATAAAGTACAAACTGAAACTACTGTCAGATTAAGAAACTTCTACAGCTTGTCCCAGTTCTTCAAATATCCTTTTCTAGGTTGACAATTAGTCCTGTATTGGCATTGCCGCTGGCTGTGAAACTCACCATCAGAAGTAAACAATTAGGGGGTGGCGCCTGTGGCTCAGTGGGTAGGGCGCCGGCACCATATACCAAGGGTGGCAGGTTCAAACCCGGCCCCTGCCAAACCGCAACAAAAAACAAAATGGCTGGGCACTGTGGCGGGTGCCTGTGGTCCCAGCTACTCGGGAGGCTGAGGCAAGAGAATCACCTAAGCCTGGGAGTTGGAGGTTGCTGTGAGCTGAGACGCCACGGCACTCTACCGAGAGCGATAAAGTGAGACTCTGTTGCTACAAAAAAAAAAAAAAAAGTAAACGATTAAATTGAACCACCTGGTAAGTGTTATAGTAACAGATGATACTTTTGTTTTTTGTAAGTCCAAGTTTGCTCTCTTGGTCTGTTGCAGGGAGAAAAGTAGATAAGAAACTAGGTCTCAAAGCATGTTCCAGAGTATTATCACTGGCCACTTTAATAATGAGTGCTCCATTGCTATCCAACACAATAGCATGAGTCCATCCACACTTGGTAACCTTTTATACAGGAATTGCTTTAGGTTATCCACCATGATGAAGCCCTTTCTCCTGCAGAACCAATCTCCAAGCCCAGGTTTCTGGCCTGCCTGGTTCTCTCCGCTATCACTTCAGGGAAAGCTTCAGAGACCTTCACCTTCATTCTTGAAAGACAGTTTTGTTAGATATGAGATTCTTGGTTGACTTTCTTTCTGCACTTGAGTAGCATCACACTGCCTTCTGACCTCCTTTGTTGCTAATGAGTAGTCAAGTGTTAACTTTGTTAGCATTCACTTGTACACAAGGAGTCATTTATTTCTCTTGCTGTTTTCAAGATATTTTCTTGGTCTTTCCTTGTTAACATTTTTATTATGTGTCAGGGAACGAATGTTTTTGTATTTATCTACCTGGAAATCATGGAGCTTCTTGAATGTGTAGATTAATGTTTTTTATCTTATTTGGGAAGTTTTCAACAATTTATTTTTTTTATTTTTTATTTTTTGCAGTTTCTGGCCGGGACTGGGTTTGAACCCACCACCTCTGGCATATGGGGCCAATGCCCTACTCCTTTGAGCCACAGGCACTGCCCCAATTTCTTTTTTTTCTTAAAGTTCTTTTTTTTTTTTTTTGACACAGAGTCTTGCTTTATCGCCCTTGGTAGAGTGCTGTAGCATCATAGCTCACAGCAACCTCTAGCTCTTGGGCTTAGGCGATTCTCTTGCCTCAGCCTCCCCAGCAGCTGGGACTATAGGCGCCCGCCACAATGCCTGGCGACTTTTTGTTGTTGCAGTTTGGCTGGGGCCAGGTTTGAACCCGCCACCCTCTGTATATGGGGCTGGCGCCCTACCCACTGAGCCATAGGTGCCGCCCAATTTCTTTTTTTTTTTGAGACAGTCTCACTGTGTCACCCTGGGTGGAGTGCTATGGCATCATCATAGCTCACAGCAACTACTTGCCTCACTTCCTGAGTAGCTGGGTCCACAGGCCTGGGCCATGATTCCTGGCTAGTTTATCTACTTTTAGTAGAGATGCAGTCTTGCCCTTGTTCAGGCTGGTCTTGAAGTTCCAGCGATCCGCCAGCTTGGGCTACCAGAGTGCTAGGATTACAGGTGTGAGCCACCCATGTCTGTCTGATCACTTTTTCAAAGACTTTTCTTCTTCCTCTTCTTCCTCTCCTGTTAATCTCATTCTGCAAATTTGGTATATTTAGTGTTGACCCACACTTCTCTGAGGCTCATTTATTTTTCTCATTCTTTTTTCTCTCAGATATTTGGATTGCACAAGCTCCATAAGTTTTATCTTCAAGTTCACTGATTATTTTTTCTGCCAGTTCCAGTCTACTATTTGAGCCCCTCTAGTGAATTCTCCATATCAGTTATTGTACTTTTCAACTCCAGAATTTCCCTTTGGTTCTTTTTCATAATTTCTATCTCATTGTTATTATTATTTTTAAAGTTCATGCCACATTTTTATTTTTGTTTTTTTAGCTGGCCCCAGCCAGGTTCAGACCTGCCACCCTCAGTGCACGTGGCTGGCGCTGTAACCACTGTGTTCCGGGCACCAAGCCTCTATCTCATTGATCCTTCTCAACCCATGAGACGTTGCCATTACACTTTTCTTTAAGCTGCTTGTAGGCTGTGAGTCCTTTTTCCTGCTTGGTTTTCTACATGTCCCTGTTCCTCTGCCTGTCTTGTTACTTTGTTGAAGACTGTCCATTCCAGGCCGCACGTGGTGCCATCTCCTGTGTTCTTTCTGATGCTTGTTTTTGTTGCTTGTCTGGCCAGCTATTGGGCTCCTCTGACTGTGGGCTGGTTGCTCTGTTGTTCTCAACAATGCTCTGGGGCTTCAATTGCTCTGGAGTCTGTCCAGTAAAATTTGGGCCTGTTTGTGTATTGTTTTTGTGAATAGTGTTTGAAGTTTGTTCTGACCCTAGGTGGGCTCTTCTTAGCAGTCTTTCCTGGGGTCTGTCTGGTAACCTCGTTGGCCAGTGATTTAGCTTGTTGCTCTTATGAAACTGCCTGCCTCCTCTTAACTACTCACCAGCCACACCTCAACTGTTTGAGAGCACCTATGTGTGAGCTTGAACTTCCCCACACTCTGTCCAAATAAGTTGCTTCTTTTGAGGAGCACTTTGGATCTCTCTGTTTTATCTATCTCCCCCTTGGCCTGACCTCGGAGCCACTTCCCTGGAGTAAGGGCAGGGACAGGCCCACTGGTCAGAGTGTCCCCTCCCCTCCAGGCAGAGTGCTGGCCGGGCAAGAGCCTCCCTCCCACAGCAAGCTGGAGTGAAGGCGTCGGGACTGCCCACCCCTGCTGCACCTGTAGCAGAGCCTCTGCCCTGCAAGCGGGTGCTGGGGGAGTGAGGGGGTGGAGTCCCCACCTCTTGACCGGCTCTCTTAGTTTTAGCCTCTGCATTCCAGAGCCAGGAGGTGGGCTGAGAGATGTCAGCACCGGACCCCTGACAGGGTGCTGGTCACAGGCAGTCCTAGGTCTTGTCAGTACCCACCCAGAGTGGGGCTTTCATCACATGGAGCTGGTGGGGGGAAACAGGGCAGAGCTCAGGTGCTACAGACTCTCTTCATTGTTACCAAGATTTAGTCCATTTTCTTTTTTTTTTTTTGACCCGGGCTAGGTTTGAACCCGCCACCTCTGGCATATGGGACCGGCGCCCTACTCCTTGAGCCATAGGCGCTGCCCAGTCCATTTTCTTGAATAAATGTTTCTTCCTTTACCATATGCCCTTAAGGCAATTTCCGGAGACTTGAAATGGTTGATTGTTTTTTAATTTTCACCAGTTATCATTACTGTGCTAGGGAATGAGTCTATGGAAGCTTGTTCTGGAAGCTGGCCCTCTGCCCGTTGCTTTTTAAGTCCTGTATTTAAACTTTCATTTCCTAAATTGTCAATTTTAGAGATTATCTGTCAATTCATTTTTATATAGAAAGGAGGAAATCAGTATACATGTCCATCTTTCCACCTCTATCTTTTCTTTGAGTCTCAGTTTGGGTGAAATATTTTACTTTATCTTTTTATATTTTACTATTTTTTTATGGTCAAGCTTTAAAACAATTATATTTTTTCTGTAACTATGAGTTCTAACAATTAAGTTTGCGAACTCATCCTAGTAAAAGTGCTGCGTTTCTCATTACTGAATATCACCACCGTCACCTTTGAAGTGCTCCCCTGAGGGAGCTGTGCACAGATGCCAGTGTCTAGTCCTTCCTTCAGAGCAGTTTGGGAAGTCTTTCTGGAATGGTCATCACAGCTATCATTGTATTACCCTTGATGTCCTAAATGTCATCAAAATGTCTTCCTTTCAATATTTCCTTTATCTTTGGGTAAAGAAAAAAGTCACTGGGGGCCAGATCAGGTAAGTGGGAAGGGTGTTCCAGTGAAGTTATTTCCCTCACAGACAGTGCTGTGCATTGTTGTGATGCAAGAGCCATGAGTTTTTGGCCAAGATTTTCAGTTAATGACAACCCTCTCTTGGGTCCCCTTTTGTGACTAGGGGGAGACTCTCCCTTGCTGAAATAAATCGGCTCTGCAGCACAAAAAAAAAAAAAAGATTTTCAGTTAAGATTTTCTTGTTTTTCTATCTGTGTTTACTTGGTCTGCTGTGCTGCTGACAGCGGACAATTTTGATGCACATTAGACACATTATCAACATTTTCCTCAGTTCTGGCCACCCTGACCACTCTTCATCAGTGACACTTTCTCTTCCCTCAGAAAGACATTTAATCCATTTGTACACTGCCATTTTCTTCATGGCATTATGCTCATAAACTTGGACTAACATGTCTCTGATTTTATATCCACTCTTGCCAAGTTTAATAAGAAATTTAATGTCTGTTCATTGCTCTAATTCAAGTTTCAACATTCGTATGACAGCAAAAAAACACGCAACAATGAATGCCACTCAATAAGACACCACCACACGTCCACATGAACACAGCTGTGGGACACTGGTACACCCAGTTATGAAACCCTAGTGAGCCGTTAGTACAGAGCTGCCAATGTAAGCGCACAGTGGTAAGTTTATGAACTTAATTGTCACACCTTGTATAATTTACCTTTCATTTTTTTATCGTTGATTATTTAAAGAAAAGGCTGTTAATGAATTTTTATAGTGCAATGAATATATAATTACTTTCTTACTGTAGAAGCTAAGGCATACTGAATATCTTGAATGTCTTTGAGGACTAGTTAGAATTCTCTGTTTAGGTTTCCTGCTGCTAGGATCTGCTCTGGAATCAGTCACTAGCCTTTCCGTCTTGGCTCTTCTTGTCTCTACTGGGGGTCTTGGGGATCCTTTGCTGTTGCTGTTGGTGAATGAAGCATTCTATTGTAGGGTGTGGCAGTCAGGTGCTCATTTCCAGTCCTGGGTCTGTCTCCCACGAGGGGTCTCGAGAAAGGGCCGTCTGGGGACTCTGTAGAGGTGGCAGGAACAGCAGCTGCAAGCCGGTTCCCCCCTTCTCTGTATCTACCCTGGGCTTGGCTTCTCTCCTTGCTTCTCTTTTGAGTCCTATAGCAGATGGGTCAAGCCTTCTCCCAGCGCCCTCTCCCATCCCAGGAGCCTGCCTGTTGCCACCCATTACTGGGGCGCTCTGTCTCAGAAGGAGGCCAGTGTCTCTGCCACATACTTGGTAGGTGTGAAGTGGGGGTGCCAGGGCATCTGAACCCTGTCCTCTGCTGACCTCTGGCCCTGCTCGCCATGCTGTTCATCCTGGACTTGAGTGATCACCAGCTCCTTTCCATTTTGCCATTAAGTGTTCCAAGTGGGTTGTCCTACTCCTGTTAATCTTCCTATATTTTGTGGATTCTTCAAAGTTACTGGCTCACAGGTGACACCCTCCTTTGATATTGTTTTGATTTGTTTCTGATTTAGAGAAATAGCTGTCCTTTCATTTCAGTGGAACTTTGAAGGGATAGTAGATACATTTGTCTTCCACCATTTTAAACTAAAAAGCTCACTGTTCTAAAAGCTCACTGTTCTCACACCTGCTTATTTTCCATCTGCAGTAGTGAGATCACTCGTTCCTGGAAGGCACCCAGCCCACAGCAGATGCTTCACAAATGTGGGCTCAGTGTCCAGTGTGTGAAGATGCAGTGTTTGTGCTGTGAGATCATGTGGAGCTTGGTGGCCTTCACCCCTGCCCTGTCACTGCCTCACTCTCCCTGTGGATGCAGAAGGGAGTGAGTTCCATGGAACAAATCCAGCCTTTAGATCTGAAGCAACCGAGTGGTTATTTCTGGGTGGGGTTACGTGTGTGGCTTATCTTCCTTCATTATAGTTTTCTGAACTTTGACAATATAATAAAAAAAACTTTGATAATATAACTTTTATAATTGTGGAAAATAGTTTTGTTAACCTCTAAATGAAATTTCAAAAGACATTAATTTGTGTGGCTCACCTTGGTGCTTATGTTCTGTTCTCAGCAGTCACCTTTGTCCCAGTGTCCAAGGTGAGCGGGCGAGCGGAGGCTGACGACATCCTCGCCGCTGTCCGCACAACCACAAGCCTCGTGACCATCATGCTGGCCAATAATGAGACCGGTGTCATCATGGTGAGTTGGCCACTTTTTCTTTTTAAGAAAAATCTCATGGGGAAAGAAAAGTGACTTTGATTCTGATGGTATTTCGCAGCTAGGGCCTCTGTTTTTTCTCTCTTCAATTTTGTAATTTTTGGTCTGTGCTTATTAACTACTACTAATTTCTTTCATTCAGTTTTCATCAAATCAAAGCAACACACTCTGTTTTCCCCACTCAGCCCATCCCTGAAATCAGTCACCGCATTAAAGCCCTGAACCAGAGACGGGCAGCTGCCGGCCTGCCCCCTGTCCTTGTGCACACAGACGCTGCACAGGCACTAGGGAAGAGGCGCGTGGACGTGGAGGACCTGGGTGTGGACTTCCTCACAATTGTGGGGCACAAGGTGCGTCTTCCTAGGGGGACATGTCGTGTTGACTTAGAGGCTCACAGCACTGGGGATCACGCATGTGTTGGGAGCCTTGCCAGCCTGTCCTGAGGAGGAACCCAGGGAGGCTGCGGGGACCAGCAGAGGGAGACCAGCAGCCTCCCAGAAGACACTGACAAGGGCCAGGATAGGGATATGGGGCAGCGGGGTGGTCGGCAGGCACCGAGTCTGAGGAGGAGACAAGGCAGGGCTGGCAGGTCGTGAGCGACGTCTGTAGCAGGCAGAGCCCGTGCAGGGGCCATTTCAGCCACAGTAGAACCCCAGAAAGAAGAGGTGGGATTCAAGAGATTGCTTTCCCTAATTTGATTTAAAATGCAGCTCTGGCCAGGGGCAGTGGCTCACCCCTGTGATCTCAGCACTTCAGGAGGCCAAGGTGGGAAGATCGCTTGACCTCAGGAGTTCTAGACCAGCCTGGGCAACATAGCGAGAATTCATCTCTACAAAAATCAAAAAAACTTAACATCTTTAGTCCCAGCTACTCAGGAAGCTAAGGCAAGAGGCTCACTTGAGCCCAGGATCTTGTTGTGGTAAGCTGTGGTGATGCCACCCTACTTTATCCAGTGACAGAGTCAAGACCCGTTCCACCACCAGCACAAAGCTAGGACTCTTCATAAATGTAGTGAGTGTATCTTTTAGATGGAGTATGGGGAGAGTAGTTACTAGCAAAGATCCTTCTGAAGCTTTTGTTCATCTTTCCGGCAGCCGACGAGGGCCTGAAATAGTGTTATTACTCTGTTTTGCAGCACGATCCTTAGCTGGTTTCCAAAGGCTGGCCCCACACTGTGGCACTTACCAATGTTGCGTCATTACCAGTTAGAAACTTGGAATCTCATGCAGGAAAAACCAGCGGAAATTTCTAGGAGCTTCTCTCCTTTTACAAATTCTGACCCACGATTGCAGGGAGCTCAGCCTGCCACAGAGCTAGGAGTGGACAGGAGGCACTACCCTGCCTATTAGGTTGGGGCTCTGCCCTGCAACTCCAGCAAGTCACAGAGGTGACAGATGTGCAGCCAGGGGCCGCAAGGTAGCACTGGGATCTCGTGTTGCAGGGTGTCCCTCCTGTGAGCCTGCACGTGCTCAGCGCAGCACACCATGCTCTGGGGGAGTTCTTGTAATAAATGATTGACCTTCTATTCCAGTTCTACGGTCCCAGGATTGGAGCACTTTACGTACGAGGGCTCGGTGAGCTCACCCCTCTGTACCCTATGCTGTTTGGAGGTGGACAGGAGCGGAATTTCAGACCAGGGTAAGGTAGAAAGTTAGCAGAGGAGTCTCTTACCTATTGATCATGTGTTTGTCTGTAGCGCAGCAACATTTCTAAGAGGTATTTTGCTATTTCTTTTGTCTCTTGGAAGCTTGGTAATGGCACAGTCTATGTTAGTACTAACACAGTCTTGGTTCTGCCAACCGTTTCCACACTTAGAATGCACAAGATCTGCAGTCTCTTTGGGGATGGTTCCAAGCAAGGGAGGAAATCTCTGTTTCTCTTAACTACTTCAAACCATCTAATTCCCCTTGTTATTTTGGCCCAGTCCTCTGAAGAGATGCTACTGGGTAGCTCCTGGCTGAGGGCTGCTGCTCCCTTCATCGCCGGGATTAGCAGATCCATGTGGACAAGCTCCCGGGTCCCCTGTGTACAGTGAAGTGTTAGCTGGGAAATTAGTACCAGCACCACGCTTTTTTGTCAGAAACTTCACAATAAGAGGTGACTTCCCTGGGTTTTCTTTTCGCCTCACCATCCCACACTTAGAACTGAAGAAGCTAGCAACCTAGAAATGTCAGGAAGGACAGACAGAATATTTCCCTCAGCCAGGACAGGGACAGCTAGCGAGACAGATGACTTTTAGACAGTACCCACTTTACTCCAGACAAGCACTACCGGGTAGGGGCGGCCACCCACACCCACACCAGATTTCCACCCACATGGGCTGTCACGAGACGTCCCTACCAACCAGCATGAGGCAGGCCCACCGAGTGGTGTCATGGAGCCCACACGGGCAACCCAGACTTGACCCGCAGCCATCAGTAACAGGGAGCACGCTCCCTCTGGGTGTCAGCACAGGCCGGTAAGGGGCCTGCACTTGTGCTTCCACTTGGCCCTTCCTCTGCCAGAGCAATGTCAGAAAAAGCCAGCACACACAGAAAGGTTAAATAAGAGCCGGCCCCTAACAACACGGACATGTCCTGGTCTCAAATGAAAATCTCTTGTCATATCAGGAACCAGAAAGTTCTCAAACTGAATGAAAAAAGATAACAAATGCCTGCCCTGAGATGGCAAAGATGTTAAGCTCATCTAACAAACATTCGTGGCAGACACAAATCCGCTTCAGTGAGGAAGCATGAACACAATTGAAGCAAATGAAGTGGAAAGTACCAACAAAGAGAAAGATGTAAAAAAGGACCAGATGGAAATTTTGAAACTAAAAACTACAATAACAAAAATAAACAGCTCAGTGGATGGGCTCAGCAGCAGGATAGAGGGGGCAAAGGGAAGTGTCAGCAGGACAGAAGCCCAACGAGAGAGGGTAGGGACCGGGAGCCTGTGAGACCGTAACAGATGATCCAGCATTCCACTGAGGTCCTCGGGAGAGAGAGGAGAAAGAGCAGGCAGAAAAAGCCCTTGGAGAAGTAATTATAAAAAAATTACACAAAGCGATAAAGAGATACACTCAAAAACATTACATGTATATTTCAAAATCAAATTCTGAAAAATGTTCAGTAACCCACAGGAAGACATGGAAAAAAAAAGAGAGAATAAAAAAGTAAACCCAGAATAAAAAACCAAATAGAAAATCCTAACCCTAACCTGTGTGGGTGGAAGTCTGGTTTCCCACTTGACCTCTGCTGGTGGCGGTGGGGGTGGCAGCCCGTCCCCGAAGGGGCTCCTCACACTTGCTGGTTTGGCCGTGGGACCAAAGAGAGGCATGTCCTGGCTCCTGTAGCAGGAGGAGCGTTCTTTTTGGATAGAAAGAGTCCAGATAGAATTTTCCCTGTGGACAGCTCACATATGTCGTCCGTGGCGGGCTGTAATGACGACTGTTGCTAGGCCGGACGAGTCACAATTTACTTGGGAGGTATTTGGGGACTGCAGCTGCCATTGGGCAACCATGTGTCACAAGCTTAGGAAAGACGTTGGTGTGAGTTTTTATTTTAACACAATGACTTTTATGTAGGCAGGACTCCTTCCTTTGACATCTGTTTATTCTTGTTTATTCCCTTGTCTCTTGCAGGACAGAGAACACCCCAATGATTGCCGGCCTTGGGAAGGTGAGCCCTGGTTACCTTGAGCAGATGAGTCGGTTGCCTTGTCCTCCATTTCCTCAGCAGGTTTCACTGGAATCCAGGGCTTTAGGGAGGTCACAGTCATGATCTATGAACCGACTGATAAGAAAAAGCCTAGGGTTTTATTCACATCCTAGAACTGTGCTTTTCGAGATCTATAGGATGGGTTGAAAGGAAAAGCTCTGTCTCCGCCTCTTCTAATGTAAGAGTAACCCCGCGGTGATGTGTCCTGCCACAGGTCTGCGCATTCCCGTGGGTGTTGGAGCCCTGCACCACTGGTGCTCAGTCCATGAATGGCCTGTGGGGCGCGAGGCCAGTGCAGTGTCCGTGTGATGGGGAGGCAGGGTGGGTCACGCCCTGAGCATCTGCAGCCACTTCTCACTACACACAGGCTTCCACTTAGAGGCTGCTTCTTCCGAGCAGCCCTCCGTGAGCTGCAGCTACAGCAGCAGTCCATCCAGAGTCCCTCAGTGTCATTTTGTCCCCGACCCTGCCTTGCTGCCCCCATCCAATGTCCTTTCTGTACTGTATGTGTGGACATGCCTAGCTTCTCAAGCACAGCCTTGGCCTTGTCTGCTTCAGTGTCCTTGTGACAGAAGAAAGGGCTTCTCAGGCCCCTGGGGAAGTATGAGTGGGGTCACTGTCACTCAGGTATTCACAGCCATACGCTTGACTGACCGCAGGTGCATCTAAACCGGTGGTTCTCAACCTTCCTAATGCCGCAAGCCTTTAATACAGTCCCTGTGGGTCGTGACACACAGGTTGAGAACCGCTGATCTAAACCTTGGACTAAGATGACTTAGGTGGTATTTACTGAAGGAAGGGAGTTTGGAGCGGGAGTCCAGCACCTGCGTGTGTGCAGCTGAGTGTTGAGGGGTAGTGAGGTCCGGCTCAGAAGCACTCTGGCTGAGGATCCTCTCACCACACGCCTTGGGCTCAGTGGCATTGCCTCCCTGAGCTGTCCCACCTGCGAGGTGGGCCTCGAAGCAGCAGCTTCCTAAATATTTTGGATCTTCCTGTTACCCCTCTGCTGTACTATCACTGCCCTACTGGAAGCACCCCTTAGCCCGTGCACCTACAGCTGCCTTCCTGCCAGAAGCCCCTTTGGAGTGGCCCCCTCGCTCCCCATGCCCGCGCCACTGCTTGTTCCTCTTCCCAGCACTTCTGAGAAAGTCCCCGCCCTCCGCCACATTGTCATGTTCACTAGCAGTATTGGCCATGGCTGGCCACTGGCTGCTGTCGAGACACTTCCCTCCCAGCCTGCCCCCCACATCGGTTACTTCTCCGCCTTTGTCCCTGTTGGCAGCTCTCCCTGCACCTGTGCCCTCGTGGATCACACCCGGGTCCCGTTGCTGTAACACTAGCCAGTGCTCTTGTCTTTAAACTTGATGCCTTTGGCCATGTTCTCATCTTTCTCCTGGGAGACCCAGGTCCCAGCTGCTTCCTAAACATTCACGATCTCTCCCCTGTCCTCCCCCTCAACCGAGGCGCCTCCCAACGCTCAGATGGTTCCTCCAAAAGTCTAGAAAATGCCCCTGGTCCTCCCTTGTTCCTGCCCCGGAATCTCAGGTGGCAGCAGTCCCATCTCCAAGAATACGTCCAGGAGCTTCCTCTTGTTGATTCTTATGGCCACCACCCATAGGCCAAGGGTCTAGACACATGTGGTGGCCTCCTGAGGGTCTGCTGCTGCCATTGTCCACATAGCCACCAAGGACCAGTAAACATGCAAGTCAGGTCCTGTGTCCCTGCCTCCAGACCTGCTGGCCTTATGCTGAGATCCGCTGTCTTCCCTCAGGTGCTCTATCCGCCACACGGGCCCCTCTGTTCAGGGACAGGGCTGTCTGTCTCCCGCAGGCCTTTCTGGATGCCCTTCCTCATCTTCACACAGCCTGCATGGAACCGTCACAGCACTGACCTGGTCGGTGGGAGGCCGTTCGCCTCTTCCCTTATTTTTGTCCCTCTCTCTCTGGGACGGGCTCCTTAAGGATTGGGACGCCTTTAGGGCCCTGTTTGCCTGGTGCTGTCAGGAAGTGCTTGGTAAGTTCTTATCAGCATGGCAGCCACCTGCTCAGAGCATCCCTGGAAGGGACTGTCTGTGATGCTCAGAAGAGCCAGCAGTTTGAGGAAATGTCACCTCTCGAGTCAGAAGATGTCACCTGTATTGCTTTAAGCTTCTTCCCTCCCCTCTGTTTGACACACCTGGAATGTACTAACATGCACATTACGTGTCTGTGTCCCCAGGCCGCTGAGCTGGTGGCCCAGAACTGTGAGGCTTATGCAGCCCACATGAGGGACGTCCGGGATTATCTGGAGGAGAGGCTGGAGGTGAGCCAGGGGGTGTGGGCCCAGGTGGGAGGGTGCCATGGTGCCAGACAGCAGAACCCGTGTGCATGGAAATGAGGAAAGAGGGAAGAACCATGGCGAGAAGGGAGGTAGAGTCTGAAGCCTGAAAAGGAGCCCTTAGACCAGGGGGATTTCCTTCACAGACACCTGAAGAAAATGCTAGTGTCCCGGTGGTCACGCACCTGACAATTATATAGACAATCCATGTTTGCACATGGATTTTTCCTCCTAATTACTTTCCACAGTCAGTCCCCTTAACTGTGATGGGTGGGGGCTGGGTGTTTTTTTGTTTGTTTGTTTTTGAGACAGAGTCTTACTCTGTCACCCTGGGTAGAGTGCTGTGGTGTCATAGTTCACAGCAACCTCAAAGTCCTGGTCTCAAACAATTCACTTGCCTCAGCCTCCTGAGTAGCTGGGACTATAGGTGCCCACCACAATGCCCAGCTAGTTTTTGTATCTTAAGTAGAGGTCGGGTCTTACTCTGCTTAGGTTGGTCTTGAACTCCTAAGCTCAAGCAATCCACTTCCCTCGGCCTCCCAGAGTACTAGGATTACAGGTGTGAGCCACCGTGCCTGGAAATTTTTTTGTTTTTTTTGAGACAGAGTCTTACTCTGTCAACCTGGGTAGAGTACTGTGGTGTCATAGCTCACAGCAACCTAAAACTTGGGCTCAAGTAACCCTCCTGCCTCAGCTTCCTGAGTAGCTGGGACTATAGGTGCCCACCACAATGCCCAACTAGTTTTGTTTTTTTTTTTTTGCAGTTTCTGGCTGGGGCCAGGTTTGAACCCGCCACCTCCAGCATATGCGGCCAGCGCCCTACTCCTTTGAGCCACAGGCACCACCCTGCCCAACTAGTTTTTAGAGATGGAGTCTTGCTCTTACTCAGGCTGGTCTCAAACTCCTGAACTCAAGTGATTCACTTGCCTTAGCCTCCCAGAGTGCTGGGATCACAGATATGAGCCACCGCATCCAGCCAGTGGGTGCTTATTGATAAGAAATATTTATAGTTTGAGGTTTTGTTTCCCAGAGAAGTCTGACGTTCACGCAGTTGCTAGTGGTGGGGTCTTTGAAGCTGTCACCAAATATTTTATTTTTTTTCAGGCTGAATTTGATAAGAGAATCCATTTGAATAGCCAGTTTCCAGGGGCTGAGCGGCTTCCCAACACCTGTAACTTCTCCATTTGGGGACCCCAGCTTCAAGGTGAGTGCCTACCTCCTGCTAGTCTCTCTGTGGGGTGCGTGGCTCCCACACCATGTGGATATCCCACCAGAGGGCCCTTGCTGGGTCATTGGCCTCACAATGAAAGCAGGATTAGGGAGCCTTTCTGGGGCTCTAGAGGGCAGTGCTTTCTTCCTCAACATGACACATCTCAATGCTCTAAATGTGGCCAGTGCTCAGGGCTCCTGTCAGTATTAGCACACTCTGGAAAGCTGTCAGTGCAGAAAATAACATTCTAGCTAAATTTTAGACCAGCTGCCCTTTTTTTTGGAGACTAAGACTCACTAAGTTGCCCTGGGGTAGAGTGCCTTGGCGTCATAGCTGACAGCAACCTCAAACTCTTAAGCTCAAGAGATCCTCCTGCCTCAGCCTCCTGAGTGCCCACCACAATGCCTGGCTAGTTTTTCAATTTTTGGTGGAGATGGAGTCTCACTCTTGCTCAGGCTGGTCTCAAATTCCTGAGCTCAAGCAATCCCCCTGGCCACGGATTCCCAGAGTGCTAGGATTACAGATGTGAACCACTGCCCCCAGCCCAACTTGCTCATTTTTGTTAGCATTTTTTATAAAATATTTTAGGAGAGTAAGGGAATTAGAGGTAATCGATTTTAAAAAACTGGGTAAGAGTTAAGGGTGAGTGCCAGTCTGCGGATTTCATTTGTCCTGTGGCCTGTGCCTCCCACCCATGTGCAGCCAGGATGACACCATCCAGGCCTACACGGAGCCCAGCCGCACCTGCCTCCTGGGGGTGGAGTCCAGGGCATCAGCCGCAGCGTTGCATTTGGGAGGCAGCTGTGGTGGCCCTGAGACCATCTGTCTGCAGAAGGGTTTTGACTTCTTAGAAGAAGGGGTACTGCTTCATTTGTCAACGGGGCTCAGGCTGAGAAAGCCGGCAGCCATGTCTGACCTGAGAGTGGGGGCCAAAATGTGTCCACTGTCAGGGTAACATTCACCATCACCAGGCCCCTCCCTCCCCCTTTTTTTCTGGGACCAGACTTGGTGTTCAGTGATAACCTATTTTGATTTAAATGAGACAGACATTCTTGTAATCATTCGATTTAAAAAATGTTTAATCTCTGTGTCTGTGAAGTAAAGGGAAGTGCCTTCTTACTTAATAGAGAGAAGTCCCAGTGTCTCTACCTTAGAAAGCACAGGGTAGAGGGCAGGGCACAATTATAGAGGGGCTTTACCTCACAGACGCGATCAGCGCCACCTAATCCTGTGCCCTCAATGAATCCCAAACGATTAAAAAAAAATCCTGGGGCGGCGCCTGTGGCTCAGTGAGTAGGGCGCTGGACCCATGTACCAAGGGTGGCGGGTTCAAACCCGGCCCCGGCCAAACTGCAACAAAAAAATAGCCGGGCGTTGTGGCGGGCGCCTGTAGTCCCAGCTACTCGGGAGGCTGAGTCAGGAGAATCGCTTAAGCCCAGGAGTTGGAGGTTGCTGTGAGCTGTGACGCTACGGCACTCTACCGAGGGCAATAAAGTGAGACTCTGTCTCTACAAAAAAAAAAAATCCTGGATGCAAACTAAAAGAAAAAGAAAACAGGTGTAAATTTCAGTATTGCCAGAGCAACAGAGTACTTACTTAGTGACACTGCTGCCCCATGTCTGGGAAGTCAGCAGTTGGAAATGCCGCTTCCTTTTTTTTTTATTAAATAATAACTGTGTACGTTAATGCATTTACAGGGTACATTGTGCTGATTTGATACACAGTTTGGAATGCTTACATCAAACTGGTTGACATAACCTTCACCTCACTTATTGTGCTAAATGCTGCTTTCAAGGCCAGCTCTGTGAGGCTGGAGTGTGTCTGGCTCTATGGCTGAGCATGGAAGCTTTCTCTGGGTCCCACTCCGAGGTCTCCCACCTGCCGTCAGGGCCTTTACACTGGCGTTGGAGCAGGCGGCTGGGCAGGGTGGTGGGCCTGAGTGGCTCAGGACCAGGGTGGGGAGGACAGGGGCTCTGTGTACTCTGTCTCTGCAGGCCATGTCGTGCTCGCACAGTGCCGGACGCTGCTGGCCAGTGTGGGGGCCGCTTGCCACTCAGACCAGGGGGACCAGTAAGTGCTCTCCACAAACCCAGTCAGGGCATGTGGACACCCCGGGTGCTGGGTGTGGTGGGCAGCCACTGGGCCTGGGCTTTGACAGTTGTGGCCATCGCGGGGCCAAGGCTCTGGCCTGGCTGGAAGTAAAGCCCTACGTGGGCCCTCAGGAGGGCAGAGGGAGGGCTTCCTAGAGGAAGAGGCCTGCAAGGAGCAGCCTAAAGAGGACCAGGACCCATGTGGGAGAAGGGGCTGCTTGTGCCTTCCCTGAAGTTGCGGTGGGCAGGGCCTGGTGGGCTCCCAGGCCGTACAGCTCTCAGTGGGGGGGACGGGGGGGTTGTAGTCTCATGTTGGGGCTCACGTCACCCTGAAGAAAAGGGGAGCTGCCCCGGTAGTGATGTGAGCAGATTTAGGTTTTCAGATAAGCCCCCGCCATGAGGTGTAGCAGGGATTATGGGGTGGCAGGGCCCAGGTGAGCAGGGTTGATGGCAGAAGGCTGGGGCCAGGCACCCGTGGGCACCGAAGTGGCAGAACTTGCTGGAGGAAGAGGAGGGGTTCGGTGTGGCTGTAAGTGAGGCACCTGGGAGAGGTCAGAGTGGAGCTAGAGGAGGAGGCCAGGCTCCGGGACAGCAGGATTGTGGTCAGCGACACATGGTCATCACAGTCTGGGCAGGGGATTATGTGGCAGCACGTGGGGTGGCACCGTGGGCCCAGCTCCTGGAGGAGCAAACCTGCCTGGCTGGGGAAGGAGGTACTGGGCGAGGGAGAGGCTGGAGGGCAGAGGGGTGGGGAAGGAGAGGCAGGCAGCACAGCTTGGAAGGGATGAGTGCCCCAAGAGGCCCTGGGAGGGCAGGGGGAGCGCAGGGGCTGCGGTAACCCTGTGGGAGTTTCCCCTCTGGGGGCTTCAGTGCCCTCCTGTACTGGGAAGTGAGATCAGCTGCGGGGTTGGAAAGAGGATGGAGGGAGGCTTGAGGGGTGGGGGAGGAGCATTGACTTAGAGCCCACAGTGTGTCCCTGAGGCCTGTGGTCTCGTCGAGGGCCCCTCTGTGCAAGGCTCAGGCAGCAAGAGGCTTGGGGCGGGCTGCGGGCTGGAGGCCGGGGAGCTGCAGCAGAGCCGAGAGAGGGGACTGTGTCCTTGCCGCCCTCTGCTCTGCCTTCAGCTAGGATAAGAGTTGCTGCGTGGAAATAGTGAGAGGCACGCGGGACTGAGGGCTTGCGTGGGGACGGGCTGCTGACTGCGCCCCGTGCGCCCTCACAGCTGAGCGCCTACTGCTGGGAGCCTCTGGCTGTCCTGCTTCAGGGAGGCCCCAGGCAGATAAATCCTGGCCTGGCCCTTATGTGCCGAGCACCGAGCCTGGTGCTGGCTGTGGAATTGCAGCTGGCTCAGGCAGCCCATAGAGGCAAGGAACTCAGCACCGTGTCAGCACAAATGACCCCAAGGCCTTGGGAAAGCCCGTGGATTCAGGGCTTAGCACCCAGTCGGGCACAACTGGCTGCCTGGACAGGGAGAAAGGGTTCTGGTCCAGTGGGGGCTGTGCATCCCCAGAGAGAGCTGAGCATGGGAGAAACCTTTTGGGAGGTCAGGGGCAACAGTGAGCTGGACCTTGGGCTGAGGGAGGCCTTGGAGGTTTGTGAGCAGGGAGGTGGGGCAGTGGCTGGGCATGGGGCCAACAGCCTGCTCAGGACCTTGGTCAAGGGGGGAAGGGAGGGAGGTTTAGCATCTCTTCCCCATGTGCCTCGGGGAGCTCCCGCCTCAGTCCCAGCTGACACCCGGTCCCTCCCTCTCCAGGCCATCCCCAGTGCTGCTGAGCTGTGGCATCCCCTTCGATGTGGCCAGGAACGCCATCCGGCTCAGCGTGGGCCGCAGCACCAGTCGGGCTGAGGTGGACCTGGCCGTGCAGGACCTGAAGCAGGCCGTGGCCCAGCTGGAGGGCCAGGCCTCGTGAGGCCACCCTCACTCATAGGAAGATATCACAGGGCACCAGGCACTTCACCTTCCATCGCTCTGGTGGCTGTGCTGGGATGACTGTCTCGTCTCTCAAGTAGTTACTCTGCCCTGGGGTGTCTGGGGGGGGTGCAGGGGTGTTCTGGGCATCCTTCCCCAGAAATGGGTCTGCCCAGCACACAGACCCCACGTGCGGCCCACAGGCCAGGACATCAGAGCCCACATAGGACCGTCCCCCAGCTACTACTGTCAGGTGTGACATTGAAGTGGGACTTCAGCCACATCCACGCTGCCCATAGGGAGTTGGGCCTGTCATGAACTTCCCTTCCTAAAAGGTGGGGTTTTTATCTGGAAGGTAAAGTCCAAGTGCTTATAATTCATTTTCAGCTAATCTCTGTCGTGAAAATAGGAAACCTGACTTGCTGCTTTGATCATGGCCTCCCACGTGGGTGTGCAGAGTGGGCCCCTGAAGCCCCTTCTCGGGCCCTTAACAAATGCCCCCTTGACCATCCATCCCTGAGCTCAACGTGTGGGGACCGCCCCCACCAGTGCTTCCATGGCCCTGCCTGTCTCAGGAGACCTGCAGACAAGCCCCTGCCCCACTGCGTCACTCAGGCCGTGAGCCATGAGCCTCTGTGCACCTCCCACCCCAGGGGCTGCAGCCTTCCCTCCTCTGATCTCTTACTCGGGCTCAACTGTCACAAATGCCTGAGAGTCCTGGGCAGCCCATGATCCTCAGAGTCACAGGGTCTCCGTGCGACCCTGGATCATTCCTGATGGAGAAAACTAGATGCCCCCCACTTGGCTTTCATCCTGATTTTATTTGCAGAGGTCCCTCTTACGTGCACACGGTGGCCACATAATATGTGGATGTCTGCATAGGGTGGTGTCAGTGCAGTGACACCTTCAACGTGTGGTATGAGGAAGGAAGAACTATGTGATGAAATTGTGGAAATTAAATGACTGATTAAAGATTCCAGTGTTTGGCTTGGCTGTCTCCTGTGTCTCTGGGCACTGCAGGCCTCTGCCCGGCATACTCGGGGCAGGGCACAAGTGACTGAGTGGGGTGGAGGGTGGCCTCGCTGCCAGGGCAGTACTGTGTGGTCACACATTAGCTAAGACATTCCTCTTGAAATTATATTTCTGGGAGCCCCTAGAAAGCGAGTCTCCATTCTGTAGCTCCCTCCTGTCCTCAGCAAGAGGCCGCAGTGGTCCTCTTCCTGGCAGGGCCCTGAAGAGAACACTGTGGGGAGACGCTTGGCAGCTGGAGGATGTGCCTTTGTGGCCTTTTAGCTATGGCCACAGGACCCAGTTGCTGGGTTAGAGATGGCCAAGGCTGGAGCTATGAGACCCGTGCCCTCACCTTAGAGCCCTCCTGCCCTGCACACTTGGACAGACCTAGGGTCAGGGCCCTGCACCCGGTCACAGGCCCCTCGGGGCCACCAGCCTCCTTGAAGGTTCATGGGAGTCTCTAGGGCAGTGGTTCTCAACCTGTGGGTGGCGACCCACAGGAACTGTATTAAAGGACCATAGCATTAGGAAGGTTGAGAACCACTGCTTTAGGGCCAAGGGCTTCCTGAGGGCTAGGTTCCAGGCACGGATTGCCCAGGGACACTCAGCTTTCTCGTGAGGTTGCAGCCCACACTGACCCCATAGTGGAGTGTGCATTCCAAGCCCACTGGGCAGGGCTGCCCTTCTGTGAGACTAGGAGAACAGTCTCCCAGGGCTGTAGTGACAGTCGATGGCACACATCCTCACCCTCTGCAGGTGAGCAGTGGTCTCCAGGAGGAAGAAGTGGGGGTCCCCCGTCCCCTGCACCCCCACCCCTGTAGCCCTGGCAAGGCCTTTAAGCGCTGTGGGAGTGGCTTAGGCAGGGCCCATCCCCAAGGCCTCAGCCCCGCTGCCTCCCATCTGCCCCGAGAGAGCTGCTTATCGGGTAACCAGAGCCGGCAGCTTCGTCCACGCCTGAAACAGGAAGCCTGGGCCTGTCCATGAGTTGCTGAGAGCCTGGGACAAGAGGATGGAAGGGCAGCGGGCACTCGCGGCCGCCAAGGCCGGGGATGTGGCCACCTTGGAGCAGTTACTGGAGGTTGGCGTCCTGGGCCCGGGCATTACTGATGCCCTAGGGGCTGGCCTGGTACACCATGCCACCCGGGCCGGCCACCTGGACTGCGTCAGGTTCCTGGTGCAGCGCGCCAAGCTGCCTAGCAACCAGCGGGCCCACAACGGGGCCACACCAGTGCACGATGCCGCGGCTACAGGCAACCTGGCTGAGCTGTGCTGGCTCGTCCGCGACGGGGGCTGTGGTCTGCAGGTGAGCACGGACAGAGACAGCCAGCAGTGGTCCCCAGGACCCAGAGGCCCTGGGCCTGGTTTCTGTCAGAATTGGTGGGTCTGTCTCTGCCCCACATCCCTCCCCAGCTTCCAAACACCACCAAGCCCTTGAAAGCCAAGGCCACCTCCTAAATCCTGCTCCTCACCTACTCCTGTGTCAGGCACAGAGAGCACACGTGCCCTTGTCCCCTCCCCTCCTCCCAGGAGCACTGGGCATAGCCAGTAGGGGTCCTACAGCATTCAGGACCCCGTTTCCCAGAGGGTCTAGAAATGGCTTAGGGGAGAGGTAATAGGGACCCGGGCCAGGAGGTGGGGGCCTGGCTGTGGAGGGCAGTGGGGTGTGGCCAACGGGGTGTGAACAAGGGTCTCAGGTCACATGGGAATCCCGTACAGGGCGTTTCTCCCAGGCCCCCACCTTCAGCTGCCAGCCGGCCCAATCCCCTCCGTGCAGGGGCCTCAGTGATGCCCCAGAATGCTGGCCTGAGATCAGAGTTCGGAGAGGTAGGGGCTGCTGGGATGGGGAGGGGTCCTCCTGTCACCTGATCCTCAGCACAAGTGCAACGGCCTGGGCACCCTGTGCTGTTCGGCTCTCCTGATGATCCCGAGTGCAGCAGCAGGGAGCTGTGCCCACATCTGGGCTCACTTCTGATTACGGGGCCCTCAGAGGATGCCCAGGCTTCAAGTGACACCAGGGCTGGAATGCTCCCTGGCCCTGTGGCTGGCAGAAGGGCACTTGTGGACATAGGACAGAGGCCCAGAGGCAGGTATCCCTGCACACTGCTGGGCAAGCAGAAGCCTCTTTGACCATGAGCACAGTGGACAGGGCCTACTGGCCTGGCTGAGCAGGGAGGGGCCATCCCTCCACATGGGAATGAGGCCAGGATGTAGACCCCCAAGACCTGGACACGGGTTCTGGTCCTGCCTCTTACCCTGAGCAGGTGGCCTCACTCAATCCCCAAGGAGGGAGTTGATGGGAGGGAGGAAGGGAATGGAAGCCCCCACACAGGGGTATGGGCAGTGTAGGGTCTTCAGTAGGCCCAGCCTTAGGCAGCTGCCTCTGGCCATGCAGTGCCGCCCAGCAGAGGTGGGTCAGCACCTGCCGCCAGCTCACTGACCTGCCTTTGTCCCCATAGGACCAAGATGCCTCAGGTGTCTCCCCACTGCACCTAGCCGCCCGCTTCGGACACCCACTGCTGGTGGAGTGGCTGCTCCAGGAAGGCCACTCGGCCACACTAGAAACACGGGAGGGGGCCTTGCCACTGCACCATGCTGCTGTCAGTGGGGACCTAACCTGTCTGAAGCTCCTGGTGGCTGCCCACAGCAGGTAAGGAGCCTGGAGCCCCACCTGGGTTGAGCTGGCCTCAGGGGAGGCTGCTCAGGTATGGCCTTTGGGGTGGGCCCTGGGGGCAGGCACTGTGGGGCAAGCCTGGAGCCACAGTGAGGCAGGCTGTCCCACTCCCTCAGGTTTGTTTGGAGATAAGCGTTCTTATTCCCTGGGGTTCCCACCTTGGATAGCTTGGCAAAGGCCTTAGGGATCACTTCTGTGGCTCTTCCCCAGAGCATCTGCACAGCCCAGGCCTGCTGGCCACAGAGACTCACAGACACACACAGCTTTTTTTTTTGGCCAGGGCTGGGTTTGAACCCACCACCTCCAGTATATGGGGCTGGCGCCCTACTCCTTTGAGCCACAGGAGCCACCCAACCCACACAGCTTTTAAAGAAGTCCCCACGAGTGAAACCCAGTAGACTTCACACACACGCTTACATGCCTGTGGCCTGCATTCCCACCTGGGCACTGATGCAGGAGCCAAGAGGTGGCTTCCACCTGGTCTCATGCTCACTGATGGCCTCACTGCCCACTCGCAGCCCCTGTACTGGACAGCTGCCTGTACTAACCCAGGTTTTTGTTGAGGAGCCCTGGCAGATTCTTGTGGGAGTAAAACTTCCCCACAAGAAGGCACCAAGGTACATGCTCAGCTCTTTGAAGTGCATTCCATGAGGCAGTGGACACTTGGGCACTTGGGCTCTGCAGGTCCAGGGGCCGAGCCTCTGTGTAACCAGAGCAGGTGCATTGTGGGTCCAAGGCCAGGGGCAAAGGGGAGAGGGAGGGACAGGTAGAGACCTTGTGAGGCACGGGGGGTTCATCCCAGGCACAGGCTGTGGGTGAATCATTCAGCTCTCAGCCTGTTTCCCTTCTGCCAGCTGAGGCCTGTGTCTGGACTCTGCATGACCAAGTGGTCAAAGTGCTCCTCTGGGTGGGTCCCGAGTTGCTGGGGTTCTCCCATCAGAAGTGGGGCATGAGTTGTGGGGGCACTGCTCAGAGTGCTATGGCTAAACAACCTCCCCCATCTGGCGAGGGTCTGGGACAGGCTAGAACTTGGTCAGCAGCCTCAGAGGACAGTCATGCTCAGCTGAGACAGCCAAGGAGTGGAGGGTCACTCAGGCCCTGCTCTCCATGCAGCCCCAGTATAGCACAGCTCATCACAGGCCACCGCGACCACCAGGCCGGATGCTCAGAGCAGCGGCACTAGCTGCAGAGGAAACATGGGCGTGCGGGGGGTCAGCTTTCTGTCTCCACTGGGACAACTGAGGATGTGAAACCCAAGGTTGTGACCTTCTTGGGTCTAAAAAGATTGATATGTATAACCTGGACCTAGGAGTCCCAAGGAGAGGAAAGAAGGCCTATAGGCACAGTCACCTGGGGGGCCCCAGCCAGGGTGAAGGCCCCAAAGTAGCTGTTGGAAGGCACCTGGGGATGAGTTCACAATGTGCAGGGTGTGGGCAGTGGTGACGCTGTGTCACCTGGGAATTGGGGTCATCCTTGGGCAGGGGCTAGCCCTCCCTGCAGCTGCTCGTTGGGCAGTGGGACACACCTGGGGTGACAACCTGAGGGCAGAGTGGGATGCAGGAAATCCCAGCATGCTGCTCTGACTCATCCTTGATGGGGACTGGAATTTGGGTTCCAGCCCCGGGTGCTCATAGCTCCTGTCCTAATCATAACAGTGCTTTTTTAAGAGCAGGGCCCTGAAACTGGGCAAGGTTCAGGGACCTGCCTAGCTGCAAGCCTCACTGTGCTAGGCAATCCTGTGCTAGGCAATCCTGAAACACGCCATGCCCTGTGCCCCAGCTCGATGGACAGCAGGCGGAGTGGATTCCCTTTAACAGTGCACAACCTGTGCAACAAGGAAGGTGGGCACAGATAGTCCGGCCAGGTGCCCAGACTGTTCCTGCCTCTCCATCAAGGTCTTTCTCTGGAGTAGCCCAGACACCCATGACTCCCTGGCCAATTGCCCTCTGAACCCTTCTTCCCTGCAGAGATGTGAACCGGCGGACACGCAGTGGTGCCTCCCCCCTCTACCTGGCCTGCCAAGAGGGCCACCTGCACCTGGCGCAGTTCCTAGTGAAGGACTGTGGCGCCGACGTGCACCTGCGTGCCCTCGATGGCATGAGCGCCCTACATGCCGCTGCCGCTCGCGGCCACTACTCACTTGTTGTCTGGCTGGTAAGGGGGACCAGGGGTGGGGAGGCGAACATCCAAGAAGCCTGGACCCTGGAATGATCAATGCCCGGAGCCTGGGTGGGGGCTCTTCTGGAAGCTGGGGACACATGGGGCTGCTAGGGTGTCAGAAGGGCCAGCCTGTGGCCCACAACCCCCGAATGTCCATGAGGCTGGGCCCCACAGCCTTGACACTGGCTCTGCGCCTCTGCTCTGTGGGCCCCTCCCCCAAGGAGTCCCAGTGGGTTTCCTGGGCTCTCAGGATCGGTGCTGCGGTGGCTGCTCTGTCGCTGGTGCCCACAACAGCAGCGGCCTGGGCCACTCGGCTGCTTGCTCAGGTCATGCTGCCTCAGACCCTTGGACCTATACCCATCCCTCATCCTTTTGGACCATGAAGGGACCATTTAGGCTTCTTTTGGGAAGGCAGCCCGGGGACCCCAGGGCACAGAGTGGCCAAGGTTGGGGAGATGGCCCCTTAAAGCCTGGACTGGGGGCTTCCTACCTCCACAACAGAAAACCAGACCAGGTGGGCTATCCAGGAGCGCTGAGGGTCTGTCACAGAGATCTGATGAAGTTTAAGAGGAGGGAGGCCTTCCCTGGGAAGGTGATGTTGGGGGCAGAGGTGAAGATGGACAAGGGGTAAGACCCAAAACAAGTTCCCAGAGGACGATACAGCTGTTCAGAGGGCCTGCAGGTGGGTAGGAAAGGCAGGCAGATCCTCTGGGAGGACCTGAACTCTTCTGAGGGTACTAGGGAGCCACAGAAGGCCTTGAGCCAGGAGCAGCAGTGTCAGAAGTCACTGTGGCTGCCCCACATTCTGTGCTAGCCCTGGGGCAGGTGTGGTCCTTTCCATGTACTATACCCTGAGCCTGGCATGCAGGTCCTCGAGTGAACGTGGGGCCTTCCTTGCCCTCCTGTGTGCACTGGTACCCCCTACCCAGCCCCATCCTGCTCCCCTACTTTATCCCCTCCGTGGCACCCACCCTGCCACGCTGTATGTCCACCTCCTCCGCCTGGTGGGGCTCCATCTCCACCCCGGGTTTAGGTTCCGGAGGGCAGGACTTTGTCCATCCGCTACATCCCCGGCCTGGCCATGTTCAGGATGCAGGAGATTCCTACTGGATGGATTGACAAGCAAAGGGAGAAGCAGGAAGCCCTGGCCCTCGGGATGGCATCCCCGGAGGACGCCGGCATTTGCCTCCCGCCTCCCTCTATGGCCTTGGCTAGAGGAAGCTTTCCGGACTGGGTCCTCCCCCCTAAGGCGGTGCTGCCCACACGACTCCTGCAGTTCTGACTCCTTCACCCCAGGCTTTGGCCCCTGGGCACCCACCTCCCAGCCTAGGCCCCTGGGTGAGCTGGTGGGCTACAGGGGGAGAAACAGCAGCTCAGGGCAGGGGCATCCCTGGGGACAGCAAGCAGGTGTCCACTGAACCCCTTGGGCTGAGTAGCCTGTTCTGGGGAAGAAACTGCCAAGCCACTGAGTCCCGGGCCAGAAAGTCCATTCCAGACATGGAACACTCGGCAGCCTCCAGACGGGCACACTCACTCATGGATGGGCACCCTGTCCCATCGCTATGCCCAGCTCACTGTCCTGCCTCTGACAAACATCTGAGTGCTGATCCTTTGGGGACACTTTGGCTACAGAAGGCGAGTGGACTGAACAGCTGGGGCTGTGTATGGTGACCCACGCCTGTAATCTCAGCACTCTGGAAGGCAGAGGCAGGAGCATCGCTTAAGCTCAAAAGTTCAGGACCAGCCTGAACAAGAGCAAGACCCTGTCTCTACTAAAAATAGAAAAACTAGCCAGGTGTTGTGGTGGGCACCTTGTAGTCCCAGCTACTTAGAGGCTGAGGCAGGACGATGGATTGAGTCCAAGAGTTTGAGGTTGCTGTGAGCTATGATGATGCCATGGCACTACCCTCATGGTGACAGAGTGAGACTCTGTCTCAAACAAACAAACAAACAAGAAAAGAAAGTGATAGGGTTGCTCTCATCTCTGCTGTTCCCATGGTCTTTCTCTCAGGGGGAAAGTTGGCCACATTCAAGGCGGGAGGAGGGAAAGAAGGGAGACACCCCCCGCCACCCGGCATCTCAGGGGCCACATGGCCATCCCACAACTTGGGTTCCAGCGAGCCAGCCGAGGGGCCCTGGAGGTGCTGTGGTCTAGCACCGCAGGGCCCTGCAGCTGCGGCCGGGCAGCACGCAGTGCAGCCCCCACTGCCCTATGGGACCCCCGGCCTGGGCACTCTCTGCACTGGTGCCCAGGGGACGCCAGCAGTTCCCAGCGTCCTTTCCTTCTCTCCCTACTTCCTTCATTGGCAAATATTTGTTTATTGTCCCCCAGGTGACAGGTGTGGCATTTTTTCATTTGCTGTGATGTTGATTTAAGACTTGGGACTGTGGCATCTCCAGATAAAACCACAGTGCTCTCTCCGTCCCCACCCAGACCCTGAAGCCCCATTGCCCGGGCTACAGGGGACACATGTGATGAGCTGGCTCTGTCCCAGACTTCCAGAGATGGGTTGCTGCCCTCCAAGAGGAACAGCTGAGGTTGCCCCCCTTCTGCTCTGAGCCCCTCCCAAAGACCCTCCTCCCAGGGCTGCCCCCCTGAGCCCAGCCTCAGCTGGAGAATCCGTCTCCCCCCAGGTCACGTTCACCGACATCAGCCTGACCATGAGGGACAACGAGGGGGCCACAGCCCTCCACTTTGCGGCCCGAGGGGGCCACACGCCCATCCTAGACCGGCTCCTGCTGATGGGGGCCCCGATCCTGAGAGATTCCTGGGGTGGGACCCCCCTGCATGACGCAGCAGAGAACGGGCAGATGGAGGTAAGGTGGTGGTGGAGGAGTGGCCAGATATCACCCCAGGCACTTCATGCCGGTGTCCCTGACCCTCACCACAGCCCTGACCAGGCTTAGACTCCCTCCCTGACCTTCACCACAGCCCTTGGGACGGGCTTAGACTCCCTCCCTGACCCTGACCGCAGTCATGAGGACGGGCTTAGACTCCCTCCCTGACCCTCTCCACAGCCCTGGGGACGGGCTTAGACTCCCTCCTTGACCCTCACCACGGCCCTGAGGACAGGCTTAGACTCCCTTTCACAGGAGAGTAAATGGAGGCTCAGAGGAGGCTGATTGGCAGGACCCACGCTCCATGCTCATCCTGTGATCAGAGCCAGGGTATGATATCAGCCCCTTTGCTATTCTTTTTCTTTTCTTTCCTTGAGACAGTCTTACTCTGTCACCAGGCTAGAGTGCCACAGCCTCAGCCTAGCTCACAGCAACCTCAAACTCCTGGGTCCAAGTGATCATACTGCCTCAGCCTCCCGAGTGCTGGGACCACAGGTGACTGCCACCATGCCCAGAAAATTGTTTTCTATTTTCAGTAGAGATGGAGTCTTGCTATTGCTCAGGTTGGTCTCAAACTCCTGAGCTCAAGTGATCCTCACACCTTGTTTCCCAGAGTTCTGGGATTATAATCGTGGGCCACAGCACCTGGCCCCCTTTGCTAGTCTTCAAATGAATCTTGGAGGCTCGTGTGGCCTAGCCCTCAAGGAAACAGCATCCAGAAACCTGGCATGGGCAGGGGGATGTTAGACGCTTGACACCTGTCAGCTTCGTGCCTGACCTTGGAACATGGACTCGGCTATTTGCTTCTGACCTCTGCACTAGGGCCTACCTGACATTAACTCCTGCTAAGGGCAAGTCCACATTCAGAGCAGTGCACACATCTGTTCCTCCCAGCTCCAGCCCACTCTGGCAGCGTTGAGTCCCTTCACCTCCATGGGGTCTCCAGGGTTCCCATGTTCCAAAGTCCAGGGGTTTAGGAAGCTACAGTCTAGAGCCAAGAGAAGTGTGTCCTGGCCCAGCCACAGCTGGTCTATAGAAGGGGATGTCAGTGACCTATTCTCAGTAGTGTTATTAATAGAATCACACACAGGGCAGCGACCTCAGAAGGCACTTGTTTGGTGCAGAGTTTCACCTTTTGAAGAATGCAAGGAAAGCCCCATGCCAGCTCCCTCAGCCTGCCAAGACTGTCTTTCTCTGCCTGCACACCTCTCGGGTCCTCAGGACCCTGCTGCCCCTATCCACTCAGCCCTGTGCAGCTCATACCCCATCTCGGTGCCCCCTCTTTGTCCCCTGCCTCAGCAGATATGGGAAGGTTAGGGCTGGGGGCTGAACCACAGGCCCTCAAGAAGAGAAAGTCTACAAACACCCCCGCAGTAATCCTCCTGGCCCCGCTGCGTTAAGAAAGAGGGGGTGCCAGGGTCAGTGCAGGGGTACGGGGGAAGAGGCAGAACCTGCATGGTGGGGCTCATGGCCAAGGTCTGGGTGGGGGCAGAGAGGTGTGTCTCTGACAGGTATGGTGGCAGGAAGAGGCCAGGGCTTAGGACTGGTGGCCCAGGCAAGTCCCCCGGGAGACCTGGGATCCCTCTCACGGGGCAAAGCAGCCCTGGGATTTCAGACTTTTTTTAAACGGTAAGATCTTTTCTCAGATGAAATATTCTATAGAAGCCTAAGACATTTAACAGATAAGCCAAAAGTCCTCTCACCCTTCCTCAGTGTAAAATAATCCTTATTATGGAATTGAAAACACATGAAAGTGTCATCATCGGCTTGTAGCTGAGCTGGGTTTGTCTTTATTGAGGCCACCCCTCCCACCCCAAGGTATTATTTAAGAGCAAATAAGAGAAATTTGATCTGTAAATACCTGAGCAGACATTTTGAACACTTTTTTTTTTTAAATCACAACCTCAAATCACTATCACACCCAAAAAGTAATTCATAATAATTCCTTAACATCAGCTACTATCCAGCCTCACATCTAATACTCATTTCCCCAGTGGCATTATAATCAGGATCTAAACAAAGTCCACAGGTTGCTGCTCCTTCTGTTAGGGGCCTGCGGTCCAACCCCAGCCTATTCTGTGTTTACAGCCACTCCCCATCTGGTGTCACCACCTGAGCACCCCTCTCCCCCGTCACAGCAGCCCTGGCATTGGGTTCTTACAGGAGCTCAAACCCTCTGTAAAGGGTTGTGCCTCCTTATGAGAATCCAATGTCTGGTGACCTGGGGTGGAGACCTGGGATGCCCTAGAAGTTTCTGCAAACGTCTCCCAGTCCATGAAAAAGTTGTCTTCCATGAAACAGGTCCCTGGTACCAGAAAGGTTAGGGACTATGGTCTTAATCTGTTAACAGTCGCAGAAATGCACTTAATAATAGGATAATGCTTCAGCTCCTCCTGCAACACATTTTAAAATAAATTCTTATTTTAGAACAGTTTAGAATGGTTTTAGATTTGTAGAAAAATTGGAGAACAGGATAGAGGGTTCCCAAACACCCGCACCCATTCTCCCCTAATTCTTAATGACTTACGATGATATAGCACATTTTTCACAGTTAACAAACCAAAGGCGACACAGCGTTACTAACTGAAGTCCGTCCTTCATTCAGATTTCCTTAGTTTTGCCAAACATCCTTTTTCTGTTCCAGAAGACCACTTCACTTTTGGTTACCAAGTCTCTCCTTTGTATGATAGTTTATTTCCCATTTTAAAAAGCAAAACTTCAGAATAATGAATTGGGGCTCTGGAGTCGCTAAGGGGAGCAATGGCTATCTTTAACCTAGTTTGTGTTTCAGTTTTATCACATTCATTATTCTCTGAATGGTGTGAATTACACTGATGACTCTTTTAAAATTTTCTTTTAAATTGTGATAAACACGTAACATGAAATATGCCATCCTAACTATTTCTGCATGCTCAGTTCAGTAGCATTAAGTATATTCATATAGCTGAGCTCCAGACCTCTTTCATCTTGCATAACGGGATCCCCATATCCACACACCTACTGACCAACAGCCCCCTGTTCCCTGCTCCCCCAGCCCCGGCAACTAGAGCACTACTTTCTGTTTGTGTTGAGTCTGACTGCTTTAAAAAAGAAAGTCTTTTTTCCCTCTTTTCCATTATACAAACTGCTTCAGTGCCAGCAGCCCATAGGTACAGAGTCCAGGCCAGGGCCAGGGCCAGAGTTTGACTACGTTAGGGACCTCTCCTAAGTGGAATCCCTGTCTTGGCTGCTTTGTTTCTGACCTGCTTCACTCAGCATGGTGTTCTCAAGGGTTTCCTGTGTTGCAGCACGTGTCAGAGTTTAAACGGTGGACTGTTGTCCGAGTCTGCACCACATTTTCTTTCTCTATCCATTCATCTGTTAATGGGTATTTGGGTACCTTTACATTTCCACTACAGCAAATAGTGCTGCTGTGAACATGGGGTGCAGACATCTCTGCAAGATCCTCCTTGTGGGTCTGTTCTAGCTGTACACACCCAGAAGCAAAATGCCTGGATCTATACCAATTATTCTTTGGATGTTAAACCAACCTTGCATTCCTGGAATAAATTTAACATGATATACAGGGTAGCCATAAAGTTCGTGTGCAATTTTAAACTGCATACAAATTTTATGGACACTATATTATTTCTTTTATATACAGCTGAATCTAATTTGCTAACACTGTGGCCTCTCTCTATATATATTTTTTGCACTTTTTGGCTGGGGCCGGGTTTGAACCCACCAACTCCAGTATATGGGGCCGGCGCCCTACTCCTTGAGCCACAGGTGCCGCCCTCTTTTTTTGTGTGTGTGTGAGAGAGAGCGAGTCTTACTTTGTCACCCTGGGTAGAGTGCTATGGCATCCTAGCAACCTCAAACACTTGGGCTCAAGCTATCCTCTTGCCTCAGCCTCCCGAGTAGCTGGAAGTACAGGTGCCCACCACAGAGTTCAGCTATTTTTAAAAATGGCATCTCACTCTTGTTCAGGCTGGTCTCAAACTCCTGAGCTTAAGCAATCCACTTGCCTTGGCCTCCCAGAGTGCTGGGATTACAGGCATGAGCCTCCATGCCTGGCCTATATTCTTGAGTAAAATTGACCTGCTACATACCTTTCTTTTTCTGTCTTTGCTGAATTTTGGTATCAAGGTATGCTATGAATTTGGGAGTATGTCTTCTTTTTCTATTTGGGGGGACATTTTGTTACATTAGACTTATTTAAATGTTTGATAGAGTTCACTAGTGAAGCCCCCTGAATATGGCAATCTCTTTGAGGAAAGGTTTTTATATATTAATTCAGTTTATTTAATTATAGAACCACTAGGGTTTTCTACTTGTATGAATTGTTTTTTTGACATATCGGTTGGTTGGAGACCTAGGAGGCACGTTTATGTGGCTTCCACATCTTCTTGTGGATTTTTAAAAATAATTCCACTATTTCCCCTGTACCATATTGGTCTGTGCTATTTGTTAGTGGTTACTATAAAATTACAGCTTGAATCTTCAACTTGTCCAAACCTAAAGTCAATCAGCTCTTTCACTCTCTTCTCAGACAATACAAGATTCTTCCAACAGTCTAAACAGGAAGAATAGTAGGCCATTTGGGGGGATAATATATATTTTTTAGGTAAAATTCACATACATAAAACTACCCATTTTAAAATGTTCAATTCAGCCTATAATCCCAGCACTCTGGGAGGTCGAGGCAGGTTGATTGCTGAGCTCAGGAGTTTGAGACCAGACTGAGCAAGAGCGAGACCCCATCTCTAAAAATAGCTGGAGGTTGTGCTGGGCACCTATAGTCTGAGCTACCCAGGAGGCTGAGGCAAGAAGATTGTTTGAGCCCAAGAGTTTGAGGTTGCTGTGAGCTATGACACCATGCACTCTACCCCAGGGTGACAAAGTGAGACTCGGTCTAAATAAACAAACAAACAAACAAAAAACAAAACAGTGTGCAATTCAATGGCATTAATACATTAATATATCATGCAGCCTCCACCCCATCTAGATCCAAAATATTTTTGTTGCCCAAAAAGGAAACCCTATAACCACTGAGCAGGCCCATTCTCAGCTCCCCACACCCCACTGATCTGCTTTCTGTCTCTCTGCACTTATCTGTTCCAATGTTTCCTGTGAACGAACTCCTACAATAGGTGATCTTTTGTGTCTGGCTTTCCTGTAGCATGATGTCGTCCTGGTTCATCAAAATTGTAGCATTCATCAGAACTTCATTCTTTTCAAGGCTGAAGGGCGTCCATGTGCGGACAGACCACATTCTGTCCATTCATTCCCTGATGAAATTTGGGCGCTTCTAAATGTGACCAGGGCCGCTTTAACATTTGTGTGCAAGTCTTAAAAATATTTGTGTTCCATTTTTAGAGTATATTCTTAGGAGTGGATTTGCTGGGTCACGTGGGCACCGTTTCCACAGTGGCCATGCCATTTTACATTCCCACCAGCAATGTGCAAGAGTTCAGATTGTCTACATTCTGCTGACACTTTTTATTTTCTGTTTATTACTTTTATAGCCATTCTAGTGGGGTAAAGGAATACCTCATGGTGGTTCTGATTTGCTGTAATGTAGTTTTAATCACGTCATTTATTTAGGGGACCAGTATAAAGTATTTGCTCAAGATCCCTCACACCCTAGGGGCAACTGGGAACATCTCTGAAGCCAGGCAAGGAACTGGCTTCCCCTTCCTATCTTGAAATCCATAGTTTCAGAGTAATTCGTGTTAGTCAACATACACAGGGTAGTGGACATCAGTGGCCACATTTGGAAGCATATCTCTTAGGAATGCAGACTCATGGGATCAGAATTTGCACTTGTACAAGATCCCCAGGGGATTGTCCTGTATGGTCAACTGTGGGTGTGGATAGAATCAGCCGAGCTAATCTAGAAAGAGTTTGCAGAGATGGGATGTGGGCAGAAGCAGCATTCGCAGCTTGTTTGCAGAGAAGTGATCAGAGGTGCTGGCAGAGGCCAGAGAGCAGTGCCAGGGCTCGGAGTGACCAGGGTTCAGGGCTGGAAGGCCTAGAGGGCTGGAACTGGAAGCCATTGTGGGGTCATGAGAAGGACAGGTCATTTCTGCTTCTCTTTGGAAAAGGGCGTTCAGTGGAACTGGAAGCTGTCCAGGCCGTAAGTCCAGGGTTTCAGGGATAAGGTGGGAAGGGAAACAGTATGAATAAGCTTCCCTTGATGGTCAGATCCCAGGCATAGCCCACTGGCAGTTCTTTACCTTACTAACCTGCTAATTCAAGAAGGGATTTTTGCTAAGTGCTGCAGGAGTCTGTGACAAAATGCTCTAAGCCTACAGTCACCTTCATTAACTCTGTGCCCACAAAAGGCATCCGTGTACTGTGAGCAGACCCCCTGGTTTATTATTTTGTTTTTTTTTTTTAGAGACAGAGCCTCACTTTGTCGCCCTCAGTAGAGTGCTGTAGCGTCACTGCTCACGGCAACCTCCAGCTCTTGGGCTTAGGCGATTCTCTTGCCTCCGCCGCTAGAGTAACCGGGACTAAAGGCGCCCGCCACAACACCTGGCTATTTTTTGTTGCAGTTTGGCCAGGGCCGGGTTCAAACCCACCACCCTCGGCATATGGGGCCAGCGCCACAGGAACCACCCAGGCCCCCTGGTTTTCAGGGCTCCGCAGGTCTGATTATCCTGTCCTCACTCGGTAATTCATTCATACAGTGGACTTTTACCGAGCACTGGTTTTGGGTGTCACCGGGAGGGTGCAAGGCCCAGAGGGGTGTTTGGACCAGATCAGTGGTTCTCAGCAGGGACAATACCCTTTGTGGTGAGTTTTGGAAATCTGGGGGCTGTTTTGATTGTTATGAAGGGTCTCACACCTACACAGCTTCCTGACAGCTCAGACGTGCATCCTGTTAGGAAACCTGAGCTCAGAACCTGCCCAAAACAGAGAGCATCTGAGTGTAGAACCAAAGTTCAAATTCACATACACACACACCAATATATATATTTTTTTTTTTGCGGTTTTTGGCCAGGGTGGGTTTGAGCCCACCACCTCCGGCATATGGGGCCGGCGCCCTACTCCTTTGAGCCACAGGCGCTGCCCACACCAATATTTCTTTATGGCTTTGATGTCCATATGACCTTTCTAAGGATGGTCCTCCTGTACTTACTGAGGGAAGACAGGATTTTCTTTTATTCAGCATTTTACAGAGAATTGTTCACTCTTGTAGAAAATGACACTGCTGAGGAAGTATGCACCTGATGTCTGAGCCATCCACAGTCTGATGTTTTTAACTGTTGAATTCGCAGTGATTCTACATAAAGTGTGTTGAAGGGCTTGTTATCATCACTTTTTCAACCTGACAGAGATTTGCGTTTAGCTGGCTAATTAATAAGGAAACCATTTATTCAAAGTGACAGTGTGTGTCCCTCAGAGGAAAGGGATGCTGAGGTGTATTAACAGACAGACAAATAGGTGTGAACTGGTCACTAGTCACAGAGCAAGAATTGGAGGCCCCCACTGACACCGTGCTGTGGGCAGGAGTCGTGGGGCACAGTCATAGGGGACAGCTTACAGAGTCATTAAGTCATTAACTCAGAGGCAGGGACTGAGAGACAGGGCTGACACTGCCTGGGAGCTGAGTAGGACACTTGGGGACCAACTTTCTGTTCTGCCTGCTTCGGCGCTGGCTCAGCTGCCGCTGACTCGGCCGTCTGATGTGGTGGTGCAGGATGATGTCACACCTCAACACTTCAGAGTGAACACACAGTTTTAAAATTATACATTATTTTCCTTTTGTTTCTCCTTTATCTTAGAGGAGTTTTAAATTATTTAAAAATTGTGTGTACAGGGCGGCGCCTGTGGCTCAGTGAGTAGGGTGCTGGCCCCATATGCCGAGGGTGGCGTGTTCAAACCCAGCCCCGGCCAAACTGCAACAAAAAAATAGCCGGGCATTGTGGCGGGCGCCTGTAGTCCCAGCTGCTCGGGAGGCTGAGGCAAGAGAATCGCGTAAGCCCAAGAGTTAGAGGTTGCTGTGAGCCGTGTGACGCCACGGCACTCTACCCAAGGGCGGTACAGTGAGACTCTGTCTCTACAAAAAAAAAAAAAAAAAAAAAAATTTGTGTGTACAAGTAGACCATAGTATCTGTGGAGCTCATTTGTAGTACGGAGTGAAGTGTTTGGAAGCCTTTGTCACAAAGTGAGGGCCCTTGGTGTGGTGGAGCTGAGGCCCCCTGGACAGAGTCCTTGTCTGGTGCCCTCCCCGGCTGTCCTGCTTCCCCTTTGTCTGGAGTGGTGATGGGAAGCAGGGGCTCCTAGAGCCATCGGTGTGACCCTGGGCTGCCCCACTTCCCAGCTTTATGACCTTGGGGAGGTTTCTTACACTTCACGCCTCGTCTCATCTGTAAAGTGGTGTAATAGTGAGCTCACGGTGCCTGTGAGGGTGGCAGCCGTCTACTGGGTGTCCCTCTGGTGTTCATTTCCTCTCCTCTGATGAGCTCTGTCCAGGTGTGAGCGAGGTGGCCCTGCCCCCCAGACCCCTGGACTCAGCCATACACTACAGCACACAGGACAGAACTGGGAGGTGAGGTCAGACGTGTCATGGCTCTACAGCTTTTAAAAACCCGTATGGCATTATCATTGTTATTCAGTCAACGAATAAATAACTTATCCTTTAAACTTACCCCCAAATTTGCCAGTTTCCTCCCCTCCATTCCTCCTTGCTTCTTGAGCCTCTTGCAGGGAATCACTTTCCTTCGGCTGGAGGTAAATAAATCTTCAGACTTCCTCTCAGAGTAGGTTTCCTGCTGGCAGATGTTTTGTTTGCTGTCTCCAAGTGTCTTTAGCTCATCTTCGGCGCTGGAGTGTCTTTGCTGGATATAGAGGTATAGATTGGTAACTTCCAGTCACTCTCCTTTGGTGTTTTGAAAATGTCCTCCATTGGTTTCTGGTGTCTGTTGTTACTCCCAAGAAGTGAGCTGTTGGGGGCTGCACTTCTGGGGATCTCTCTCTTGCTTTTGCTTTGGTCTCCACGCTCTCACTGCGACATGACCAGTGGTGGATTGCTCTTTATTTATCCTACTGGGGATTGGTTAGGCTTCTGGAGTTTGTGCTTGGGGCTTTCTCATCTGTATCTGATCTCTTTGGATCTTGCCTCTGTACCCACTCTGCGTGTCCTCTCTCTCAGGGATTATTGTGACGTGTATGTTGCACCTTCCTGCGTCTACCGTGTTTCCTATTCTCATTTTTATCTCTCTGCACTGTATTCTGGATTGCTTCTTTGAATCAATTTTCTGCGTACTAAGTCTTCAGCTTCAGTTCTTAACTTTGTGTTTTTTCTGCTCCAGACCTAATTAGTCACTTTTCAATCTACTGTGACACTTTTTATAGTTTGTTATTCATGCCCAGATTGTCAAGTTGGTTTTTACTTATTTGAAAGTAGCAAACGTCATCGTTTTATCATCCGTTAGTTCTTGGGGCTTTGAGGATCTGTTTCTGTATGGGCTGAATCTTCTGCTTCTCACTTATGGTATTGTACTTCCTTGCATTTGTGATGTTTATTGAACTTTATAACTGATTCTCTTCATCCACATCCCAGGCTGGAGGTTCCCTGGATCACCTCTAGACAGGAGCCGGAAGGCTGGCCTGCCTCTGGCTTCTGTTTTCTCTGAAGGTGGAACCTTTAGCCTGCAGTGGAAAGTGATAAACCAAAGTCTCCACCTTTTCCTGGTCTCCCTGGTCCCCTGAGGCTGCTGAAAGACTAGCTGGGTTTTACATCTGTTCTTTCCCTACCAAGGATTCTTGGAGCGAGGGCAGTTCTGAGTGCTGGGCTCACCCGCCACCCCTTCCCCATTTCCTTTTCTCCTGCATTTGGCCACGTCAGTCCTCACTCTGTGGTGGTTTTAGGGAGGTGGTTCTTATAGTTAGTCCATGTGTGGACCCACCTGCTTACTTGTTTTCCTGCTGGTGTGTGGCTACTGCACACATTTTTTCAGACTCAGACTTTGTCACTGCCCACACTCTGCTCACAAATCCCAGCAGCGATGGGGTCTGTGCCTTCCTCCTCCCCTTGGCTGCTGTGCCCTGTCTCCCTAGCACCTTCTGGGGCCACCATTCTCCCCTCCTCCATAGCTTCTGCCTCTCCCCATGCTCCTGCAAACCCTGGGGTGCACTTCACCCAACCCAGCCTCCTATTCCCTGGGATGGCCTCACCTGGGACACCACACGTCTCCATCCCAGGAGACTTTTGCTCACTCAGCCCCTGGTGGCTTCTCAGGGCCTGGCTCCAGTGACCCCCCTGCCTTCCTCCAGCCTTAGCTCTGTGAACATCTCACCAGTGGTTCCTGCTTCCTCGGCCACACCAAGAACCTCTGGGACATTATTTTGTTCCCGCCTCCCCACGGCCGTCTGGGCCAGGGTGGGTACACGCTGGCAAATCCTGGCCCACTGCCTGGCTCCACACCTAAAAATAGTTCTCATCCTCTTAAGTGGCTAGGGGAAATGCCAAAGGAATACTATCTCATGACATATAAAACTTATATGAAGTTAAAATATCAATGACCCAAAGTAAAACGTACAGGCGCGCAGCCATGATGGCATTTACCTGTCCTCTGGGGCTGCCTCTGCACCACAGCCAGGGTTGTGTGGTTGTGTCAGAGGTGGCAGGAGTGCAGGGCCTGGAACATTTACCCTATGGAGGGCAGCACCTGCCTGAGGAACACACCTGGCCAGCAGGGACAGGCACCCGACTTACGTTTGCTCAGCAATACATCCAAGGCCTGAGGTTCTGGCCTTGGTCCTGTAGACCTACATAAACGCCCTTCTGCCTACCCTCTGGTGGCACCCTGGCCGGTCCTCGTCCCATGGGTTTCAGGTGCCAGCAGCACTCAGGGCAGGAGGAGGTGGGAGAGAAGCCCACCTGAGAAGGACCACTCATGTGCCCCCAGGACAGGGCCTTCACCCCTGAAATCATGGTGATCCTGCCTGCTGGCTAGATAGTGGGGTGCCATGAGCAGGGCTAGGGAGACTGGTGTGTCTGTCATAGGTCAGTGCTCTTGTCCTGGCTTTGCAGGGAGGTTCAACTGTTGGCCCCAGTCCACTGGTCAGAAAGTCATAGAGCCAGGTTGAGGTAGAGTTCCCCTGGCCCCCAGTGCTGGGCTCTGGCCATGGTGACACCTCTCAGCCTGTCTTCCGTCCATCACCCTCTTTGGGAGGGTGGAGGCTAATCAGATCTTTTTTTTTTTTAGACAGAGTCTCATTATGTCACCCTCAGTAGAGTGCCGTGGTGTCACAGCTCACAACAACATTAAACTCTTGGGCTTAAGAATTCTCTTGCCTCCCTCAAGTAGCTGGGACTACAGGCACCCACCATAACGCCTGGCTATTTTTTTTGTTGCACTTGTTTTGTTGGCCCAGGCCAGGTTCAAACCCGCCACCCTCAGTGTATGTGGCTGGCGCCGTAACCACTGTACTATGGGCGCCAAGCCAGCTAATCACATCTTTTACAGATGAGGCACCTGTGATCTAGAGGGAAGAAGAGGTTTCCTTTGGGGTCTCACAACATTTTAGTTCAATTCAGTGTAACCCTAAGATGACAGACACAGCTGGCCTAGCCTCAGAAGAGGGTTTGAGCCACAGGCACACAGTTTAAGGAACCAAAAATCTTCAACTAACTCATGTTTGTTTTTATGTTTCTTGGGAACTGTAGAGGAGATGCAGGAACACTTAGAGTGTAAGAACGTCTGAGCAAGTCACACAGTGATCCTTGCAGGCCCCCTCCTACCTGAATTCTCCGTGGCCCAAGTTTACATCAGCCTTCCCATCCCACAGACCCCTTCCCTCTCCAGGTCCCCTCCCTCTTTCCTCCCAATTCCCATCACAAAGCCAATTGAGAGGGGGACAGGCAGCCCCTACCCTCAGGTTGTCCAGGTGAGGAGCATGCGGTTAGTGGCCTCAGTGCAGTCCTGACCTGGAGCTGGGAGGGCCAGTATGGACCCTCAAGGAGGAACTGGGGCCAGAACCTCTGGAGGGGGGAGCCAGGAAAGAGCCAGGCTGTGGGGTAAGCAAGGACCTGGGCCTCCAGGACATTATACAGGATTAGCAATGAAAACTGGTTCTGAATTTAAAGCCTGGGGCATTGTAGTGCCGAGGGCCAGGTCATGTCTGGCTGCATGGCTGAGACCTGCTCTGCTGTCTGCTTCCAGCTGTACCCTTGGAGAGTAACCCCTGTGTGTCCCCGCACCCCAGTCTATGGGTGCCCTAGGGTCTGCTGCCTAAGCATGAGCAGTGTTTGGTGCTGTTGGGGCCAGGATTGGCTGTGGGTGAGGCTCAGGGCTCCTGGGTGGGTCTCTGAGGCCCGTGGCCCAGATTTAAGCCCTGCCCCTGTGTGGACAGCACAGGGCCTAGGCTGGCCCCGTTGGTAACTGGTGAGTCTTGGCTGGTCACACGTGTGCCTCTGTCCCTGCAGTGCTGCCAGACCCTCGTCTCCCACCACGTGGACCCCTCCCTGCGGGATGATGATGGCTACACAGCAGCAGACCTGGCAGAGTATCATGGACACCAGGACTGTGCCCGCTACCTGCAGGAGCTGGCCCGGCCAGTAAGACGGGGCTCCCCATCTGTCCTAGAGGTGTAGGGGTGTATACAAACCTGCAGCCCAGTCAGCTGGAAAGCTCATGGGGCACCCAACCTACACTGTGTCATAGCCAGGGGCAAGGGCCTGGGCAGGGCTGAGCCAGCACCACAAGCCCTCAGGTGGACACCAACACCAGGGTTGGTAGGAAGCAGGCCAGGGCCATAACAAGGACGATGACAGGGACTAGGACAGGAATAGGAGCTGGGACAGGAGCAGTGAAAAAGGCTGTGACAGAGGCTGTGACAGGGGTGGGATCATAGCTACGGCCAGGACCAGGGTAGGGCTTGTGGCTGGAACTTGGCCAAGGCACACCATTGGTCTTGGGCTGCAGAAACCAGGCCTGTGTTGTGGGAGCCTCCATGGCCAGGGTTCCTCTTGGGTGGAACCCATATGTCAGACTGAAGATGCCCTGGGCTGGGAGCAGGGCCTGAGTCCTTGCAGAAGTGACTCAAGGGCAGCAGCCCTGCACCCCTACAGCTGCCCAGAAGGCAGCAGGTCCGGCCCCAGCACACCCCTCAGCACCCGCCACCTCTTGAAGCCCGTTTTCCCACCCGTGAGGACAGGGATCATGCCTGTCTTGATAGTCCCCAGCCCCTAGCACATGATAAGGCTCAGCAAATGTTTGCTGAATGAGCAGAGGGGCAGACAGATGGAAGCTGGAGGACAGGTGATGGGAGGGAGGGTAGAAGTGGGGGAAGAAGGAGGGACTGGGTGGGGAGGGTGGAGCAGGCATATCCCTGAGTGCTCCCGTGTCATCCCCTCCTACTTTAGGCCCAGCGCAGTTTCTGTGACAAGTCTGTTCCAACCTGCCTTAGTTTAGGCCACACTTTGCTTTAATGGTCACAGCCACAGGCAGATGCCCTGGGACCACCCAGACCCTGTTTCCCCAGGGCCCAGAAGGTGATGCCCCCACCTGGTCTCATGGAGGGGCTCCTATGCCTCCTCTTTCCTGGGGGGGCCCTCAGGGTGTCCAGGGGCAACTGAGGCAAAGCTGTAGAACTCCCTGGCCCTGGGGCCTGCCGGACGGTCCTCCCGCTGCCACCACCGAGAGCCTCTCGCTGCCACGGACTGAAACCCACACCTGGCCCGGGCGAGGCAGGTGCAGCTCGGGTGGACCTGGGAGCTCAACTGCACCCTGGTTTTGTCCTGGTGTAGCAGTTTCAGGAACTAGAATTCAGTTACTGCTTGAAGTCATCTATTTACTAAATTATTTACTTACTAAATGTTCGATGGGTTATTGTTTAGTAAAAGGTTGTCCTCCTGGCTTGGGCTTGGGGAGATGCTGGAACTCGGGTTTCTGCCGTAGCAGACGGAGCCTGGCTCACCCGGGCTCCCAAGCAGTCACCGGGGTCAGCCCCACCGCCCTGGATGATAGCTGAGATCAGGGGTAGGTAGGACACCTGGGAGTACCTGCTGCAAGGTCCTGCCCCTGTCCCACCCCAGCCATGCTAGGGTCCCCTGGCCTGAGCTTTCTGTCTAGGCAGGGTCTCTGGCTTCCACCCCCAGACCCAGTGTGGGGCAGGATGGGTCGTGTCAGGCTAAGCTACCTCCTTCCCTCCTCTGGCCCCTTCCTGCATCTGCACCCTCCCCCTCCCCCTTACCCCATCCAGCTCATGAAAACCCAAATCAGTGGCCTCTTAGACCCCTTGGTGTGCGACTTTCCAGAGCCCATTTGGGAGCTCAGGGTCTACACCATGCCTGCCTCTCCATCCCCTCCCTGGGAAGCCCAGGGACAGCAGGGATGCTAGTCTCTTGCCACTGCTGGAGCTGTCCCCCCTCCAGGCCACCTGCCTCCCGTTCCAAGCCCCCCCTTTTCTGCGGGGGGTAGGCTGTCAGCTGCCGGCCGGCAGGGCAGAGGAGGCTGCGTGCCTGATGCAATATTGATGGGAACGCAATACGCAGAGGTCCCCTGCTCTGGCCTCCTCCCACGCTGGCCCCAGAGGAGGTGATGAAATCCATCATTTTCTCCTTGACACCACATCCTGTATCTGCTCCCAGGTGATCTGTCAGTCCTGAGAGAGGCAGCTTGGGGAACAAGGCTGGAAAGTCAGCACTGAGGCCTACCCTGTGGGTGGCACCTCCCTCGGTGCCACCTCTGGGTTGGGTCTGTGGGACCTGGCTGTACCCACTGCCGAGGTGAGGCCCTGCCTCTCTCTGGGCCTCGGGCACCCCTCTGCACAATTAGGGACTGGACCTCGAAGACCTGGGTGAGGAGGGGCAGGAAGGGCCATGGGGGCAGCCCCACCCCCCACTAGCCTGGAAGCACCAGAGGGGAAGGACAGCTCCGGATAGTGAGCGTGGCCCTCTATAGACAGGGGCCAAGGCTCCAGCTCTCCCATAGTGCCCAGGGTTCCTGCTCACAACCTGCCCCAGGCTGGGGCTGCTGCCCCGGGCATGTGGTACCAGGAGGTGCTAAGCCCCAGTTTCCTCACACATAAGACTGGAGTGAGGAACCTGGCTTTGAGAGAGACACTCCTCACCCCTCAGTAGGCTCCTGCCTGTGCTGGGCCCTTGGGACAGGCTAGTTTCCTTCCTCCAGGGCCAGAGAGGCTGTAGACCAGTGGTTCTCAACCTTCCTAATGCCGCGGCCCTTTAATACAGTTCCTGGGAGTCTCGACCCACAGGTTGAGAACCGCTGCCCTAGACCCTTTCATTTTACAAATGGGGAAGCTGAGACCCAGCAAAGAAAGGGGACTCCTTGGGCAGCCTTCTCCCATAGGGAGGAGTGGGGCCTGGCCAATAACTGAATCTCAGCTGTGGCGGTTGGTGTCCAGCAGGTATCTGTGGGTCATGATTTTCTCAGCCTGGGTGGCATTACAGGCCTGTAACCCGGCTCGCCACTGCAGCCCCAGATGCATAATGCATGGCAGACACAGTAATGCTCAGATCACACCAAAAACACAGGGTTACAGCAGGCACGGGTCAGCTGTAACCACAGGCTGTGACTGCCGACCTCAGGGCAGTCATCCATCCTGGGACTCAGGGCAGCACATGCCCGACTATTGGACCCCAAAGGACAAGACCCAGATCCTGGGGTGTCACTGAGTTCAGGGACAGATGTGCAAGGCAGGGACCTGGCTGTGCCCACGGCCTGGGCGGCGTCACAGCCGACTCTCACCCCTGCTGAGACTCAGCAGATCCTTACCACAGCTTACCACAGCAATGTGACAACGGCCACAGGGCACCGAGGCCCTGCCAGGTGCTCTCCATGACCTGGTCTTTCCAGCACCTCTGATTTGCAGGCCAGGACATGGAGGCTCAGGGTGAACCCTCAGGGCTTCATGTTCCCGAGGAGTGAGCAGAGCAGGGTCAGGCCCAAGACAGGAGGGGTGGTGTGAGGTGCCCAGGCCATGGTGCTGCTGGGCCAGAGTCCATTCCCCTGGGCCCAGACCAGCCTTTCTGTCTTCCCCAGCTGAGGGGGCTGCTGCCAACACAGCTGAGCTTGATGGAGGTGGGGGGCTTCTTGCCCTTCCCCTCCAGCAGCAAATTCAGTGGGCAAGGCTGGGGGCTGCCAGGCGGGGAGGGTGGTGGGTGGCAGGAGAGGCCCCTGTCAGGCTCATAACTTGGTCCTGGCTGGGCAGGGAACAGGACGGGGCAGGAGGGTGGCCACTTTCCAGGACCGACCCGGGGTTCAGCCCCCTCTGTCTGTCCAGCTGTTAGTGGCCAGCCCATCTGGTGGGGGGGGGGGTTGACTCTTGGCTAAAAGCTCCTAAGTCAGCCCAAGCGTCAAGGAAGACACAAGTCTTCTGAGTCCAAGACAGTAGATTTCCTTATGGATAGTGGAGAGCCTCGTTTTGTGGGGTCCCCTTGCTCCCGAGTCCCAGGTGGTGTGATTTGGGTCCAGGTGACTGGTGCCCACGGTAGGTTTGTGTCTCAGCTGAGGGCCACTGAACCCAGGCTCCTCAAATGTCTGGGTCACTTCCCCCAGGGAGCAGCCAGGCGTGCCAGGAACAGAACATGGACCCAGTGAGCCAGGAGACTCCAACTGTAGCTCTGCTGTGTCCCAGCAGTGGGATCTTGAGAAAGCCCTTCATCCTCTGGGCCTAAGTTTCCCCTTCTGTGCCCTGGAGCTGTACTGTGGGGGAGGGTGCGGGATTCCTCTGGGCAGTCTCTCTTCTCTAGTGGCCCAGAGATCTCAGGTCTTCTTCTCCCTCCCTGGAGGGTCCCCTCCCCAGCCTCTGCACTGTGAGGGTGACAGGGCTGTGGTAAGGGATCCTACACCCAGCGATGTCCGCCTCGCCACCTGACACCTTAGCTCTCAAATATTAATGTGACACCTCCCACTCTGGGGGCGGCAGCTTCAACAGCCCCTGACAGCCCAGGACGGCCACAGCTCCCTGTGCTCAGCCGCCTGTGTCTGTTTCCATGCTCCTCCTGGGCTGGAGGCCGAGCAGACACTCTCCAACCTGCCGTGCTCCCAGGCTCCTGAACTGTGGGCACACATTCCTGGAAGGAGCCAGGTGCGTGGGGGCTGGGCAGACAGGGTTTGGGACTGTCCCTCTCCCTGTCCCTGTGCCTACAGCTTTGGGGCGTCACAGCCTCCTTGCCAGTGGAAGGGGAGTGGACTGGACCCACATTAGCCCTGAACAAGAGAGGACGAGGGCAGCCAGGGTTTGCTTAGGCAGGGTGGTGTCACCTCATGCAGGCTCAGGCAGAACAAGGACTAAGAACTCAAGACAGGACAGCAGACTGGAGCGGACTGCAGTGAGGGTGCTGACCCCAGGTCACACATCCTGTATCAGCTGATTGTGCCAGGCCCTCGACCCTGCCCGGGGCTCCTGCCAGCTCCCAATACTCACTGGAGGGAGGGGCAGGATGGGGTCTCAGAGGGAGTGCGTGTGTATCCCTGCTAGCTGGGGACAAGCCCTGGGCAGCTGCGTGCCAGACGGTGTAGTTGGGATCCTGGGCATGGCAGGGTCAAGCCAGCCTCCAACTCTCAGCTTTAAACCGAAAGGCAGCAAGCCTGGCTCTGGGTCCTGGGGGGACAGTTTGAGTGTCCTCCTGAAGCATTTCTCTCCGCCAAGTAGAGACAGTGGGGAAGCAGGAGGCATGTGCACCCAGCTGCCAACAGCACTGGTGGTCAGGGCGCCCTGTAGGCCTCACAGCCGTGGGGTGAATAGGAGTCTCAGTTCCCACTGGCCAAGCTGATACTGAGGCTGAGCAGGGCAGTCTGGGTGACCTTCAGGTCAGGGGCCCAAGAGGGCAGTACCTGCGAATAGGGGTGTTGGCCAAGGCCAAGTTTATGCCCTGCCCCAAATTTGGCCAAGGTGGGGGCAGGGTGCCCCTGCAGCTGCAGGGTCCCTGAGGCTGATCTTGGTGGCCTCTGTTTCCAGGCAGCTCTGTGGAGGGTAGCCCAGGAAGTGTAGCCCTGGCCAGGTCCCAGTCCTGGTCCCTCCCAGCCTGGACACTTGTGGGTCCTGGGCATAGCACCTTCCATCTGAGATGTGGTCACAGCCCCATGGCCCTTGCTTAAAAGTCTCTAAGAAGAGGTCCATGTTTGTGGCCCAGAGCCTGCACCTGCTCCCCTCAGAGAAGACAGGGGGCCACCCACTGGCCACAGTTTGGGGGAGGACAGAGGCAGCCTGACTACCCAAAAGACCTGCTCTTCAAGAAGGCTCCTGGGCAGGCCAGGAGCTGGGGTTAGGATCAGGAGTGTTGGAGCCCTCATCTGAAGATGACCTGTGCCCTCAGCCCATAGGCACCCCCCAGTAGGTCTCTCACTAAGCCGTTCACCCCTAGGACACTGACAGGCCCATGACGGAGTGGGGGCTCCAGATGGGTCTCAACATAGAAGTGAGGGACAGTTGAGGAGGGGATGTGTGCAGGAGGGTAAGCACTCCATGCATGTGTGTGTGTATGTGTGTGCACGCACACATCCTCCTAGGCTGAGGAGAGATCTCCAGAGACAGCCCCTGAGCCAGATCTTGAGGTGGGGTGGTCCTGGGGAGGTGGCATGGGGGGTGGTCCAGACACATGGTACTTGAACCTGAGAGCAAGGGTGTTTGGGTACCATAGTCGCCCAGTATGCATGGGGGCAGAGATGCACAGGGCGCAGCTGGGAGCCCATGCATGGCACAGGCAGGCTCACTCACTGGATGGAGCTTCAAGGAGCCCAAGTCAGGCCCTCAAAGGGGGCCTACGGACAGAGGCCCACCTGGGCCCACTGACCAGGCCTGTCCACCCCCAGGTGCCACTCCTGATGACACCCCCCCCACCACCGTTCCCTCCTCCTCCGCTGTCGGCCACGAGGCACTCCCTGGAGGAAGGAAGAAGAGGGGGCTCGGGGCTCGGGAACCCCATCTGTGAGTATACCTCTAGCAGGACTGGCCTGGGTGTGAGGTCCTTGGGGGTGGGGTGGGTTGCTGACACCCGGCTCTAGGCACCCAGGTCGTCTATCCCGTCACCCTCCTCCCCAACTTCTCCTAGGTTTCTTGGTGTTCGCGTTGCCTTGTAGAGGTGGGATTAACATTTCCTACAAAGGGCTCTACATCACTGCACTTTGTCCAGAGGCCAGGCCAGGCTGGGGTGGGGCCCAAGCCCCTCCAGATCAGCTGCTGGTCCCTGAGACTCAGCAGGCCGCCGACTGGGACCTATGGCTGTGGGGGGCAGGGGATGGCCCTCAAACCGCAGGTCACCAGCCATGCAGGGATCGTGACCAGTATTTATCACAATTAAAAGGAATGAAATAGTGTGAACATACCAGCAGCACTGCACTCAGTGATGGGTGTATATGCACATCTGTGTGTTCTGTGTACACATGTGTATATGCACATCTGTGTGTGGGTATCTGTGTATGTGTATTGTGTGTACATGTGTGTCTCTGTGTATATGCATATCTGTGTGTGGGTATCTATGTGTGTCTGTGTGTACACATGTGTGTATATGCATGTCTGTGTGTGGGTTGTATGTGTGTACGTGTGTGTCTGTGTGTATATGAGTATCTGTGTTTGGGTATCTATGTGTGTCTGTGTGTTGTGTGTACACGTGTGTATATGCATGTCTCTGTGTGGGTTATATGTGTGTCTGTGTGTATATGCATATCTGAGTGTGTGTTATCTGTGTGTGCACTGTGCGTACATGTGTGTCTCTGTGTATATGCATATCTGTGTGGGTGTCTTTGTGTAATCGTCTGGCTGGGGTGCAATGTGTGCCTTACCTCAGGGCTGTGGCACTGAGATGTGTGTCTGCAGTGGGGCACTAGAGAACAAGCTTTAGGGCCTGGTAGGGCTGAGTTAGGCCCAGGACCCAGGGCGTCCCACCTCCCACACTTCTCTGGAGTTGCAGGAGGGCCTGGGAGGGGCCATGGCAGGGGTGGGGTGAGATATAGGATCAGCCAGGCTGGGGCAAGCCCCACTGACACCCTGACAAAGGTCCAGCAGGCCCCCAGGGCATTCTGTGGCCAGGCTGAGTGGAGTTACTACCCATTACAGTGCCCCTTCAGGAGGCAGGTTCTGTCTCCAGGCCCGGGGTCTCCCCACCACACCAGCTCCTCCTCCTCTCAGCAGCCACGTCACTCACCCCCACCTGGCCTGGCCAGCCTGACCAGCCTCCGCCAAGGGAGCAGATGACCTGTACAGCACCCCTGAGGGTCTCCAGCACAGCCACAGCTGCCCCGACGGTGCGTCCCCCAAGCCCCTCCATCCCCATCTCCAAAGCTCCCCATCAGCTTTCCAGTGTGACCTCTTGGGGACCTAGGGCGGGCTCCTCTAGCACAGCCAGGCCCTTCCTGGACAGGTGGCCCCAGCCTTGCTGCCTAGGGTGACTCTGGACGGCTTTTGAGGACATTCTGAGTTCTGAGGAGATAGGAATTTCAGGCAGAGCAGCTGTCATAGAAAATATGGGCCTTTCTCTGCCATCCCAGAAAGCCACCACAGCCTAAGCCCCTCACTCTGACCTCTGAACTCAGGGACACTCCCTCCCCCCAGCGTGGCTGCCATCATAGCACAAAGCAGCAGCCATCCATGGGGAGAGTGGGCCTGAAGCCCACCACCCACCTTCTTAGGGGCTCCCAGCCAGCCCAAGACTGGCTATAAGAAGCCTCCCTGACAACCCCCACCACTGGGCCCTTAGACTCCAGCCCAGTCTTTCCCTGAATAGGTTCTGGGAATTTTCTGCCCCTGAGATGTTCTGTGTGAATCTGGGAAATGCCACATGGCACTGGCCCTACTGGAGAGTTGGGGTGCACACAGCATATTAAAGGCTCTGACAAGTCCTGTAGCACAGAAATAGCCACCAGACTCTGTCTGTGTAGCTGTTCTAAGAGCAAGTTTGCCCATAGACATGGTATGCTCTGGGCAACCTCTTCTAGACCACATACAGGACAGGGGAGAAATCATTGGTTGCCTATCTCAGCCAGCAATCCCCCCAACACCTGGCCCCCACAGAGATCGTGGGGCTAGGGGCTGAGAGGGGAGGGTGTTGACTGTGGCCCCCACCTCCTCCTGTCAGGATGTTCTGTTTGTGCACCCTGGGGAGCAGAGCCAAACTCCCCCATGGCCTCCCCTCCACTAGGGGTCTGGGGCCCCTCTGGGCCTGTGTGACCTACCCCTATCTGCACAGGGTGCAGAGGTGGCTGTGGTGGGGGACACCCCCGATGGCCTGGCCATGCTGCAACTGGACGGGCTGCCCACGGGCGACATCGACGGGCTGGTGCCCACGCGAGACGAGCACGGCCGGCCCATCCCTGAGTGGAAGCGCCAGGTGATGGTGCGGCAGCTGCAGGCGCGCCTGGGCGCAGACCAGGCTCCCGAGGCCCAGGTAGGGAGGGAGTGGTGGGGAAGAAGGAGATGGGAGGCTGGTCTAGCCAGGTGGAAGTGGAAGGTGGGGCTCCCAGAACCCAGACCCAACCCGAGACCAGGTATCGCACTCTCCTGTGGCCTCAGCTGCTTCCACCAGAAGTTAGAGTTGATCTGGGTCAGAGGACCCCAGGCAGTGTGCCCCTTCACCTGCTGTGGCGGTGGGGGTCACACGCACGCTTTCATGTGACGGCTTTGAATCTCTCACCCACTTTGTGCCAAGCACTGTTCTGGGCAGTAAAGGGCAAGCCTTGCCCTCCTGGGGCTTACACTACAACCGGGAACACAAGGGTTAGTAGCAAGGACACCCAGGCATGCAGGTGGGGCGATTCCTACTGCTATGGCAGGAAGCAGAGCAGTGTAGACACATGAGCTGATAGCTAGGTACTCAGGAGCGCCCCCTGGGGGAAATGACCTTGAACAGGGCCCGACGAAGTGAGGGAGGAGGAGCCATGGGGGGAATTTGGGGTAGCAAGTGCAAAGGTCCTGGAGCATGACCAGGTTGGCCTGAGGGAGCCCAGCAGGAGGACAGTCCCACAGAAGAGGGAGTGGATGATTGGATGGTGGGTGGAGGTGAGGCCAAAGAGGAAACTGGCTGATACTGTCCAACCTCTGTAAGGCCTGGGGGGCTATTGAGATCTGAGCAGAGAAGGGCTGTGGTTTGACTTGGACTTTTACAGGCTCCTGCCCACTGTGTGCTCAGTCAGTAGTTCTAGAATCTACCCTTAGAGGTGCAATCTTGTTACCATGGTCTGGAGCTGCGTTATCCAACACAGTGATACCAGCCACATGCAGCTTTTTAAATTCTTTAAAATCATTCAGAGTGAAACTCCCACCCCTTAGCTACACCAGGACATCACATTTCTGCTGCCAGAGGAGGCTCACAGCTACTGCACAGCATAACCCATGTCTCCACCCTCACCATGGACAGCCCCCTCTGACAGCTCAGCGTATCCTAGCCTGTCAGGGCTGGAAGCCTACAGATGGAAGGCAGAGCAGTGCAGGGGCCTCTGCTCCAGCTGGGATGCCCCTTTGAGTTGTACCTTGCGGCAAGACCCAAGGAGCTGCCATGGTGCTGAGACCTCAGGGACCTGGAGCGTGAGCAGGCTGAGGGGTTCAGGATTTAGGGTTCTTGGCTCAGTCCCAGCCTGGCAAAAGCCTGGGGGTCCCCTGTGGGCCGTCATGGGCTGGACACTGCCCAGGATAGCAGCTGCTCTCTGGCGACAGGGTGAGGTGCTGGCGGGGTGAGTGTGCATCACCCCGTGGCTGAGGTACACACCCTCTGGGGCTGCCATCCAACCACAGAACCAGAGTTGGCAGAAAAGAGCTGGAAGACCATGATAATTAAACATGGAGCAGATATGGAGGGATTAGGAAAGATGTGGGGGGCACCTCTACCTCTTTGAGGGGAAAAACTGCCCCTCTCCGGTCTCAAATTCTGGACTAGGGGCTGGCCAGCCATGCCCAGGGGGGTTGTGTCTGCAGGAGTATGCCCCCCGCCTGGGCATGGGGTGTGGACCAGGCCTGATTGACCCCTCCTTCCTGTGCCAGGACAGTGGCTGGAGCTCGGGCCCCATGCAGCAGGCGGCCTGGCGGTACTCGCAGACCCACCAGGCCATCCTGGGCCCCTTTGGGGAGCTGCTGACCGAGGACGACCTGGTGTACCTGGAGAAGCAGATTGCAGACCTACAGCTTCGGCGCCGCTGTCAGGAGTACGAGAGTGAATTGGGCCGGTTGGCAGCTGAGCTGCAGGCCCTGCTGCCTGAGCCCCTGGTCAGCATCACTGTTAACAGCCACTTCCTGCCCCAGGCACCTGGGCCCGAGGCCAAGGAGGCCATGGCCCTGAAAACCGAAACCACAGGCTCTGCGGAGGTCTCGGAGGCTGTGCCCGGCGGGCAGCCCCTGCCCTTCTGGTGCAGCCACATCGCCCGCCTGGTGCGCAGCCTGTCCCTGCTGCTGAAGGGCATGAATGGGCTGGTGCAGGGGGAGGAGAAGCCAGCCTCCCTGGATCCTCAGGATGCCCAAAGGGAGGCCCCAGCCAGCCCCCCTCGGAGCGAGGCCCAGCGTGAGATCCAGGAGTGGGGGGTGTCCGTGCGGACACTGCGGGGCAACTTCGAGTTGGCCCCCAGCCTGCCTTGTGGCTCCATGCCTAGCCCCTGCGGGCCGGGGACCCAGACTGGGCAGTGCCTGAGAGGCTGCTGGCCAGCTCCCCCAAAGCCCTGCAGTGGCCCGACCAAAGGCGAGCCCGGGCCGGCTGACGCAGAGGAGGCCAGCGACTCAGGCATCAGCTGTGAGGAGGTCCCGTCGGAGGCCGGGGCTGTGCCGGGCCTGGATCCCGCCAGCCTGAGGAAGGAGCGCATCGTCATGCTCTTCCTCAGCCACTGGAAGAAGTCAGCTTGCACCCCAGCTCTCAAGGCAGCAGCTTGCCGGACCCTGGAAGCCCGCCGTGCAGAGCCCCAGGCACAGGGGGCAGCCAGGAGGCCTGGGCCATCCTCCCTGCCACCGCTGGGAGAAGGGGTCCAGCTTGGCCACCTGTGGCAGCAACGCAGCATCATCACACGCCTGCTGGGAAGCTGGAAGGCCATCATGGCGCACGTGCCCGGCCGCCAGCTGCGGCGACTGAGCCGGCGGCCCCACGGGCCCCTGTCTCCAGAGCAGTTCCTGCCCCACGTGGCCGGGGCGCCTGTGCCCTATGGCAGCCTGTCGCTGGACCTGTTCATGCTGGGTTACTTCCAGCTCCTGGAGTGCGACCTGCCGGCCGAGGAGCGCAAGATGCGCCACCTGCTGTGTTTCGAGGTCTTCGAGCACCTGGGCACCCACGGCTGGGAGGCTGTGCGCGCCTTCCACAAGGCCGTGACTGATGAAGTGGCTGCCGGCCGCCGAGCCTGGACTGATGGCTTTGAGGACATCAAAGCCCGCTTCTTTGGCTCCAGCCAGGCTCCCTCCTGGAACACAGAGCCTGGCCGCAAGACGGGCCTGACCCTGCTGGGGACCCTGCCACACGCTGCTGTCCCCAGCAGCGGCCCTGAGCCCACAGCACAGTGGCTGGGGGGTGGCTCCCAGTGGGGCAGCTTCAACAGTGAGGACATCTGCGGCTACATCGACCGAAGCTTCGCCTTCTGGAAGGAGAAAGAAGCCGAGATGTTCAGCTTCGCAGAGTGACTGCTGGCTGGCTGCCTCGGAGCGGGCTTGGTGGTGTCTGGGGATTGCTCTGTCCTTTCTTTGCTTATGGCCCCTGGTGGGCCAGGTGAGTGGGCCCTGTAGGCAGACAGTGGATTCAGGAGTCCTCTCAGTCAGCCTGGCCGGGTAGCGGGGTAGCCTGATGCCCATTCACTTTCCAGGGCCACCAGTCACCAGTCCCTCTGTTTCTCTGGTACTGGGGCCTCAGCCGCTGCCAGAACCCATGTCCATCTTTCATTTGAGCCTGAGGCAGCAGCCCCAGACCCAATCCTGCCTCTGTTCCTTCTGGAGACCTTGGGCCATACCCCTTCACCTGGCATCTGCGGATCGGGCGGAGCTGGAGTGGGGAGAGAGGGGCTTGAGTGGCTCAAGGCCTTCCTGCCTAACCACCCACCCACCATACTGACTCAAACATTGGCAACACACTGCCCACTGCCAGGGCATGCCAGAGGCCCTGCTCCCTCTAAAGAAAGCTCCCTTTGGGGTGCTGTCCTCCAGGTGACCATCCCCTCCCTGGTCCCTGGCCTGAGGGGGTGGCAGGGCCTGGCCCAGGACACAGCAGGGCATTGGGTTGGGACAGAGAAATAAAGAATGTCTGTGGGGGGCTGAAATGGGGTGCAGGGGCACAATGGTCAGCACCCCACTCTCAAAGGCTATTGGACCAGAAGAGAACTCGTGGCAGGGGTGGGCACACGAGCTGGACCTCAACCGGGTGGGGCACTCCTCAGAAGCACTTGGGTGTCACCCATAGGCAGCTCTTTTCCACATGGGCTGGATGCTGGCAGAGGGCAGAGGAGAAGGGACTGCAGTCTCAGGGGCTGGGCTCTGCAGAGTTTCCCACGCCCAGGGTGCTGGGCGCAGCTGGCTGTGGGTGTGGCTTGTTCCAGCTCTTGATGGGCCACCACCCAGGCTGTGGGGCTAGGGAGGGCGGCAGGAACCCATGGGACTTTGGGGATGGGATTTTGCAGCTGTGAGTTGGCCCCAACAGGCAGTGGAGGGGTGAGAGGTTTCCGGAATCTTCCACTGGTCACCATCTCCCTGCATCCAGGCCCCCTTGGGGCAGAGGTGAGGCACTACCCTGGACAGGCTTGTTGAGGAGTCTCCTGCAGTGTCTCCACCACCCTTCTTGGAAGAAAGGAGCCCTCAGCTCTGGGGACTGTCCAGGCAGAGCTTGGAGGGCATCCAGGCCTGTTTCCCAGCTGAGGGACTACATCAAGGCCAGGAGGGGGTACCCCATAAGCATATGGGATCGGGGGACCTGGGCTGCATTGCTCGGTGAGGGGAGAGGTGAGACTCAAAGCCAGACTTGGGGACATCTCCTCCACGCTGCTCAGGGCTGACTCCTAAGTGAACTTCTATAGATACCCTGCTTTTGGGGGAGCAGGCCCAGGGATTCTGATTCCCTCAGCCTGGATGGGGCTGAGAACCCTGGCCTCTGGCAGCTCACCTGTGGGGAGCAGGTGTCACTGGAGTAGGCAGAGGCTGGCCCTGGCAAGACCCCAATCACAGCTGCACAGCCTGTTTGGTGACTATAAATCCATTGTCCAGGTGGCAAAAAACTCACTGAGGACCTCAGAGCCCCAGGGTGTACCCGGAGGCCATGGACTTTGATGAGGTGGCCAAACCAGAAACAAAGGTGCAAGACCCGGGGAGGGCGGGCGGAGGCTTGCTGACGAGTTAAAAACATGCCAGAGGGAGGGGCTCGTCTCCCAGCCCACAGATATATGCAGGTGAAGATACAGAAAAAGAGAAAACTTGGGCGGCACCTGTGACTCAGTGGGTAGGGTGCCAGCCCCATATACCGAGAGTGGCGGGTTCAAACTCAGCCCCGGCCAAACTGTAACAAAAACAGCAAAAAGAATAGCGGGGCATTGTGGTGGGCGCCTGTAGTCCCAGCTATTCAGGAGGCTGAGGCAAGAGAATTGCCTAAGCCCAGGAGTTGGAGGTTGCTGTGAGCTGTGTGACTCCACAGCACTCTACCGAGGGCGACAAAGTGAGACTCTGTCTCTACAAAAAAAAAAAAGAAAAAAGAAAGAAAGAAAAAGAGAAAACTGGCTCAGCGCCTGTAGCACAATGGTTATGGCACCAGCCACATACGCTGAAATTGGTGGGTTTGAACCCGGCCGGGGCCAGCTAACCAACAATGACAACTGCAACAAAAAAACAGCCGGGCGTTGGGGCGGGCACCTGTAGTCCCAGCTACTTGGGAGGCTGAGGCAAGAGAAATCGCTTGAGCCCAAGAGTTTGAGGTTGCTGTGAGCTGTGACGCCCTACCAAGGGCAACATAGTGAGACTGTCTCAACAAAGAAAAAAAAAAAAGAAGAAGAAGAAAAAGAGAAAATTTTACCAAGGGCGACTAGAGTAAGTATGGGAAAGGCGTGCACTGTCTACACTGGGAAAGTTTTATGCAAAGCCCACTCGTTTTTAATGTCTCTAAAGTTCATTAGAAACAAAAAAAAATGAACAAACCCTTCATTGGAGGCTAAGCTGCAAGAAGGACCCCAGTGGCCCTGCCTATTGATAGACATGGTATATGCCCCGAGACACACACACACACACACACACACACACACACACACACGCAACAGAAGTCATAGACATCACACAGGCTGTAACAGACATAGAGGCTCCATCTCCATTGCTCACATGGGGGCAGCTTTACAGAGAGGCCCATGGGGCAGTGGCGGACCCCCCCAGGCTACCCCCCATATGATGCACTGATCACTGGGGACACCCAAGGTAGAGCTCCCCCTCACACATGCTCCAGGGCATGAAACTGTGTGCAGGGATGTGCCTGCACTGCTCTGAGACACTGGGCTTGGCACTGCATCATGCAGCAGGAAGCCCCAGATACAACGGACAGGAAAAAAGGAAACAAGCACAAAGCAGAGACGCTCGCATTTTAGACACGAGTGGAGACCTCTGCAGCAGCAATCTGCCCAGCATGGTGCTTCTGACCCTAGAATAGTCACCCAGGTGCACAGATTAGCACAGAGCATGGCCAGGATGCGGCTGCTGCAGCAGATCCCGGAGGACGGCTTGTCGGCAGCAGTGCTGAGTGCCTCGGGGCACCCAGGCCCCAAATTGGATAAGAGCTACCAAGTATAAAAAAGCCATGGAAACTGGAAGAGGAAATGGGCAGCCATGGAAACTGGAAGAGGAAATGGACATCCTCACAGCCTGAAGGCCCCAGGCCCAGCGGGTTGGGAGACACCGTCACACCTTGGTGGCAGGAGGTACACTCACTAAGCCCAGCTGCAGTGCCCTCTGGCGTGTGTGTTAAGTGTCACAGATGCTTACACATTTTAACCTGGTGATTTCACGCTCAGAATTTATTCTGGAAAATAATCACAGAGATGAGGCCATCTTTGTTAGAACAGTCCTAGGTGGAAAACAACCCGAATGTCCATGAAGAGGAGCAACTTAGTCTCCCTTCCTGCTTTGTAAAGCAAGATAGTCCCTGGTGGGATGAAATTCACAGCTACATCTTCAAACGCTGACCATGTGAAAAACGGGCATGGTCAAGGGTAGAAGACCCACGTCCACAATCACAGTGACCAGCAAGAGGCTGGAAGGGAAGAGACCCTTCTGTTAATGGCAATGGTCTTTTACTGGTGGAGTTTCCGGCTTTATATTTCTCTGTGTTTTCTGAAGTGAACATCTGTTATTTTTACCACCATAAAAAGAAACAAGCAGCTTATTTTTAAAAACTGCGCCATGCGGTAGCAATCTGTTGATGTGGCTCCATTTTAAGCCCCTGGTATTGGGTTTCCCAAACTGACCTGTCATGCGAGGTGCTGGGTCTCTGTTCTGCACAGTGTCTCCAGTGAGGCCAGCATACTTGGCAGGCGGTGCTGCACACAAGCAGAGCCAGCGCCCAGTGACAGCACCCTGTCCCCAGAATCCCCATCCCTATCCCCTCTGTCCTGGGCTGGGTGAGGGACCCTGCATGCTCTGCTTGCCGACAGGCACTGCGGGCAGACCGGGCACTGCAGAGCCCTCGCCACCAAGGTCTGGGACATAGTGAGAGCTGGGGACATCATGAGGGTCCCCACCCCATGACAGGCGGATGCCCAAGGCCGGGGGCAAGTCCTGGACCATGTGGGAGGAGCAGAGGAAGAGTGGACTTGAAACCTGGCAGCAGCTGGCTGCACAATCACTTTGTAAATGCCTGCTGAGCTCATCAGTTTGGGTGGTAGCCCCTTCCCCATGGATTGTACACAGGGGTGTGACTTCCAGCCCACAGCCCTCTCCTCAGCAGGTGGCAGGGCCAGCAGCTCTGCCTGCCAGGTAGGTGCCCTGTGTCCAGGGTGTCAGGACATCTCAACTCCCTGGAGAAATTAACCAGCCCTTGCCAGGAGCAGGTTCTGTCCCCTGGAGGCCACCAGGGCCCTTCTGAGGTCTATTAGGGCACCAAGCCAATCCCTGGTGGGTTATGAAGAGGCCACCACCAGACTTGACACTCTCTGGCTCATCTAGAAATGGTCCTGTTAGGAAGGCCCAGAGGGTGAAGGGAGGAGAGGCCAACAGGTAGAGGGCCCTGTGGGTGGAGAGTGGAGGGCTTCTCTCCCATGCACCCGGCTCACCCGCCTGACCTTGGTCAGTGCCACAGCCCATTCGGACCAGATGTGAGGGCTTCCCCCTGAGACTCTCAGAAGCCAAGCACTATGTGGGAGGCCTTGGCCCGCAGCCACTGTATTTTTAGATGACCTTATTTCTTAGCCTCTTTGGGCAGCCCCAAAGGCTCTCCTAACCCTGCTCCATCTTGGGGGGCACCTGGGCATGGCTTCTCATCTCTCTGGGCACCCCCTGTTATAAGCAAAGTCATCCCTACAGCCACCGGAGACCCCAAGCTTTGAAAGATTTTGCTGACAAACCTGCCTATTATTCATGATAATTCCCACTTCACAGAGGAACAAGGGGAACACAGGTACCAACCTCCCAACAATGAGGTGTCATCTGTTGGCCTCAGACCCTGAGCTGGGCCCTCTGTGACCCCTCAAGTCCTCAGATCAGGCTCCTCTGCCCCTAGATGAGGAAACAGAGGTGGGGCAGCTGACCCCACCTCCAGGTCAGCCCAGGAGCCGTGGGGAGGACTAACGTGCGTTCTAGCTCCAGAGCCTTCCGCTTGTCTGTCCTGGGCTGTCATGTGACACGACCAACATGGGCTTTCTGAGTGGACAGTCTGTGGAGCCAGCACCTCACTCCTGCCCCCACAGGCCCATCCCTTCCGGCTTGACCCTCCCAAACAATGCAGACAGAGGCTAAAAATACCCTGTGTGTCCACGTGGCCACCAGCCCAGCCTGCCCCACCCAGCCTCTAGTCCCCTCTCAGCGGCAGGCAGACTGGCTGGCCATCTGTGTTCTCAGCAGGAGGGTCCAGGACCAACTGAGGTAGGACTGGGGGGCACTCTAGAGGGGTCATAGGCAGAGAGAGGTGGGGCTAGGGCAGGACTAGTGGAAAACTTTGGAGACCTCCACACGCAGAGGCCAGCCAGGCTCCTGGGTGGGCTGAGGGCTTAGCAGACACAGTTTCTCCAGTGTCCTTGCTAGAGAGGTAGGCAGGAGGGCGGCTGGACCACTCCTCAGACTGCAGCCAGGGCCACAGCAGCCAGTCACCAGCCTGAGACAGGCCTTGGCCCCTCACTGCTCTGCCTGCTCACCTTTCCTCGTTCCCAGCCTAGGTAGGCCCTGAGGTAAGCGGGCTGGGAGCTCACACCTGCCAGCCCCATCCTGGCCACCACAGCAGCTGGCCAAGAGAACACAGTGACTGGAATGCGAGGCTCAGGGAAGCCCCACCCACCCACACAGGCTGCTGGAATCTCCTATCATCCCAGGAGGGCACAGCCACCCTCACCTGGGCCAGAGCACCTTCTTGGGAGGGGCCAGCAGGGTAGACACTCAACCAGAGATACATGGGTGTCCAGGCTGCTGGCCTCCTGAGCTGTCCTGCCCCCAGGGGTCCTGGGAGGTCCTGAGAGGGCTCCTGGGATGGGATTAGATGAGTGGGTGAGTCGGGAGGTGGAGGCGCCTCAAGCTCCTGCCACCCTGCACCTGCATCCTGGCTGTAGCTCCCGGTTCTCTGGGTGGGACTTTGTGGTTGTGATCCCTGATTCCGTAGCATTTTATCCCGTTCCCCGCGTGGCCCGATGGCTCTGTGTAGCGCCCCCTAGTGGTCTCTGCTCCGCAGGCCTTTGCACAGACTTTATCTTGGTCATTATCATCTGAGAGTAAAAGGCCAAAAGTATATAAATAAACAGGCACATATTTAAATAATCCCAGAAGTGGATTTGTTGATTCAAAAGATATGAGCAGTGAAATGCAAATTCACCCTCCAGAAAGCTGCCTTTGGCTGTTTGTCTTTAGCACCTGCACCCAGCCAGGAGTAATGTGGAGGTGCAGAGCCTGGGTCCTCAAGCCTGGCTCTGAGTTCATTCCAGAGGCACCACTTCACAGCTGTGTGATCTTGGGCATGTAGCTCAAGCCTTCTGTGCCTCAGTTTCCCCAGCTGCAAAAGGGGCAATGATTGCACCCTCTGCCCTGATTAACACACAGGTAAGGCTTAGGGCAGCCTGTCACGTGGGGTGCCATGGGAGCAAGAGGTACCAGAGTGAGGACGGTGCCTGGAGCCTTTTACCAGAGGCCCAGAGAGGCCTGTGGCTGGGCCAAGGTCACCCAGCAAGGTCACAGCAGAGAAATGGAGAGAATCAGTGAAGCAAGAACCATCTCAAACGTGTCCCCCCAACAGCCCAGCAATGTTGGATCCAGGACAGTGGATGCTTCTTGGGAGTTGGGGTGCCCCTGCAGTCCCATGTTCTTGGGCCTGCTCTTCAGGTCTGAGTTCCCTTGCTGGCCCTGTTCTGCTCTGACTGCCAGGCTGTGGATGGGTCTTCCAGGTCTCCCACCCTACCTGAGCCTCGGCTTCCTCATTGTCAGAGGGAAGGACACTTGCGCCTGCCTCTCAGGGTCACAAGCTGGGTTTGTGAGAGATGGTGGGAGAAGGCAACTGCCACGCTCGTTTTGAGAATGACAGGAACAAAGGAACAATTGGCAGGCAGTGGAGCAGGACTGCAGTGTGTGTCTGAGACCCTGCCCCTCACCTGGCCTGCTTTCTTCTCTCCCCAGGCACTGCCTGGCTCTGAGCACTTGTTCCTTGTGAGTGGGTGGGTGGCCAAGGGCACTCGCCAGCACCAGCACCATGGTGCGGAATGTGGACGACCTGGATTTCCAGCTGCCCTCGCATGCCCAGGACATGCTGGACGGCCTGCAGCGGCTGCGGTCTCAGCCCAAGCTGGCCGACGTCACACTGCTGGTGGGTGGCCGGGAGCTGCCCTGCCACCGCAGCCTCCTGGCCCTGAGCAGCCCCTACTTCCATGCCATGTTTGCGGGCGACTTTGCTGAGAGCTTCTCTGCACGCGTGGAGCTGCGGGACGTGGAGCCGGCTGTGGTGGGGCAGCTAGTGGACTTCGTGTACACGGGCCGGCTGACCATCACGCAGAACAATGTGGAGGCGCTGATACGCACGGCTACACGCCTGCACTTCCCCGCCGTGCAGAAGGTCTGTGGCCGCTACCTGCAGCAGCAACTGGACGCTGCCAACTGCCTGGGCATCTGCGAGTTCGGGGAGCAGCAGGGGCTGCTGGGTGTGGCTGCCAAGGCCTGGGCCTTCCTGCGGGAGAACTTTGAAGCTGTGGCACGTGAGGACGAGTTCCTGCAGCTGCCTCAGGACCGGCTGGCCATCTGTCTTGCCAGCGACCTGCTGCAGGTGCAGCCAGAGCAGAGCCGGCTGCGAGCCCTGCTGCGTTGGGTGCGTCATGACCCACAAGTTCGGGCCGCCCACCTGCCTGAACTGTTGGGCCTGGTGCACCTGGACGCCATGCCTGGGTCCTGTGTGCAGGAGCTGCTGGCCACAGAGCCACTGATCCAGGAGTCGGAGGCTTGCCGGGCGGCGCTGGCCCAGGGCCATGGTGGGGTGAGTGAGGGGCTGGGGGCTTCCACCCTGGGAAGCAGAAAGAAGAGCCCAGAGACCCGTGGGGTGGGTTTCCCAAGGTCCCCTAACCTTGATGTCCCTTAACCTCGTGATGCTCCCTGCCTTGGGCCAGTTACCTGTGAGGGTGTCACCATTCACCCAACAAGTACAGACTGTGCCCTGTGTGTGCCACACCCTGGACACAAGGGGAAAGGGAACCTAGAAATGATGAGATTTGTCCCCTGTCCTAAACAAGCCCAGTGAGTACAAACCTGGAAAAAGACCCACGGAGGGATGGGAGCTTAGGGGAGGTATGTCAGTCAGCAGCCGCTCAGGCACTAATGGTGTGCAACTTCCTGTTTGTGCTGGCGGTGGACCTGGCAGGCAGGGCAGGGCCTGGGGAAGTGACAGGCCCGGGTGTGGCTGAGACAAGGAGCTGATGGGTCAGTCAGCTGCCGGGCAGCCTTACTCCAGGGATTCCTTTGCAGCTGAGTCTGGGGACGAAGCTGTGACTCAGGGTGGTAGTTCCCAGGCCAAGGGTGGAGTGCGTGGTGGGCAGAGTCCAGCCCTGGCTCTGGCCAGTCACCATGGGCTAGCCTTGGGCTGGAGCTGGACGTGGGTTATCTTATAATTGCTGGTGGTGGGAGATCCAGGCATTTCATGAGAGGGAACAGGGTGGCAGTGGGGACCCCAAGGTCCTGGGCTGGCTACTTACTGACCATCCCACGTACAGCATTCTAGCGTTTCCTGCCAGGCCAGGCCATCCTAGTGCTGCCTGCTACAGGCTGGTCAGGGACACAGGGAGGCTTTTGTGGGACACTGGGGACAGGTTTTAGGGACAGGGTCTGGGGCTCAGCCCCCAGAGCAACACACAGGCACACGTATGTGCACACACCTATGCCCACTCACACATGCTGAGGCTCACATGTGCTGAGGTTCACACGTGTTCAGGCCCTCCTGGCCTGCATGTGGGTGTTGGCACAGTGGGACCCTCGTGGGCCTTGGGCACAGGGAGGCCCCACCCCACTGCTTTGACCCCAGCCCTGGCCCTACAGGTGCTGCCAGCCCCCCCGCAGAAGCTGCAGGAGGTCCTGGTGGTGGTGGGTGGGCGGGCGCTGGAGGAGGACGAGGTGGATGAGGAGCCCACTCCCCACCCTGGGAACTTCGCCTTCTATAACACCAAGGCCAGTGAGTACCCTCCACCCCAGGTAGGAACTGCTGTGCCCACCTTGCAGGTGGAGTGAGGGAGGGGCAAGGGGCACAGGGGAGCTGCCTGAGTGCCCTGCCCCCCGGATGTGCCTCACCTAGGGGCCACAGCGGAGGGCAGGGGGTATCTGCTGATGTCACTGGGGTCTTTTTCAGGTGCTAGGGCTCTGCTGTCCAGACTACACTGCGTGGGTGGGTGGCCTGGGTGGCCTGGCCAGGGCTTCCTCTTAGTGCCTTGGCCCTGTGTGCCTGGAGGGGGGACCTGATCTTGAGGGGAGGATAGGGGCCTATGGGGATGAGGCAGCCTAGGGGAGAGCTCAGGGTCTGGGTCAGGTCAAATGGGGTTCTAGTTCCGGCCCTTGAGCAGGTAGGTCACTTCACCTCAGTTTCCTCATCTGTGAAATGGGCTCCTGGTGCCTCCTTCCACAGCTCCACCCTAAAAGGGCCCTGTGAGCACAGAGACCAGGCCTCCTATCTGGAGGGAAGGAGGATGAGGGGCCCGCAGGGGCTCTGAGGCCCTGGGACCTCTGCAGAAAGGGTCAGCTGGTGTTCTGGGGCGACCGGCAGGTCGCCAGCCATCTCCACGGCGTCAATGGCATCGTCAGTAGCTGGCAGGCTCCAGGAAGCCCAAGGCCGGCTGTCGCAGTCAGGGGCTGACGAGAGGGGATTTGGGGCTGACGTCAGAAGGGAGCAGCTGTCCCTCCGACCCAGCCGGGGGGGCCGGGGGTGAGGGGGCACAGTGGCAGGAAGGGCCTGCTGACTGTAGGCAACTCCCACCCTGGGGTGACAGAGATATGAGTCAAGGAGACACTCACTGCTCCCAGGGAGGCCCAGAATTCTCTATGTCACGAATACTGGTAAAGTCTCCCCAGGGGACACCCCCAAGTCATGGGTCTCTCCCTCAAACACTCAAAATGTGCCCATTTATAGGAATTGAACATTCACTGTCTCATTTAGATTTTTCCAAAGCATTTTCTTATCTCTTGTTTCATTTTTTCCCATACAGTTCCATGAGGCAGGCCTGACTCTGTCCCTTATGTTAATAGTGACAATATCTCTAACAGCCATCACTGTTGAGTAGTAACTGTGCCAGACACATGCTGTCTTGTGAAGTCTCCACACCTCCCTGGGAATTACCCCCATTCTACAGGAGAGGAAACTGAGGCTGGGGCAGGAGAACTCTGCTTGCTGCAAGTCCTGTGTCTAATGCCCACACACCCCTGGCTGCTGAGGGGCAGAGGGTGCTCAGGATGGATGAATGAATGAATGGGGAGTGGTGAATGAACGGGGTTTGTGTTATAACCAATAGGTGTCACCTACAGATCAGACCACTTAACCTGTTCCCAATCAGACCCAGGGGCTGAATGGTTCATTCAGGGTCAGACCGTGCCCTTTAAGGCCTGGGCTGCCTCTTACCACCCCTGGGTACAAGTCTCGGTGCCAGGCTCTGAGGGGCAATGTATGGGGAGTGTCATGAGACCAGACACCCAGAGCCTACTCTGACCCCGCCCCTGGGTGTCGCCCCGCCTCTGCCACCCCCTGAGTCCCATCCCTGTCTTTCCCCACTGGGAGGGAGACATTTCTGCACCAAATGAGTGGAAGAGGCACCCGGGGAGGGCTGTGGAGGGCCAGGGAGGGGAGGGCCACAGCAAGAACCAGGCACCCTGACCCCTCCACCTCTCCTCTCCTGCCAGAGAAGTGGATGGCACTCCCAGACTTCCCTGACTACCACAAGTGGGGCTTCTCCCTGGCAGCCCTGAACAACAACATCTATGTCACAGGTGGGTAAGTTGGAGGAACCTTCAGAGACACCACGCAGACCATCAAAACCAATCCCCCACTTAGCAGGATCCCTGACACTCAGTCAAGGCTCTTCCTGGCCTTTCATGAGGTAAAAACAAGGGGAATATAGAAGCCTCAGGGCCACGTGTGCGTGGAGCAGCACTCCACTGCCCAGCATGGCCCCAGGCCGGCCCTTCTGTGCTCTGTAGTCAGGGCCTCCCCAGAAGGATATTCATGATGGGGGTATCACTCTGTTCTTCATATCTTAAAGCTGGAGCTCTTTATAAGATGTAGGTGGGGGAAATTTCCATTGATGGAGATTTGAAACCACTGACCTGACCTCCTTGTTTATGGGGGACGGAGGGACCTGTCCAAAATCACACAGCTAGACTGTGCCACCCACAGGGGTCCTAGCTGGGCTTACCACATCCGTGACCGTGGTCCACCCATGGGGTCCCACCCCAGATTCCCCAGCTTACCCCATCCAACACCATGGCCTAGCACGAAAGGGAGGCGCCAGAGTTGGTCTGCAGTCCAACCATGGACAGAATCTCTCCCACAGGTGGCTCTCGGGGCACCAAGACAGACACTTGGTCCACTACCCAGGCCTGGTGCTTCCCGCTGAAGGAGGCTGCCTGGAAGCCTGTGGCGCCCATGCTGAAGGCCCGCACCAACCATGCCAGCACTGCGCTCAACGGGGAGATCTACACCATTGGCGGTGAGGCCACCGTCTCCTCCCTGCCCTGGGCGGGTCTGAGCCTCATCCCTGCAGCACCAGAAGTGGGGGCCTGTGCCAGCCTGAGAGACCACAGCAGGGCAGCTCCCATTCTGGGCTCCCCAGGGTTCCCAGCCAGGTGGGCCTTCAGGACACATGGCCTGGGTGTCCTCAATGGCCAGCTCCCAGTGCTGCTGATGTACCCCAGGGACAGCAACACGGATGACACTTCAGTCCCCAGAAGGAGGCCTGGCAGAGGCTGCTGGTTGGAGCTGGACACCCATCCCAGGACCTGGCCCAGCCCTCTGCTCAGGCTCACGGGGCAGCCTCCAGGAAGAAGGGCTCATAGTGGCCCCCTTGCTATTATTTTTATTCCCACCAAAGCCCAGCCTGAGCATGAGGGTCGCCGTGTCCCCTGGCATCCTGGAACTATAGCAGGGAGTCACCCCTGGAACCTATCTGGTTAGAGGAATGTTGAAAAATGAGATGCATGTAGGCCCAAAGCTCTGCAATGACAAACTGGCTCAGAGGCCACTCCTAATGCCCAGTAGTCTCACCAGCCTCTCTCCTCTTAATGGCCGCCCTGTTCGGAGCCAGAGAGCAGGAAGCACAGTTCCTGGTCCAGGGCATTCTGAAGTCCCCAGGTTGTCACAGAGACCAAGGCCAGCTCGCATGAGACCAGGACATGGCCTCCTTCCCTGTGACAGCCCCCTCACTATTGACCTCTACTGAGAAACTTACAGGACTGCCTCCAGCTCCAGGAGCTGACATCTTGCAACCCACCCCTCCCAGGACTGACTCCCCCCATTCTAGTTTAAAACCCCCAGGAAATGACTCCCATCCTGTGAGAGGCCTGGGGGCAGCTTCCTGAGGCTCCTGCCGGCACCTTCCCAATGTGCCCACCCCAGCCTCAGTGAAACGGGGACACTTCCCAAGGCTGTGGCCTCCTGTACTTGTCCACTTGGTCTCCTGGGCCCTGAGTCTCCAGGAACTGCTCCCTGTCCCTAGTGCCTGACCACCCCTCTCAGCCCAGACACCCCCACAGGCACCACCCTGGACATGGTGGAGGTGGAGAGCTATGACCCCTACACGGACAGCTGGATGCCGGCCAGCCCTGCCCTCAAGTATGTCAGCAACTTCTCCGCCGCTGGCTGCCGGGGCCGGCTCTACCTGGTGGGCTCCAGCGCCTGCAAGTATAACACGCTAGCCCTGCAGTGCTACAGCCCTGTCACAGGTGGGACAGAGGTGGCTGCAAGCCCTTAAAGACTACGGTTCACCCCAGAAAGGATGAGGGTGGGGGCTTCTGAGGACAGGTGGGCCAAAGGGTGGGACAAGCAGCCACAGCCTTTCACAACCTGTGAGAGGTGGAGGGACAAGGGAGGAAGGCAAGGAGGGAGGTGTCAGGGCGAGGGTGTGGTTTCCACAGTCACAGCCCCTCACAGCCTAGAGGCCAGCGGCACCTCTGCCCTCTGCAGTCTCTGGTATACAGCTGGGTACCCAGTGGCCCCGTGACAAGGAAGCCCACGTCCTGGAAGCTGCCTGGCGGCTTTGTCCACATGGAATGGCCTCATGGGCCAAGAGCAATGACCCCTGATGTCTAGGGGTCTGTGGCTGAGCTCAGACTCTGGCCTCTGCCCGCTCTGAGCTCAGCAGCCCCAGTCCTGGTCTCTAATCTTGTTTCTCACTGTGGACAGAGGAGATGCCAGCAGGGCCCATTCTGCTGTGGGGTGTGGGGACCCCACAAGAGACCAACTAGGTCCAGGGTCTGCTTGGGGCCCACCTGGCTACCAGACCTGAGGAGGCAGCGCAGAGAGGAGGCAATGGCACTCCTGTTTCATTCGGGGGATGAGGGACACCTAAGCCAAAGCCCTCTTCTGGGGGTGAGATTCCTGTGGGACCTCTGCATCCTCCACAGGCCACCCCCGCCCGTGGTGCAGCCATGTGAGGAGGTGGCCGTCCCCTCCTCTCCCCGAGGCAGAGCGAGGTTGAGTGAGAGGCAGGGCGTGCACACAGCACCAGCCCCCAGCCCCAAGGGCTCCCATTTTACAGACAAGTTCACTGAGACTCAGAGAGGTGCCTTGCCCTCAGTGCCTCTAAACAGAGGAGCACATTCGGGTTACCCTGGTGAAGGTGGCCCCAGTGCCTTTGTCCCCTGCAGATGCGTGGAGCGTGATCGCCTCACCCTTCTTGCCCAAGTACCTGTCCTCGCCACGCTGCGCTGCACTGCACGGGGCGCTCTACCTCATTGGCGACAACACCAAGAAGGTCTACGTGTACGACCCTGGGGCCAACCTGTGGCAAAAGGTGGGCCTCACCTGCCTCCCAGCACCCCTCCCCCAGGGCTATCCCGATGTGGCAAAGAGCAGGCCTAGGAACACAGTGGGTGGGTACCTGCAAGTGGCCTGCAGGGCAGGGGAAGGCAAAGGCCCTGGCTTTCTCCCCAGGACACAGAGCAATGACAGTGCCGGGCCAGAGCCCCTAAGGATGGGAGAAACGAGGACAGTGGGAGAAGGATGCCCATGGACTGCTGGTCACCACCAAGGCTCTGTTCCCCATATGCCCATCTCCCTGTCCTCCCTCTCAGAGAGCAAAACCAAGCTCAGACAGTAGGTGCCTCAGGGACCAAGGAGGAGGCAGTCTCCCGGCCCAGGGCGGATGAGGTCCTGAGCTGGGGTGAGGCGGGAGCAGCCAGTGCCTGGGCTCCCTACCACTCCACTCCCTGCACCCCTCATAGGAGACAGACTCAGCCCCCAGCTGGGTGGCTTAGGCCACTGCCTCAAGATCCTCAATCCCAGGCTGGGCACAGTGGCTCACGGCTATAATCCTAGCACTCTGAGAGGCCAAAGCGAGTGGACTGCTTGAGCTCAGGAGCTCAAGACCAGCCTGAGCAAGAGGAAGACCTGTCTACAAAATATAGGGAAAAAAACTAGCTGGGTGTTACAGCAGGTGAGGCAGCTGCTCAGGAGGCTGAGGCAAGAGGATCGCTCAAGAGTTTGAAGTTGCTGTGATCTCCAATGACACTATGGCACTCTACTCAGGGCAACAGAGCGAGCCTCTGTTTAAAAAAAAAAAAAAAAGATCCTCAGTTCCTTTCCTGCAGCACCCTGGGAGGCTGTACTGGCAACTGGGTGACAGCAGGGTCCCTGCAATCCTGCTGCCCACAGCTGTCCCTTGGCGTCAGCACTCAGCTGCCCCACGGCCCCCATTACAGTGATGAAACAGGTGCAGGTTAGGCACTGCCAGGCCAGTTCCCCTGTGCCCTCCCAGCTGGGCCACAGCCGGACCTCTCCCAGGCCCAAGCTACTGTCCTAGCTGGGACCTGCACCACAAGGACCCCACTTTGCCCTCTCTGGGCCTGAGGGTGGGGGCAGCCACTCATTTCTGTCTTTGTCTGGAGGCCACACCCTACCGCCCACCCACACTCTTCCTAAAGTGCCCAAGTCTCTCTCCAGCCTCTGGAAAGCTGCTGCCCTCAGGCCCCAGCCCATCTCCAGGGCACTTCCAAGGCCATAGGCCAGGACAAGGGATTCAGTGTGGAGCTAGAGGTCCCCTGGTGATACTCCCCGCCACCATGTGTCTGTTGGGGCTGAGCCACACCTGTCTCCTCCACCAACCACCATGAAGCTGGGAGGCAGCTCAGGCTCAGGCCTCAGGTCCCTATGACTCTGAGGGGCTGAAAACACCATCCTGTGGGGCAGGGGTTGTAGAGGAAACTGTGGGTCTCCCCCAGGAGTAGTTGGGTGTCCAACGTTTTTTCTTCTCTGCCATACATTGAAAGAATGAGAGTTGTCTGGGCCACACATTAAATACACAAAGACTAATGAAAGCTGATGAGCAAGAAAAAGTCTGTGCATACTTTTTGAGATATCCAACTCCACAGATAAGCAAAACAATTCCTCAAATAATCTCATGCGGCCTGCGGGCTGTAGGTCAGACACCTCCCTTTAGCACTAAAGGTAGGACCTGACAAGCTGCAGGGGCCTAGGGATGACCCCTCAGTCAGAGCCCTGGGGCTTTGGGTGGGACATTGAGTGGGCAGCTGGCCATGGTCTCTGCCTGTCCCTGCCCTGCCTGGACATTGACCACCGGCCATCCACAGGTGCAGTCCCTGCACAGCCTGCACGAGAATGGCGCACTGGTACCACTGGGTGATGCGCTGTATGTGACAGGCGGCCGCTGGCAGGGCATGGATGGCGACTACCACGTGGACCTGGAGGTCTATGACGCAGTGCAGGACTCTTGGACCCACCACGGTGCCCTGCCGCGCCTCTGGCTCTACCACGGGGCCTCTGCCATCTTCCTGGACATCTCCAAGTGGACCCAGCCCTTCAACCCTTCCCAGGAGCACTGAGCCAGGGGGCGCTCCCGGAGAGCAGTCCCCACAGCAGCTCCCTGCCACCCTGTGGCCAACTTTTATTCTGCTTGTTTGTTCCCACGGAGCTGCCACCCCCTCTAGGCTGGACTCCGGTCATGAGGGTCATCAGACGACACAGCTCAGTGCACACAGCTTTGGTCTCTGGAGCCGCCACACCAAGCTCTGAGCTGTGTAGTCATAGGGCCTGAGTGCTGGACACCTGCATAATGGGGACAAGAAGCCCTGATGCCCTTGGGTTGCTAAACCCTCAGAGAAAGGAGCCAAGGCCCAGACAGCCTCTCAGTGCTCGCCCTCTCCCGGCACCAGCTGTCCCTGCCTCTGGGCCCAACCGGTGGCTTTCAGAGCAGTTGCACACGTGATGGGGAACAAGGAGGGATCCAGGAAGCTGACCTTGTGGGGATGGAAGGGTCCTGGGATGGGGTTAGCACAAGGCCACCTGGATGATCCCCTCCAGGCTGAGTGTCACAGCACATGGGGCTGTCGGGTGGGCCCGGGGCTGTCCCCACACCCAGCCTCTGCATGTCTGCCTTGAGCTTCTGCTTCTAGGGACAAAGAAGGCCCCACCCATCTCTTCTGTACCAGCCATCCCATCAGCAGGGCAGCCCCCACCAAGGCAGCAGGAGAGGGTGCTCTCTAACAGGATTTCCTCTGTTTCTTGGGGGTGATTTTCATCAAAACAAAGGTTCTTCATGAGATGAAGTTCCCACTGGGTGAGGCCTAAGGTGTCTGCAGGGACTTTCTGGGTGAGGCTGTGGGCTGGCTGGTGGCTTGCTCTCAGCAGCCTCCTGAGAAAGGGCAGTGGGTATCATCTGCCAGGCCTTCCTGCCAGCACATGGTGTGACTGAGTGTGGCTCAGGCCCCCACAGAGCCCCCCATGTCTGACTGGGGTCCCACATGGACATGGCATCCAAGCTATTTCTCATTGTGAAGAGGCGTCCACCTTTGTAACCAAGGAAACAGCAAAGGCCTCTCTTTGGGTGCTGAGTGCCATGTTCCTGCTGTCACAGGCTCCATCAGAGGACACAGGGCTGAGGTCAGGAGAGGGGATTCATGCTGGTGCCAGCCCTGGTAGTGACGCTGAGAGGCCATGGGTAGGTCCCGTCTCCCTCTGGATGTGGGTCTCCTCTCCTGGGCAGGCCCACGGCTCCTTCTGGTACCTCACTGGGAGTCAGAGGCTTGGGGTACTCCACTGGGTGTCGGGGGCTCGGGTGTCCCTGGGCTCCGAGGACAGGAGTCTCTGGTCCTTCCTGCTTCTGTGGGTCCCAACCCACTTTGCCCCCAGACCTGCCCTCTCATGCCCCTTTTTTGTGGGACAATTGAGTCGACCCCCTTGAGCCCAGACAGAGAGGGGCCTCAGAGTGCTCCCAAAGGAATCAGAGCCCCGACCTGAGGCCAACTGTGTTGGCTTGTGGGTTGGGGAACCAGGTGAGGGTTTCTGGGGCCCTAGACCGTTTCCACATGGACGTCCCTGAAATGTTTTCTAGATAGTTATCAATAAAGAAAAAAAAATAAATAAATAAAAATAAAAGCAAAGACTTGGAATGTCAAAATAGGCTTGTTTTGATCACCAACAGCTGAAAGGGCAGTGTGCTAGAGGAAGGCTGCTCTCTGCTCCTGCACAGCCTGATGGGGTGGGGCACATGCCCCTCCAGGGCCTGGTGTAAGCTTCTACAACTTGGCTGATCAGCTGACCTGTCCCATTCAGGGGCCTGTTGTTATCTTTCAGGGTTAATTGGATAATTGTAAATAATTAAGGAGAATTTAATAAAGGACCATCTCTAAGCCATGGGCAGGTTGAAGGGACCTAGCAAGAATGGGGACCTGGCACTACCCTGTGCCCCTGGAGAAGGAGAGGGCCAGATGCAGGCTCTGGGCTCCGGAGAGCTGCCACGGGCAGCGGCCTCTGGTAAGGGGCAGCCTCTACCACTATGATCAGTCAGGGAGGAAGGACCAGAACAGACCCTCCCCCTCCTTCCCACCCCAGCCTTCTGCTAGTGCTGGCCAAACCTCAACAGAGTCCAGAGGGAGGAAGGGATGGATGGGCCATAGAGGATACCCCATGGGGCAGATGGCAGGCAGTGAAGGTGGCCAGACACCAGAACAGCAGGCGGGAGACTCAGGCACACTACTCAAACACTCAAGAGCTTCTCTTTTTTTTTTTTTGCAGTTTTTGGCCAGGGCTGGGTTTGAACCCACCACCTCTGGCATATGGGGCTAGTGCTTTACCCCTTTGAGCCACAGGTGCCACCCTCAAGAGCTTCTTGTAGAAAATAGACACTATGTTATTCATCAACTGAGGAATGCCTTGGGGCAGCCAAGGCATCTTCCATCAAAGTCCCCAGGAAAACAAGTAGCCATTAGCAGGCTTGGGGCTAATATGGGCTTCTAGAAAGGGAACGAATAGCCTTGGAACATGCATCCCCAACTCTCAGTCCCACTGGGCTGTGGGGGACGAAAACACTCTCCTAGCCCCAACGTGTGCCTCTGGGTAAGCCAAGGGCCCTCAGACGACCCCAGCCTTCAGGAAGCACCTGGTACCCTCAGAGCCAGACCCAGCACAGCCATCTCAGGCTGGGATCCATCCGGTTGGTCCCCAGGTGAGCTGGGGTACAGGGGTGCTTTGGCCACTTCTGCTGGACTTGGGTTTTCCCCACATCTCTCAGACAAGACCCTTTATTATGATTATGGATCTTCCCAGTTCTAGGTGGGGACAGTGATTGCTGAAAGCAGGATGCTGGCACTCTCACATAGCTATAAGTAAAGGGACTGGTCACTGGACAGTCCTCTGGAGGGGTGGCACAGCCTCCATGTACCAGGCAGGCTGTCTGCTCTCACCTTTGATCTCCAGGGCGGTGTAGCCACTCAGCCTAGAGCACGGCTCCTGCCGCTGTGTGTGCGGCTGATGCCTCTGGGTCCCAGGTACACGGGGTGGGGGGTGCGGGGAAAGTCAGGCATAAAGTTGATTAATGGAAGAATTAAGCAGACTGTGACAAGAATATTCATGGGGGAAGTAATTCCTGTTTGGAACAGATACCCCCAGAGCCAAGGTAATTTCCTCAAAGTTAAAAGACTGCCCCACAGTTTTGACATCAGGGACTGGGGTTATTCTGATCCCAATCACATCTAAGAATATGGCTCATTCTCTCTGCATCCTCACCAGCATCTGCTGTCTTTGGAGGAGATGGATAAATTCACACCTAACAGTTTCTGGTTGAAGGGCACACTTATAACTTTGATTTAATATATACAAAAGGAAACTATGTAACCAAAACATGTGCACCCCTATAATACTCTTTAAAAACAAAAATGTGATTCTTGGCAGAACGGCAAACAACACCACCGGTATCTACCTTCTTGCTTTAATCAGCAGAAAATCAGCTGAGAGTCCCTATAGATGGAAGTGGCTTGAGATGGCTTGAGTGCCTGCCCCAGTACATGCAGCCCGCAAAGGAACTGAGTAGTGTTATCTGAGTTGAATTGAATCTGTGGGTTTCTAAGAGCTAGTGACTTCAAGTTGTAGGGGCCAGACTGGGACATGGTTTTGTTTGGTGGCTCCATGATGACCATGGGCCAATCCCAAGGTCTGAACTTCAGTTTCCTCACCTGTACAACGGGGATAATGATTTGAGAACTGGATGATGTCATGAGCTTAGCCGGCTCTGTAAACAGCAAAGGCTGTTGGCATGTCCGTTTGGAGGCCACATAACAAGCTGACTTCAGGGGCCCGCTGTTCTGAGGGTGAAGGAGCTTTTATTCCCATGATTTCATCCACAAGAGCCCTTTCTTTGGAGGAGAGAGGAGTGGGAACAGCTTGACTGCACCAGGCTGCTGGGAAGCTGGGCCCAGGCTGTGACATGAGGGCCCAGGAATGAGGATTAGATTTCAGGCAGGAGTGAGGGCACATGGGGGAGGCTTCCAGATCTGTCTGTCCTTCCACCCTAATTCTCCACCTCAGCCCAGAGGCCAGACCTGCTTCTAAACTGCAGCAGGAGGGTTGCCCCTTTATCTGCATAATTCTTTGCTCGGCCCTGACCTCCTTGGGTGGACACTATTTGCAATGTGACCTCCGGAAACACACAGGCCCCCACCTGAAGGCCCCCTGCCCTCTTAGCTCTCCACCCACCCCAGGCTGTGACATCACCTTGGGATAGTGTTACAGGAGGCTGCACCAGCACCAGAACCAATTTGATTTGGGCCCTCTAACAGGGCCTGTGACATCACTAGGATTGTTCATTGTTTGGGAAAATAACTTTTTCACATAGCAACGGCTCCTGTGCCCAGCACTGGCCTCATGAACTGAGGCCCCCCACTGTGAAGTGGAATGATGTCACAAGAACATCTTTAGGACCATGTCCCCCCAATCAGGTACCTTATCCCCCATGTCCCTGGAACACTGTCCACCTCAAGCCATAGCTCCAGTCAGGCCCCAGCAGGGAGCCCTGCATCTGTGGGGCAACTTTCCTGAGAGGGAAAAGACAGGGCTCTATGTTTTCTCCCATAACCTTCAAACTCATCATGTAGCTCATATTTCATACCAACTAGGGTGGGAAGAACCCTAATGGGCAATATGCGCGGCTGTGAAAATATAACCATGCCTAGTGGTACATGTTGAGAGGGCCTGTGCCAGCTTTGCCCATGAGCTGTGTGTCCCTGAGAGAGCTGCCTGCCTCTCTGGGCTTGTCAGTGGGGCCCGTGGATGAGGTGCTGGGTGTGGGCCTGCTTTTCCAGAAGCAAGAAGTTACATCTTCTGGAGACAGGAACCCCTCTCTACCAATAGATTGCAGGTGCCAGCAAAGAGAACACCCCACACTGGGTGTCTTTTGGTCCACAGATAAAGTCCCCTCTGAATAAGTGACAACTGGATACAAGGTTAACAATTAACACTGATGCACCTACTCCAGTGTGCCAATGTCACGTTTAAGCATTCAAACATGTCATGACAAAGTTGCACACACCACCTTCACCACAGCTCACAGCAACCTCAAACTCCTGGGCTCAAACAATCCTCTTGCCTCAGCCTTCCAAGTAGCCGGGACTACAGGCGCCCTCCACGACACCTGGAAAGGTTTTTTCCCTGTATTTTGTAGAGACGGGGGTCTCACTCTTGCTCAGGCTTGTCTCGAACTCATGAGCTCCAAGTTTGGGAACAGGGGCGCCCGCTGCCCTCGAAGCAGAAACGCTGGACAGCGCCCAGGGAGGGGCCTCAGAACCGGAATAGGAGTGGAAAGGGCTGGACCACAGGGGCTGCTCAGGCCCCCAGAGCAAGCCCTCTCTGCGCTCCCACCCCAGCCCCCTCACTCCTCCCCCTTCTCCGCGCTCCTCTCCTCCCCGCACTCCCTCTCCACGTCCCCTCCCCATGTGGACTCCACCGTCGTGCAACTCCACCCCCGGCTGCAGCGCGCGCGGGAGCCGGGAGGGGGCGCAGGGCGGAGACGCGCCGCCTCCGGGTGCAGCGGGGGATTCAAGAGCGTTATAAGGCGCGGACCCGGGACTCCTGACACTCCTGAGACTCCACGCTCCGAGCTGCGAGGGACCGGCCGCCCGCATGGCCTCAGCCCGCCGCCTCAACGGAGCCTGCCTGCTGCTTGTCTACGCGGGCCTGCTGGCCAACGCCGCGGGCCTCGACCTCCCGGACCCCGCTGCGCCCACGGGGAGCCACGCCCGCGAGGAGCCGCCGCCCGGGAACGAGCTGCCGGTGGACCCCGGGGACGGCCGCGCCGGGACGGCCGCCCGCCCGCCGGTAAGACGTCTGGGTCGCTCCGGGGACCCCCGGCAGCGCCTCCCCTGGGGCGTCCGGGTCTCGCTTGCTTTGGGCAGCGACGGGGCTGACCTTCTTCCTCCATTACTTGCCCTCTGCAGAGCGGGTCGCTGCAAAGTGCAGCCTTGACCTTGGCTTTTGGGTTTTTTGGCTTAAAGCAAAATTCTACTAGGTCAGCAAAAAAAAGTTGGGAAGTAAGTATAAATTATTTGATTGTATGAAGTTGGGAAGGACGTGTCTGTAAAAGTATAAACAAACTACTTCACACACACACCCCTTTGTGGTGCAGTCCTGGTTGGGTCTGGGGGAAGGGGCCTTCAGGGAGTGAGTGACAACCTGAGCCTGTGGCTTTCTGTCAAGGGATCTTTAGCTGTGTCCAGTTCTCTTCCATGGCCTTCGGGCCTTGGAGGCTGAAATGCTGAGCAGAGAGCAGTCAGGCTGGGGAGGGGGTCGCCACAGACCTGGGAGGGGGAGGATGAGAGGTGCTTCAAAGGGTCCCTTTGGTTGGGGAGGTGATGGCTGCTCCTGGAGGGCTGTTTGGGTTTCATTTATTGTGAAGATACTCAAGGGCAGAACAGAAGGAAGAGGTCACTGGGCCTCTGGCCAGGGATAGCCCAGAATTCATCTATAAAGAAGGATGAGATGGCTGCCAGCCTGGGGATACCCCAGAGTCCTCTGTCCCATCCTCACCACTCCCAGCTGCTTCCCATGGACTGAAAGTGTGCATGGGCCCCTCCCCCCACCTGGTGGGCAAGGCAGCCAGCTGTCAGGGCACAGTCTCTGGGAGGCAGAGAGTGGGCTCAGATGCTCCCAGGTGGAGTTTTGGCCTTGGACCTTACCCCCAGGATCCAAGGCTCCTTTCTGAGGAGCCCCTCATGGCTGGAGAAGTTGGCTGGCCAGGGTGGCTGCCCAGTACTCACAAAAACTGCAGTAGACCCATCCCTTGGGACTCCAGACAGACCTGGTCCACCTGTTTTAGCTTGTACTTAAACCATACTGGGGTCCAAGTCCATCCTTAGGTTCAGCTGGGAGGGTCAGCTTGGCATGCCCATCCTAGCCTGTGTCCTCCTGTGCCCATGTGGCCACGAGGTGAGAGGGCACCATGTGGCCACGAGGTGAGACCTCCCATCCTGGTGTCCACTTGGGCCAAGCAAGGTGTGCAGAGGCGCTGGGTGAAGAGGAGGCCCCTGGGCCTTTCTCTGTCCATCCCGAGGCTCTTCCTGCATGGAAGATCCCAGCTTCCTATTGCAGGACCCTCCTCTGTGCATTGCCAGCCAGTTCGCAAAAGCTGGCCCTTGGCACAAGGTCAGTCTCTGATAAAAGGACCTGGCCAGCTCTAAATCCCAGGTCCTACCATCAGCCACGGGAGTTGGGGCCCATGACCTCATCTAAGCCCTATTGGGCCAGTTTCCTTCCTAGCTCACAGCCTTGCCTGGAGCCCACACCGCCTGAGGCCCTCTGCCCAAAGGGCCTGGAATTTTCCTCCCAAAACTTTGCTTAGTGTCAGGATCTATGTGACACAAATAGAACTGTCCTTGGTTGGGCCAGTGTCTCAGATGTGCTGAGGAAGTGAGTGTCCTGTGCAGAGGGCTTGAGTCCTGACATATCCCTTGGTGCCCCTATCCCGCCTGGACTATACCCTGAGGTGGCCCGAGGGTAAATTGCCTCCATCTAACCAGGGGGAATAGACAGGAGGGTTGGCTGGTAGTTGGGGTCTCCCCTAATCACAGTTGGCTTCCCTGAGCACTTATGGGTGCTCCAGTGATAGAAGCCTCCTGGGTGACTGTGGAGGGCAGTGTGATCATTCCGTTTACCTCAAGGAATAAAGCTGGACAGGGTCTGACAGCCCTGTGGTGCCAGGGTCCTTACCTACTGCAGAGCTCTGTGTCCTGTCTTCCCTCACCTGCATCCTAGGGCTACTTCCCAATAAGTGCAAAGTCCAGGCCATGGTGGGCCAGGAGGAGAGCAGGCAGGGACTGTGCTGCCTTTAAGGGCACACTGGCGACAAGGCCTGGGGCCCCAGGGTGTGAAGCAGTCCTGCACGTTCACCTCCTGTGAAGCATCCTACCTCCTGGCAGGAGCTGGGTGAGAAAAACTGACCCCCCAACCCCCTCCGGCTGGCTGTGTTACAGGAGCCTCTCACCGACCAAGTGCACAGCATCGACCCACGGGACGCCTGGATGCTTTTCGTCAGGCAGAGCAACAAGGGTGTCAATGGCAAGAGGAGGAGCAGGACCAAGGCCAAGAAGCTGAAGGTGAGTGGGGGTCCCCCAGCACATGCCCCATGTGAATGGAGGTCTCCACCTCCTGGTTCCTCACCTGTGCCCACTTAGAGCCACTGACTGTTCCCACTAGCACATTGTCTTATGCCTCAGTGGGAGGGGGCCAGAGAACACAGCAAAAGCACTAGGCCAGGACCCAGGAGCCCCCTTGGGCCCAGCCATTCACCCCACATCCCTAGAATGCCAGGCAGCCCTGAGTTTCCCTCTTTCTTCCTCCTCCCATGTCAGGCAGTAAGAGCTTTGCCCAGTAACTGTGGCACACACTGGAGAGCCTGCAGACGGCTGCAGTGACGCAGCAGTCCAGTTCCTAGCGTTGTGGGCATGGGGGCCCTGACAGCTGCTGCGTTCCCACTCTTGCTTACCTTGGGTCAGTCCTGGTGGCCGACTCCTGCTTTGAGCCCCATAGAGACCCCACACGGGATATCAGACTGGCAGGGCCCAACCATCCGTGCCTGCTCCACACCCCCAGCACAACCCAGTTCTCAAGCTTACATGCGCACTAGGCTGAAGCTTTCACTGAATTTGAAGCCCCGAGGCGGACCTCCGCCTGCAGGTCAGGGCCTAGGGAGCCAGCCGGCCAGGGTGCTGTCCGGCCTGCCTCTGAGTGACAACAGTTTGCAGAGGGGACGCCCATGGTTCCCTGCCTGCTTCCTTGGGTTGTCCTCACTGCCAAGATTCCCTTCCAGTTTGGCCTGCCAGGGCCCCCTGGGCCTCCTGGCCCCCAGGGCCCCCCAGGCCCCATCATCCCACCTGAGGCTCTACTGAAGGAGTTCCAGCTGCTGCTGAAAGGTAGGGCACAGCAGGGCTGGCGGGGGCGGGCAGTAGCCGAGATGGGGCAGACCCAGCACCTAAGGAGGCACCTCTCTGTGCCAGGCTCAAGGACAGTGGAGCTGGCCTGGGTCCAGCCCCTGCCCTGGGCATATCCCCCAAGGGTCAGGGGTGGAGGTGAGAGGGTCACAGTGAGGAGAGGAAAGTGGGATCAGCTGCTCAGTGGGACCAGCCCCATGCCCAACCTGGGAGTCAGTGAACCCAGTGATAGCCGGGTATCAGACTGGCGGCTGGCACAGGCCTGGTGGGAAGGCAGGAGGATGGTGGACCAGGGCAACACAGGTGGGGCCTGCCTGGCACCCACAATCACCACCTGGTCCGGCTGGGACAGCCTCAGCTGGAGGCAGCAGAGGGAGGCCCAGAGTGTATGAGGCTGTCTGCAGTGGCTGTGTCTGCACTGGGGCCGGCACCTGAGAAATGGCTCACATTATAACTATAAGTGATTTTATTATGACGAGCTACTGAGAGCTGTTTTTCCCCTTTGAATTCAACTTCCCATTCATTTCAATATAGCCATCTTCCAGCTACAATAGCTATTGACACCCAGCTTCTTTCAAAATACTGGGTAGGATAGAGAGGTGAGGCTGGAGCACGAGGGCCCTGGGTGTATATCTGTCCCAGCTTCCCGGTAGCAAAAGCAAGAACGGAAAGCGGAGCAGCTGCAGGATCATGAAGCAAAGTTTCTGAGGCCCTGAAGGCTAAGGGATGTCCCCCTCGATCCCCACCCTGGCGGCTGCCCCGTTTGCCCCGCTTCTGCCGAATCAGGGCCGAACTGCGCGGGTGGGGTAGTCCCCTGCACGCAGCCACGTCTCGCCCGCTCTGTGCCAGGCGCCGTCCGGCAGCGCCAGCGCGAGGAGCCGGAGCCCTGCGGCGTCGGCAGGCTGGCAGCCTCGAGCCTGGTCTCGGGCCCCGCGGCCGGGGACGACGACCACGAGGACGACGAGGAGGCGGGCGGCATGCTGGCTCTGCTGGCTGCGCGTCTGGCCCCGGGCCAGCGGGCGCCGCGCGTGGAGGCCGCCTTCCACTGTCGCCTGCGCCAGGACGCGTCGGTGGCGCGGCGCGCGTTGCACGAGGTCGGCGTCTACTACTTGGTGAGTGCGGGCCTGGGCGACCAGGGCGGGAGGGGCGGCCGGACCGCAGTGACTGTCCCTGCCTCCCCCAGCCTGACGCCGACGGCGCCTTCCGCCGGGGCCTGGGCCTGAACCTGACCAGCGGCCAGTACACGGCGCCTGTTACCGGCTTCTACGCGCTTGCAGCCACGCTGCACGTGGGTGAGGCCCGGGGCCGGGTGGGGTGGGTGGGGTCCGCCCTTCCCGCCCCTGACCACGCCCCGCGGCCCTGACCACGCCCCCGTGCCGCAGCTCTGGCGGACCAGCCGAGGCGAGGGCCGCCGCGCCCCCGGGACCGCCTGCGCGTGCTCATCTGCATCCAGTCCCGGTGCCAGCGCAACGTGTGAGTGGCCTCAGTCGGACCCACACTCCAGCCGCTTAGCCCCCTGAGCTCGGAGTTCTGGGCATCCACGTCCAGTCTATCCCCACCACCACAGTGGCATTGGTGACCGTGCCTCTCCTGTCCTGCCCACCTCAGGCCTTCCATTCACAGCAGGAACTATTAAAAACCTCTGCCCGCTGGCTGGGCAACATAGGGAGACCCGTCTCTACAGAAAATAGAAAAAGTTGGCGGGTGTGGTAGTGCGCCTGTAGTCCCAGCTACTCAGCAGCCCGGAGTTCAGTTTGCAGTGAGCTGTGATTATCACCTCACTCTAGCCTGGAAGACAGTGACACGCTCACAGTTAGTCCTGCGGCCATAGCCCTTGTCTCCAGCCGCAGCAGCCAATGTCCTTTTCCTATCAGAGCCAGGACTTGGCTGCTCGATGCGGCCCTGTGTCTTTCTCCCTCAGACACCACCCCCACAAGAAGACACTGGCCGGACCAGGCACTGAGCTGGCTTGGTGTTGGTGGCTGGCATGAGTGAGTGAGAGTTGTGAGTGAAGTTGGTGGGATGTTGGCTGACCCTTTCTGTCTTGGCAACAGCTCCCTGGAAGCTGTCATGGGCATGGAGAGCAGCAGCGAGCTCTTCACCATCTCAGTGAATGGCATCTTGTATTTGCAGGTGTGTGGGGGCAGGCTTGGGCAGGGAGGACCACCAGCTGGCACAGCCATGGGGTGGGTCAGGTGCTCTGGATCGCTGGGCACAGCACCCTGGGGCTCTAAGCCCTAGGAAGGCTCTGGGACAGGCCCAAGCATCATGCACCCTGGTCCGGACAGAACCAGGATTCAAGTCCAGCTCTCCTTCCTCCAGAGCCCTGCTCGCTCCTTGGGATACTCACCCTCTAGAGCAGCCACTCCACTCTGGAGCCTCCAGTTTCCAAACATCCTAGGAATTGCATACTGAGGCTGGGTTAGGAGTAGGGTTAGGATTAGGCCTCTGTAGGGACCCCGGGGAGGGAAGGAATGGAGATCAGCTCTGCCCACACTGTTGACACCTGGGACCACATCAACTGTGGGAAGCTAGAGATGTAGTTACTTCCTGCATACAACCTTAAGTGACCATCTCTTACTAGCACTGTGGGGATTTGGGCAAGTGTTTAGAGAAATTGATACAAAGGTGAGATTTACTTTAAAAATAAAGAAATGAAGTGCAGGTGTATGGAATATAGCTCCTGTTTAATTCCCACAGAGCTCTAGGGAAGGTGGTGGTGTCATTCCCCCAGTTTGCCTGTGTAGCAGAGCCAGGGCTAGGGGCCAGGATGTCCAGCTAGTCCGCTCTGTGATTGCCAAATGGCATTTAGAGGCCTGGCATGAGGAACCGCACAGCGTGGCTGGTGAACTCAAACAGTCCACGCTCCACCTGGGTCTTGTCAAGATCCACTGCTCTCACAGATGGCTCTGCCAGGTGACTACGGGGCCAGGACTGTGGGGGCAAGGGCTGCCCTCCCACCTGTCTCAGAGCCCCCATAGGGTCCAGAAAAGCCCTGCAGCAGAAGAGCTGTTGGGACTCTTGCAGCCCATTCTGGCCTGAGCAAGGCCTCACCCTTCACACACTGCCTGTAGGGAGCTAGGGAGAAGCACTTGGAGAGTGGTTGGGTTGAGTCGAGGCCTGCCATTCCGTTGCTCTGCAACCCTGGGCAGGTCATATCCTTCTATGGCCCGGGCCCTCTTCCTCTGTGGGGCAGGCTGTCAGCAGCCTGCTAGTGCAGGGACCAGGCTGACACCTGACAGGCATCCTTGACTGCAGATGGGGCAGTACACCTCTGTCTTCCTGGACAACGCCAGTGGCTCCTCTCTCACGGTGCGCAGCGGCTCCCACTTCAGTGCTGTCCTCCTGGGTGTGTGAGTAGCCACCACAGGCCCTTCCTTTCGCCAAGCAAATGAAGCAGAGTCTGAACAATGTCTAGATGGTGTCAGAGTGGCAGTGGCCACATGCAAGAGGTGGCCCACCCAGAAATCTGCCCACACTGGCCACTGTAGTTCAGCACAGAGACAGCCACTACAGGCAGGCCTGCGGAGGCAACGTGCAAGGTGCTGGTCCCAGAACCAGGGCTGATCTTGGGCTGCCATCCTTCAAAGGGGGAAATGTCCTGCTGCACTGTTATCCTGGAGATGGTCAGCTTGCCCAGATGGCCTCAGCTTTGTTCCTATGGCCCAACCCCCACCTTTCTTCAGATTTTCATGGACAGCAGGGAGCACTGGTGGGGCTGCTACCTGGGAGAGGATCAGCCTATGCAGGGCTGCCAATGGGAAGTGAGCTGTGAATCCACACTGCTTAGTGGGAATCCAAGCCACCTGGGCTCCCTGGTTCTGTGCCTGCTCCTGCCCCACTGTGCTTCTACAGCTGGTGCTCAAGGCACTGCTTGGTTGCAGTGACCACAGAACCCATGACTCCTGCTGGGGGCCTCAGCACAGCAGCCTTGGGGGCCAGAAGGACACTGGGAGGACAGTGAATCTGGGCCCAACTTCTATGAGCTGTTTGAATTTCTAAGGCATGCAAGATCACCACACAAGTTCCTCACAGGTGGCCTTTCCAGATGGGAGCCATGCTCTTTTCTCTCTGTAAATCTCTTCACAGCAAAGGCCCCTTTCACCCTCCCCAGAGGCCAACGGGAGGCTCTGACTCACCAAATGGAAGATCTAGAGTGTCTTTGCAGATTAGAGATAGCCAGTCTTGCTGACCCATCTGACAGCCGACTGCTCCTGCTGCATGAACGGCCTGGCTGGGCCCAGAGGCTCTAGGATGCTCCTTCAAAGCAACTTGCCTACTTGGGTGCAGTGTGGCTCTGAGCTCAGACAGTGCTGGCAGTGGCCTTGGGAAGGCTGGTGCCCAGCCTGCCACACTTGTGGCAGTGATGAGCACAGAGGAGGGTGGCCCGTTCCTGTGAGAAGACACAGGGCTGTCCTCCTGCAGCTTGCTTAAATGTGGCCTCCCACACTTTTCCAGGGTAGGTAGTGCAAAGGACAAGGGCCTTAGGAGCTACCTCTAGTGCCTCCCCCACCATTTCACCCAGAGACCTAGAGACACAGGACCTCTGGGGAGTCCAGGTGCTTAGGCCTGGGAGTGGAGGCAGGAGCCAGTCACCTTAACCTTCTAGCTGGTCTCCAGATGAGGTGACCATAGCCAGGCCTGAATGACTGACAGGAGTCCAGGTGCTATCCCCCCAAGCACAGTAATACACACGAACTGGCCCTTAACTTTGTGCCCTTGAGCAGGCCTGGCCCGATTCTCAGTAGGACTTGTACCCACCCTACCAGGAAGTGCTGGGCTGGCCTGAGTGCTGCATCCCCAAGAAGTCTGATAAGGGCGCTGTGTGGCCACACCCTTCTCTGGATTTCACTTGTATCTAGGGGGCACATATTTTAGAGAATTTATCTTTTACCCTTGATAAAGTCACATATCCACATCTCTTTCATTTTCTCAACATAAGGGTGTTATACAGCAGTCTGCTGAAGTATTTATTATATGATGTAACCAGATGGAATGTATTTATATAGCTTACTTTATGGAGTGGTTTGAATACTTAAGAACCTCTGACACGGCTACAGAGTTGTAAGAACAAAGGGCAAGCCTTAAGAGATGAAACCTTACTCTTTCTGTCTAGTTCTCTAGGCACAGTGAGGCTGACCTCTGGAAGGCCAGGTGGAGAGACGGCCTCCTGCCTCTGGGTGGGCGGACCCCCTTGAAGGTAGGGAAGTGGGCTTTGCCAGGGAAGCCACAGTGCCACGCCTCTCCCAGTCTGGGGACAGTGGCCCTTACAGACTGATGCCTAGTTTGCTGTAAGAAGGTATTTACCAAATAAATTGCTATTTCTTGATTCTGAGGTGCTGAAGTTTTCTTCCATGATGCTATACCATGATGTCCCAGTCCTCAAATAGAATGGAAACCTGTCAGGATACTCCCTAGGAAAGGGGGAAGCCCCAGTACTTCTTTGATCAGTTTTTATTTATGGCTTCCACACCACAGACCCTCAGAATGTTTGCATGAAACATTCGCCACTGAGGTCTGTGTAGCGCTAAGGAGCGCCCTGGGTGATAAGGCTGTATGTGTGGATGGGAGCCAGTAAACGTTACCAAACATATCTGAAAAGGCACATTTTTAGAATCTTACTGAACCAAACATCTCAATAAAAGAAGGATCTAAGAGCTGTTTTACTGAAAAATAATTACAGTAATTATGACGTTTTGTAAATATGGATATAAACAAGTGCTTAGGAAGTATTTTAAAGTCTGTTCCTCTGACTGGGCCAGGCATGCATCCTTTTTATTCTATTACCCTCTTTCACAGAGGCCCCCTGAGGTGTTATATAGAGGTGAGCCGCAGCCCAGCATGGTGCCGACTGCTCACAGCTCCTGACACAGGAGGCTGAGTTTCAGAGGTTCTGCTGAGCACTTGGCTGCTCACACCAGTATGGTGCACCTTTTGCACTGAGGGGATCCGGACTGGAGACCAATTAAACCCAGCACTCCACTGTGGCCCACAAGATGGCATCTATCTCCAGTAGCATCAGAAGAACAACTGCATGCTTTCTGGAGGGTCTGAGGGGCGCATGGCCTCATGGGTAACCTCATGTGGGGTGTATTTCCCAGCTAAGCCTGGACTTTTGGTAGGTAGAGTGCAACACCTTTTGTATGGAAAATTGGAAGAGCCAGTGGGATCCAAAAGCCCTGGTGCTGGTCCCAGCCTTGTTTCTAACCAATCGTCATCACCTTGCTCTCCTCACTACAAAATGCCACTTCCCAAACCAGGGTCTTTTATTTTTTTTTAAGAGAGAGTCTCACTTTATTGCCCTCAGTAGAGTGCCATGGTGTCCCAGCTCATAGCAACCTCCAATTCCTGGGCTTAGGCGATCTCTTGCCTCAGTCTCCTGAGTAGCTGGTACTACAGGCGCCTGCCACAACACCCAGCTATTTTTTGTTGCAGTTTGGCCAGGGCTGGATTCCAACCCACCACCCTCGGTATATGGGGCCGGTGCCCTACCCACTGAACCACAGGCACTGCCCCCAAACCAGGGTGTTGATAAGGGTGAAAGAACACATGTTAAGATGCCTGTGAATTCCAAGTCATTACATGCCCTGCAGCTTACAGGTCAATGTGAGCCAGTCCAAGATGCCACTAATGGTTTTAACAAAGACAGACCCAGAGCACTTTTGAAAGCAAACAACCTCTGAAGGGTCAAGAGTGGCTCACGGTGTAATAAAATAACTCAAAAGACTAAGAAAAAAAAAAAAAGAAACCTTTATTTACAACCACGGGAGTCCCATAGGAGCACACAAAACACATAGAATGTGCACACACAAGATGAACCTTTGGGTCAACACCACGGTGTCCCTGCCCACACCGTCTCTCAATGCCCTATCTGCACCACCATCACGGTGACATTGTCAGCTGAGCCCCGCTGCACTGCCTTGTTGGCCAGCCTGTTGCAGGCTGCTTCATAGCGGGCATCCACAGCAGGCTTCCCTTCTCGGGTCTGTATCTTCTCATCCTACCAAACAAGAAAGGGGCATGAGTAGGGGTGATCGTGTACCCTGTCACTCTCCTAAGACACTATCACCAACAGGAAGAACTGCTCTGGTCTGGGTCAGGGCTGGCAAGACAAGATGACAGGTGAGTACCCTGAGCAGAATATCCATGTGGAGAAGAACACAAGGGGTGCACCGAGGATCTCAAGACTTCTATTTCTCTAAAAACTAAGGTGCATTTGGAACAACTGGTTCCCCCTTGTGAGATTTCTTACCTCAAGGCAGGACAAGATGAAGTTCACAGCTTCTTCTGGGGTGAAGACCTTGAAGAGCCCATCACAGGCCAGCAAAATGAACCTACAACATCAGAAAGAAATATAAATGGGTTTTAGCAATCTATTTTTAAAATAAGAGGGCCTGGAGATGGAGGTAAACTAAACCTCAGGTGTTATGGTAAATAAACAGCACACTGCTATCATCACATGCCTTGCACCACTTCCTGAAGACATCAAGCAGAGAACGGTCTGACCTCAGTGAAACACCCTTGAGTGCATGCTGCCCCAGAGAGGAGTGTGTGAGCCCCAGACCCAAGGAGGGGACAGCTGTCTACTTCTGTTTTGTTTGAAAACAGCATGGTCCCCCTTTCAGAATCCACGCCCCTCCTCCAGAAGGCCTGTGGACATCTTTCTGAATGCCCGTGGATTTGACAGGACAAGTTGGGGGCAGGGTGGGGGTGTTTCTTCACAGCTTTAAGGTATAACCACCTTTCTTTTCTCACAGTAATACCACATATCTTTGTTTTCTTCTTTGACTGGACATTCATTCAACCCGTATTTCCTTAGTGCATGGTCTGTGCTAAGACACAGTAGGGACAAATCCAAGCAGGCTCCTGTCCCTTCTAGTGCTTTGGGCAGACCTGGAAAATCAGAGGAGGGGGCTGCCGGAAACATGTCCACAGAGCCGAGGCTGGGGAAGAACATGGCACACTGAAGGCAGGGGCAGAAAACAGGGGAGTGTGGTCTGAGAAGTGCAGGCGAGGAGGCAGGTGCAAAGCAAGGTGTATGCTCTTCACCCGCAGCACTCCCCAATCTCTCACCTCCCTCAGCAACTCAGCCCGTGTATCCCGCTTTCCTGGGCTTTCTACTAGTCTCCTTCCTGCCACCGCCTTAGTTCAAACACACCAGGGTACCGCATCAGATCCTAACAGGCCTCCCTGGCTCCATGACACAACTTTTAACAGTTACTTTTTGAGGACTTCCCTGCACAAGGCATGGTGGTGCCTTATCTTTAGGCATGCAGAATGGGAGACAGACAACTACATGGGCAGTCTCTTTCTCATCCTAGCTTGGCTCTGCTTAAAAACCTCCTGATTCTCCACCAATTACTATAAACTAAAATTCAAACTTCTCAGCATGGAATTGAGGGCCATTTACAATCTATCCTCAAAATACCGTACCATCATTTTCCCATCACTCCCTCTGTCCTCCAAGAACCTGTCTGATCATGCTTTCATCACCAGTCAGTTTAATGCCTCAGTGTGTGTTCCCTCTGCCAGGAAAGCCCCTCTCCTCTCTCCACCAGGGACCTCACCCTTCCCTCACTGCCGAAGTCCTCAGAGCTCTTCACACTCCTGGGACAAACTGAATAGCAATAGTCCATTCCATGTGCTCGCTTACCCCAGGGACCCACTGCGGGAGAAACTACCTTCTAGCTACCTCTGTACCTTAGGACTTCGCACAGCATTTAAGACACTGCTGCCTGTCCACAAATTGGAAGACGTCAGGAAGAGAAACAAAGCCTTTTGTACGCATACCTATGCCTTTGGTAAGGTCTTTTTTACCTGTCATTGGGGGTCAGCTGGCAACGTCTGATGTCTGGCACAGAAGTGACACCACAGCGCTTGTACTGACCATCCCCAATGGAGCGGGACACCTCCAGCACGCCCAAGACACGCCCATCCCTAAAATGAGGGGTAGAACACTTTCAGGCTCCTTCTGACCGATTATGGGTCCACAGTACATAGGATCTGATCTTAAATACTGAAAGCCAGAGTGTGAGACACGCAGACTGTGGAATCCATATTGTTATCCAGTACTGGCCTTACTTTATCTCAAATAATAGCAGAGATGCCTAGGTTGTCAACATTCTGCTGCCCTGGGGGCTCTGCCCAGCTGCGCACTGGCAGGAACATCACCCGCATAGCCACTGCCCAGACTAACCCTCCAGTGGATTCAGTGGTTCTCATCACAATGCTGTGGTCCACGCTCCAGAGCTGGACTTGATTGGATTTGGCAGGGGAGGGGGCGGGCATTGTACTCTACTCTAAAGCTCCTCAGATGTTTTGGGAATACAGCCAAGGTTAAGAATAACTGAGATGTTTTGTACTTCAATCCAATTTGATTCAGAAAATACCTGAAAATGACTATTCCTAGATTCTGGAGCACATTTTCTTTCTTTCTTTTTTTACATCTGCCACTTCATTTTTTTTTTTTTTTTAATTTGCAGGAGAAGTTGAAACAAATTTTAAGGGAGATTTTCATTTTTTCCCCCTAACATGAATCATTCAAGTAAAACCAACTTAACTATAGAAATGTAGCAAAGTAAGGGGAAAGTAGCACAACAACCCAAGAAGCAAAGGTTGGGGGGCGAGATGGGTGCAGTCCGCATATAACATGTGCATAAATGCCGTATGATCCACCTGCTCTGGACCACCTCCCCGAAGGCAAACACAAGGACCCATTTTAAGAGGATGTTTTCCCCCCAAACATCTGAGAGTGTTTCTAATTAAAGCTTAAGGTTAAAAAGGAAAAAAAAGAAAACCAAAAAGACCCAAACCCCATGAACCACCCAGCCATAACCACCTTCCTTAATTGATCATAGGAGTTTCTTCTCATTTTATAAAAAGATTAATAAAAAATATTGAAAAAATTATTTTCTCATCTTATATTTGTAAAGATAATAGAATTCCTAAGTTTCTTAGAAAACAGACCAGAAACTGCCCTCCAGTTTCCACCCCTGTTGCTGAGAAGATCAGCAGGACTACAAAGTTATGGGATACTGGAGCTGCTGGTGGACAAGGGGGAAGCCCAGCCCAGAAGAAATCAGAAAATATGGGCAGAGGGGCGTGTAGGTAAGATATGGTTAGGAGTGGAGCACATTTTCTTTACACTGGGGTACGGGTATGATTTAACACGAATATAAATGGTAGTATTCTGCACAGCCATGTGTTTTTATCCATCCTGTTCTTAGTTGGAAAAGATACAGAAAAGGTGAAGAGGTGACTTAGAACTGGGAAGAGACACCTAAGGCACAGTTCTCTTCCCAGGGAGAAAATATGTGGGGAGCTAACAGTCCTGTCCAGGCTCAGGTGCTTCCTCACTGTGTGCCCTGAGGCAGCTGCCAGCTCCCTGGCCTTCAGGCCCCATCTGTAAAGCAAGGGATGACAATCTACACTTAACAAGGTGCATGAAGGCACTCGGCAGATACCAAAGCCAAGCATGGAGGTTAGCATGATGGGGCACCCAAATCATGGAACAGGCTGCTACAGCCTCCGTGCAGATGGACGCATATGGCAGGTAATTCTGCCTGAGCCTGGGCTGCTGTCCCAAGGGTACAATTCAGCCTGGATTCCTGGCCCTTCCTGGCCACACAGTCATGCTCTCAGTGGCTCACGGTTCCATAACAGATGTGGGTTTTCTCTTCTTCCTCACAAACTTCTGCTGGCATCTGTAAGAAACTGAGCAATCTTCTAGGATACAGACTGTTAATACAAACAGCAAGAGGCAGCACAAAGCTTGTGGGCACGTGGCTGTGCATGGAGGGATGTGGGGCACTCAGCCTTAACAACACCAGTTCGGGCTCGGCAACTGCAGCTCAGCAGCTAGGGCACCAGCCACATACACCGGACCTGGCAGGTTCAAACTCAGCCTGGGCCTGCCAAACAATGACAACTACAACCAAAAAATAGCTAGGCATTGTGGCAGGAGCCTGCAGTTCCAGCTACTTGGAGGCTGAAGCAAGAGAATCGCTTAAGCCCAAGAGTTTAAGGTTGCTGTGAGCTGTGACACCACAGCACTTTACCCAGGGTGATAGCTTGAGACTCTGTCTCAAAATATAAATAAATAAATAAAAAGAAAAAAAAGAGCACCAGTTCAGGAAGCAGCTCAAGATTAGGTACCAGTTCACAAAATGCCACTTCTGTGACCAAGTAACTGGGTACCTGGTGTGCCCCACCCCCACCCCGGCAAATCCTAGTGATAAACCCATCATATTTCAACAAAATTAAGAGCACAATGACAAGCTCTGCAGTAAGCAGGTCCCAGGGGACTGAGTTACTACCAGCAACTCCGGTACAGCACAGCTTGGTACAGAAAACATGGAACAACTCCTAAGTCTGATTAAGAAAAAAGTGAGCAGCACAAAAGCTGCACCTCTCCTTCTTGTTTACTGAACAAATTTCCAAACAACATGAGAATCTTACACTCACTGAACTACTGATGGAACTAGTAGAAGTAAAAATGGACAGAATCATGGATCCAGGAAAAGCCACTTTTATTTCAGAAAGTATTCTGGTAAAATAATAATGGTGAACTTGAGAGAGACCGGAGTCCCAACTTTTGAGACCGTCCATCGCCTGAGGGTAAGACCACATAAGGGTGGGCCATTCAGCCCCAGAAGCCCCACAGGTTTCACACTGCTTGGTCTGCTTCAGCAGTACTAGAACTCTTTCTAGTACGTACTCTGTATGTGTCTCAGAGTATCTGTACCACTCTGGACAGCAAAAAGCAGTTTCATAGCAGTTTCTCCAACAGACTGCTAAAAAGTTTACTCTCCTTCTCCTACCCCCTCAAAGTTTTTTCCACCATAATTACAATACTTAGGATGGAGTAGTTAAGTCTCAAGCTACCAATACAATGTGCCTGTCCCCTGGGGCCAGCGTTTATTAGGACTGGCCTTTTGCGCTGAAGCACTTCCAACTTTTGCTTTATGCTGTTTTATTTCTCTTCTCTGTTTCCATGTGCCAACCAGAAAACTCTTTCCCTATTAATGGGGAAGTTGTTCAACAGAGTCCTCAGACCTTACCTATGTTTGCTACTGTTTTCTGTTCCAGTCCTTTCTTCATCATCAGAGACACTTAGACTTCCTACTACAAGAACACTATGAAAGTTTTGAGACACACAAAAATTAAGAAATACAGAATTACTTTGATATATTTTCTCAAAATAATCACCTCAATATTCTATGCTTTTTTTTTTGGATACAGAGTCTATGTTGCCCTGGGTAGAGTGCTTTGGTGTCACAGCTCACAGCAACCTCAAGCTCTTGGGCTTAAGCAATTCTCTTGCTTCAGCCTCCCAAGGGGCTGGGACTACAGGCGCCTGCTACAATGCCTGGCCATTTTTTGGTTGTAGTTGTTGTTGTTTAGCGGGGCCAGGCTGGATTCGAACCCACCAGCTCTGGTGTATGTGGCTGGCGCCCTAGCTGCTGAGCTACAGGCACCAAGCTTCTATGCATTTTTGCATTCTTCTGAACACACTCGTTCCACTCATTTTTTTCAAGTACTATAAGCTCGCTTTTGTAGGCATGAACAGCTTCTTCAGGGCTGGAGAACCTTCTTTCGCACATGCAATTTTTTATAGTAGGGAACAGGAAATAATCACATAGGCCCAGGTCAGGACCACAGGTTGGATGAGTCCTAAGTTTAACCTCTGTGGATTCCAGGAACTGAATGGTGATGTTGGCTGTGTGGGCAGACGTGTTGTCATGGTGCAAGATGGTCTCCTGCAGTCCTCTCCTTGGTCCTGTCCTTAACACTTCCCGAAAACTTCTGGTAGTGACACTACTGTGTACCACTGAGCAGCAACAGTCCTTTGTTTCTCCAGCAGAGTAACTGTGACATGACCGCTTTTGGAGAAGAAAGCTGCCCCCATTTTTCTTTCTGATACGGCAGGAACACTTCACTTTGGTTGGTAGATTTTCATGGAGAAAAGTCCTTGCTGTTGACTGATTTATTCTCTCATCAAACTGGTGAACTCAAGTGTCATCACCACTAACAACATCAGAGATGCATCCAGACTTGCCTCCGTCGAATCTGGGCAGCACTTCTGCCCACCATTCAACACAGACGCACTTTTGCTTGTGAGGCACCACTGGGATGAACCCTTCCTGAATCTAAGATAATCGTGCAGGATGTTAGTCACTGCTGGTGAGCCAATCTGTAGTGCTGCTTCAATTTCCTTAAGTGTCAACGCCATCGTTTTCCTAACCATTTTCCACAGCGACACTGTTCTCCTCAGTCACCGTGGTTGCCAGATGCTCACTCCTCTCATCTTTCAGTGAGGTTCAACCTCTTCTAAATTCTTGAAACCACCAAAAAACTGCCACATGGGAAGGAATAAGGTTCCTGAAAGCCTGCTGCAAAGACTTATTTAACCCACTTAAAACAGAAAATCATGTGACAGTGCTCTCTTCCCAGCTTCACGGCTGACAGTGATTGAACTGAACACTGCGCGAGGGAAACAAATGACACCTCCCAGCAACACTGATAAGCTGAGCAGGCTGAAATGTGCCTGTCACCGCTGTGGATTGTTATTTCTTAGAAGTGAAATAATAGTCTTTAACAGTCTGTCTCAAAACTTTTGTAGTGACCTTGTATTTATGGGTTTAAGACGAATCCGCCTGCTATGAGATGCTGGGGACTGCTTAGACTTCTGCTCCCTCCAGGTCAAAGCAGGAATAAAGATACTGTCCACAACCAATGCCTGCAAACCTGGGAAATGGAAGCTCTGTCAGACACCCAAATGCAGTGGAGTAGCATGCGGGGTGCTACTGAGACAGCTGAAGGTACAATTCCAGAATGCTTCCTTTTAGTTCTGAGAGACGTGCACTTGACCAAGCTTTAAGAACATATTTAAATCTAAGTGCTATCTGTACACATCTCCTCATCTGTTCAGTTGCCTTCTTATAAAATAAAACTAAAAAGAAATTCATTGCTGCCTTTAGTGTAATAAAGAAAATACAAGAACACACACACAAATTTAGTTATTTTTGTAAAAAAAAAAAAAAAATTCAAGAAAGATTCAGGAAATAGGGCAAAGGGCCAGAGATGAAAATATGACATCTCTAAACATGTATGGGGGTTCCATTTTTAACTGTGGTAAAATAAACATAAAATTCACGATCTTAACCATTTTTAAGTGTACAGTTCAGTGATATTAAAATGCATTCACTGCTGTGCTACTATCATCTAGCTCCAGATCAATTTTGGCTACTTAATCACAAACACCCTCATCATTCTGTCCAATTGGTTGCAGCAGAAATCTGCTGTAGTTGACTACCAGGTTTCATGAAGCTGTAGTAGATAATACCAGGCAGTGCTGGACCACCAAACAGACACCATTAGCTTTTCTGGATAAATACTCGGGTTTGGACTATGTTTCAGCATTTCATCTTTATCCACCCAGGGTGCCAAACACTTGGGATTGTCAAAAGGAATCCATTTTCATTACATGTAACAACACAGCATACAAATGGTTCTCCTTCGTGTTGTGACAGCAAAGAAAGGCAAGCTTTAACGTGATTTCTCTTCTGATGCTCATGTCAATTCATGCAGAACCCGTCTATCAAGCTTCTTTACTTCACCAATTTGTTTCAAATGGCCCAATATTGTTGGAACAGTAACATAAAACCTTGCAGTTAATTCGCATGTAGGTTGAAGTAGATTCACTTCCACTATAGCTTTCAGCTCATCACTATCCACCTTGGTCACGGGTGTCACCTATGTGGCTCATTTTCAAGATTAAAGTTACCAGAAAGGAACTTTTCAAACCATTGATGTACTGTGTGTTCATTAGCCACACCCTTCCCAAACAACTTGGTTGGTACTTTGAGCTGTCTATACTGCATTGGTCCCACGTTGGAACTCATATTTGAAAATAACACAAAATTCTGACTTATCCATGGTGTCACAAAAATTGCTCTAAAAAAAAAGGTGAAAAAAATCACAAGCCAAAACATGCATTTGAAAGAATGAAGATGTAGCTTCACATTAAAAATTAAACAAGTGCCAAAGTGAAATGTCAGAGAAATCAACTGTCAAACTCAGCACTTAAAGAAACCAGACATTTCATACTTAATAACCTAATTAATAGGAAGCCATGTGGCTGTTATCCCCCCGAGGGACCTGGTACACTAGTGGTGAAGACTACCAAGTATATAGCAACCCCATAGAATATTTTGGCTGCAAACATTTAATCTGAATTTAAAGAAGGCTTTACACCTAACTTCCATATTATAGGATGTATAAGGAAATGATGCCATGAAGAAACAGCCAAATTTGGAATGTTGGTAACTTGACATTAACATGACTCCAAGCCTAGCAAGAAAGGAAATCCAAGGTAAACATGAATGCTACTGGCTGGACCCTGGTTTGAAACAAAGACATTTTAGGGACAACTGTGGAAATATGAATACAGACAGGATGTTAGTTAACCTAACATAAGCTACGGAGTACTAGGTAGTACTGTCTGATGAAATGGTCATGGACTATGTTGAGAACATCCCTATACCCAGAAGATGCACACCTATGTATCTAGGATGTTATGTCATGTCTGCAACTAACTTTCAAATAGTTCAGCCTCACACTCACACACACAGCAAACAGAACAAAATATTCACTGCAGAATCTAAATGGTAGATATGGCAAAATTTATTTTACTATTTTAAATTTCTCTCTGCATATTTGAAAACTTTAATAATAAAAGCTGGGGGGGGAGGGGCCCAGTCCTGACCTCAGACAGGAGAGCAGATCACAACAGTGCTCTGCTGCTCAGGGATAGCCACGTCTGTCTTCCAGCCTCTAGCGCCTCTTTTCTGACATGAAGGGCTCACCAAGTCCACACCATCAAGTGGTATCTCTAAGGCATCTAACCACTGTTCTGAAGTAAATGACAACTGGGAAATAGGAAGGAACAGCAACACAAATGGCCTTACTTTCAGCCACAGGACCATTAATTATAAAATTCTATGAAGAACTATAAGAAAAGACTGACGAGGTGAGGCTGACACGTTAGGGTCACATGCTTAGGTGTTACCTTCAGCAGTGGTCACTAGGACAGTAGTCACGATGGCAAAAACTGAGGTCTGAAACCAGGCCTACCATCCCATCTCTGTTTATGTAAATTGCACCTACCACAAATTAAATCATCTCTTACTAATCCAGGTGCTTCTAAACAAACTCTAAGGGCTCCGACTCCTATCCAGAGATCTCCTGCACCACTGGTTAGACTTAGTCTGCAGCAAGAACAAACTTTTCCAAATAAACAACAAAAGAAAAACTACACTGAGAAGAGTAACTGCAGTCTTACACTGATAGATTACTTCTCTCATCTCCCAACAGAAAATAAAATATTCATGGCCAAACTGTACACTGAACCAGAAAATACTTCTAGTCAAATTCATAATGCAGTATCCTTTTACTTTAGGACATTCTCCTGTAATAAAAACATAAGCCCTCCTTTAGCTGCTGCAGAGAGATAGCAGATTATAAACCACAGCAGATGCACGGTTTTCAAAGATTTAGAGAGAGGCGAAATGGAATTGAAGTCAAGAGCCAGGTAAGACGTGCTTCTCTGTGCCAGAAAAGCTGTTCAGGAAGTCCAAGGAGAGCACATACTACAAATGCACCCTGTCTTAACTACTTCAGATTTTCTCCCTGGAGTGTTCATCTAATACTTTTAACTTACTAGTGGGACAAATGACAGCGGTTAAGAAACTTCCCAGGCACAGAGAAAACGTTATAAATTGCAAATGTGAATATGAAACAGATTTTGTCCTTTTTCAAATTTAGGGAGGCATGTTTCTTGTGGATATACTTCACTCGCCTGAACATATACGTAGTCCTACAACAGTCACCCACCTATGTCACCTGTGTTGACCTGAACCAGTCTCACCACCCTAAAGACTATGTTAACATAGAAGTTCTACTCTTGACAGTCTCAAGGCCACTTCTATAGCCAACAGCCCTCCTTCTCTAGAACTTACTAGGAGCCTTGGTTACCTGACATTTCCTCCAGCCTTCTGTATTCTCATTCGTTCTTCATACTGGGTTGGATTATGCTCTTTGCTGAGGCTCAAGGCTGCGTGTTTCTGACTTTCCTCATTGTAACGACACAGGATTGCCTAGGAAGATGGAGATCACAATAGGCAGGAACACAGTGAGCCCAGGGCCTGAAGTCACCAGTTGTAGGGGAAGGTTAACAATGGAGCTTCCCATTCAGCCTCTTGTTATAAAGACAAGTTCAGAGAATCGAGCATCAAAGAATCATCAAAGACACACTAGTCAGGGAGCGACACCCCTGGTTTTGATCTCAACTGCTGCAAACTCTGCTAGATAGCCAAAGCCAATTGCTCACTTTGGCTGTTATCACATTTGTGACAAGAAAGGGAGGCACTCAATAAGCATCAAAGTCCCTTTTGACCTGAAGCCTTCAAGGCCAAAGACGTGAGGCCCCATGAGTCTACAAAAAGGCCAAGAGGAGGTCAGCGTTCAGCACGCTGGCCAAACCCTGGGCAGGCACCCGCACTGCTGCCTCCACGCGTTCTCACTTGCACCAGGTTCACTGAGTCTGTTTCAAAGAGGAGGACACCAAGTCCTGAAGGACAAGTGACACACCTGAAGTCATACAGCAGAGTCAGGATTCCAACGTGGGTCTGACTCCTAAAGCCTTTCTTTTCTTTTGACAATTCTCCTCCTGCTAATTTTGTAGTCACCTGGTCTAAACACATATGTGCTAGAGCCACTCTACTGAAGGATCACTGGAGTACAAACTCCACCAGGCAGGGGTTGTCATCTATTATGTTCACTCCTGTACCCCTAGGGCTTGGCATTTGTTTGCTGAACACAACCCCTAATTATTAGAGGTGAAGGGTCTGAAGATGCTGCTGAAGTGTGTGCAGGATCACTCTGTCTCTGTGCTGAAGCAGCACGGAGGCTGGCTGAAAAAGTGGCAATGCTCTTGAACATGTGGTCCTAATGCAGAGGAGGGAGGCACGGAAGCCAGACTTCCGGAGCACCCCCTTCCCCTTTCTGTCATTAGCCACAACTATCACTGGGGGAAACACCTTGCTTTCTCAGGGATGAAGGCACCTCACCTAGCACTTCTCTAGTTATGGCTTTTGAGTTACTCTGAAATTACAATGTTTTGAGAAGCAGAGTTAATATTTTTCATTCATTACTGACGGAGGTCAAAATAATGAAGTAAAATAGTACTCAAGCTACTTGCACATACCATGGCATCACACACATATAAAAGAAACCGTGAGAGGAAAATATAAACAAAGAAAAACGATATGAGTTTTAAAGAAGTCTATATAGGGCATATGTCTTCCTAGAGAACAGTTTCAAAAGCTGCTGTTTCCCTAAGCATAAGTTAAACTCTGAAACAGGACAACCCACAACAACTCCACAAGAATAAAGACTTTAACCCAGCCATCATTTTAAACTTATTCAACCAGTACTTATTAAGGTTTCCCCCACATGAAACACATTGTCATCTAAGTGGTTGGCTCTAGAGCCACGTACCCGACTATCTCCGAGGTTGGCAATATAAAGAATGTTGTCTACAGCCAAAACACAAGTGGCAGTGGACCCATCTTTCCAGGCAGGCTTCCTAGAGGGAAATACATCAAAAATACAGTCATCACTAATAGCTTAGCACTTTGACACTAATTTTCAGGGCTGAATGCTAAGTCTTATACTTTAAAATAGGCTATTTCAGGCCAGGTGGAGTGGCGCACACCTGTAATCCTAGCACTCTGGGAGGCTGAGGCTGGAGGATGGCTTGAACTCAGGCTAGAGTTTGATACCAGCCTGAGTAAACTGAGAGTCTGTCTCTATTAAAAATAGAAAAATTAGGCTTGGCGCTTGTAGCTCAGCAGGTAGGGTGCCAGCCACATACACCAGAGCAGGTTTGAGCCCGGCCCAGGACTGCCAAACAACAAGGACAATTACAACCGAAAATTAGCTGGGTGTTGTGGCAGGCGCCTGTAATCCCAGCTACTTGGGAAGCTGAGGCAAGAAAATCGCTTAAGCCCAAGAGTTTTGAGGTTGCTGTGAGCTGTGACACCATGGCACTCTACCGAGGGTGACACAATAAGACTCTATCTCAAAAAAAAAAAAAAAAAGAAAGAAAGAAAGAAAAGAAAAATTAGCTGGGTGTTGTGGCTCATGCCTCTGGTCCCAGCTACTCAGGAGGCTAAGGTTAGTGGATTGCTTGAGCCCAAGAATTTGGGGTTACTATATACTAGCCAGGGCAATGGAGGAAGACTCTGTCTCAAAAAAAAAAAAAAAAAACAAAAAAACCCATTTCCCTGATACTTGCCTTTTTTCTCTTTTAGGTTTTGCTAATGGTTAAAAGCATTTCCTCAGTGCTAGGCACTTTTCATACAGTAGGTACTAGGTACTAGTGTTAACCCATATTAGAAGACCTGAAAAGTGTTTAGGAGAAACACCGTACACAGTCCGCTCCAACTTCTTCATGGAGTTATACTTACTGGCTCGAAGCTTGTTTAAGGAACTCTTCATCAGTATGCTTAAAAGTGTCCAAAAGGCATCTCTTCACGGTTTTCTCTACACTGATTACATCGCCTATCACAGAAGGGCCAAAAGAAAGCAATCTCTCAATGAGGGAAGAGTATTCTCTTCCAACATCATTTTTGTTTTTGTATTTTTTGCCTATCAACTGATTCTGAAGCGTGACTAAGAATAACCCCTACATCCTTACCTACAAGTATCATCTGAATTTGGTTTTACTAGTTTCCCAAATGTAAAAGCTAGACACCAGCTGTACCCAGAGACAATTAACAAAAGACGCCCACTGCTTAGACATGAGCAGTAAGACTAAGCTATGCCCGCATGGCAGCTACACCTGGAAGCCTCCGAGTCCACTCCTCTCAGCCCCATTCTTTTAAGAGTCACCAGTGATTCTCTGTTAAAGCCAAAATGACATATCTGATTCAGACGGCCACGTGAACAACAAAACCCAAAATGAATATCAGTTCTCACTCTCACCTTTGGGAAATTTCCTGATTAAGTTCTGATGCAAATTCTGTGCAGCAAATTTTGAGGCTCGAATTCCTCCATGTCCATCAAAAACAGCAAAATATGAAACCCGAGTACTGGAAGAATGAATTGAGAGCCTGTGAGATTCTCACAGCAAAGATCACACTTCTCCATTAAAGCTTTTAAATCTCATCTCAAAGAGTGAACATAAGACAGAGGGCGATGGGCATGGTGGCGCACAGCTGTATTCCCAGTATCGTGGGAGGCTGAGGTGGGAAGATCACTTGAGCCCAGAAGTTCAAAACCATCCAGGGCAACATAGCAAGACCCCGTCTCTACAAAAAGATTTAAAATGAGCCAGGAGGCTCGGTGCCTTTAAGTCAATGGTTAGGGCACCAGCCACATACACTGGGGCGGGCAGATTGGAACCCAGCCTGGGCCTGCTGAACGACAGTGACAACTACAACAACAAAATGGCCAGGCGTTGACTTGGTGTGGGGCGTCCTGCTGTTACTTCTGGTGTTCTGTGACTGGCCTGTGCAGGCCATGGGGCAGGGCCACCCCCCAGTGGGTGGGTCTTGAGGGTCTTCTCTGAAGTGAGTGGCAATTGCCAGAGTCCAGTGTCCTGGCAAGGGGTAGATCATGGGGCCTGGGACCCATGGCCTCGAGTGGTGGTTAGCAGTTGCTGTCTTTTTTTTTTTTTTTTTTTGTAGAGACAGAGTTTCACTTTATCGCTCTCGGTAGTGCCGTGGGGTCACAGTTCACAGCAACCTCCAATTCCTGGGCTTAGGCGATTCTCCTGCCTCAGCCTCCCGAGTAGCTGGGACTACAGGTGCCCGCCACAACGCCCGGCTATTTTTTTGTTGCAGTTTGGCCGGGGCCGGGTTTGAACCCGCCACCCTCGGTATATGGGGCCGGTGCCCTACTCACTGAGCCACAGGCGCCGCCCAGTATAACGTATGTTAACAATCAACTTAATGTTCTACCTTCTGGCTTTTTTTTCTCCATGCCTAAGAGATCATCCAGAAGGCTATGCTTTGGTTTGCATAACTGCAGGGTATTTTTCTTTGTCTGTCTTCTCCATGATGTCACTGCAGCTTTCTGTCACCTCTCTGGGCCCTGATTATCTGTACCAGCTCTCCTTGATCAATTTGCATATACTTCGATAGTGGCTCCCAACTCCCTTATGTTCTTGGTCACAGACAAAGAACACTCTCTGGCAGAGGCTGCTGAGTGACTGGTGAGGAGTAACACACCCTGAAGAGCCACAACTTGAGGTATCATTTCCCATTCAGCAGGTTTCCCAGCTCACCACTACTGACACTTTTGGCTGGACAGTTCTTGGCTGTGAGCTCTACTGTGCTCCCAAGATGTTTAGCAGCATCCCTGGCCTCTCCCTACCGCATACCAGTAACAACCCACTCCCCCCACGGTGATAACAAAAATGTACCCAGACACCAACAAATGTCATGTCCCCGGAGGGCCACATCAATCACAGTTAAGAACCACTGATGTAGAACCAAGCAACTCACATGACAAGTCAATCTTTCTAGTAAGTACAAATTGGACACACTCTAGAACTCTAGTCAAAAGAGAGGAGAGTCTGACACCAATAAGCTTCCTGGAGCCACTCACATGAGGGAGGATGGTGGCCGGCACTCCTCAGTAATGTCGTTCAAGATGACGTGGGCGTCCTGCATCTCTTCTCTCTCACCCTTCCGCTCAGCCACATAGCCTTTCAGACCAAAGATCACCGAAGAAGCTAAGGAATAAAGGACAAAGAAGCCAATACAAAACTGTGCTCCACCACCTGGAAGCCCTAGTCCCAGAGCAAATGAGAGCAAACTATGGCCGCTTTACTCAGCTGTCCTACTGGCACAAATAAACAAGAAATACCCCTCAACGAGTCTCCCCAGCTGCAAGTCTGTAACTAAAAAAGTTTGCTGTTTCCCTTTAGTGCTTTTAATTCTCTTCCCCTCTAACTTGGACAAGTTATAAAACTGACTACAGGGCGGTGCCTGTGGCTCAGTGAGTAGGGCGCTGGTCCCATATACCGAGGGTGGCGGGTTCAAACCCAGCCCCGGCCAAACTGCAACAACAACAAAACTGACAACCCAGCTGCACAGGCTGGGCTCTGAGAGGCTGAACAGCAGGACAGAGATGTGTGAGAATAGCCAGTGAGCACAGAACAGCTCCATGGGGGCCCAAGTCAAGGGAGCAGGGCAAGGGAAGTGCTCTTCCCCACAGAAGTGGGATTCAAGTCAGGGGAGGGGATCACTTGTAAATCCAGTCTTTTGATAATTTAGCGAGGACAAAGATTCCTAATTTAGATAAAAGTAAGTCAATAGAGGTTGTCCCAAACGTCCAGTTAAGATTCCCTGAAAATATGCACTTCTGGGCTCTAGGGTGGCGAAGAATCTGAACAAACGTTAAGATCAGTTGCTTTTACTTCAACTGAGGAAGAAAAAGATAAAGGAGTTCAATGCAGGCGCAGAGATCTATTTACATTTAATGGCTAGGCTAGTTTAAGCTCATTTGCTGACACCCACAGCCAGGTATAATAATAAAACACTTGCAAGGGCTGGCCTCTGGGAATGGACGAGCTAAGCTGTCTTCCCAGCAGAGCTACTGGCAGGCCTTTCCCCTCCCTCCACACGCATCCTACAGCCTTCATGGAGGTAATAAGTAGCAAAGGTCTGGTACAGGAAGTGCAAATCCACAGCTATTTCCCTTTAGTGCTTTTAATACTCTTCTCCACTAACTTTGACAAGTTATAAAAGTGACTACAAATTTCAATGTGAAGCCTAAGCTTTTTCCAGACTTAGGCTCTCTCGGGAAGCCGGTTACTAAGATGAATCATAAAGTCCAAAGTGAAAATTGAGAGGTTGTGAACAAAGACTGGAAGAGAGACTGGTTAATACACTAATCATTGACTACAGAAGGCAAAGAAAACCACCTGTGTTTAATGCTTGAGGAACAAATGTAGGTTTCCTACCTGACCAAAGGTAGAGTTAGAGATCAGCATGAAAATTAAAAAGGTGAAAGCATAGGTAAATTTGGAAATTAGTTTGCAGAAGGAAAATCCTACTCCCTTCTTAAATACAAACATAAAAAGAAAGTATTAAAAAAAATAAAAAGAAAAAGAAAGTATTATAATTAGAAAGCTGAGATTGTTTTTGCTCTGGGTTGTTTTAAAATATGAGTCTAATACATTTGTTTTCAAACTGTCTGAAAACCTTTACAAACTTTCTTTTCCACAAGCTCTTCACTGCCATTCTTCTCCTCCTTGGAGGTTTTTCTCTTTGTTCCTTTCCCTTCATTCTTTACCATCTGGGATATTGATGAAGCAAGAGAACCTGGAAATAAAATAAAGCCAGATGGAAACACAGCTGTAGACTGTTACAAAAAGTCACCAGCATACTAGGGTTCATTCCAGCCCTCACAGACATAATGACATTTCAAGGAAAGACTGGCATACCCAATAGCTGTAACTGTGTGGGGTGAGGTTGGGGGTGGGTCAGGCAGTACTGCATACCCACAGTGGAAGAATTCAAGTTAAAATACAGGTCCTGAGTCAGACTGACCCTGAAAGGATTTGTAAAACCACACGCACATATTTTTGGCTTATAGCTAGATGTGATGTTTACCTTCATAGGCCTTTATTCATAAACATAAATTTCCAAAATCTGTAAAACACATCCCAGACAAGTTCAAAAAAGTAACAAATGCCCCCAAAAGGTTCTAAATGATATAAACATCAAGCTTTAAGAATGGTAATATATCCTAAAAGGCAAAATGGGCCTGTTGCAGCTGTTCCTAATTGGAGAGGGGTGGCTCTGTACTCAAAGTCAGAGGCAGGGCAACCTGCAGTGTATGTGTTTAGAATGAGAAAACTCTAGGTTCAAAGAGGTGTGTCCTTAAAGCAAGTTGTTTAATCTTCCAGCCTTAGTTTCTTCATCTGTAACATGATGAAAATATCATTACCACAGAGGGCTGTTTGAAAACTGAAGGGGACAAAGTATGTAAAATATTTGTCACAGTGCCCATTAGATAAAGTGTCCAATAAATTGCTTCTGTTGCTCTAATGAATGATTCTAAGTATTATCCGCATTTAGGTATAAGTATTTATTCAACCTATTCTTTGCCAGACACTTCTGAGTGCTAAGGAAAAAGAATAAAAAAAAGTCCTTGCCCTCAAGAAGAGTAAATTATTTGCACAAAGATATATTTCTGCAACAAGATAACATGCCACCTGCATAATAAGGCAAAATAACAGAAAAGGTCATGGATATTTCCAAGAGAATCTCTCCCCAAAGTTTCTCCATTAATGTTCTATTTTATTTGTATGGGTTCCAGTTTTCTTAATGTGCATCTGAAATTACCTTCCTTTCTTTTAAATTCAAAACATAGTAACTTAACCGCTTCATTATTGACTTCTAAGCAAATTATACTGCAGCCAGAGAAACCGATCTGTATATGAAACAGATTCTTTTTGGAACTTATTTTACGGCCTACTACATAGTCAATGTTTGTAAATGGTTCCTCCCTGCTTGAGGAGAATGCATCATCTGTCTTCTCAAGAAATCTAAAATATTGGATGCAAAAGTCAAACTTGCTAATAGTGGCATTTTAAATTGTTACTCGTTAATTGTCTTCTGTGCCCCACAGATCAGTGATAACCCTGTTAAATCTTAATTTCTTTCATTAAATCCATAAGAACCTTCCTACTGGCAAATATTAACTTTCATTACAACTCAGAGTACAGTCTTCACTAGGGAGGTTTCAACGTACACTATGAGGATGCTGTAATTTTTTGGTATGGGTCTACAGCCCTGAAAATTTGAGAATTCTCATGTAAGATGAATGTAACCTTTTTTCTAAAACACATGCTAGGCACAGTGGCTCACATCTATAATCCCAGCAATTTGGGAGGCTGAGGTGGGAGAACTGCTTGAGCTGGGGACTTCAAGACCAGCCTGAGCAAGAGTGAGACACCATCTCTACAAAAAATAAAAATTAAAAAATTAGCCCGCCACTAATTAGCCCGCAGGTGCCTATAGTCACAGCTTCTTAGGAGCCTAAGGTAGAACTGCTGAGCCCAGGAGTTTGAGGATACAGTTAGCTATAACAATGCCACTGCACTGTACCCTGGACAGAGCGAGACCCTGTCTCAAAAACTAAAATAAGGGCGGCACCTGTGGCTCAAGGAGTAGGGCGCCGGTCCCATATGCCAGAGGTGGCGGGTTCAAACCTAGCCCCGGCCAAAATCCAAAAAAAAAAAAAACTAAAATAAAATACAGGAAATATATTAATTTAATCCATACTTTCTAAACTGAAAAGTATGGATCCAACAATTCATTACCATTTTTATGGTAATGAATTGTTGTACAAAAAAACTACTTGAAAAGCAGCCAAGTGATCTACTTGACAACAAAAGGTCTCACACCAAAAGGCAGATGTGCTTAGAGGTAGAGGAGACTGGCATTCCCCCTGAAATCTTGAGCAGGTTATGGCCCTGAATTTCAGGCTCTATCCCTGCCCCTGCAGCAATGCAGCCTAAGGTGGCAAAGGGGGTTTGGAATGTCCAACAGAGTAGATGAGAAAATAGTCTGGGAAATGTCTAGATAAAAATCATCAACTTAAAGAGACAGAATAGAACTAAAACTAGAAAGTAACTGATAATTGTCCCCTGCAGCTGCAGGCACCATGGCCTACAGACTATAACTTTCCCTCATTAAATTCTCCTCCAAGTATTCTTTGATCTGTAGCTTAGTACTCCCCTCCTTCAGCCTGGTAATCTTTCTTCCTCGAACAAAGAAATGCCTGTTTAATTGAAACAGTTAACTTCTTACTTTTTGCCTTGTGTATAAACTCCCCAAATTTGTTTTTTTGGAGACAGAGTCTCAAGCTGTCGACCTGGGTAGAGTTCTGTGCTGTCACAGCTCACAGCAACCTCCAAATTCCTGGGCTCAAGTGATTCTCTTGCTTCAGCCTCCCAAGTAGCTGGGACTATAGGTGCCTGCCACAATGCCTGGCTATTTTTTGGTTGCAGTTGTCGTTGTTTGGCGGGCCAGGGCTGGATTCGAACCCACAAGCTCCGGTGTATGTAGCTGGCACCTAGCTGCTTGAGCTGCAGGCACCGAGCCACACTCCCCAAATTTCTAATAAATAACTTTGGATTCTGGGCTTGAGATAGTGCCTGATATGGTATTGTCTCTCACCGGTCAGAACACTGTATGTGTGTATGTAGTATGTATATAAATTTCACAGTGCTTTCCTCTCCCTTTTTTTGCCAGACCCCAGGCAGTCAGGCAAGATTCCCATTTAAAGAGGAACTCCCAGTATGCCTCATTGAGACTCGGTTCTCAGGTTGCAACAGGTAAGTGCCTATGAAACAGGACAACCTGCATCCCCACTATCCCCACACCATCCACCCCAACCCTTCCCCCAACTCCCTCACCAAAGAAACTCTAGATAAGAAATTCTCAGTGAGATGGAATGGAATAACATATTTGCCATTATGACAAGAGGAATCTGCTCTATTCTTCTCTTTTACTTAATTGGGACACAAAAAGAAAAGTTAAACATTTTTAGGAGCTGGTGGAGCCAATGCTAACAGGCTTGAATATCTGGGCATGTCAGGAACATAAGAAAGTAAATCAGATTAAGAACTCTTAAAAAAAAAAAAAAATTTTTTTTTTTTTTTTTTTTGAGATAAGAGTCTCATTTTGTCGCCCTCGGTAGAGTGCTATCGCGTCACAGCTCACAGCAACCTCCAACTCCTGTGCTTAGTTGATTCTCTTGCCTCAGCCTCCAGAGTAGCTGGGACTGCAGGCACCCGCCACAACTCCCAGCTATTTTTTGTTGCAGTTTGGCCGGGGCAGGTTCGAACCCGCCACCCTCAGTATATGGGGCCGGTGCCCTACCCACTGAGCTATAGGCGTCGCCCTAGAACATTTTTTTACATGTTAATACCAAAGTTCAGAGTAAATAACTGAACTCTTAAACTCTATATTTTTCTCTCTCTCTTTTTTTTTTTAAAGACAGGGTCTCCCCTCTACTGCCTGGGTTAAAGTGCACTGGTACCATCATACCTCACTATAACCTCAAATTCCTGGTGTCATGATTCTCTTCTCTCAGCCTCCCAAGTAGCTGGGACTACAGAGGCATGCCACTGTACCTGGCTATTTTTATTTTGTGTACAGGCAAGGTCTTGTTATGTTGCCCAGGTTGGTCTCCAACTCCTGGCCTCAAGCAATCCTCCTACCTTGGCCTCTCAAAGTACTGGGATTACAGGCATAAACCACTGCATCTGGCTGAGCTCTTAATTCTTAAGGTCAGTTTTAACAGTTTGAATCACCAAAAAGTGATACAATACTAAAGTATCTAATCTTTATGCATCTACCTGATGGTGCCTATTTAGTTTTAATGAACCTCACACTGAATTACTGATTAATGATATACAAAATCCTGTTAAAACCTACACATAAATTTTATGTAACAGTAAAATATTACATATTATTTCCATTAACACTTTGGATTTTTTTCCCTACCACTTACCTGAATCACCGCTGCTAGCAGGTGGGAGATCATCAAAAAGCAAAGGTCCCCCTGATCCTGAAACATAGCAGAACACCTAGTAAGTCCACAAGAAGTGTGTGAAGCTTAAGTTTCAGAATCCATCCCACCAGGACACCTATGTAGGTTAACTGAAATAAACTCAAAACTCTTGCGTCAATCCAGTGGCAACTCACATTGCAGTGAATAATATTGAACCTACTTTAAAGTCCTACCATTTCAAAAGAAATAAAAATATGCCTTAAGAAGTTAAATTTTATTTCTGCTAGTAAAATAAATACTGAAATGAAGCAGAGAGAACTGCTCCACATCTCTGCGCAGCACTTCTCAGGGCCAGCGACCAGCAGACTTTCTGCCTTACCTGATGCCATGGATTCAAAACTTAAGACAGTCCAACACCTAAAACATCTGTGTGTTGAAAATGGGGGAAAGGGAAAAAGATTGAGACAACTACAATCCCAGGATGAGTAGAGACGTTGACACACACCTGGGAGAGCCTGAAGACTGTACCTGAGTCAGTACTGCTGGCTGGAGGAAGGTCATCAAAGAGCAGGGATCCTTTCTGAGCTTCTTTCCCTAAAACACAGAAAACCTGTTCAGAGAGCATATGGTGAAGCTCTAGGACCCTCTGTCAAAGGGAAAATCATGTGGTCTCCTGTATTTCGAAACAAATATGCCATTACATGCAAATTTTCTCCTATCAGTCAAAACGTATTTTAAAAAATATTTTCTTAACAGCTTTTTAAAACGGACATTTGTTTCCAATAGTTATAGTCAACCTTAAAGTAACGAGTGATGCCCCAACAGGCACTTTAAGGGCTACTGGATACTGTGAGGAAAATAAATATTTTTCTTAATAATTTCATTATTGAAAACACCATTTAAAAATCTTTCTGTAAAAGAGAATTGTGGCTGAGACTGGTGGCTCACACCTATAATCCCAGTATTCTGAGAGGCTGAGGCAAGATTGCTGAAGGCCAGAGTTAGAGACCAATGTAGGCAACATAGAAAAACCCCATCTCCACTAAAACTTAAAAAATAAGCCAGGCATGGCGACATGCACGTTTAGCCCTAGCTACCTGGGAGGCTGAGGCAAGAAGATACTCTGAGCCCAAGAGTTCCAGGCTGCAGTGAGCTATGATCATACCACTACACTCCAGCTGGACAACATAGCCAGACCCTGTCTCAAGAGGAGAAAATCCTGGGAAGAAGAAGAAAGAAAAAAAAAACTGATTCTAGACCAAGGAAGCAATGCTTTTGTATCTCAAGACAGAACTTGAGGAACAGGGATCTACAAAGATCTACAGGTTTTAAAATACCCTATTTCAATGATATTATGTAAGGGAAGAAAATCTGTTGCAACTTGGTGTCCCCAGCCCCAGCACATGCTGATTCAATAAACATCTATGGAGAAAACAAAGAGCATCAGATAATCAAAGACTGAATCAGAAGCCAGAAAACTTTTTTTTACAAAAAATCTTAAGATTTACACTCCAAAATAATGTTTTAAATATTATATGCCCAATCATCCCTTTCCACATAAAATTAAATTGCCATTTATTATTCTCCAGCTTTCCCCCAAATTGTATTTAAGTTATTAACTATTTGAACTGGCACAGAAGAATCTGGGGGAAACAAAGGACGAAAGGTTAAAGTATGTGTTCATCTCCTACAAAGTTCAACACACTGACCAAACACACAGGTTTTATCCACCTCTTGTTCCTTAGAGTACAAGTATTAAAATGTTCTCATTTAAATTCTATTCACTTAAAGAAGTTTAATTTATATCCCCCCAAGAGGTTCATCTTTTTGTCTCTATGTTGAAAGAAGTTAGGTATCGATTTTCTTCGTTTGAAAACAAAAATATAAATTAAGGGCGGCGCCTGTGGCTCAGTGAGTAGGGCGCTGGCTCCATATGCCGAGGGTGGTGGGTTCAAACCCAGCCCCGGCCGAACTGCAACAAAAAAATAGCCGGGCGTTGTGGCGGGCGCCTGTAGTCCCAGCTGCTTGGGTGGCTGAGGCAAGAGAATCACATAAGCCCAAGAGCTGGAGGTTGCTGTGAGCTATGTGACGCCATGGCACTCTACCCAGGGCAGTAAAGTAAGACTCTGTCTCTACAAAAAAATAAATAAATAAATTAATTAAAATTTACAAACTCCAAGGAAGGAAATTTCTTCAGGGGTCTTTAGGTCAGAAGTACCAAGAAATTCCTCAATTAACAAAACATACCTTTTACTTTATACCCCTAATGCAAATGGAAAAATGTATTTCTAATCCCTCGTGATGACCTTAAGCAAATTAAGGAATTACAAATACTTTCATTTTCTTACAAGCAACACAAAGACTCTACGGGAAGTTTATAAACCGTAGCAGAAGGCCATTAAAAGGTATTTAGAATATGAATTTACTCAATGTATTAATCCTCTTATAAGAATCTTTCTAGAGCAAGTCACTAAAGAGGAGCCCAAACTACATTGGGTTGCTCTAATAATCAAAATGCCCATTCTTGGCTTGGCGCCTATAGCTCAAGCAGCTAATGTGTCAGCCACATACACCAGAGCTGGCAGGTTGGAATCTCAGCCTGGGCCCGTCAAACAAAAATAACAACTACAAACCAAAAAATAGCTGGGCATTGTGGCAGGCACCTGTAGTCCCAGCTACTTGGGAGGCTGAGGCATGAGAATCACTTAAGCTCAGGAGTTGGAGGTTGCTGTGAACTGTGATGCCATAGCACTCTACCCAGGGTGACAGCTTGAGGCTCTGTCTCCAAAAAAAAAAAAAAAAAAAAACAAAAAAACAGCCCATTCTCCTACCTAACAGATGCAAAAGCATGTGGGATGATCCAGAACAATCATACTACATTCAGTCAGGACAGCCAGGTGTCTAAGAGAGGAGAGGGGAGGGGATGTTTCAAAGAGCAACCAACCCTACTTGTACCAGGTCAGATTTTAATTTCTGAATTATTCTGCCCATCTAAACCAGGCCTTTCACTGCCACTATGACAACAAAATTGGGTAAGTCTTCTTTTCCCCGAGATATAAATCCATTTCCAGTTCTTGCAAGCATTCCTCACAATACAATTTCCAGCTTAGTACTAGCTTGGCCCCTCTCCTTTGGCTGTAGTTCAATCTAAGATAGTAACCCAAAATGAGTATCATCACCAGAGATTGGCCTATCTCCCATGCTGCACAGAATGAACCTATCACCTTCTTTTTAACTCAGGAATACTGTAAGAGATACTTCAATTAATCACAATGAGACCATCTTAAATTCTGTTGGCCACAACTGAGAATGGCTTATAAAAATGGTAATTAATACACCCTGTCAGGCCCCCTATTCTAAGGATTTTATGTATTTTAGTTCATTTAATCATTACAATAATCTTATCAGGTAGGTACTATTATTATTATTTACCGATGGAAAAATTGAGGCACCAAGGTTAAATACCAGCCTAAGGTCAGAGAGCCAATGAAAAGTAAAGTAGGGATTTAAATCCAGGAAATCCAGGAAGTATGGTTTCCTTCCCCATGTTCTTGGAGAGGTGCTACACTGCCTACACATGGAAACCCTTTTAGAAACTTCACAAAAATCACCTAATTTTAAGGTGATTCCGAGGCTCTAATCAGATCTTCAGAATACCTTTTCCAACCTTGAAAGGCTCAAACTTAGAAGTCTGCATCTGGATTCCTTAAAAATCAAAATCTGTAGATCATAGATTCTATACTATATGAGGGAAATTCCAATTAGCCAACAAACAAACAAAAACAAAACAAAACAAAACAAAGAAACCACAGTCTTAGGGGCTGGAATCATTAACAAAGTGGGACTTTGACCCAAAACGTTGGGAGAGGCTCTCCAAGTTCTAAATATAAGAACCCTAATAAAGAATGAAACAACAGGGGCGGCGCCTATGGCTCAGCGGGTAGGGCACCAGTCCCATATGCCGGAGGTGGTGGGTTCAAACCCAGCCCCGGCCAAATTAAAAAAAAAAAAAAAAAAGAATGAAACAACAGGCTTGGCGCCTATAATTCAAGCAGGTAAGGTGCCAGCCACATACACCAGAGCTGATGGGTTTGAATCCAGCCCGGGTCTGCCAAACAACAATGACAACCACAACCAAAAACTAGCCAGGTGTTGTGGTGGGCGTCTGTAGTCCCAGCTACTTGGGAGGCTAAAGCAAGAGAACTGCTTAAGCCTAGGAGTTAGAGGTTGCTGGGAGCTGTGACACCACGGCACCCTACCCAGACAGCTTGAGGCTCTCTCTTTCTTAAAAAAAAAAAAAAAAAAAAAAAAAACAACAACAAAAGAATGAAACAAGACTGAAAATGTTTTTTATTAATCTTAATTAGAATTTTTCTTTCAGTTATCTACATTCTGAAGCTAAATCTACTAGAAATTATGTACTAAGCTGAGCAAAATACTCTTGGGTTGCTCATACTCAGCTAAAAAGTTACTATGTATGACAAAGTAACAAAAAGGTTTGATAATATTTTGCCTGTATTTTTCTTTTTAAGAGACAAGGTCTCCCTGGTGTTACTCAGACTGGAGTGCAGTGGCCTTATCAGAGCTCACTGCAGCCTCAAACTCCTGGGCTCAAGTGATCTTCCTGAGTAGCTTGGACTACAGGCATGCACCACCACACTCAGCTAATTTATATATATATATTTTCCCTACCCCCAGCCCCAAGACAAGGTCTTCATATGTTACTCTGCCTGGTCTCAAACTCTTGGGCTCGAGTGATCCTCCTGCCTCAGTCTCTAAAAGTGCTAGGATTACAGGTTTGAGCCACCACCCCAGCCTAAGTTGTTTTTTTACATTAGAACTTTCTTTTCAACTACAAAACTGATACAGGTGTTTCCAAACACTACAGTGGTGTTTTATCAGAAAAGGCAAGGAGGGGAAGGAACTTCAGGACATTCCACAACCACAGCAATAGTGTATACGTCCACTTTCCTTAACGCTCATGGTCTGCTAAGCAAAATATTTATGTAGTCCTTGACAGCTGACTATCAGTTTTAAATATACTGGTGTAGCAACCAAACATGCAAAAGAACCACTCTATAAATTGAAACCAAGTTACTGCTGAAGCACCTTTAACTTATATGGATTGCCAAATATAAGCTGTCAATCTTAAAGAATTGACATTGAGTCAGCATTTTTATGAGTCTGACAGAAAAATCCCATTTCTCTCTGATATGAACTAACATAATTCTTTTAGGTAAAAAAACGTGTGTGTGGGTATATACACAGTAGAACCTCCATAGTTGATCACCTCCCTATACTGCTCATCTCTTTAAGCTGACCTTATTTTCACAGACCTTGCACATATACATATCACTTTCTTAGGTTGACCACCTCTGTATGTGACCAGCTTATTTTAGTCTCTTGGGTGGTTGACTTACAGAGGCTCTTCTGTATTTTGAGACAAAGTTTTACTCTGTTGCCAAGGCTGCAGTGCAGCGGCTCAAACACAACTCATAGCTTGATCTCCTAGACTCAAGTGATTCTCCTGCCTTAGTCTCCAGAGTGGCTGGGACAAGTGCACCCCACCATTGGCTATTTTTTTTTTTTTTTTTTAAGAGATGGCATCTCACTATGTTGCTCAGGATAGTCTTGAACTCCTGGCCTCAAACAATCCTCCCACCACAGCTTCTCAGAGTGATGAAATTACAAGCATAAGCCACTTTTAAGAAACCGGATTCACTCAGCAATTAAAACCTTAAGCACGTGGATGAAAACTACTAATTTAGCACAACACCTGAAAACATTTAATGCACTCTTTATAGTTTTTACTCAAGATTATAAAACATTTTAAGAGGTTTTGGGATAGAAACATTAGATACAATGTTAAAAACAAAAATCAAAAGAACTGAACATTTGATGTGATCTGAGCAGTACAGTATCTTCTCCCTGTGGACACTGTTTTTTTCAAAAATTTTTTAAGACTGCATTTCTTTTCCACTGTAAACAGCTGTTAAAGTCATCTGATGGCTCATATGATAATGGCTAACATCTACAAAGCAGCTCAACTATAGGCAGTACACTCTCTAATCCCTACAGTAACAGGAGGAGACAGCACCCATTTTACAGATGCAGGACCAGCCACAGAAGGCACACACAGAGAGAGAGCTGGATTTAAAAATGAACAGTCTGGTTCCATTTCCCAAACAACTTTCTGGGAATTGTGAAGACAACTAGTCCTTTATTGCTCACTGCGTTAGCTTAGTGATCTGTGGTACCCACTATCACGTGTGAAGGTCACGATGCAGTTTAGCTTCATTCTCCCATCCATTTTAGCAATCAATATGATTTATTGAAACAAAACATGGTATACAAATTAATTTTTTAATTGCAGTATTTTCACAAAATGTGAAATCAGTTTCTGTTCTTGTTCAAATGGTTTGTTAACCCATCAAATCTCATCTTGTTGATTTTAGCCTGTTGTGGTAACTTCGGATCCCAATTCTGTCACTCTAATACTTATCTGAGCGCCTCCTGCCATTTACAAATTCTGAAAACTATGTCTTCTTTGTTTTAACGCTATTTTTAAAAAACACACTCAGCCAGGCAGAGCCTTCAGACAAGGAGCAGTTTGCTAATCCACTCAGAGAAAGAGTGGAGTCCCTCTGCTGCTCTGTCAGCTCAGCCAAGATTGGAAGCTGAGTTTGGGAAAAACAGCAAAATATGCCCTTCCCGCGATTTCCAGTTGTCAGACCTCATGTCATGTCCAGGGGGGTGTCCCCTGAGCAGAACCAAATTAATTTTGGATAAAATGTAATGGGTATTTTAAAAACGATAGGTTTACAGGCATATTGATGAATCCAGACTCTCCCACTAACATACTCACTTAGAAGTTACACCCCAACGTAGAAAAGAAAAAAAAAAGACTAACACAAGGCTAGTCTTTACTCACAACCAGAACTGTGATTATTTGCAAATAAACAGTTTAGTCAAGTTCACAGACTTACGGACCAGTTACTTAGACGCTTTGTACCATCAGCACAGCGAGTGGGGAAAAGTAACTGTGCCATTACTGAGAAGGGTAAAAAGACAAAACTTCACAACAGTCCCACAAAGACTGCACAGGTGAAAAGCCAGCATCCGAGGATCCTAAGCGTTGCCCTTTTGAGTGCAGTCCTGTCGCCCAGAGGTGGGGCAGGGCCCAGAAGGCTAGTTCAAACACGGCCGCCTCCTCTACCACCTCCCATCAAAAGGGCAAACGTCGCCCCGCAGGGCACTGCGCATTTCCCAGTCATTAACTTTCGCCGGTTTTAATCACTGCACAACCCAGGTCAGCTCTTAGAAAGCTAAGATGGCTCTGCCCCCCAACCTTCGTCTCCAGACCCCTCTGACCGTCCTGTCCCTCAGGGGATTTAACAGACTCACAGCCCCATCCTCAGGCGTTCGGATCTAGTAGGACTGAGGAAGGTATCTGCCACCAGGCTCGGTCTGGAAGTAAGGCCCAAGCGACCACGTCCAGCGGGCATCCCGCCAAGTCAGACCCCAGCGGCGCCGGGTCCACAACCCCAGCGCGGGGCGGCCGCAGAGCCGGCGGAGAACAAAACACTACTATTCATCACAGAGTCGCAGGGTAAGCCTGGCTTCTGGGTTTCAAACACAGGAATGGCTAAGCAAATAATTTATTCAATCTCTGGGGCAAATAAGAAAAACAGCCGAGCCCCGAAGACGCGCCGGTCTGGGAACCCGGCTGTCCCCGAGGGACCCGGCGGGACCCCGCGCCCACGCGGCGCAGCCTCCCACCGCCACGCAGACGCGCCGCGAGACCGGCGGCCCGGGCCTTCCTACGTAGCGAAAATGGCGGAGCGCGTCTCGGAGCGCCACGAGTTACCGGGCGGCCGGACTGGGCCTGACCAGGCCTGAGCAGGCCCGAGCAGGCCCCGTGCAGCCCGCGCCGCCCGCCGCCTCCCAGCGGGCGACGCCTCAGCCGCCGCGGGCCTCAGGCCGGCGCGAACCCACCCTCTCCTTCCTCTCGCCGGCCGGGCAACGATGCCGCTTACCGGCAGCCGGGCGCGGCGAGCGCTCGGGTTCCGGTAGGTCCCCGAACAGGTCCATGGCGGAGGCCAGATGGCAGCGGCGGTGGACGCGCAGCCTGCGAGCAGCGGCCGGGCTCCACACCCGGGCGGCGGCGGCGGGCGGAGGCGGGGCGGTGAGCGCCGTCAGTCATCCGGAGGGCGGGCTCGAAAAAGTCACCAATCCGCGCGCGGCGTGGGCCGGCCGCCCAGAGTGCTGCGCGCGGGTGGGGGCGGGGCAAGTAGTGCGCACGCGCGCAGACTTTCCCGGTCCGGGCCGCGAGCTGTAGGTGGGCAGGTGGCGCTGTCCCGCCTCCGCGGTTCTTCCTGCGTTGGCGAAAGGCGAAGACTCTCCGGCTTTCCCTTGGCGGGCACGTCCGATTTCTGTCCAGTGTTGTCGAGTTATTAGCCAAGAAGTCCTGTCCAGCGAGAACTGTCTGAGTTCAAGGGCAACCCCCTGATGTCTCCGAAGGCTTCACGGAGCTTTTGGCATTTCCTCAGTCTGTCTGTCCATCATCACAGTAAGTCTCGATTCTTGGCACATTTTAGAAATTGAGAAAACAAGGCTTGGATGGAGCGGCCCTGTGCGTTAGGACCGAAACCTCTAAAGATGCAAGAGAGCGAGGAGGTGTACCTCGACCCGTCTCACAGCCGGTCCCACGTGGGCAGCGGGAAGAGAGGAGCTTGTCCTCGATGCTCCTGCCCACTCTTGAGAGAAAAGCAGACGCCGACATGGGGGGCTGGCCCAGCACTACAGCCAGGACTTGGAGTTGGCCAGCGCACTTAGTGTTTTCTTGTTGGACATAATTTCATAAAACATCAACATCAGGCTGTGATATAGAGCAAGACAAAAAAATGAGACCACCCGCTGTAACTATATCTGAACACAAACTATATGAACATTGTCCAAGCCACAGAAATGACCAAACATGCCCCCCTTCCACTACTGAGAGTGACGGCTGCTGCTTTACCAATTACAAGTTTAGCCTTTTCTCGTCTTCTTGCTTTCTAGATAAGCTATTTCAAGATGTCCAATCATGGAGTTACCTCCTCTTCCTGACATTGTCCAATCCAGAGCAAAGCCCCATTTCCATTAATGTTCCCCCAAAGTAACTAATACAGACTCATACCTTATAAGCCCTTTCCAACAACTTTCTTGCCCCAGTTTCTCATGTTTACAGTAGTCTACCTTGATGTAGTGAGTTAATAAACCCAATTTGTTCACCTCCAGATGTGGTTCTGGTGCTGACCAGCTGAAGGATATTGGCAGGTCCACCAAGCATCCATGCCTCTCTTCCACACTCACCACTGTTTGAAACCTCCACTGCTGTCTCCTCCCTTACAACAGAAATACTTGGAAGTAACAACACTCAACCATCCCCAGTCCCTCACCTCTCACCTGCTTCTCAGCACATCCCAACCTAGCTTCACACCATGACTCCTCCAAAACAGGTCTTGCCAAGCTCACCAGTGAGTGCCTACTCTTGCTAAAGGAAACCAGCTTTAGTCATCATCTCACATGATTCCCAGAAATACTGAATACTGTCAGCCTCTCTATTTGGTTTATGGGACCCATGACTTTCTTGTCTTTACTTCTATTCTCTGGCTGCTCCAGCTGTGTCCCCTTTGCAGGCTCAACTTCTGCCCAGCTATTAATTGATACAAGTTTTTAGGAATAGCTTCTAAATCCTCTCTGTATTCCATACTCCCTTTCGTCTTTTTTTTTTTTTTTTGAGACAGAGTCTCACTATGTCACCCTCAATAGAGTGCTGTGACATCACAGCTCACAGCAATTCTCTTGCCTCAGCCTCCCAAGTAGCTGGGACTACGGGTGCCTGCCACAATGCCCGGCTACATACTCCCTTTCTTGGTGATATCCACGTTTGATTTGAATCACCACCTGTCACACCCCTGGTGTGTTCATTTACATTTCCTACCATCTCCAGATGTACATATTCAAATAAGTAACCACATGGTATTTCTTGGGTGGCTCAAAAGTACCTAAAATTCAGTGTGTCCCCAAAGGAATGAATTTTCTCTTCTTTCCATCCTCTCCCTTTCGATCTGCTCCCCTTCCAGGGTTGACACCTCCCTCTCTTCCTCTTCCAGACCCCTCCAGGGAAGACAGACTAACATGAACCCCAGTATCCCTGTCTCCTAACACTCAATACTTGTGTGGTCCCCTTCCTTTGAGTGTGGGCAGGACCTGTGGTCTTGCTCTGGCCCAAAGAATCCAGCAAAAGAGACAGGATGTTTGTGATGTCCTGTATATACGATTCTTCAAAAATCTATATGATTCTTCAACACAGGTGTCTGACACCTATCCTGCAAGCAGACTGCCCATAATGGGTTTTGAAGAAGCAACTTGCCATGCTGTGGGCTGCAATATGGAGAGGACCATGTGGCAAGGACCTGATTGTTGCTCCCAGCTGATAGCCAGCCAGAAATGGAAACTGATTGGATCGCACCTGTAATCCTAACCCTCCGGGAGGCTGAGGAAGGAACTTGAGACCAGGAGTTTGAGATCAGGCTGGATAACATGGCAAGGCCCTGTCTCTATAAAAAATGAAAAAAAAATTTAGCTGGGTGTAGTGATGCATGCTTGAAGTACTAGTTACACAGGAGGCTGAGGCAGGAGGATCATAGGAGCCCAAGGAGTCTGATACTATGATTATGTCACTGCAGTCCAACCTAGGGCAACAAAGTAGAACCCTGTCTCAGAAAGAAATGAAGGGAAGGGAAAAGAGGGAGACAGGAAGGGAGGAGAAAAAGAAACTCTGGACTTCAATCCACTTCAATCTAGGAGCCTACTAGGAACAGAATTCTGCCAATAACTATGTAAGCCTGGAAATGGATCCTTCCCAGATGAAACCCCATTGTGGCCAACACTGGACTGTAGCTTGCAGATGACTTAGGGGTGCTGGGACCCCTGACCCATGGAGAGTGGGGGCTAATGGATGAGTGAAGTTTCGGAGCACACTTATTTGTGATAAAATAAGAATGATTTGGCCCGGTGCCTGTGGCTCAAGCGGCTAAGGCGCCAGCAACATACACCTGATCTGGCGGGTTGAATCCAGCCCAGGGCCCGCCAAACAACGATGGCTGCAACCAAAAAATAGCTGGGCATTGTAGCGGGTGCCTGTAGTCCCAGCTACTTGGGAGGCGGAGGCAGGAGAATCACTTGAGCCCAGGAGTTGGAGGTTGCTGTGAGCTATGATGCCACAGCACTGTACCCAAGGCGACAGCTTGAGGCTCTGTCTCAAAAAAAAAAAAAAAATGATTTTAGGCTTGGCGCCTGTGGCTCAAGCAGCTAAGGCGCCAGCCACATACACCTAAGCTGGCGGGTTCAAATCCAGCCCAGGACTGCCAAACAACAATAATGGCTGCAACCAAAAAATAGCTGGGTGTTGTGGCGGAGGCCTGTAGTCCCAGCTATTTGGGAGGTGGAGGCAGGAGACTCGCCTGAGCCCAGGAGTTGGAGGTTGCTGTGAACTGTGATATTACAGCACTCTACCCAGGACGATAGCTTGAGGCTCTGTGGGTGCCCGCCACAACGCATAGCTATTTTGTTGTGGTTGTCATTGTTGTTTAGCTGGCCCAGGCCAGGTTCGAACTCACCAGGCTCAGTGTGTGTGGCTGATGCTGTAACCACCGTGCTACAAGCGCTGAGCCAGAATTTTTTTATTGCTTTGATTTTTAAAGACAGGGTCTCACTTTATTGCCCAGGCTGGAATACAGTGGCATGATGCAACTTCCAACTCCTGGGCTTAATTGATCCTCTTACCTCAGCCATCTGAGCAGCTAGGCCAACAGGCCTATACCATTATAATTAGCTTTTTTTTTTTTTTTGAGACAGTATTACTCTGTCACCGCCATAGAGTGCACTACCATCATCATAGCTCAATGTAATCTCAAACTACTGGGCTCAAGCCATCCTCCTGCTTCAGCCAACCAAGCAGGTGGGACCACAGGTGAACACCACTATACACTATACCAGGCTAGCCTCCTTTTTTGTAGAGATAGAGGTCTCCATCTTGCCCAGATTGGTCTCCAACTCCTGGCCTCATGGGATCTTCCCACACTGGCCTCCCAAAGTACTGGGATTACAGTCATGAGAACTACTATGCCTGACCTAAACAGAATTTTTTTTTTTTTTTTGTAGAGACAGAGTCTCACTTTACCGCCTTCAGTAGAGTGCCAGCCATGATGTCACAGGACTCACAGCAGCCTCCAGCTCTTGGGCTTTCACGATTCTCCTGCCTCAGCCTCCCGAGCAGCTGGGACTACAGGCGCTCGCCACAACGCCTGGCTACCTAAACAGAATTTTTGACCAGGAAACATGTTTCATTGTGATGCCTTTCTAAAATGGAAGTGTCCTTTAAAAAATACTGGTACTTAGGCCAGGTGCAGTGGCTCACGTCTGTAATCCCAGAACTTTGGGAGGCTGAGGCAAGAACATTGCTTGAGGCTAAAAGTTCGAGACCAGCCTGGGAAACAAAGTGAGACCCTGTCTCTATAAAAAATTATGAAAATTAGCCAGTTGTGGCAGTACACTCCTATAGTCCCAGATACTCAGGGGGATTGCCTGAGCCCAGGAGTTTGAGGTTCCAGTGAACTGTGATCATGTCACTATATCCCAGCTTGGGCAACACAGCCAGATCCTGTCTCAGAAAGAAAGGAAAGAGACAGAGAGAGAGAAGATTGTAATGGCTTTGTTGAAATGAAGGGAAAAACTGAAAGGTCTATCTTATGAAATTAGAGGTTGGAAAAAGATACTAACATAAAAAATGTTTATGGCTGAGGCTATGAAAATGGAGCAAATACAGCAGACTACACAGGGGGGTATAAGCCATTATTTCCCCCCAAAATGATTATGCTGAATTTATGTCTTTCTCAATTCATAATCTTAATATGTAAAAATACTCATGTGAAATCAGACGTTTTTTTGAGACAGGGTCTCACTCTATCACCCAAGCTAGAGTGCTGTGGCATCATAGCTCACAGCAACCTCAAACTCTTGGGCTCAAGCAATCCTCTTGCTTTAGTTTTTCATTTTTAATAGAGATGAGGTCGCATTCTTGCTCAGGTCTCAAACTCCTCAGCTTCCAGAGTGTTAGGATTATAGGCGTGAGCCACTGTGCCCAGCCACTGAATTTAAAATTAACTAAAAAGTGGGCAGCGCCTGTGGCTCAAAGCAATAGGGCATCGGCCCCATATACTGGAGGTGGAGGGTTCAAACCCGGCCCAGCCAAAAACTGCAAAAAAAGAAAGAAAAGAAAAGAAAATACACAGCCTCTCCAGGGGGTACATCTGGTTAAATCTAACATCCTGAGGGAGAAGTAGCTAAGCCTTAGGAAAGATGGATCAAGAGCTCAGAGGACAGAAGGGGCAGAAATTGGAAATGAATCACAAGATGTTTGTGTCAACTATTAAGGGAAAAGTGCCTATAAATGGAAAGTAAGGAGATTATAGAAGCCTTAACTTTTCATTTGAAATGGAGACAAAAAATTTAAATGTCTTCACATTATGATTTTCTTCCACTGGAGACCTTATTTCCTATGAACACATCTGATTTACACAAAGCAACTACTTATTTGACTCAAATTTTCTGATCATTTAAGTCCTATGGAAATTTCATCTGAAATAGTTTTAAGCCATATGCAATCAACAGTATGTAATAAAAAATTTACATTGTATTTGGATCTTCCAAAACTAAACTGATTCACAAATTTTGCTTAGTGTAATCTTACCCAGCTTCAGAAATAGCTTTGAGAAATCTCTTAGTAATACCAGGCACAGTGGCATATTTAAAAGAAATTTCAATAATTTAAAATTAATAACTATTTAAGATCATCAAGTGATCAAGAGAAGTTCACATATCAATTCTCTCAAGTGAAAACAAGATATTAAAAAGAGTAGATTTGGAAATAATGATGAGTTTGTTTTTATTAAAGCCAGGCAAGTGAAGTTGATAACTGGTTTTTATATAAATATATTTAAAGTTAAAATATTTTCAGTTTTAATACACCTACTTTCCAATTTTTTCAATGGTTTTTCACCTACCTTAACATTCTTAGAAAAAATATATGAAAAAATACATTTTCCTTTTATTTCAGGCTCTGCAGTCACTCCCCTACATGGGAATGGGACTGGTCAGGAAGGAGTCTGAGGGAACCTTCTGCAGTGAGGGTGGTGATGCTCAGAACACTGAGGAGGGATGAGGTACGTGTATATATTTGTAAAAACTCAGCAAATGTTCACCTACGAGCAGGGCATTTCATTGTAAGTTTTACATCTTATGGAACAAACCAGCTGTGAATAATGAGCTTTAGTTAACAATGTGCAGGCTGAAGTCATGAGGGGTAGGCAGACTGACATCTCTACTCTGAAATGCATCCAGACCAAAGTGGATTAATGAGGGTTGATTAGAGGTGATAAAGCAGGAGTGGTGTGGTCGGGTGGTGGCTAAGTCCATTCAACTTTCCAGTATACTTGCAAATGTCAAACTCCGGCTCAAGTGTTGGCAGGAGAAAAGAAAGTGGTTCTAGTCCTCCAGCCCTTGGCTCCAAATGCTGGTCCATCTGAGAGCAGGCCAGCCCAGCAAGAGTTTCCTTTAACTTCACAGCCTCTCCAGGGGGAATGAAGAGGGGGTACATCTGGTTAAATTTAACATCCTGAAGGAGAAGTGGCTAAGCCTCAGGAAAGATGGATCAAGAGCTGGAGGACAGAAGGGGCAGAATGTCATCAGGCAATGAGACATATGAAGTTTGTTCCCCAAGCAGGGTGAGGCCTGGGCCCTTTCTCTCCATCCTCTTGAGTCTCCCCTAGTTTTCCTAACACTCTGTCAAGCACACGGCAAGAGAGATTTGCTAGTAAAGAAATATGAGCCCTTTTCAGATTTTATTATTTTCATGGACAAGAAAAGAAACAGTAACAAAAGGAGCCAGCTCCCTGAGGACCTACAGCAGAGTGATGCCGAGAAAAGTGACTAAGTGACTGACACAAGGGTGAGTGGCACCTGCGGTGAGGAGCTGCCACCACACGCTAAGCTCTTTCATAGCCTGTGCCCAAGGTGGGCCTGGCAGGAAGCTTTGCTCACAGAGCCAGGGAGCTGAGTGGGGCCTGGCCTTGTGGGAGGATAGTGAGGCACTATGTTGAGACTCAGATTCAGCTGTAGTCCACGCCGTGTCTGTGCGGCCTATGTGGATACATGCAAGGGCATCAGCGTGGAGCTCTTTCCCAAACCTGGCTTTTGGAATTTCCCTAATGTTCCTCCAGTCCCAAGAATATGCCATCAGGGATCTTTGGAAGTATAAATAGATTGGGGGCTAATCCAGCTCTAAGAAAAATAAAAGTAAGACATAAACTTAAGAAAAGATGCTTGATTTCCTTAGGAAATGGAAAGGTTTCATAAGGAGACGTGGACAGAAGGCCTCTAATGAGCATCTCTTGTTACTGCAGTACATGACTCTCTGGACACCTCTATTTCAGGAGGTGACAATTCAGGTTCAGCTTCTGAAACAACAATGAGACACCAGAGTAACAATGCACTGGAACAGAGTGGTGCGTGCTCTGGCGAGCCCTCTCCTGGAGCCCAAGGACAAGGGCAAGAGCACAGACACAGGAGGTCGCATGGCACATCATAAGTGGGCAGCTGGAGACGGCCCTCAACACACCAGCTCCTGCTACCTACAACTTGCATAATCCCCTCCCTGGGAGTGCGGGCTGAACCCAAATCAAAAGAATACAGCAAAAGTGATGAGACGTCATTTCTAAGTTAGGTCCCAAGAGATGGCCTTTCATCTTGCATGATGGGAGCCACCTGCCATGCTGTGAACTGATGGCTGGAGAAGCCTGTGTGGCAAAGAACCGAGGGAGCCTCCAGCCAAAAAGCAGAAAAGAATGAGGCCCTCAGTCTAGTAGCCTATGAGGAACTGAATCCTGCCAGCCATCTCTGCAAACAAGCGGAGAAGCAGATCCTCTCTGGGCCAGGCCTTCATCGCAGCCCAGGTGAACACCCTGACTACAGCTTGGGGAGGCCTGAGGCAAAGGCACCCTGATGGGAGACAACAATACGTGTTTTAAGCTAAGCTGTGGGGAAATTTGTTATATGCAATAGATAACTTTCTTGTTATCTGTTTCTGCTCTTCTTGGATAGGGTCAGGAGTCTGGAGCGGTCAGGTCCTGCTAGCTGGGCCTACCATTCCCTTGAGGGGTACACTGGGAATAGTCCTCTTCCCTACTTTGACTCTGCTCCCCTGACCTCCACCCCTTGAGCTCAGGGAAAGCAGGAAGTATAGCCGGAGTGTGTGGCATCCAATAAGCCTTCCAGTGCTAACTGCCAAGAAGCCGCTGCCCAGGAAGCCACTGAAGACCAAGATCCAGTGTGCAGGTTCTGGATCAGGTGGGGGAGAAGGGGCGAGAAAGGAAGCAGAGGGACGCCACAGAAGGCAGCACGCTTGCCAGGGCTGACCCCTCACAAATGCGGCCAGACTCCTCCAAGGAGAAGGTCTCTGTGCTTTACTCCTGCCCTGTCCTTTGGAAAGTCTCAAGTCAAAATTAGAAGCATGGTGACTTCTGGGGTCCAAAAGGCAAGCCTCCTCTGTCATCCTCCCACCCCTACCTGTCCTGCAGGGCTCACAGGCCACCTCCTTCAGGAAGTCTTCCTTTGGAAGCCTGCCTGTCTGAGGTCATCTCACCTTTTTCTTTTTTCTTTTTTTTTATTGTTAGGGATTCATTGAGGGTACAAGAAACCAGGTTACACTGACTGCATTTGTTAGGTGAAGTCCCTCTTACAATTGTGTCTTGTATCTCACCTTTTTCTCAACTCCTGTGCCCTAATGGTTGTTCTCTCATAGCCATGTTTCTTTTTGCTTTTTGTTTGAGATGGAGTCATCGACATAATCATAGTTCACTATAGCCTTAAACTCCTGGGCTCAAGCCATCCCCCTACATCAGCCTCCCAAGTAGCTGGGACTATTTGCACATACCATCACACCTTGATAATTTTTAATTTTGTGTAGAGATGGGGTCTTGCTATTCTGCCCAGGCTGGTGTTCAACTCCTGGACGCAAGTGAGCCTCCACCTTGGGCTCACAAAGTGCTAGGATTCTATGTGTGAGCCACTGCGCCAGCCAGACTTGCTTCTTATACATTGATGATTAGGAAAGGTCTAACCCTTGGAAATTACATTCTCCTTAAGGCAGAGGCCCAACTGCCCTAGGAGTTGGTGTAACTTCCTGCTGAAACTCTTCCTGGTGACAGGGGACACAGACTGCCTCCAGGAATCTGTTCTCAGCCTTCCCAAAGTAGGGTGTGCACCATCTCACCTTCTATCTGTGGCCTGCTGCACCACAGAACCTATTCAGGGCCCAGTGGAGGCATCCCACACCCTATCTATACTTATGGAGCACAGAGGGACAGCCAATCCTCCAGAGGAAGTCCAGGGACATGGAGCTTTGGTGCAAACTGGGTCTTAAGCCAAGGAAAAGCCAAAGGACAAAAAGCAAGGACCTGATACTTGCAACCTACAGATGCTCCTACATGAGAAACTAGCCAGCAGCCAGGCTCCTCAGAGTCACCAGATCCTTAGCTAGAAAACTGGAGTCTGGGCTCCTGGCCTGCCCTGTAGCTATTATGTTCCACTCCATATGCCAATTCGTACAGGAAATGGCACTTATCCCGCCTAACTTTTTCCTAGCATCCCTAAATAAGTCTGCAATGAAGCCTGAAGTCCCATGAAAGAGCCCCTGCAGGCGCTGGTCCTCTGCTACATGGACTGGGTAGACCCTTTGCAGCCGTGAGAGTCAGGACTAGCAGCGGCTATCTCTGAGCACTGAGGAAGGGGCAGCATGTGGCTCCCCCCATTCTCAGCAGACTTCTCCACATGGGTAGCCTGACTCTCCCCGAGCACTCACCTTAACAAGTGCTGGGCTCTCTTCCCTGGTTGTGGCCCATAGATCTGTTTCAACAGGGTGACTATGGTGGCCAAGGCACTGCCATGAAGTGAGGTGCTGAGACCCTGTGGGAGGGAATAAGGAAGAGGGAGTCACTTGCCCAGCAGAGGCAGATGTGGGACTGCCACCTACACACCCAGTGCTGGAGGGCAGGATGGCATGGCAGGGCTAGAAAAGCACGAAGCAGGGAAGGTGAGGGAGCACAAGACAGAGGCAGGAGGCTCCCAAGGGGTCTGGGGTGGAGGACGAGACAAAAGGAGGGGAGAGGGAAGGAACGAGAGAGGCGGAGAGAAAGAGGAAGCGAGAGGGAGAGGACACAAGAAAGAATAGGTGAGGACGAGGGAGAAGAGAGAACCAGGTGGGAACAAAAGAAAGGAAATTCTGCCTAGGACTAGGCACTGTGATGGGGGCTTTACCTACATCATTTAATTCTCTAAGCAGGCCAGGCTTGGTGGCTCACACCTATAATCCCAGCACTTGGGAGGCCAAGGCAGGTCAATTGCCTGAGCTCACAGGTTCCAGACTAGTCCAAGCCAGAGCAAAACCTCATCTCTAAAAAAACAGTTGGGTGTTGTGGTGGGCGCCTGTAGTCCCAGCTACTTGGGATGCTGAGGCAAGAGAATCACTTAAGCCCAAAAGTTTGAGGTTGCTGTGAGCTGTGACACCATGGCACTCTACTAAGGGCCAACAAAGTAGGACTCTGTCTCAAAAAAAAAATTCTCAAAGCAAAGGAGGCACTATTGGAATTCGCATTATTCAGATGGAAGAGACAAAGATCTAAGAAACAAAGACAGACAACAGGAGAGAGAAAACAGAAGAGGCAGGAAGAGAAATGAGACAGAAATTGCTTATTTAAGAATTGAAAGACAAAAAACTAAAAAGCCTATTCCCCACCCCCCACCACACAGCCGTGGTCCAGATGTAGATGACTTCACGGAGGCCTTGCTCAGAACTCTAAGGAGTAGGTCATCCTCATGCTATTTAAAGGTTCTGTAGCACAAAGAAGAAAAGCGAGCCTTGCAAGCTTTTCACAAAGACAGCAAAACACTGACACAGACCAAAGAAAGAAAACTGGCACACGAAAGAAAACTACAGTACCACATCGCCAAGAAATTCTGATGCAAAGATCCTACACAGCACCTTGGAAGAGGCAAAACTATGGAGACAGTGGTTGCCAGGAGTTGGGGAGATGGAGCTCAGGATTTCCAGGACACTGAAAACACCCAGTATGACACTAGAATGGAGATGTGTCGTCACGCATTGTCTGAGCCACAGGACAGACATTGAGAGCGAACCCTAGTGTGAACTATGGCCTCTGGTGATGACGTGTTGGTGTGGTTCAGCAACTGTGACGTGCCCTCTGGTGTGGGAGATTGATACGGGGGAGGCTGTGCAAGTGTCAGGGCTGGGACAGATGGGAAATTTGTGCTCAGTTTTGCTGTGAAATTAAAACTGGTCTAAAGTCTAGTTTCTAAAAATCCTACGCAAAATCACACAAAAATCAAATCCAGCAGGACCTTTACCTCCACCATCACCATGGGGGTTCGTTATGAAAATACAAGTACAACAGCTCAGTGTTGGTGAATCCAGTCACAAAACAAACTGACAGGCCAAAGGACAAAAATAAGAAAACATGTTATCTTAAAAGATTTCTAAAGGAAACCCAACAATGTCCTTTCCAATTTAAAAAACTACTTTAATAATAGTAAGTCAGGAACACCTGCAGCTAGCTTAGAGGATATAGGGAACTGCCACCTTTATACACTGAAGGTAGAGGTATAAAGTGATGCAATTTTAAGTCAGCAATCCGACAATACTTAGCAAATTTTCCAATGACATACCATTTGCCCAGCCATTCTAACTCTAGAAATGTCCATGGCATAGTGGCAAAGTAGACGAGGATGTTCACTGGGTATTATCTTGGCAGAACCTTAAAACCCCCTTCTGAATCATAGGTGAGAGGCACCCCCAGGACGAAAGTGAATGAGGAGAATCTGTACATACCAGCACAGAAGGTGGGCCAGGTAAGTTCCACAACAGGACTTTGTCTTCCTCACCACAGTGTCCCTAGTGCCCGAGACAGTGCTTGGCACATAGCAGATGCTCAGTCTCTATTGTTGAATAAATGGTTCTACTGTTACATTTACAAAATTGAAGAAAAGTATGTACAAATGGTCCCATTTATGTAAAAAGGGCATGTATCCTAGAAAGCATTAAGAAGGGCACCTAAGAAATGGCTAATCATGGAAACTCCTGGAGAGACATGAAAGCAGGGAACAGGAGGGAGGGAAGATTTGTCCTTTTCACTGAGTGCCTTCCATAATTCGTGACTTTTTCTGGGAGTGTTATTGTTTTTAAAATAAAAAGGTAGTTTAATAAATGGTGACTTAACCTATTGGAGCCTCAGTCTCCTCATCTGGGAAATAAAGAACAGTAAAACCTACCTTAAGTTATTATCACATGTGAAGAAGAGATAAGATCATGTGTATGGTACACTTTATATGCAGTCCCCTGGCACCTGGTACATGCTGCACAAATGTTATTGCTATTATTGGCAGAGAGAAAAAAACAAGTATTTTTTTTAGAAGATTAAGGAATCCAGCTCCTGCGTGCCTTGAACAGGTGCAGCACAGTCCTCCCCACAGGCCCCGTATCTGTTCTTTCAGAACATTCTTTCGCAAGACAGTCGCTTAGTTCGTTCCCTCACATCATTCAATTCTCTGCTCTAATGACACTTGGGGTCCTATATTCCTCTCTTCTTCAGATCCTGCCCCTAACCTTAACCTTTGAAAAATTTATCTCATCTCTGTCTGACAGGCCATCCTGATCAACTTAAACCACACCCTGCTGCTGCCATCACCCCCTGTGCCCTTGGCCTGATTTTTCTTCTTGGCATATAAACCCGCCCACCATATTATATATTTATTGTCTTCCCTCGCATTACTGTATAAGCTTGAGTCAAAACATTATCTCCAGAATCTAAAATAATGGCTGACAAAGAGTAGGCATCTGATGAATAATTGTGGAATGAATAAACATCTGAAATATGTCCCAGGGAAGTACAAGGAACCTTGGAAACTGCATAAAACCAGGAAGACAAGGAAAGGCCTCACATGGGTGGTGACATCTGAGTGAATGGTAAAGGCAAACAGAGCAGAGCAAGGAGGTTGGCCTCCCTCAGAGCAAACCAAAAGTCTCGCAAGTGGGGTGGGGACAGCAGGGGGGAGACTTGGAGGCAAAGCTAGTAAGTTCTGAGTTGACCCACAGGAGTCTCAATTGGGCCTACTGTACTTTCTGAATTTGCGATGTTGTACTTTTGAAAGAACTGCAGTTCAGGTGGTGAAACTTGATGTAGTTTTCTTTTTTTTTTTTTAGAGACAGAGTCTCACTTTATCGCCCTCAGTAGAGTGCTGTGGCGTCATAGCTCATAGCAACCTCCAGCTTCTGGGTTTATGTGATTCTCTTGCCTCAGCCTCCCAAGTAGCTGGGACTACAGGCGCCTGCCACAATGCCCAGCTATTTTTTGTTGCAGTTTGGCCAGGGCTGGGTTTGAACCCACCACCTTCAGTATATGGGGCCGGCGCCCTACTCACTGAGCCACAGGCGCCGCCTTTGATGTAGTTTTCTTAACTGGAATTCTCATTAATGGTGTTAATTGAGTTTCCATTCTCCAGGGGCGAGAATAAGAACATGAATTAATAATGCAGCAAAAAGAAAGGGAAAGGGACAAGGTATAAGGTGAAAACTCATTCATTCATCCATTCAACCTGTGAAGGAAGTAAGAAGTTCCTGGACACTGATTGCATGGTGAGGCAGAGGGAAATACCCAGGGAGGTGTCTCCGTGGACTGCCAGGTTTCTGGCCTGAGTGAGGATTGTCATGTTGCTCTCAAGGATCCACAACATTAAAGAAGGTGCAGGTGTGCAGGAGAGCTGAGTTTGAAGAACCTGTGTGATTCCTGAGTGGCAAAAACTATTTGGATAAACACCATGATAGTTCCAAAGAGGACTGGGCTGGAAGTAGTTTTTGGAGTCAGTGACACAGTAGGAGAACCATGGAGATCATACAGATTACAGCCTGGAGGTAACAAGAGGGGTAAGGAAAGAAATGTGGAACACAACAATATTTAAGCATGATGTGTCAACTGCTGCAACACCTAGGTAAGACGAGTAATGAAGAGCCTATTTGGCAATAAGGAGTTCCCTGGAGACTTTGTCAGAAGTTTTCAGTAGAATGGCAGGAAACGTAGCTATGCTAAAATTTTATGGAGCGGGCCAGGTGAGATGGCTCAGGTCTATACTCCTAGCACTCTGGGAGCCCAAGGCAGGTGGATTGCCTGAGCTCATGGGTTCAAAACCAGCCTCAGCAAGAGCGAGACCCTGTGTTTAAAAATAGCCTGGTGTTGGATGGCACCTGTGGCTCAGTGGGTAGGGCGCTGGCCCCATATACTGAGGGTAGCAGGTTCAAGCCTGACCCTGGCCAAACTGCAACCAAAAAAAAAAAAAAAAAATAGCCGGGTGTTGTGGCAGGTGCCTGTAGTCACAGGTACTTGGGAGGCTGAGGCTAGAGAATCACTTGAGCCCAAGAGTTTGAGGTTGCTGTCAGCTGTGACACCACTGCACTCTACCAAGGACGACAAAGTGAGACTCTGTCTCAAAAAAAAACCCTTTCTTTTTTGTGAAGAGCAAGCAGGTGGTGAGGAAATGAATGAGAATGAAAACTATTTTCAAGAAACTTGACAGTGAAGGAAACTCAGCAGAACTCAGTGGGGTGCTAGTTCCCTAGGACAGAAGAGACAAGACAGAAGCTTGTTGGTGCTTAGGGTTTGGAACTCATTCAACTATGAGGGATGACAAAGTCCATAGTAAAGTTATTGACTCAGATGTCTAAGGGAACATTGAAGACTTTTCGAGGTTAAGGTGGGGCAAGGATCTGAAGAAGAGGGAATACCCCAAGTACCCCAAGTGTCATCCACTGACAAGTAAGGGTGCCATGACAATAAATGGAAACAGAATAGGGACAGAGTGCATATCTTCAAGGGAAGGCAGTGTTTTTTCTTGAGGATGCAAGACCAAAAAAGCCTGGGAACTTCCACGAGGAGCTAAAAGACTTGCAAACCACAGGTTAAAACCTTACCCCTCCTCTATGTAGACGCATTAAAATCCAAGTACTGACATTAATAATCCCACAAAATCTGGGCTACCCCAGCTACCCTCTATCAAGGAATGCCAACGTCTACCTCTAGGAAGTCTGCATTGGAGTGTTTCTCTGGGGGCTCTTGAGACTGCCAAGTTCCATGAGAGCAGGTGTCTTTGCTTTTCTCATCCCTACCCCCAGAACGTAACAGGTGCTCAGCATGTTACCCCAAGGCCTGGGGTTTGTTTTTCCTGGTAACAACTCTCCACAAGAACTCAGATCTTGATCAGTAGGAGTTTTATCCACTCCCATCAAGTGAGGAGAACACTGGGAATATTCTCCAAAACAGTGTCTCCAAGAGAAAGTAGCATGGGGTGTTTATGGGGTAGTAGACAAAAGGATGTGTCATCACGGGTACGGGGTGTAGTCTCCCGTAGGCATTTGTTGTTAGTTGTCAGGCTCCTACACAGGTCACAAGTTATGGTAATACAGCTATAGCTGCTCCTTGGGTGGAGACTTGACCGTGTCAAGGAGGAAAGTTCACCCGGGTACTAGTTTCAGCCAGCTGATCAGCCACTGGCCTCTTAATTAAGGGCTGCAGAACAGGCTGATTTTTCAAGTAGACCAAATTCCTGTACTTTCTGAAGACCTTCCCTTCCTACTTAGAAACACATTTGTAGGATGGACAATGGGCAAAGCTGAGGCTTGGTCTCAGGTATGGTCAACAGTCTTGTTTTCCCTTCTCGAGATACCTGCTTCCATTCCTCAGCCTTGACTCAGTCGCTGACTTTGGCTGCACTTTCGAACCCTGTGGGTAGCTTTTCGGACTCCCGAAGCCCGGGCCTCCTGATGACCACAACCCACAACCCCACTGTCCAGACGGCCGCCCTGGCCAGGGGCAGCTCCCTAGCCTTCCCTTCCTCACGCGTAAACGAGACGCGCCTTCTTCGCGTCCTTTCTTTATTCCCCTGAAACGTGAGAGACTCCACGAAGCCGCTTAACGGGTGACGCGGCACGGTTGGGGGCCGGGCTCGGAACACGCGGCCACGTGGCGCGCGGCCTTCGAACCGGGGAGGCCTCTGGGAATCGTAGTCCCGGCTCGCCCTGCGGCAGCCTCGGAAAAAAAGAGACGAGGGCCTGGAACTACACTTCCCAGGAGGCCCCGCGGCTCGCCTCCTCTTCGCCGAGCACCTCGGCTTCGCGAACTCGTCTCTCCGGTATCTGCCTGATTCCCAAATCCGTCACGTTCCGCAACGCAGCCTACGGGTAGCGCCAGAAGGGCTCCAGAGCCGGACGCGCGGGGCTGAGCTAGCTAGAGTGGCCAGATCCTGGCCCTCGGGTCACTTGCAAAGGCCTGAGTCCAGAGCAGAGCAGAGCAGAAGAAGGGCGGGTGGGCTGAGCGGCGCAGAGCCTTGAAGGCGGTGGTCAGGAAGGAGGGAGAGGAGTAAAAGACCTGCTGCCACGGCCTGGGGTAGAGAACTCGGTCGGTGGCAAAGAAGGCGACAGATCGGAACAGGATCTAGAAGTAGAGCTTGTGGGGTTGAATGATTTAAAGTGGGACGGCAGGAAAAGAAAGAGCATGAGCGTGACTTTTCAGTCTTTTGCCTGGTCGATAGGGTGGTAGGAAATGGCCGACGCCTAGGAAAGTGACGGTACCTTTAGGGGTGAGAATCAGTTGTTTGGGCCGTGGTAGGTTGTGGTGCCCGTCTGACATCTAAGTAGCGGCACCGAGTAGACGGGAGGATATAGGGGAGCCAGCAGGCTGGAGAGGGGCTTTGAATCAGACACGGTGTGGAACAAACGGGCAAGATCAGAGGCGACAGGGAATGGTTGAAGTCCAAACCTTGGGAAGGATATGGCCATCGAGGTCGGCAGAGAGGAGTGTGGAGCGAGGGGACTGGTGGTCGTGAGGTTGGAGGCGTGGACTCCGTGGGGGTGGGGGAGCAATAACCCCAGGAGATTAAGCTGAAAACCGAGGCTGCACTCGGGGTTGGGAAACATGGCGTTGGCTGGAGATCTTGACAGCGCCTTTCAGTGCTGTGGTGGAGAGGAATGGAGAACCAGAAGTGCAGAAGTAGAGACAGGGAGTGGCAATGTCACTTTCAAGGAATTTTACTTTAAAGCAGAGAAATGCAGCAGAGGCTAATAGGCTCTGTCGGGTCCAGGGATGTTTTTATAGCCTGTTTGTAAAAACAGAAGTTCAGGCGCCGTGGCTCAGGCCTGTAATCCAAGCACTCTGGAAGGCAGAGGTGGGTGGATTGCCTAAGCTGATGGGTTCGAGACCAGCCTGATCAAAAAGCCAGACTCTGTCTCTACTAAAAGTAGAAAAACTGAGGCAAGAGGATCACTTGAGCCCACGAGTTGGAGTTTGCTGTGAGCTATTATGCCAAGGCACTCTACTCAGGGTGACAGCTTGAGACTCTGTCTCAAAAACAAAAGAAAGAAAGAAATGATCCACAGGGTGCATTGGCTCACACCTGTCATCCTAGCACTCTGAGAGGCTGAGGCAGGAGGATCCCAAGAGCTCAGGAGTTTGAGACCAGCCTGGGCAAGAGTGAGACCACACATCTCTAAAAATAGATAGACATTGTGGGCAGGTGCCTGTAATCTCAGCTACTCGGGAGGTGGAGGCAAAAGGATCACTTGTGCCTAAGAGTGTGACGTTGCTGTGAGCTATGATGCCATAGCACTCTACCAAGAATGACAAAATGAGACTCTGTCTCAAAAAAAAAATAAAAATAAGGGGAGGAGAAGGTAGGGATGCAAAGGATGCATGGAAAGAGCAGAGTCAGTGGGCACATGAGAGGGTAGGGGACCCAGTGCCCGTGTGAGAGCTGACCTCACAGCATCATGATGGAACTCAAATGTCTGGACCAAGGCACAGGTGAATATGGTGGGCAGATAACCCCCCGCCCCATGACCACATCTCAATTCCAGAACCTGTGACTATGTTACTTTATGTGGCAAAAGAGACTCTGAAAATGTGATTAAGGATTAAGGACCCTCAGATAGGGAGATTATCCTGGATTATCTAGGTGGGCCCAGTGTAATCACAAGCATCATCCTTAAAAGTAGAAGGAAGAAGGCAGGAGAGGGTCAGAAGGAGGACGTGTGGATGGATGAAGGGTCAGAATGATACAACACCAAAGGAACTCTGGTGATGGAGGAAGGGGCCATCTGCCAAAGAATGTGGGTATCTTTTGAATGGAGAAAAGGCAAGGAGGAGAAGCTTTACCTATAAGCTTCCAGAAAGGGAAACAGGCCTGCCCTGACTTCAGCCCAGTGAATGCTGTGTTCCACAGTACCTATGCAACTGTAAGGTAATAAACGTGTTGCTTAAGCCACCACATTTGTGGCCATTTATTTTGGCAGTCTTAGGAAACTGGGACTTAGGGCGAGAAGGAGGCAATTCTCAGAGAAGGATGAAGCAAAGCCATGGAGCAGCAGAATGAGGCTTGGGACGGAGCCGGTGGTGTGAAATAACTGGCCGAGTGGGAAGCTGGTGGTGCCAGGCCACAGCAGGCAAGAGCAACTCTCACTCTGAGGAAGCCAGTGGTGGGTGATGCTCTGGGAACCTTTTACATTCCTGAGAAAGAAGAGAGGCAGCCTGGAGAATTACAGTGATGCTGACTCCTAGGTTGGAGGGGCACAGGGCTAGAGTTCTGGGTTAGTGGTTTCCGACACTGGGAAGGTCCATGGCCCTAGCAACATTTACTCCAGGTCAGTCTCCTATACCTTGCATCTTGGCCTCCCCGTGACCCCCTCCAGGGCTCCTGGGAAGATGTGCTGAGAACGGATGTGAGAGAGCTGTTCCTTCAAGGCAGTCCCTTGCTGATGCTCCCCAGATGGCATCAGAGCTCATTGCAGTGGCCTGTGGGTTTGTTGGGAGCACACCAGAGGGACTTCAGGATGAGCTGTTATCCATCTGTGTCCCTGTAGACATGCCCTACATCAGTCTGTCCAGGGCAATTAAAATAATCCTAGGAATGATGTTTCCATTCTGCAAGCCTCATGGACCTGCCTCACATACCAGTCCCTCAACATCTCAGTCCCAGTTCAGTTCAGTCCCATCTTACTGAAATTACCAGTAAGATGCATCTGATTATAATTCAGTGGCTTTGGTCTGTGACCTAATTGCAGGGGAGCCAAGGTGAACCCCAAACTCTGAAACATCCTTGGAGGCCAGGATCTGCTTAGGAGCTTTGGAAAGATGTTCTTAAAGCAAAGGTGCATGACCATGGAGGAGACTCAGACTTCACTTCTGAATTGTCACACCTTACCTCCAGCCTGGGTGCTGCCAACCCAAAATGAAAACAAGCTGCTCTGGGGGCCTGAGGAGCAGGGGGCTGGGCTAACTGTGGCAGTGATTGCGGCCAACTTACCACGTGCTATCTGTAGGGCTGACCCAGCCTAAGAAGGCAGGCTCTTACACCCCAGCTGCCCATCCTACCACCCCCCCCCATCACTGAGGGATCTGACCTCCTGGGCCCAGTTCAACCTCAGTCTCAAGCCCCCTGGGTCCTTGGCACTTTCATTTTAAGTCATGAACTGGATGGGTCCCCTTGTCCCTGAAGTCAATGGCACCAGGGAAGCTCTTTCTTCAGTCAAGAAAAGTGACAATGAACACAAGTCACCCACTTGCATCACCTACATGGATCAGAAACAGCTCTTTGAAAGATACTCTCAACACAAATGGCTAGCAATTAGGCATTGTTATGTTATTTCTGAAGTTCAGAACAACAAAATGGTACAGAGGTCATTTATCCATCTTAGTTACCCTGGAGACAAACCCGATACCAATGGAATCCTTTTGCAGGCCACACACAAATTCCCAGGGATTTGGCTGCAATCACTACTACACTGCTCACTCTGCCAAGAAACGGTAAGATTTTAAAGGACATCCACAGGCATCAAATGCAGGGGAAATGTGCTTGTTTAGTATTTATATATCTGACACACTAATGATAACATCATTTAGTAATAATGCTTTAAGGTTAACAAACTCCAAAACTCTTTATTTAATAAAATTGAAACATTTTATGGCAACCAAATACACAACCTCAAGTGTGCTACAGTCAAACAGCCTGGCTTCCTTCTGGCACCTCAGAGGAGTGCTGCCAAGCACACCCACCTGCCTCCTCCTGTCTTCTGGCTGAAGTGGCAAATTCAAATTTCTATTTAGCTCAGGGCTGTTAGGGCCTGAGTGCCCCTCACTGGGACACCAGCACCCAGCACCCCTCCCCTCAGACCCCACACAGTGCCAGAGAAGGCTGAGCCTGGTAGTGCCCTGGTGGCTCTGCAAGATTATTTCCTGCTGCCTGTATCCCCCCTCCACCCACCCCAGAGCTGCAGGGCTCATAAATGTCACTTCCTCAGGAAATAGGGCTAGGGACTTGACCGGCTGGTCATCAGAGACTGCCTGCAAGCCATCGACTGGAGCAGGAGGAAGGGCGGATCTGGGAGACTCCCAGGGCCCCGCCCCACCACATGTGACCCCCAGGAAGAAGGGAGTAGAGCATGGAAGGGCCGGGCCGCTCCCGCAGAACCCTGGCTGGCATCGGTCACCAAGGCCTCCAGACACTCTGGGCTCTTCTGGAGGCGGTCAGGCTTCGCAGGGCTGCAGGCACCAAGTCCCGCCCTTCAGCTGCTGCCCGACTCAGTTCAGCCTCAGGGGCCTCCTCCAGGTCGGAGCACAATTCGTCTCCCGATCCTGGCGGGCTGGGCATCGGGGACCCCGGGGTCCCTCCTGCAGGCCAACCACTATGCCCAGGTGCTCCAGGCGGCCCGGCCAGGGCGTCCCCTAGCAGGTCCCGGAAGCTGCTGCCCTCGCGCAGTGGCATGGACTCCAGCAGGTGGTTCAGGAGCTCCGCGGCGACGGTGGCATCGATGGCTTGGCACGTGGACACGAACGTGTGCACTTCATGCATGCACTGGATGTAGCCCGCGGCGAAGCGCTCGCTGGCTTCTGCTTGCAGCTGCTCCCGCTCTGCGTACGAGGGCGGGAGAAGGAGCGCGGTGAGCAACCGCGGTGGCCCGGCCCAAACGGCCCACTGGGACTGAGCTCACCCAGGAGACACAGGGCTCCCCCTCCTGCTCTGAGGGGGAGCCCTGGCCTCTGACAAGACAGGACAGGGGCGTCGGGAGGGGAAGTGCTCTGTCGGGGGTGGGGTCGGCTGGGCGAACGCGCCCTCAGCCCGCGTCGTGCCCGCCCCGCCGACACTCACCGCGCGCCCGGCCCCGCAGCGCGCCCTGGACGCGCCGCACCGTTAGCTCCAGCACTTCGGCGTTCTCCAGTTTGGCCTGCACCTGCTCCAGCAAGGAAGGCAGTGAGCCGGCCGTGAGCTGCGGGACCCACCCCGCCCACCCTGCAACCCCGCGCGCCGGCACCGCCGCCGCACCTCCGCGCCCGCCAGCAGCTGCCGCAACTCCTGTAGACTCTCGTTGATCCGCGCGCGCCGCTTCTTCTCCACCAGGGGCTTGCGGGCCTGCGGGAAGCGGGCTACTGAGTCCCGGCCTCTCCTGCCCGCTTGCCCGCCGCCCACGGCCCCGACCCGCACCTTGCGGTTCCCCCGCGCCTCCCAGCGGTCTCCATCTTCCCGACCCGCACGGTCCCGGCCCGACGCCAGGGGCGGAGCCATGCCCGTCCACCAGGAGCACGGAGGGGCGGTGAGCGCCGGCGCCCTTTCCGCACCCGGAGCGTCCGGCGCGGCTCTTGCTCCTCGGTGTCTTCCGGCTCGCGGCGGCCCCGCCCCTTTTATAGCAGCTTATTTGCATCTGAATGAGCCAATTGGCTGCGGGGACCCGGAGCAGCCGACCGCGAGGCGCGCCGCAGCCAATGGGAGCGGCTTGCTTTGTCGGTCCCGCGGCTCAGGCAGGCAGGCAGCTGGCGGGGCGGGCCCCCAGCCCGGCCTCCGCGCGACCCCTGCGGGGGTGGCACCCAGGGGGCGGTGGCCCAGGGGCGGTGGCCCTGGGTGCGCCAGTTTCCCTCCGCTTGTTAGAAGCCCGGCTCTGCTGTGCGCGCGGGCAGGGCTTACCCATCCGGCCATCTACGCGTCCAGCCACTCATTTATCTCTTCCTGTCCGTCATCCAGAAGCCTCCAGAGAGGGACGCTCCGGCCCCAGTGCCCAGACGCTGGGTCTTGGGGCCAGAGCCACAGTTAAGTCATCCATCTCTGGACCCAGAGTGGGCTTCAGGTTTGGACTGGGGTGGCTGCGAAGCCCCGGAAAGGTGGGAGTGAATGGGCAGCGGGAGTGCTGGGGGTCTCACGGTCTCCTTGCGTTCCTTACGGACCGGTCCAGACTCCAGGCTAGAGCCCCTCCGTCGCCCTCCACCAGCACGGGAAACCTGGCGGGGCGGACCCGGGGTGCTTCTCCCCGCACCGCACTTCCCCTGGGCCCATCCTCCCCATCACACACAGCCCGTCCTTCTCTCCCCCACCTCGCCTCCCCCGCTCCTAGTCCCCTTGGTGCCCTCGTCCCCCTTGTTCCTCCTGGGCTCCCTCCTCCGCCACCCCCTCCCGGCCCACAGAGGCTGCCGTCTGGCTCCGTAACTTGATGCCCGTGACAGTTGGCAGCTGCAGCCGCTTCGTCGGAGAAAAGCGGCGGCTGCGCCAAGAGCGACAGGTGTTGGCCGCGCCTTTGTCTCGTCCCGCTTTGTCCCGCGAGCAGGCGGTGGGCGCACTTGTGTTGGCCAGACGCCCGCGACCCCACCCGCGGCCGCCCATCTGCCCTCCCGCCTCGCTGCGGTGGGGTGCGTGGGCGGTGGGGCAGCGCCCTCGCGTTGCGCCTCGGGGACCCTGGCCCCGCTCCAGCTTTACCTGGGTTGGTCCGGTTGCCGCCAGGCAGACTGCGGAGGCTGAGAAGTCTTCGAGGAACCCGGCTGCCAGGCCACAGGCTTGCCCTTCAGCAGCGGGAGCCCCTGTGCAATTCTGTGCTCACTGAGACTGCGATTGTCAGGGGCTCTTCTGAGCCCCCTCTAGGGCTATGAGCTTCCCTGGTCAATGGCACCATCTGACCTGAGACCCTTCCCCACCTCCTCGGCACCAGCAGTACATAGCCTGGCCTTGCAGAAGCACTGGGATAGAAGGGAAGGTGAGAGTTGTCCCTAGCCTGACTGGAAGGCTGAGAGGGAGGGGGACGTGGAGCAGAGTGTCAGGACTAGCTGCAGACCACCTGCCCAGCCTTCCTGAAGATGGGTCTGGCAGCTTCCCAGTGTCCCCTTCCCATTGGCTTCTCATCAGAGGGACTCCCACAGGCTGCAGGCAGGGCAAGTTTGAAGAAGTTGAGAAGTTTGAAGGTTCCCAGAGCCACCTGATGGATCTCTATAACCACCTGGGAGCCCTTCCTGCCCACTCTCACGTCCCCGTTCTGCCTTTTGGTTGTCCCCTGAGACTCCTGAAGCCAACCATCACTCCCGGGAGTGTGGAACAATTGGAGCTCCTACTGCTCACCCTCCTGGGGCTGCTCAGAGACCCACTGCCTCCCCCATGCTCCACTCCTGCTGGTGGAGCTGGTGGGCAGATTGGAGGGGTGGGTCCCAAGGGAGCTGGTGGCTGGCCTGTGACTTTACTGTCCCTCATCACTTAGACATCATTCCAGGGAAGGAGACCTCCATGTGTTAGAAGTAAGTTTCCACTACTTTGAGAAAGTGAGATAGGGAGAAATAAACTCAGTGATGTTTCTTGTACTCCCAACTTCACAACCCAATTTATACTCTTCCCATTATCCAAGTGAACAAGGCCAAATAGATGTTTTGGGATGTTCTCCACCAAAGGGAATTCATATGGGAACTGGATGATCAGGGCCTTGGGGAAGACCTCTGAGAAAAGCCCAATAGAGCATGGATTTCATGGGTAACCGGGTATGTTGGGGGAAGGGAGACATAACAGAGGCAAATGGTACAAGCAAAAAATGAAAGGCAAATAGGAACTCCAGGAAAAACAAAAAGCTGCCTAAGAAAAGAAATGTAATCTTAGCACATTACTTGAGTTAGGAGCCAGCAGTTCTTTTACAGTCACAATAATGTAACATTGTTCATAGGGTTTCAAAATTTGGAATCCATCTATAGAGAAGGCAAGGAAGGCTTATTTATAGTTATAGGATATGATATAAAGTTAACTTTGTAAAAACAAAAGGACAGGTGACAGGAGAGAGAGGAGGCTGAAGGAAGGGCTAGGGACCTCAAAAGCCTTGGCTGACACACTGGAGGGGCAAGGAATGCTATCTAGAGTTGAGGGAAAGAGAAATTAAGTACTGAGATATGACTTACTATGACCACATAGTCTTGAGGGGAAAGAGAATAAGGCTGTGTGAGTCAGTAAAATCTTTCTTGGTTGAAGTGAAAGTTGCAAGGGCGGCACCTGTGGCTCAGTGGGTAGGGCGTCAGCCCCATATACCAAGGGTGGTGGGTTCAAACCCAGCCCCAACCAAACTGCAACAAAAAAAATTGCTGGGTGTTGTGGTGGGCACCTGTAGTCCCAGCTACTCAGGAGGCTGAGACAAGAGAATCGCCTAAGCCCAAGAGCTGGAGGTTGCTGTGAGCTGTGATGCTACAGCATTCTACCAAGGGCAACAAAGTAAAACTCTGTCTCTAAAAATAAATAAATAAATAAATATGAAGTGAAAGTTGCCCAAGGTCCCATCTGCAAAGTCAGCTTCAATTTCCCTTAGTAGTCCATTGGCTGACTGACTCGGTCTTTTTGTCCCTGGCCACCATATCTTGGGGCCACAAAGCCTTCCCGCCTTCTTTTGCACAGCTTGCCCTAGCTGACACTTCCTGCCATTTGTCCCTTGAGCCAATCTTGCCTTCAAAGTTTGCCTGAGCACAGACTTCCTGAGCATTTGGGCACTTTGATCCCCCCAGAGCCAGAAATAGAGGCCAGGAGAGGCTGGGCAGGGCCATGATTGCCACGGAGGGACCGGTTTGCAGCAGGGGTGGCAAGCCATAAATCCCTGGGGGAACAAAAGCAGCAGCCAGCCTGAAGTCATCCAGGCTCCTTGTGGACAGTCTGGCCAGGAGACTTAGAAAATCTCCTTTTGGTTTGGAAATAAAGGAGGGAGCCACTCTTGGGGTTATAAGGTAAGTAGAAAAGCAATTAGGCGTCTCCAGAGGCACTCAGAAGTCCAGTGAAATAACCACAGCTGGCCATTTAGGGCAGACTACTGAGGCCCCTGTCCTCCCAAGGAGGACAATGCCTTTTGTCCCCTATCAGCACTTGGAGCTAGGGAGCCAGGCCAGGGGGCTGCACAGAGAGCGTCTAGGAGGCTGGGCATTGGGTCTGGGACCCATTCACCTCTCTGTTCCAACTCCCAAGATCCGCCTTTGAAAACTAGGAGGGGGCAGGCTCTTCAGGCCTCCACTCTCTACGTCTCTCAAGACTTCATTGCTGTGGCAAGAAGAGGGAGAAGGGGGACAGTGCCACGTTGCCTGTATGATCCCTGATGGGGACACTGGGCCTTTCTGGTAGATCATCCTTCTGACTCCCTGCCTTCAGCCTGGAGGCCAGAACACAGCCAGCCAGCCCGAATGAGCCAGATGTGCAGGGGCAGGAGGAAGAGAAGGGAACAGAGTGGGTGCTGGGGTCAGAGTCCCGGAGCTCTAAGGGTGTAGCCAGGAGGCAGATCCCTCAATTTGCAAGAGAAAAGACTGTGGGGGTAGTTATACAATCACATTTGCATTATAGACGGTCACTCTCTCCCACACCCAGAAAGGGGATCAGAAGGAGGCAAACTGTACCAGGGAGGCCATCAGGAGGCATTTGGCAGTGAAGATTCCCAAATGCAGAATTTCTGCAGCTCACTTTAAAAAAGAAACATCTTTTGATAATCTTTGATCTCTATTCAGGTTTTCCTGTATTAAAAATACATACAACTCAAATTAAAAATATACTTGCTTTATTTACCAATTTTCTAAAAGGCAAAAAGGTCATAAAAAGACACAAGCAGTCAAACAAATATATTGCACTGAGTGAAGAAAGTTTGGTTTGTACACGAACAAACCACTTGTTTGGCAAGGCTCAACAAATCATTGCACAAACTCTGAGAGCTTATTTACATATCCTTTCAGGAATATATTAAAAAGAAGGCTCAGTTTAAAATAGAGAAAAAGTTTTTATAACACCTGTGAAAGCACACATACTAAGGAAAATAATTACTCGATGCTTGGCATCATGTAAACAAAATCACAAAATGATCAAGTCAACTTCTCAGCGCGTGAAGCTACACAATTAATGACCAAAGAATATATATTAAATGATAAAATAATGCTGAGGGTAAACATTCATAGCAGTAGAGTGAGTTTTGGCAGTTCTGTACTTAGGCAACACACCCGTAACCTTAGATTATCACCTATTCTCTTACCATCTGACTTTAGAGGCAGAAAGCAGTTTGTAACATCTAATTTCCATAAAACATATAGATTATAACCTTATCCTGAGTATCTGAAGGTGATACTACTTTGTAAATTAAAAAATAAAAGTGTTCCTTTAATAAGACTAACATTCAAGCATAAGATGGTTTTACTATGAAAACCAGTTGGAGTATAAGGACAGTTCCCCTTTCTTGTAGCCACTTCCTCATCAAAGAACAAGGCAAACCCTGCTTCCTTTTAAGCTTCATAGCATTGGTCCAATTTTAAGTCAATTGTTTTACTAGTGATAATTTCAGTCACACCAGGGATCATTATTAAATTTCCCAAAGTCTTTGGGACATATGATGCAACATCAGGTTCTGTAAAAAGTTAGGCAGATTGAACTTGCTTTTCCCCAAGTGTCTAAAGCTGTGAAAGTTTGTATGGTGCTGGCAGAGCTGTGGTGCTGCACCCAGTGAGACTGGGCTCCTGAAGAGAGTGAGGGCCTGCACCCAGCCCAGGTGCAGTGGGCGAAGTGAGCACTGCACCCCAACAGCGCAGATGCAGCTGGAAGCTGTGGGGACACACCTCACGGTGGTGGCAGCAGCTCTCTGCCAAAAGACAACCTAACACCACTGGGCTCTAAGCATGTTGGTCAAGGCCTCATTTGCAGGGGAAAGTCACCGTATGACTGGTAACATACTTTTATACACATATTGTCCATCACAGCCTGAAAAGGGGAGACAGGAACAATATGGAAACACACAGAGGGTCTGGTGTGCGTTAATCTGGTGGAGCTGGTCACATAAACCAACCAGGCTCCTTTAGTCCAAAGCAAATGCTTCAACTTTGTTCACTACAAACAAAAGCGACATCAGATTGAAATACCCACCACTACAGTGCCCGAAGCTGATGGTTTGCCACAGTATGCTTCATACCATTTAATGCAAAGTATTTGGAAATAAAATTAAGAGAAGCTTAATTTTCCACTTGGTATGTTAAAAGGAAAATCTAGCTCAACTAAATTAAAATTTAGATAAAAAGCAGCCCCCAAAAGAGGGCAGAATTTGATCTGATCAAACACATCCTGGGAAAGCTCCAGAAGGCCACAGCCCTAAGCCTGGAGTCCTATGTGGCATCCTGGGCATTTGTCATAGCCTGGCAGGTGCCTTGGGATGACCCAGAAGTGGCCAGTGGGGCACCAGACAGGGACTCATCACAGGCGACCGACTTCTGAGAGCCAGGCAGCTTTTCTGACACTCACAAATAGTTTCACTCTTTCTCAAGTTAAATAACAAATAAAATCTCTTCCCCCATCCCATGAAACTCCTTATTTATATTTTAAATATAAAAATGCTCTTCTTCTGGGAGGTGCCTGTGGCTCACTGGGTAGGGCACCAGCCCCATATACCAAGGGTGAAGGGTTTGAACCCGGCCCTGGCCAAACTGCAACAAAAAAATAGCTGGGTGTTGTGGCGGGTGCCTGTAGTCCCAGTTACTTGGGAGGCTGAGGCAAGAGAATCGCCTAAGCCCAGGAGTTGGAGGTTACTGTGAGCCGTGAAGCCACGGCACTCTACTAAGGGTGATAAAGTGAGACTCTGTCTCACAAAAAAAAGGCTCTTCTTCCCCAACCTTTCCCACCCTCCACAGTTTTAAGTCACCCCTTCAGAAAACTATGATATTTTTCTAAAACAAAAAAAGCAACATAAGTATGTGTCCATTTCATTAGAAACAAAGATTCTTTCCCGTCTTCTAAGCACCATCTAATGTAGATCATTGGCTGTCGGGTGGGGGCAGGGTTATGTCTGTTCTTCATTCTTGTGACTCAAGGGGAGTCCATTTTCCACTTCTTTGGTGTCTGAAACTTCGCTTTGTCCCAGAGAAGGAATATCTTCCTCATATGTCACACAAATATTGCCTTTTTCCTTGTTTTCACAATAAACACATTCCTTAAAAGAAAAAATATAAAATCAGTAATAACCATGAGATCAGAGACTGCCATCACAAAAATGTTTAAGTCGTAAGTGACCAGGTGTCAGCATAAGGCTGCCAACAAGGACAAAAAGCCCCGCTGCAGGGAGATGAAGTTCCAGTAGAGGAGATGGGACAATAACCTAGATAGGAAGGGTTCTGTGCTATACTCAGGAAGGAAAAGCACTGTGCTGACGTGGAACGGCACGCACACAACTATGTGCAGAGGACAGCTGTGATTTTAACTGGACATTCAGAATATACCACAGGAAAGGTGATGCTGTGCTTTTGAAACACATTCACACATTCTTGTTTTTTTGTTGTTGTTGTTATTGAGACAAGAGTCTCAAGGTGTCACCCTGAGTAGAGTGCCGTGGCTTCATAGGTCACAGCAACCTCCAACTTAGGATTGAGTGATCTTCTTGCCTATTTTTCTATTTTTGGTAGAGATGGGGTCTTGCTTTCACTCACGCTGGTCTTGAACTAGTGAGTTCAAGCAATCCACCCGCCTTGGCCTCCCAGAGTGCTATGATTACAGGCGTGAGTCACCTTGCTCGGCCCACATCCACACATTATGTGCTGTTCCTTCCTCCTGCCCTCCCCTTAAGCCTGGGCTGGACTTAGAAGTTAGTCTGTCACAAAGATGATGTCATTTCCTCTAACAGCGCCTGCTTTCTGCTCCTAGGTCATAAGAGGCACTGGGCTTCTTCTTGCTCACTGGGGAAGTCATCTGCCATGTCATGAGGACATCCAGGCTGTCCTATGAAGAAGTGCCCATGGCAAGGAAGTGAGGCCTCTTGCCACAGCATGATGGGCCTGCAGTGAGAGTCTGTGGAAGCTGGTCCACCAGCCTTCAGATGACAGAAGCCTCAGCCAATAGCTCACCTTTAACCTCATGGGAGACCCTGTGTCAGAACCACCAGCTAGGCTGCCCTCAGATTCCTGGGGCCCACGAACTGTGAGATAATAAGTTTTGTTGTTTCAAGCCACTAAGTGTTGGGGCATCGCCTGTGCAGCAGTGGCTCAGTGGTCAGCGGCACCTGAAAGACGTGCATGGAGCTGGTGTGAGCTACACACACAGCTGAGAGAAGAGGGTTTCAGGCAGACGGAAGGGCAGGTGTAAAGATCCTGCGGCCGCAGGCTGTCGAACGGGAGAGGAGAGTGTGGGGCAGAGACAAGGCAGACGGAGGAGAGCAGTGAGCAGGGCAGACCGAATGGCCCTGTGACCATTTATTCTGAGGAAGTGGGGCAGCGCTGGAAGGGGTCTGAGTTGTGGGTGACATGGTTTGACTTCAGGGGACGTGGGGAATACTGAACGCAGCTTGAGCTACACTGATACCTGGGCCAGCATCCTCGTGATTTGGACATGGGTGGTGGTGCTAGAGGTGAGAAGTGGCTGCTCTGTGCACCTAAAAGGTCGAGCCTGAAGTTTATTAATGCATGGGAGGGGACTGCGACAAGGAGGGTCCAGGACAATTCCAGCGTCTGTGGCCTGAGCAAGAAGGATGCAGTTACTCTTGAGTGAGGTGGACAAGAGGTGGAGGAGCTGGTTCTCTCTGAAGATAGTGAGGAGCTCGGTTCTGAACACAATAAGCTGGACAGAAGGCTGGCCAGCAGGTGGATGCTAGGGAATCTCCACACACGGATGCTATTACATTTCGAGTCTACAGGCAAGAGGTGGTAACTGGAGGGAGTGCATACAGAACAGAGGTACAGACCAAGGAGGGAACCAGGGGGTCAGAGCAGAGAGCCCAGAGAGCAGCCCGAGGCCAAGGGGAGACAGAACTCCAAAGAGTGAGCCACTAAATGTGTGCTACTAAATGTCCCCCAGGACAGGACAGAGAAATGACAGTGCAGCTGTCGGAGGACCTTGACAAGAACAGCTTCCATAGTGTGGCAGGGTAAAACCGCCTGGAAGTGAGTGGGAGAGGAGGCCTGGCATGCACCCATCTGGGGACCTGCAGGGCAGCTAGAGGGACAGCCCCATGAGTGTGATGGCAGAAATGTGGTGTCACCACTATTGCTTAATGGTCTCTATGCATACTGAGAGATTATGACAGGCGAGGTCTTGTAGTTTTTTGAAAATAGAAAACAGAATTGAGCAAAGGAAAAAACATTCAGGTTTCAGCAGGGGATTGAGATTAGATTTTCCACCCTCTGCAGAAACAGTGTGAAGCCATTGGAGTAAGGCTTTTTCCAGGCAGACTTCCTGGCCTTGCAGTACCTTTTTCTAAAATAAACTTTTGATGTTAGAAGTTTTAGATTTACAGAAAAGTTGCAAAGATAGTACAGGGAGTCCCCATCACAGGGCCTCCCAGGGCCACACAAGGATAGCGCACTGAGCTTACCGCCACGTCGAGGGCTGTGGGCAGGCCGCCCACACGCATCCATGGGTGGACCTCACCCAGCTCCTGCTTCTGACTCTCTGTGAACCGGGGCTGGAACTTCTGCACTAGTTTCAGCTTCTCTCTGTCCTCCTTCAAAACTGTTTCTAAATTCCTTCAAAAAATATTTAGAAACAGGTAAGCTTCAGAATGTTTTAAGGGTTTCTTTTTTTAAAAGACACACTCATTTTCTACCAACTCTTTCAGTATTAATCATGTAGTTTTAGATGATTTTGTTCATTTAGGATCAATTACCCTGTTTACAGTAACTTAATCTCCCTGGTAAGTAATCTGTAGTCTTTCCATTAAAATGACAATCTGGGTCTGGACTTAATTTTACTATCTTTTAACTTAGACGTGGGGCTGGGTACCTGCAGGGACGAATACCCTGGTTCTACACAAGTGTGGTTGATCTGAGAAATTCTTACCACTCAGAGGGCAGGCAAAGCAATCTTCCTCTGCCACCAGCCAACACCAGGCTGGGCTGAAGCTGCCTCAGAGATGGAGACCCAGCCTCCCGTAGCCAACCAGAGGCCTCAGGAGTTAATCCTTCCTTCCCTCTCTTCTTCCTTCCCTCCTGACCTCCCTTCCTCTCTCCCAGCTTCCCCTTCCAAGGCAGTGCTGCTCAAGCACTCAAGCTGAGCTCACATCTAGTTCCACAGAGCAGCCTGACCTGGAATCAGAGCCTGGACACAGATCCAGGGTCACTACCAAGCAGCCACCAGCCTTGGGCTGGTCATCTACCTTGACCTTTGACTTATTCAACTCTACAACACACAGTTGGAGACCTCATTTACCCCAAAAGGTTACTGGCCAGGGAGCAAAAGAGATGACTCTGGCACAAATGCTCCACCAGAGCTGAGCCCTCCCTCCTCGCAGGCCGCAGCACGCCACTCCACTGGGCTCCCAGGACCTTAGCGTCGCCCTGATGGAAGCCTGCCTCTCTCTGCTGCATGCAGCTCCAACTGCGTCTTTCACAGCAGTGTCCTACCCTATCCTGTTGTTCTGGGGAGCTCCTAAGCCCATCCTCCCTGGTTCCTAGGAAGAGGCCAAGTGGATACCGGGCTGGCAGCTGGTACGTCATCATGACGCTGTCGTCCGTGTCTGCCATCAGCAGCCAGATGGGATCCTGCAGGACACACTTGAGGAGGTGCTCGCTGCCTTCCACACCTGAGTTCAGCTTTGCTCTGTGATTATTCTCTGAAGAGTCAATGCTTCCAAAATATTTGCTGGTGTGACTTGTGTCACTACTGCCTTTAAAAAGAACATGACAATTTTAGGACTGAAGAACTTTAATAGGTAATGAGCATCTTGTGTTGGTGGGTTTTCCCCTTCTCTTCCCAATTCTGCAGTGGTCTGGGTATCAGAAAACGGAATATCCGTTAGTATCACAGAGGTGGTTCTTTCCTGCATAGGCCTCGAGAAGCTCAGGTGAAGCTGTGCCCTGGAAACCTGGGTCCCTCTCTCCCAAGCTCTGTGTCTGCAGACTCAGAGCAGAGAAGAGTGATAGCCTGGAGCACTCTGCAGCCAGCCTTGCTTGAGCAGAGATGCCTGCCAGCGAGGGTGGGTGGAAGGAAGCCTTGCTCCAGGAAAGGAGGGAGCTTAGATTTTGGACAGCGTGTGCATTTCTGGTTCTCACTGTGGCTCCAGACCCCACTTGGGAGATCCCAGTCAGTGACGGGTTGCAGGTGGCCACAGCCTATGTTCCTACAAGTGGAACTAGCTCAGGAAGATAAACCACCCCCTAGAGAGTCCGAGGGACAGTCCCACAAGGGGCTGCAGGTGTGGCCTGCAGTGACATGGAAATCAGAAGCAAACAGGTGGGCTATGGACTCCCAGCTTGCTCGGGAGTGTGTGTGTGTGGACCTCACGGGCTCTGGGCTGTTCCGGGAGCTCAGTGCTCCTCCCAGAGAAGACACATGCCCACTTCCCCCGGGATCCACATACCTGCCGCGCTGCGGGAAGCATTGCCCCCCAGCGAGCTGGAGCCCAGTGAGTCGGAGGTGGCTGAGGCTGCGCTTCCAGACAGGGCTGAGCCTGAGGCTGAGCAGAGGTCTTCGTTCAATAGGAGGTTCAGCAGGTCGCTGGACGTGGAGAGGGCATCGCTGTTCTGGGCCTCTGAGGACTCGTGCTGCTTCAGGGACAGGGAGGAGAAGATACGGCTGTTCAGGGTGCTCGGTCACAACACAGCACACGGGGCCAGGAGAGCAGACTGCACAGTGAGCACTCTGCCGTGCGCTGTGAATAGAATCTAGTCACGTCTGATCTCAGGAGGCACCCTGGAGCCTGTCGTCCTTGGTGCCTTCCTCCTGCACAGCAGTGTGGGATTGGGAGAGTGCCTCACATAGCACCCCAGGCCTTCCCCTTGGGAGGGGGGCTCTGTACTCCCAATGGGGGCTGCCTTGTGACTGAGGGTAGGTTTGGCCTAGAGAGCATCCCTGATCCTGTGGGTCTAGGACCCCAGCAACAGGAATCAGGAGCTAGGGGGGTGCGCTGGGAGAACCAATATGTTTCCCAAGGGGCCCTCAACCCTCAGACAAAGGAGGGGACCCTTCCAGACAGCACCCCCCCCACAAGGGCCTATGGGTTGCACTTTGGATAATGCTGCTACACATCCAAACGCATTTGGAAACACACAGGTGCTTGATTGAAAAAGAAATTACAATTTCATAATCTGATTAAGAACCCCACACCTGTGTCCCTAAGGCTTCAGGGGGTGGAAACCAGGGTAACCGGTTCAGGACTATGGAAGCATACCCATTCCCTGAGCACCTGAGCCAGCTGGCACTGCCCTCTGGAGAGTCTTAGTTCCTTCATTTAACTGGTTGTGGTTTATCTTTAAAGAGTCATTTAAAAAGTTGAGGCCCATAGGTGAGTGCAGTGGTCTGTGCCTGTAGTCCTAGCTACAGGGGAGGCTAAGGCAGGAGGACCACTTGAGACCAGTTCAAGACCAGCTGGGCAACATAGCAAGACCCTCATCTCAAAAATAAAAAAAATTGAGGTCCATAAGTACTTTAACACGTCACTTTTTAGAATTCTACATTTATCTACATCTGTCATCTTTCATTCCTACCGCAAGACGGTAAAAAGCTCCGAAAAATCTGATGGGATCATTTTAACTAGGAAACACTACTTTCTGGCACATATAACTCCAAACTTCAAGGTGTTCAGTCCTGACATAACACACAGGGCCAAGCAGATCACATGGTCACGGGGACCTCAGCATAAAAGCCCGTGGCTGTGTACGGGAGCATGCAGCCTGTCATGTGTGCTATTTGCAGCCTACTTTGGGGAAAGAGCATCAGGAAATCCTTACAGGCAGAGAAGCCTTTGGCTGTCGGTTCTGAGAGGTGCCAGGTTTGCAGTCCGGCCCCGCAGCTGCTATCCCTGTGGCTCCCACTGTCCCCACAGTCCCAGTGCCACTCTCAGGAGTCTCCTCTAGCTGCAGCAGGTTGAGCTGCAGGGGCGAGCTGCCACGGGACTGGAAGAGTGGTGGGGAGGCCCGGCCTACAGCCAATGGTGGGGTGGCTGGGGTGGCTGGACAAGTGCATGGTTGTCTGAGAGTAGAGGTCTGGCCTGGGAACTTGGGCTGTGAGGGAGGGCTCATCTCGGTCACAAGCGTGGGATGGCCGGGGAAGTGAGGGTGGCCAGGGAAGAAGGCCTGTGGCAGGCTTGAGGGCCCCGGGGGGAAGGAGTAGCTGGGTAGCACAAAAGCCACAACAGGGGCCAAGGGTGCAGGGAAGGGTGGGGACTGGACTGCAAACTGGTTCTGGGCGTCCATGGGCACAGTGGGCACCGTGAAGCTGGAGTGAGGAGCTGCAGGTGGGGCTGCCAGCGTCCCTGCTGCTGGAAACACAGGCAGGGAGAAAGTGGGCACTGGAGCAGGACAGGGCACGGCAGGGCAGCTGGCCTGGGATGTGTCCGAAGGTGACCAGGCAGTGGCATTCAGGCCTAAGAGTGGGGGCCGGGGGAGCACGGGACCCCCAGACCCGGTGCTGTCAGAGGAGTCTCGAGGCTTGACCCGTTTGGACTTCAGTTTTCTGTTTTTTCCAGTTTTTTTCCAAGATGAATCTATTCCGGAAGTGTTTCTTAGTCCAGAGGCAGCTAAAAGATGGAAAAACCACCTGACTTAAAATCTTAGAGACACAAATCTCAAAACCCTAAAGCCACCTCTTAGTTCAACAGTCCTGTGTTCTCAAATGCCAGCCCAGGGGTCTACCTGATGGTCTTCCCTGATCCTTGGTAAAGTGAGAAAAATCAGGGAAAATGTTAGGCTTTCCACGGAACTAAACTGAGCCAATTGAAGGACAGCCCTTAATCATAGGATCACACTCTTTCTTTTCTTCTGGTATTAAAATTTCTTTTCTTTTATGAAATGCTAACATAAGAAGTAGTATTAAAAAGGTAAAAAGGGCCAGGCATGGTGGCTCATGCCTGTAATCCCAGCACTCTGGGAGGGCAAGGTGGGTGGATTGCCTGAGCTTAGGAATGAGACACATCTCTACTAAAAATAGAAAAACTAGTTGGGCATGGTGATCAGCACCTGTTGTCCCAGCTACATAGGAGGCTGAGGCAGGAGGACTGCTTGAACTGAAGAGTTTGAGGTTGCTGTGGAGCTATAATGACACCAGGGCACTCTACCCAGGGTGACAGAGTGAGCTGTCTCAAAAATAAATAAATACATAAATAAAAAGGTTCTACTTTCATAAATAAATGAATAAGCAGGCCAGTCCCCACAGTTAACCAATATTTGAGTAAATAACTGCTGGTTTATGAAATCTGTCGGGCAGACCCACTGGCCTGGTCTAACGTCCCCATTTTTCTTTTTATAGGCTTTGTCACTACTGCTCCCTAAGAAGAGATGCTTCCTCTCCCTCCTGTCAAATCAAGTCTAAGTGCAGCAGCAGGGGGACACCTGCTTCCGGAACCACATTCTCCTCTCAGTGACAAGTGCTGCTGGGGACGACAGACTTTCTTCAGGAGCATATAGGGACTCAACTGGTAACTCAGTTCTTTCTTCAGGAGGATATAAGGGACTCTGGGTGTCTCCCAAGGTGGGGGGTCCAGGGAGCCTTAGTTCCTCTCGCATCTCACAGAGTAACTTGGGGCTCTGTAGCAGGTGTGCAGGGTCATCTGTCAACTGTGCCAAGGAGTCCCCTGCCTTTGTGACATGCTGAAGGCAAACTGCTATGTGACTGGAAGTTTCGCAATTCAGCCTCTCTACCTGGTGTTCTTCCTATAAGAAGTCCCCCACTGGGACGAGTGGCTAAAGCACTGACTCCTGGGATAACACATCCAGGCCTGGCAGGGCTGGAGAGAGCACATTTTTCTAATTTCTATGGAAATTCCCTGCAGGTTGGCAGTAATCCTGAGTCCGTAGAAGATGGAAAGAAAGAAAAGAGTGGAAAAGACTAATCCTTAATAAGGTTGTAGGATTCTTTAATTTCTTAGGCATTCTCTTCAGTGTCTGCCCAGAGACCCGGGGAGCTGGGTCCTTATGGCTCACTAGCTCCAATCCCTGCCCCAGTGACTCAGGGAGCTAAGGAAGGTATAGCCCATCTGACCGACACAGGCCTGGTCTGTGGGGTATGGGAAGGTACTAGAGCACAGGAGCCAGGATCGTGGACCAGAAGAGGAGAGAAGAAGCTAGTTTACTCTACTTCGTCCCCCCAGATGCTCTTGGCTTAAAGAGCAGCTTCACATGCTATGAACTCTGCTCCATTTTGGAGTTGGCAGCCCAGCCCTAAGGAGCCCAACACCAAGTGCCTATCCTCTGAGGGTCTTGTCAATGTGGGCAGATGGCAGTGGGACCCTGCCTAACACAATTCTATAGGCAGCAGATGTAGGACCCACAGCAGCAATGGCCGCTAGCCCAGACCCTGCACTCCACAGGGGCCAGCCTGGGCCAGCAGCCGGTGTCTACACTACTATAACCCATGGGACATGAGGTTACATCCTGAGAGCCCTCACCAGGCTATGAGGTTACAGCAGCAGATTGCAGTGCTAGTGAAGATCTAATAGCTGTCTTACAAATTAATGCCTTCAAAATCCCAACATTTCACATTTCAAAACCCCCTGGATTCAGTACCATTAGGAATAAAGTTTTTAAAAGCCCATCTTTAATTCAGGTATCATTACTTACTTTGTTCACTCAACTGCCCCTTGGATCTTTCTTGTAAGTAATAATGGCAGTGAGATTGGAAAATATTGAGTTTCCTTATTTCCTTGAACTTTTGCAGGAAGCTCTGCTCCTCCTTCTGGGTGTGCGCAGCGAGCACTTCCTTGGTGAGGCCAAGCTTCTTGAAGGGCTCCTTTTCCTGGCTGAGGCCACAAGGCAGGGCAGGGCTCACCAGGCAGTCCAGGGACTCAGGCCCGCTCACAGAATCTTCCACCATCTCTGTAATACAAAACAGGCCTCTGAGCTGCATGCCCTTTGCTTTAAAATTATTATTCCCTGCCTTGGCGCCTGTATCTCAAGAGGCTAGGGTGTCAGCTGCATACACCAGAGCTGGTGGGTTCGAATCTAGCCTGGGCCTGCCAAACAACGACAACTACAACCAAAACATAGTTGGGCGTTGTGGCGGGCGCCTGTAGTCCCAGCTACTTGGGAGGCTAAGGCAAGAGAATCGCTAAACCCAAGAGTTGGAGGTTGCTGTGAGCTGTGACGCCACAGCACTCTACCTAGGGTGACAGCTTGAGGCTCTGTCTCAAAAAAAAAAAAAAATTATTATTCCCTTTTTTGAAAATGGGTCTTATCACTCTGTCCGGGTCTGTTGTCTAGGCTGGAATGCAATGGCACCATCACAGCTCACTGCAGCCTCAAACTCCTGGGCTCAAGTGATCCTCCCAACCTCAGCCTCCCAAGTAGCTGGGACTACATGTACCCACTACTTATGAACAAGACAAATCACTCACATGTAAAATCACTTAATGATGCTCAAGGCATGAGGATGAAATTCACGATATCTCTGTTTAGCTTTCTGAGAAAGTTCACAGTAAAAGGTAAAAACAGCAGATGAAAGGCCTGTTGCAGGCGGGCACAAAGCCCAGCGGCTGAGCGGGCTGCAGTGCAGGGAACCTGAAGGCTCATTCCTAGGCTGTCCTCAGCTCTTAGAACACAACAAAGGCCACATCTATTTGTCCTTCTGGGCTCAGGACCATGCACAGTGGCAGTGCACATCCTGTGGGACTGTGGGGCAGATAGGACAGGGGCCAAGTGGGGCCCACTGACCATCTTTCAAGGCAGGATTTGGGTACATGCACTTTTTTCCTCATCATCTCCCTAAAATGAAATGAATTCTGGATTCATTTTAATCACACAATTCTGAAGAACAAGACGACTCAGCCACTAAGCTGCAAGACTTGTTCCAGGTTCTGTATGTAAACAGAGAGGGCTAATGGTCCCACCTTTTCCCAGGCTACCGAGTCTGGGCAGAGGAGAGGCCCCCCAGCCTCAACCAGAGAAGCCGGCTGTCCGGCAGCGCCCACCCAGGGGGCTCAGCCCTGCCCTCAGCCTTCCAGATCGATGGCAGAGCAGCTGGCTGCCACCAGGTGGTGCCATAGCACTGCGGGACAGCCCCGGGAGGCGCTTGGCCCCGCGGCTGCACCCTGCCTCTGTCTGCACTTCCCGAAACTGCATTTCCTGGAACCCGCTCATTGGGCGAAGGCAGGGTTCTTCTGCACTTAGATAACTTAAAGACAAACTTAAGATGGCAGCCCAATGTCTCCTTTCTATTTTTGAAATCAAATTGCTTTGTGATGGAAGGGCCCACAGTCATACCTAACTCCGGCTGGGGCTTTTTGTCCCCCACGTGGACGATGGTGCTGCTGTAGCTGCACTGGCTGGTGAGGGACACCACGCTCTCAGCCTTGCTGGGCAGAGCCAGCGAGGTGAGACGAGTTCTGACCTCCGTGTGGCCGTTCGCTTTGGAGGGCAACACTGCCTCTTCATAAGACAAGAAACACACACAAAAGCAGTTAAAACGAACGCTCAGGTAAGGAAGGCCACCTGTCCCGACAGTGCCCCACTCCCCAGTGACTGCAACCTGTCCCTCCCAGGCTGCTCACACCCGTCCCATAAATGCTCAGGCCGGGCATGATTTGTTCTCAGTGTCTATTCAAAGGAGAAAAGCGGAGAAGAGGAAATTCCAGGTGGGAATAGTTACACACGTAAACCCTGAGGCCCGGGGGAGGGGCCTCTGTCAGAGCGCTGAAGGACCAACAGTGACCCAGGCAGTGTCAGCCAGCCGCCTGCTCTCCTTCCCTGTGGGCCGGGGCAGGGACTGTCAGAGCTCAGCATGGCTAGTCCGTCTCCTGTGCTCCTTTCCACAATGCAATACTCTATTTCTGATGCCGGGAAGGACCTCTAACAGCATGTGTAATCTCTAAGCAGCCTGAGGCTAACGGGGCATTTCCATTTATATGCCAGGGTTCCTCTGAGATTCAGGGCAAAGGAAGCCCTAAAGTGGTAACTCAGGACAGCCCCACCGGGCTTCTGTTCTCATAGCCCAGGCTCCTAGATGAATGGTCATCCCCTGCAGCTTGTAAGGAGGTTGCTGACTTTGGACATAAACAGCCTACACCCTCATACTAGATCTACAGAAGCCACTCAGAATCGACATGGGAGGGAAGAAAGGCCATCAGGGTTGGAGACGGCATCTCATTCCATGGTGGAGGATTTCAGTTATCATACATTGAACAGCTCAGGAAAGAACAGATACCTCCAGCAGGCATGGGGCTGACTGTGGCCTTCCGCTTGTCGCTGGACCTCAGCGTGGGGATGTTGGCTGGGAACTCGCACTTCCGCTTCAGAGTGGTGGCCTCGCTGCAGCTCTCCAAGTACCTGTGTGAAGGGCGTGAGCAGTGCCATCTCACCAACGCAAGAGGCAGCGGGTGCGTGAGACGGGGGTGTCACAACCGCTGGGGTACCTGATGACACTGTCCAAGCAGCTGATCTGCTGGTAGGAGCAGGCGGGCTGGGTCCTGCAGGCCAGGTCCTCCGGCACACTGGCCTTGGAGACGCTGGCTCCTGAGCTGTCCTTCTCTGCAGCAGGTACAGCTTTCATCTGAGCTGAGGGACTACTTGGCACTTCTAAAAAAAAACCAAATAGTTCTTTCACTTAGTACTTTCCCCCAAAGACGACATACTCTGTAAAGCACTTTAATTCTACCTAAAGGTAAGGCTGGGGACCAATATGCTTCACAGGCATAGAAACTCAGTGACAGCCTAGTACCTGGCAACCAGCTGATGTGAGTGCTATGGTACCATCTGTGGAGGGACATTGTAGGGAGCTGTGACCCAGGCCTGGGCCTGCTTCTCACTGGGGTCCAGGCTGTCCCCCAGGTCAGGCACTCAGCAGTGGCAGAGGTTAGTTCTTGCATGGACGCCTAAGCCCGAGGGGCCAGTGAGACCTGAGTGCTTTATGTTCCTCCTGGGCAGAGCCAGTGTCACCAGTGAGTTCAGTGCACTGTGATGAGGGTTTGACTCTTGTCCTCACCACATACCGTACAGCACATGCTCCTCCCCAGAGGCCCTCGAATGCACAGCCACGTCCAGCTCATTAGTGTGTCCCAACATCCAGCACAAAGTCCAGCACACAGCACACACACAGGGCAGGCCAGAGTATGCTCTGGGCCCCCAGTCCCCATGGGAGGCTTCCCGTAGGAGGCAAGGTAGAGCAAGAGCACCCCCCCCAAGGACTGCCCACATGAGGAAAGCATGCAGGGCCGAGGGCACGGTGCAGCACGGGTGGGCCGTCCCCGCACAGTGGGGCTGACAGCCCCACCACACTGCTCTGAGGTGTGCCAGACACCAGGCAGACTCCATGTGTGGCTGAGTGTTAGCACATGGCCACACCTGGCCGCACCTGGCCAGGCCAGGTGCTATGGGCAGCAGCATTTGCTGAGTGAGGCCCATGCTTCCCTGGCCTCATCATGGGGGTCTGAATAGGGTGAACTGTGCCGAATCAGGAGGGACTGGATCACACTCGGGGGTGCATTCCCTGCCACCAGAGTAGCACGAATCCAGCCCCTCTGTTCACACGGCCATACTAAGTAAGCTCTGTTAAGGAAATGAATATATACATATGTGTGTGTGTGTATTCAACATTTTACCTGAACTGGACTTTTTCTTTTGTTCTCCAGGTTCATGAGAATAATGACTTTTGGTTTTGGTCCTGTTACTACTTTTACAAGTTTCCTTGAAGAAAAACAAAATGAACACGTTACTCCAGGAGGCACCTTAAGTCTGTCCCCACAGTGAGAGCAGAAGGTGGCAGGAATAATTCCAGATCCCCAGTGAATTCCGAATGAGGAGTCTGAGAGATGCACAGATCTGTAAAACTGACCTGACAACTCCCAAGAGCGATAACAAAAGCAAGGTAAAATGTCACGCCACATTTTCTCCCTTCTAACCCACTGTTAATCTTCACTTTTGCTTGTTTTGCCTGCTTTACATATGTTTCACGCAAATCTTCACCTAGTTTCTAGCTGCTTTGACTCTTAAAGAGATTTTAAAATGAGGCCCAAGTGGACAAAGTTTATAGAGTAGGCAGGAATAGCAGAGGTTGTAATGGCTTCAGTATCTGCCAAGGTCTCTGCTAACTCACGTTAGCAGACTCATTTCCTCAGGGAAGAGAAGGAGGGGACATACGGCTCTCTGGTGAGAGTCCTCGTGGCCGTTGCTGTCGCTGGAGGATGTCTGGCTCATGAGGTGCTCGTGGGACCCGTTGCTGCCCAGACTCCCGTAGCCACTGGAACCGCTGTGGGGGACAGGCTGGGGAGACAGCAGACAGTGCTGTGGACTTGGCCAGGGCCACCAAGCTCTCATAGAGCCACAGCTTATGGTAATCCTCCCAATCCCTGCCCCACAGAGGGGCCACCAACCTGTCCAAGGTCACATGGCAAGAACAAAGGGGGCTTAGGGTTGAGCCCTGAGGTCAAAGTCTCCAGAGGTGGACTTCTGGCCTCCACCCCAGTGCCCTGTCCCCAGATATGCAGTCACTGAGGAGACTCCACTCCAGAGGAATTGGTTCAACCCTCTCATCAAGGCATAGCTGTTAACACTCACCAGTCCATCGAGGGGTTTCAGAAACAAAGACTGATGCAAATAGTTTCCCACCACAGCCTATGGCAACTGAAAAGCAGAAACCTGCTCCCTGGAGCTGACTATGGTCACACTGGACTGGAAAAAGCTCTACACTAGCAGGAGGTCACTTGGGGGTGACAGGAAGAGCCCCTGTCAGAGCATGGGGTGTGGGTGTGGGCCTGGGTGCATCCTTGTAGCTGTGGTTCAGACACGAGGTCTACATATGAGGCTGGGAAAAGCCGAGGGTACATCGGACAGTCTTGGGTTGCACAGACCATGCCCAAACTGGCCCTTGGATGTTCAGAGAGGGACAGATGGAGCTGAGTAGATATGTCGGGGCCTAGGGGTGGGGGTCACAAGCAGGGCGTCAGGCCCTGCACCCACCTGCAGCAGCAGCCGGTGGATCTGCTCCGTGAGCTCCTGAATGCTGGGGCTTGGGGTCTTCTCCTCTGTGCATGGGTGTGCCGTGAACACGTCCTCATTCAAAGGGCCCCTGTGAGGTTACAACTCATCTTCTTAAGATGAGCCCTGTGCTGTGTGTCAGGCCCCCCCACCTCCCACCTGCAGCTCCCAGGCTGTCACCTGCCCACTCTGCCTGAAGGAGGTCCCTCCCACTGGGGCAGAGGGCAGGTCACCCCTTGCCTGTCTGCCCAGGGCTCCCCACCCGGAGGTGGCAGGAGGTGACTTTGGTCCTGGTCTCTCAGCCCCTCCCCACACCATCTGTGGGTGAAGCGAGGATGGCCCAGGACCCCACAGGAGAGCCAGAGTACTTACACCCTGACCTTGTGCCTCCCAATGATGAAGGAGATTTTCCTGCTCCACGGGTTGATGAAGCTGGACCAGCTGGTGTCCAGTGTGATGTACTCTCCATTCTGGGCCCGGAAGCGGATGGGGGAATAATCAAAAGGCTGCCCACCGGACTGCAGGACTAGGGGGGTGACAACAGTGTTCAGAGTGTGGACAGGAGCAAATGGCGTTCACAAGAGAGAAAAGACAAGTCAGGACACTCAGGTCTGGGTTCACTTGCAAATACCTCTTCAGAGCCACTGCTTTCAAACCCCCATTTTTGCTTTAAATTAAAACAAAGAGGTTGCTTCCCACAGGGGTTGTTTCCTGTCTGCTAGCGTGATGGCTGGGCCTGCTGAGGACATATGAAGTCCCTCCCGTGGCCTGGTTAGCACCTTCTGAGACACAGGTGAATAGGTCTCCCCCTTTCCTTCTGCCATTGAAGCCAACAATAAAAATGAGACTCCAAGGACTCAGGCCACAGCTGAGGGACTACTGGCCATGAAGGGGCTCCCAGGAGTTTACTCCACCTGGTGCTGATGATGCTAGGACCCAGATGGGAGGGGGGCACCCCACACGCTTGTCCTTAGCTGACATGACCTTCAGGGCTGGGCTGGTCTCAAGAAGAGGCCCTACTGCACACCAGCCCCTCCAAATGCTGGAGGGTTTCCAGGAGCAGGGGACTTACTCTTTTTGTGGACAGCCAGCATCAAGGGCCTGTCGCTGGGGTGAAGCTGCAGGAGCACAGGGGTCTCGATCAGGTCCTGAGGTAGGTAGCCCAGCAGGGGGACTGCCCTGCAAGGCAAGCAGACACATGCTGGGCACAGCTTCCAAACAGCAAGCAAGTCACCTCTAAGAACCTTCTTATTCATTGGAAAAAGGAGCTAGACCCCAAGTTCAAAAATCTGGGAGTTGGGCTAACAGAGACCGGCTTGTCTTTCAGTTTATTAGCAAATGCAGATTCCAGTGTCCTCATGAGTCCAAGACACCCAGTGAAGCTCCATTCCTTAGGGCTGTAAGTGCTTAGCTTTGTGCCTATTGCCTAAAAGAATAAATTGTGACAATGTTTTTGTTTTTCTTCTAAGATCTTCTTTTTTTGTGTCATTAATTCGTTTGGCCACAGGTGGCCTGGATGGATTTCTGTTTAATAAGCTTTGCCTAGGCCCTTGAAAACTCTTGCTGTGAGCCTCTTTTCCAGCTGGGGCCATTTTCCTTCACTTATTTCTTTAGCCACTGTGTGGAGTCAGTTTACTGTGGCTTCTCCAGGAGTTGTGGTGACTGGCGGGGCCTCTGCCCTCTGGCCCATGCCTGCTTGCAGAACTGTTACTGTGTTCCCACGAGTGGTCTTGCTGGCCCCCTGCATAGCCCACTCCCTGCCTTAGCCAAAGCCATCCTCCTCCTCCTCACACCCACACAGAAGCTTTCTCAGACTCTGCTGCTCCTGTGGTAGGACGCTCCCTCTGGGTCTAGATCAATATGCCCCTGCTCCCTGTGGTCCGGACCTTTCTCACTGGCTGGGCCTCATTCTTTGATTTTCTCCTTGTCTGAGGCACTCTTTCTCCAGGCTCCATGCTTGCCTTTAGACAGAATGTACAGAATGTTCCTGGCATTCTCCCCATCAAGGCTTGGCCGGAGGAGGAGGAGGAGGAAGAGGAAGAGGAGGGTGGGGGAGGAGCCCTGGCCACACTGGGGCTGAGCCCAGCTGCCTGCAGGGCTTTACCATGGAAAGCTCTACAGACCGCGTCACCCCCAGGGCCATGTGCACCTGCCCCCAACCTCCCTGTACAGACTGAGCTAGACGCCCGAGGGGTTTGTAGACAGTTCTTAGACCTTCACAGATGCAACTCTCAGGCCCCACATCATGGTCCTGAGTGGGCAGGGTAGGGTGCAGGAACTTGCATCTGGAAACTGTCTCTCTGGTAATTGTGCCACAAGTGTCTGGGAACACACCACAGCAACCTGGAGGTGACGGATTCCCATCTATCTAGAGCAGAATTTCCCTAGGAGGCTGCATGGCCTGACTACAGGGGTGGGGAGCTTGTGTCCCCGGACCAGGTACAGACAGTGGGGAGGCAACCTGGTCCATTTCAGGAAGCCCAGCATGCCAGTGCTTCTTGCCTCCTCCCCACTGCCAGTGGCCCACAGCACTCCCTATGTCTTCATGCCTCTGTGCAGGGACTGGGAGAAGGCACGTCAGTTGGGGCACCCTCAGGACCTGGTGCTGCTGAGTCTGGGTCATTCGCAACTGCTACGACATTCAGGGTGGGAGAACTCAGGGAGAGGGACCTGAGTGGGGCTCTGAGCAGAGGTACAGACAGGCCCTTGTCCCCTGGAGTAGCTTCTGGCCCACAGGCTGGAAGATGAGCTCTGCTGGGGTCCTGTCAATGGCACCTGCAGCTTCAATCCTAACCTGGCCCCAGGCTCATTACCCCTGCCTGTACCATCATTTACTCAAAAGGAGTTAAATGGACTCAATCAGAACAATCACCACCCTCCAAAAGGCCCCAATTACACTGTGATCATGTCTTAGCAAGTTTTTAGCATAACTTCATAATTATTTCATTGCTTATAAATAGTTAAACATTTTTGTCCATTATCATGTAATTATAAAACCAATATGAAGCCTTGACTTTAGCTAAATAGCTTTCATGTTAAAACATGAAAACTGCTTGAGCTTTGTTTAGTTATTATGAAGTAATTACCAAGATAATAAAATATCAAATTATCTTGAAAGGGAATCTGATGATAGGAAGAATGTAAAACTGATTCCAAGACAAGGGACAGCAGAGAGGCCGTGTAGGCAGAGGGGACCGGCCAGCAGAACCTACCTTTCGTCTATGTCCTGGAACAAACAATTTGGTGTGTGGGTGGTTGTAAAAATTCTCTTTTCAGGAGGAATTCTAGGAGCTGAAAGAACAGAATATTGCACACATTTCTGATTCTAAGAAATACATATTTAGTGTCATTATATTAAAACTTCTAGAAAACACCATATAGATTCAGAGTAATGGGTAGCTGAAGAAAATTTTTAAAAATTAAAACATGGACTTTGAAGAACCCATAGAGAGCAGGTGGCCCCTACACTGGTAACCACCAGCCAGCCCTCCCTACTTCCGTGTGGACTAGTTTTTTTTTTTGTAGAGACAGAGTCTCACTTTATGGCCCTCAGTAGAGTGCTGTGGCGTCACACAGCTCACAGCAACCTCCAGCTCCTGGGCTTAAGCGATTCTCTTGCCTCAGCCTCCCGAATATCTGGGACTACAGGCGCCCGCCACAACGCCCAGCTATTTTTTGGTTGCAATTTGGCCGGGGCCGGGTTTGAACCCACCATCCTTGGTATATGGGGCCGGCGTCCTACTCACTGAGCCACAGGTGCCGCCCCCATGTGGACTAGTTTTAATTTAGTAAACTAGGACTAAACAGACTTCTCTTAGCAAAATCCTGCTGGAAGGCTATTTCATAATTTTTAAGATGAAACAAGAACAATCTGAACAAATTACTTTTAGAAAAACGAGTCACATACTCAAAATGCTCAGCAAATGTCACTGTGTTGAAGAACTTCACAGTTTTTTTTTTTTTTTTAAGAGACAGAGTCTCATTTATCGCCCTCAGTAGAGTGCCATGGCATCACAGCTCACAGCAACCTCTAACTCCTGGGTTTTAGGCAATTCTTTTGCCTCAGCCTCCCAAGTAGCTGGGACTACAGGCGCCTGCCACAACGCCCGGCTATTTTTTTTGTTGCAGTTTGGCCGGGGCTGGGTTTGAACCCACCACCCTCAGTATATGGGGCCGGCACCCTACTCACTGAGCCACAGGTGCTGCCCAACTTCACAGTTTTTAAAGTGGGCAAAAGTAGTAATTTGCATAAAGGAAGTCACATGCCTCAAATGTTCCTCTATTATCAAATTCATGGATAAAACATTTGAAATTCCAAAACATTTCATGCTTCAAGGAGACTGATAATTTTCTAAATCCTTATTGGATATTTGCAGATACTCTGGACGTGAGGACCCATCAAACATCTTACAGGAAGTCACATACTTAAAACTTCACTTTTAAGAAGTGCTTTAAAAAAAAAAAAGACATCATTCTGAAATCATGTGACTTGCTCAGTAGTGCCCACGATTCCCGGCCAGGGATTGTGGCTAGTACAAGGACCGAGGTGTCACAAAGCAGTCTCAGGGGGATTACAAGAAGGACATGATCATGGTGGCACAGCGCCTGGGATCCTTTGGCTCCAGATTTTGTTTTGGAGACGGTGAGAGGCTGTGGGGCTAGTGGGACCAGGAGTCCCTGGCCAGGTGCGCTGCACGGTGACTGGGTTTCTACAAGGGAAGTTGGTGGGAACAGAGCCAGGCAAAGGAGACAGTGGAGCAAAGACTGGGGGTGGAGAAGATGCTGGGTACTCAGGGGCCATGGCTTATCAGTTGACTCATCCAGGGAAGCCAGCGCACATGTGGAAAGAAGGGAAGAAGTTAGGATGGGCCAAGGTAGGGAGGGAGGAGTGCCTGGCAGTTTATTTTTGGATGTGAGGGTGTTTGGGGTTGTGGAGCAGGCAGTGATATCACTGCCCTTCACCCTTGGAGGGGCCCAAGAGGCTGAGGCATTGGTGGGGGAGGGGACAAGGATGGGAGGGACTGGGGCTCTAGGCCTGTCAGGGCTGTTCTCACTTGCCAATGAAAGGCAAGAGAGAGAAGGGATTGCAGCAATGGTCTGGAACCCTGAACTTCCACTGGAGGGCCAGATGTCAGAGCAGGGATGTGCTGAGTCCCAACAAAGATGGAGATTGTGCCCACGGATGGGGCAGAGGCCAAGGCTGGAGAACTAGTGCCAGCCAGTCTCACAGGCATTGTGTTGGCACTGTGGGAGTTACCCCTCCCTGTCTGGCTGGGCTGTTACCTTCATAGCCTGAGTGCACGCGCTCTGCCAGCAGGAGGCAGCAGAACTGTCTCTCCCCACCCTGCTGGTCCCACACCTTAGCCAGGTAGGGCGTCATGCGGAACGGGTGGTAGCGAATCTCGTTCTCGTGGTTCTTCCCGACACTGCAGAGAAGAGCAGCACCAAAGGTGTGGGACTGAGCCCCAGGAACTGTCCCTCATTTGCTAGGTATGTCCTCCTGGGACCCAGGCCACACTGGAGGGAACGGGGTGCCTGCTGGAGGAGCTGGGCTTGCCACCCGCTCTCTTCAGCCTTTTCCCTCAGTCCCGTCACAATGAAGGCCAAATCCAAAAGTGGACACCCTGACTGGAGGACAGGGGCCTTTCCAGCCCTTCTCTAGGGCACTTTGCATTCCAAGCAGGACAAAGTGGACAGGAAAGGTATACTTCCCCCACTGTGGGGTCCTAGGCCCTGAGACCTGACACCACAACTGGACACTCAATCATAGTCTCTCTCTTTCAGGCCAAGAGCCTGTTGGGAAAACTGTAGGACTCTCCCCAGACCACGCATACACAAAATGAAGGGTGCATGTGCTTTCCAGGGCCTTAAGGACCTTGGGGAGCGGGGAGTGTGCCTTCTGGGGTGACAGACAGCAAGTACAGGGTCCTTTGGCCAACATTTTCCATGAGCGGGCTAAAGCACCCCTCTGCGGTCACACTGTCTGAGCACCTCACACACATTTAAAATGTAACTTACTCAAATGTGTTTTCATCTACACTTTTCAGGAACACACGCGCTGTGTCCACATGGGCAGAGCTTCTGCCCCTGAAGAATGGGAAGCAGACGAGGCCCACACCCCTCAGCCTTGAGCATAGTGAGGATGGGTGGGAGTGCAGGCACCCTAAACCCTACAAAAGGCACTGGGGAGGAAATGCGTGTGCTATGCTTTTTGTTTGTTTTTAGAGACAGAGTCTTACTTTGTCACCCTCGGGAGAGTGCCATGGTGTCAGAGCTCACAGCAACCTCCAGCTCTTGGGTTTAGGTGATTCTCCTGCCTCAGCCTCCCTAGTAGCTGGGACTACAGGTGCCCGCCACAACACCTGGCTATTTTTTTGTTGCAGTTTGGCCAGGGCCGGGTTCAAACCCACCACCCTCGGTATATGGGGTTGGTGCCCTACTCACTGAGCCACAGGTGCTGCCCCCCCACCTTTTTTTTTGAGACAGGGTCTTACTCTGTTACCTAGGCCCGAGTGCAGTGGCTTCATCGTAGTTCACTGCAGCCTTGAACTCCTGGCTCCTCAAGTAATTTTCACGCCTGAGTCTCCCCAGTAGCTGGGACCATGGGTGTGCACACCCATGCCTGGGTAGTTTTTTAATCTTTTGTACAGATGCGATCTTGCTATGTTGCCTAGGCTGGTCTCCAACCCTTAGCCTCAAGCAATCCTCTGGTCTCAGCCTCCCAAAGTGCTGGGTTATAGGTATGAGCCACTGTGCATGGCCCAATGTGCTGTTTTCTAATGTAGGAAAACTAGGAACTGAGCTTACCTGACACGGCAGAAGAAAGATTTCTCCTCCATGCATTCTTGAGTAAAAGAATCTAAAAGAAAAAGCTCAAAGTCGTTCATCCAGTTAATGGCTAAATACGAAGTGCTCCTTACAGCTCTCAGGCTAGAGAGGCAATAAAATATAGAGCCAAATCCACCCACACACCACGTGAATCCTTCAGAATCTTTTTTTTTGTTTGTTTGAGACAGAGTCTCACTTTGTCATCTAGGTAGAGTGCTATGGTGTCCTAGCTCACAGCAACCTCACACTCTTGGGCTCAAGCGATCCTCTTGCCTCAGTCCCCGGAGTGCTAGGTTTATAGGCATGAGGCACTGTGCCCGGCCCTCAGTTACTAGAACTCTTTTATTACATATCTGGTGAAAATTAAATACATTTTCTAAGTGTAATGCAGACCAAATTATACAGTGCTGAAATTTTAGGGCCAGGAGTTTTATTTTTTGCATGGTATATAATGCTGCTATAGGCACACTAACATTTTAACTCTGTAAATCTCACTGGCTGACATGCAAAATATTTACGTATTGGCCCTATTAATAGTTATAGTTACACATTTGGGGGATAATCAGTTCCAATAGAAATAATTGAATAGGGCATTTCAAAGCTTACATCAGTATTTTGGTGAAATATTAACTTAAATTTTTTTTAAATGTCTAGTAAAAACATGAAATCAGTTGGGCAACCTCATAAAAAGAGGGAATGAACAAATTTTTTTAAAAGAAAATTTTCAAAAAATATTTTTTTATAAAAGAAATCTTAGATTTTTCATATAAAGTTTACTCAAAAGAAATAAGAAAAAATTATGTTACAGAAAATGATATAAAATGATCAGCTTAGAAAGGCCTCTGAGAATTTACCTGGCCCTTTTTAACTCAGACAAAAGTCTGGCTGGCACTACCCTGGGGAGATGGCGCTAGCCGCTCATGCTGTAAGTCTCAACATGAACAACTTGCCTTTCATATGGTGGCCCAATCCTGACCTGGCCCTTACAACTTGTCCTGAAAACTTGGATGATCTGACCGGACAGTCCTTGGGAGCACTGCATGAGAACCCGAGTACGAGCACCCCCTTTCTGAGCAACATAACCAACTGCACACATGTCCCCAGACTGCCTGGGGCAGAGGGTACATCTGTGGAGCCAGCAGGGGTGATGTGATGATGACATTCTCTGCAGACTGACAGGGGACAGGGCAAGTGGGGAGTGGGCCAATTGCAGGGGTACTCAAGCCTGTGAGAACTTGCAAATCAGGGGTTCTGAGCCCCCGGAAAAGAGGGGGAACCAGGGCTGAGGAGCCTCCGACAAGAGCAAACATTGCTGACCTGCAGCCAAAGACAAATTTGTAGACAACGCTAGGTGATGTGGCCAGGCTGGGTGCTAGTCAAGATGCTGAGTGAGGCCAAGTTTGTCTTGGGCAGTTCCTGGCCCTTCCCTTTTCATCTCTCCTGGCTTCTGAGGCCATTGTCAGCTCTGGGTACTCAGGGCCCTGAGAGGGGCTAGTGACTGGCAGGGGCCTTCAAACCCTCCCAGAATCAAAGTCTACTCTCAAGTGGCAGAAGTAGGACAAGGATGCACAGGGCTCAGTGCAGAGAGCTGTGTCTAGAGGGCAGGAGAGGGGCCATGAGTGTGATGGCCAAAGCATTAACCCTCCACTTGGACAGCATGGGAGACCCAGAGGCAGGCATGCCCACAGCTGGCTCCAGGGACTGGAGGACATTGTCTGGTTGCTGAGAACAGGAGGGCAGGGCCAGGTGAGAGGCCCAGACCTAGGCAGAGCAGACAGTGGACACTCTGGCAGGCCAGTCGGCCGGGGGGAGCCGCACCCACCTGTGGACAGACTGAACCTGCACTGCCTGGCAGGCTGGTGGTGTCTGCCCAGGAGTCTCAGGGTCTGCCTTCCCAGAGCCACCTCTGGCCCAGGGGAAGAGCCCCGTAAGCTGCCCCAGAATGTGCCACACAGCTCACCACAGCTGCTCAGGCAGTGAGAGGAGCACCCAGATCCCCCCAGCCTTCCCATGTTCCGCAGTCGTGCCAAGATTCCAGATCTTCAGAACTTCATTTCCAAAATGCCTAGTATTTCTTGAAATCTTCCAAAATGCTTTTTCTTCTCTGAGATTTATGAAAACACTTTCTTTTTCTCTCTGAATTTATTCTGAAGAGAGGGACAACTGCTTACCTTTTACCTCTGACAGTGTGGGCAGTAGCCCCAGCCTGGCAGAGGTGACCTGGTGTCAGGCCCAGCTCCCAGCCCCCGCCCTCCACTGAAGTCCTGGTCTACCCGGGAGGGACAAGGTGCTGCCACAGGGACCTCACCTGCCCTGCCACACAGGCTCCACAAGGGCAGCTTGCAAGGTGTGGTGAAGCTGTGGAACACACTGACATCGTGAGGCGCCAGGAACTCCACAAACTTGGCATCACTGAAGGCTTCTCTTTTACAGTGAAATATGGAACTGACTTGGTCAGAAATGTATAGGATTTTCCCAGTCACCAGGGACACGGCCACTGCAAACATATCCTGGAAGGAAAAATATAACTACAGTGATGGTGGTAGGATGTGTCTGGGCAGGGCATGGGACTTGGGTGGGCAGGCTGCAGGGAGCCAGCCACCTGGAGGGCCCGGGGAACTTTGAGCCCTTTGCTTGGGCCCGGCTGGATCAGCTCTAGCTTCCTGTTATGCACATCAGTCCAGCACGATACTACCCAAAACAACACATCAGGGTTCCAGTGCCAGAAGAAACGTCAGATATTCCCACTCCCTGGCAGGTGCCACTCACCCCACTGTCTTGGACACACCGTCCAGGCTGGGGTGATTGGCAGGTGGAAGGGGGAAACGCTCCACCTACCTGGCCTATCACACCCACTTCTGTCAGCCCTACCTCTCCCAGGGATCTGGGGGCCACCTGGGGAGCTAGAGGTCTCACCTCAGGCTCTCTCCCTGCTGTTGGCCCTCTGGGCTCAGAGGGCCCTTACACTAACTTGGGACACTAAGGCTGTGTGTGGCCCATGCCCCCATAAAGGGGCCCACCTTTATGGGGAACTTAAAAATGCCTGAGTTTTGGAGTCTCAAATCTGCTCCCCCTGTGGACAGTGAACCCTGGACATGTGAGCTATCACCATGTCTGTCCCTCACCCATATCCCCCAGCTGGGATATGCTGGGCTCGCTCCAGCTCCCAGGAGCTGTCGGGTGAAGTTGGTCAGGATGGGAAGGACAATCTCATGGAAATGAGACAGAGGCCCAGAACATGACCTCTGCTCCCAGAACCACTGACTTCACATTTTTTCTTTAAGGGTATACACTCCTCTCCTGAACCCCACCTGCTGCAGTGACGCCATTGGACACAGCAGCCCTGCCAGCGCTCTGGGGGAGGTGGGGCTCGAGCCACATGAAAGCCACTTGAGCCACTCACCACATTCTTCCCGATGTACTCGGAGGTCACACTCTCCATCTCCCCCATGGTGTAGGAGGGCACATCCACTCCGCAGGGCTGGCTCTCACTGGACATCAGCAGCTGGTAATACTCTTCATTAGCTGCAGGAGAAACCACGTTTACACTCCGTGGGAGACTCCCAGGCAGTGGCTGGAAACTGTCACCAACTCTTGCGTATTGGGGGCTGTACTTCCCAAATGAAAGTGAGGAACGCAGACACCGCCTTCCCAGGACACAGAACACCCCGGAATATGAAGGCAAGACGAACTTATGAACAGAAATCTGACTCTCCCCCCCTCCCCCCGAAAATCAGGCAGCCTTTGATTACAGAATTTCTCTCTCTCTCTCTCTTTTTAACCTGGAAATCTGTGTTAGGATGATTACAATTTTTTTAAAATGATAAACTCATTATTTTAAAGGATATGGCTATGGAGTTCTGCCTGACCTGACCTTCTCCACAGGGTTGTAAGCTATGATTCAGCTTCCATTTGTTTGCACAGGACTTTGGGCGACAGCCCTGCGTCTGACTGCATGGGGGGCCCTGTTAGACACCCCCATCCAGGCAGAATCACTGCTTACACAAATAGCACAAGAAAAGTCATTTGAAAGAAATTGTTCAGACTAGAAAATGAAGTGGAGGGCCACTTGATCTGAGTCCACACATCATCCTGGCTGCATCTGGCAGGATTTGGGGGTGATCAAACGCACAGGCTGCAGCAGCCCCCACTCCAAAAAGGAGCAAACACTCTGGCTCCAGGCTGCTGCCTGTTTTCAGGCCACGGACACGTGAAACCCAAGTTGCATTCCAGGCTCTGACCTGGGCCCCTGCAGCCCAACACGGAGCCTCTGCACCCACAGCTGTGTCTTGTCTGAGCTGTGTTTCTCCACCTTCCAAAGCCTCGGACATGAGTAAATTTCTGAGCATGCTCTAAAATCAAGATATAAACTGCTGGAAAGCACAGAAAGTGTCTCCAATGGTAGCTGTTTATAGTTCTGAAGTTACTGAAGACGCAAAAATGAAACTCCTAAACCAACACAGTCACCTGAAAGCCGAGCAGCTAGAGGCAGTGACCTTTCCCCTCCAGCTCCTCCTTCCAGAGCAGGGCCCTCACCTGGCACACACTCTAGCACGGTGCCCTCCACAGGCACCAGACTCCAGCTGGGCACCTCTGGGCCTGACCAGTGCTGACCAGCTGCAGCAGTGCTCTGCTCTGACCACAATGACCCTCACCTAATGGACAGCAGGCTTAGTTGGAAGAGCCTACAGAGGCTTTGGAGCTGAAGAGGACACCCCAAACCTTGGTACGACCCAGCACACAGCAGAGCAGCAGCTGTTTTACCTCTGGCTCAAGGGACCCCGGCATGAGTGCCAATGACCTGCTCTCTACCAATAAAAAGTTGCCCAGACATTAAAAAATATGACTGTGTGCATTACGTTGCTAGTATGAGCCTTGCCCTCTTTGGTTGTTGTGTCTTGGGGCAATGGCCAGTGATGATGGAGCAAAGCTGCCTTGATCCAGCCTTCCAGAGTTGTTTTTTTTTTTTTTTTTCCAAGACAGAGTCTCACTATGTCGCCCCAGTAGAGTGCCGTGGTGTCACAGCTCACAGCAACCCCAAATTCCTGGGCTTAAGTGATTCTCTTGCCTCACCCTCCCAAGGTAGCTGGGACTACAGGTGCCCACCATAATGCCCACCTATTTGTTTGTTGTAGTTGCAGGCTCAGGCTGGGTTCGAACCTGCCAACCCCAGTGTATTTGGCTGGTGCCCTAACCACTGAGCTATGGGTGCTGAGCCAGAGTTTTCTTTTTTTTTTAATGTGTGTTTTTCATGTGCAGGACCCACCAGCATCTCAGGGCACTTGTGCAGTACGTGAACCAATGCACACGCTTACAGGGTGGGGAGGGAGCGCCCCCCCAACTAGTAGGGGAGGACAGCTGCTACACAGGGCACCTCCCTCCTGTGCCCTGGCTGCTACTGACAGTCTCTGGGCTTCTCGACAACTAAGGAATTCCTCAGGTTTAGGGGCTGGTGGTTTCCGCTGTCAAGAAAAAGGACGTGCTCACACTCTCAGTGCTGTAGGGGTAGCAATGCAGACGCAAACACCACCCCCAAGATTTCTGCCGTCCCTCTGAACGCTCCTGGACTAAAGGCCAGGCCTCTCAGGCCTTTGGGACCATCCTTGATGACCCCAATACAGGGGAGTTGGCCTCAACTCTAGGGACAGGGTGCGGAAAGCCAGGCTCTAGGTCCACTGGGCAGTGCGGGGCTGACTTCACAGGGGGGCGTTCCTGCCTGTCCCTGAAACCACCTGAGACCCAGAGATAGGGTACCTGTAGGGGTGGGCTAGCTGCAGCAGCAGTCAGAGGAGGACTAATTCTACTGGAACATATTTAATGGGCCTGAGGTTGTGGATTGTTTTTGGAATCTGTGACCAAACACGGCATCTTTGAAGAGGTGCATGTGTACTTTCTCACATAAAAGCCTCAGTCTTATATATCATGGACTGGCTCTAAAAGTTCTTGCCTATTCTGCCATCTAATAGTAAAGTCCAAATATCTAAACGGAAGCAGGATCTACCATTTGGAGGCCCCCCTGTCGCCCACGTGTGGTGGAAGGTGGAGTCTGCTCACCGCCTCCTTTCCAGGCAAAGTGACCGGCAGGACAGAGACTCAAGCTCCAGACACACACGCCACGAGCTGCCGGAGGCCCTGAACCACGAGGTCCACAGCGATGGTCTCCTGAGGATGAGATCTGACAATGTCTCCCCTCTTGTACCTCTTCACGTTGTATTTTAAAGGCAGGACAAGACTCCAGTTAGATGCTGAGGATGTTTTCCTTCCTTTAACTCCACTCTGAGCTGCTCACACCATCAGGCCACTGCTGCAGGATATGAGCAGTGTGCAATGACCTTCCTGGACTTGGGGTCATCGTCTCAAACACCAATGTTTTTGCTAGAGCCTAAACAATGCTGGACTCCCTGATCATGACGTAACCCAGCCCAGAGCAGAAAAAGTTCCTTTTTCCTTTAAAAGTCAAGTGCTATAATAGAAAACTTCCAGTGTATTGAGTTTTCCAATCAAGGCCAGTGTCATCAGATTTTTAGCATTTCCTTCTGCCATTTTGGGAATGAGTTCTAGAAACAACACAATCCAAGATGCAGTTTGGGAGAATTTAAATTTATTTTTATAGGTTTGGAGCAGGTGTGGGGCAGACGTACCTTTCACTTGCTTCACACTCTTCAGGGCATACTTCAGAGTTGCCAGTGTGCTGGCCTTCCCCTTGGCCTTCTTATCTGCAGGGAGGTGGACCTTCAGCTCCTTCAGTGTTTTTATCAGTTCTTTGTGTGTGTTTGCTTTGGCAGACTGGTCACTACTGCAGAATTAAAGAAAGAAGCAATTACATGTTAGTCCCCAGTTTCTCAACCCCGGGGCACACAGACATTTTGGTCTGGGGAGTTCTTTGTGGGCTCTTCAGAATGTTTAGCACCATCCCCAGGCTCACCCTTGCCAGTTATGGCAACCAAAAATGTTAAATGTCTGTAGACATTTCCAAATGTCTCTTGCCAGGACAGAAACTGTTTCCAGTTAAGAATCACAGCTTTAGGGTGGCGCCTGTGGCTCAAAGGAGTAGGGCGCTGGTCCCATATGCCAGAGGTGGTCGGTTCAAACCCAGCCCTGGCCAAAAAAACTGCAAAAAAAAAAAAAAAAAAATGAATCACAGCTTTAACTCAAGTGAATGAGGGAGAAGTCCTTCCACTTGGCCTCTTTTCCCTAGGGTTAGCACTGGGCCTGGCCTAGGAAGGGCTGCTGGTCAACCCGCAGTCTGGTGGAACAGGCTGTGCACTGAGCTGTGCCTCCCCTGTCCCAGGCAGAAAAGGACTGAGTGATGGAATTACAGAGGACATCAAAGTGACTTCTTGGGACATAAATGTGAACCATGAGCTGGGCTTTTCTGTGAAAAGAGGAATGGGGATTTTTGAGAAGGATCTTCAAATCCAAGGATACAAAGATGGAGGGAGGTAGGACAGTGGCCCCGGCTGATGAAGATGGAGCTGCTTAGAGCAGATGGTGCAGGAGGGATGGTGGGATCAGGATTCTGAGGTGAGGGCAAAGCGCCCACCTGCCCAGAATTAGGAGGGGGATTTTGCTCCAGAGATGACATGAAAATGGACAGAGGACATAAGGATGTCACAAATTACTCTAAAAAGGGTGAGGAACGGTCCAAATGAACATGCCCAAGACTCAGGTGAGGTTTGCTTAGAGTAGGGCTGGGTGGAGCTGCAGGTTCTGTGCAACATTGGGGCTCTGAAAAGCCACAGGGACACAGCCAGTGAATGAGAGGCCAGGAGGTGCCAGGTCACACCAACACAGCCATGTACACTAAGGAGTTTCAGCAGGACTTAGAAATCATGTCACTTCTAAAAAACTGATCTCCAATAAAACGTCTTTCTATTTCCCAGAAGACACTACGGCGTACTCGGCAGCCTCACCTGCACCCACTCGTAGAGGGGTTGTGTTCAGAAGTGGCCATCATCAGGCTAAAGGCATTCGGACTGTAAGAACAAGAAATAAAAACATCATTGAGCAATTGTTTGTTCCACCCACTTCCTGCCCCATCCCACCAGTGATAATAGAATAGATAATATCATAGTAGGATAATTAAAAAAATAATACAAGATAAGATGCAAATGGGACCTTCAGATGACAAGAAAAGGGGAGTTGGCAGGTACAACACAAGACAAAGGCACAAGTTCATTTCCTATAAACTGCCCTAAGTAAATTTTAGTTTTTCTCAGTTAATAAGATTTTCAAACTTCTGAACAACTCAGTGATGCCCATTTAAGGACCGTGGAAGAAGCTGAAGCAGAAGTGGACGGAGCGCTCTGAGCAAACCAACTGTCCTGCTCGCCCAGCCGGAGGTGGGGCCTACCTCTGGTGGACGTCCGGCGGCTCCACCAGCATCCCCAGCTCCTTCCTGCTGTCGTCATAGTCACTGCCCTGGGAGTCCCGCCCTGTGGAGCAGTTCTCAGTGGCCTCATTTCCACTGGAGCCCCCACTCATGTCCACGTCGTCCTGGAGTGGGGGGGCCTGGCTGGGCTTGGGCTCCATGGGCTCCTCGGTGGGGTTACTGGAGCTGGAGGGAAACTCTGCATATCTGTTCATGTCGGGCTTCAGAATGAAGCTAGAAATGAGAGAATGTGGTCAAGTGTTGAAAAAAGCACACACAAGTGACCACAGACCCACCACATGGACCAGCCGTTTGAATCTTTCCACGCAGTTTACTGAACAAACTATACTAGTCAAGATCAGTCACACTTGTGTCACTTCATCATGTCACTGGTGTTCTTATTTATGGAGCTCCTACCTGCCATGGATTTGGCAGACAGCTGGGTTGCTAAGGGCCTCACCAGAAGGCAGACAAAAGCATCACTAATCACTACCCTGCACAGGGAGCTCTTGTGAAAATGGAGGCCGACCGAAAGGGTGGCAGCCCCGGGAGTCGGCATTTTATAAATCACTATCCCCCTCCATCATCTCCTCACTTGAACCCACGTGAAACCACCAAGGGTTATAAAATTGGTGGGCAAGGGACCATTGTCAGCAACCCTGGAAATCCCAAAGGGTCTGAAGCAGTGGTTCTCAACCTTCCTAATGCCACGATGTATTTTCATTGTTACAAAGGGGTCGCAACCCACAGGTTGAGAACTGCTGGGAAGTGTCTGCCACAAAGTGAAGGCACCTCCTTCTAGTTGCAGCTCAGATGGAAGGAGAGCCAAGAAGGTTCTAGAGTCTGTCTCCTCTTGCTATCCTTGGATGCGGAAGGAGGTGGCTGGAGCCAAGGGAGCTCTGTGGGCAGGAAAATGAACAGGAGGAAGCTGCAGGGGAAGGAGGGCCACAGAACAGAGAGCCTGCGGGAAGCTGCTCCTGGACATGCCTCCCCCTGAACAGCCAGGTCCCATCTCTACCCAACAGCTCTGAGAGAGGGGCCAAAACCACCCAGGCAATGCTGTGAAGGCCACACTGCAAGAACCAGATTCTGACAGTGGGTTGCTGAGCTCTACAACAACCCTTCACCCTCAGATCCAGCCCATCAGGAGGGAACTGCTCCGGGGCATCCAGGTGAGAGGTGGGACCAATGCAGGGTCAAACAGCAGAGCTCATCTACCTGTTCTGTTCACAAGCTCATAAACAGAAACACCAACGTCGGGCTTTAGAAAAGTAACATGGCAAAGACAAGAGAACACACAACCCTCACGGCACAGAGGAAACAAGCAGATTCAGGGCAGCACCCTGAACATTCCAGAGAAGATGGATTCAATGAAACAAGTAACGAAGAATGAGATAAAGCCATAGATGGGAGGAAAATGCCACATTAGAACAGAAAATCAGAAAGGACAAAGTTCAGAGTTAATAACAAAGAAATGACTTTTCAGTGAATGGAGAAGAGGCAGGAGAAACTTACCAAATGAGAAGGGCAAGGACCAGCACACACACAAGAAGGGGAGGGAGAGGGAGGGAAGCCAAGTTTGGGGTTTTGTCCGAGGCCAAGCCCTGAATAGAGTGTTGTGGTGTCATAGCTCACAGCAACCTCCAACTCCTGGGCTCAAATGATCCTCCCACCTCAGCCTCCTGAGCAGAGCAGCCGGACTATGGTGCACAGGTTTGCACCTGGCTGATTTTTTTTTTTTTTTGAGATGGAGTTTCACTCTGTCACCCTGGGTAGAGTGCTGTGGCATCACAGTCACAGCAACCTCAAACTCCTGGGCTCAAGCCATGCTCCTGCCTCCTGCCTCAGCCTCCTGAGTAGCTGGGACTATAGGCGCCCATCACAATAACTGGCTAGTTTTCTATGTTTAGTAGAGATGGGGTCTCGCTCTCCTTCAGGCTGGTCTCAAACTCCTGAGCTCAAGCAATCCTCCTACCTCTGCCTCCCTGAGTGCTGGGATTACAGGCCTGAGCCACTGAGCCCCACCCTACACAGAGTTTTACCTATAGATAACACTTCTTTCTGAAAAAGACACCAGAACAATGACAGAAACCATAAAGAAAGATACATGTGAAGAAAACCATCCTGAGCTGAAGACCGATCTGAATCTGCCAATCAAAGGACCAGTACAGTGGCTCAGGACATCCTGAGCAGAGTGACATTCCCACGGATAAAGAAAATCCTACCAACACCCAGGGGTAAAACAAGCAGGCTGCCTACGAAGCGAGGAAAATCGTGCTAGTCTTGGACATCTCTTCCACAATATTAGATTTTCAGAAGCCAATGTCTACATGTAGCCATGAGAGGAAAAGTTTATAGTCAAAGGGGAGAAATCTCAATTAGAGGATACTTGCTTATTATGGGCTAGACAGCCAGATGGATTGATGCCCTAAGTCACAAAACCTAAAATGCCACTGCCCTTCCAATTAAAGTCAGGAACAAAATGGCAAATCTGCTTTCAGGCTTTCAAAACACTTTATGGAAGTTCTAGCTAACTCAATGAAAAAATGAAAGGTAACTTTTGGGAAGAGAGAGACTAAACACAAAGTCTGTGACCAAGAGAAATACCAAAGATCTGTGAACTGGTGGAAAGAAGCTCGACCTCATCAGTATCAGGAGAATGCAAAGGACGAGGCACTTTGCCCATCAGGTCACCCAAATTAGCAGACCGACTGCATCTGGTGCTGGTCGGTGGAGGGGGCGGGCGCTTGTGCATGGCGGTGTAATGTGAAAGTTTTTCTGGAGGAAAATCTGGGTGCCCAGCAACACACAATCTGTACGCTCTTACACTTCCCACTCCTAGGAAGGCACTGCACAGAAATGCTTGTGCGGAGTAATAGAAACACGGATAGAACCGTGAGCAGGAGGCTAACTGCATCCTCTCCGGGGCACAGACTTTGTCTGCTGACCATCCTGCCCGGGCACCAGCTTCAGCTTCCGAACTGGATCCTTCCTGCACTTGGCCCCATTACAGCAGTTCTCAACCTGTGGGTCATGACCCCTTTGTAACAATGAAAATACTCTGCAGCATTAGGAAGATTGAGAACCACTGCCCCATAATGTCCACACAGCAGCAAGAGGGATCCCTGTGAAGGAAGCCCACGCCAGCCCATGCTCTGCCTTGAGGGGCTGGGGGCTCTGCGAGGTCCAGTCCCTGCAACCTCCTGGGCATGTCCTGTAACCTGTCTACCCTTGGTCCAGTCCATGACCTCAGGGACTTTGCTCTGACTGTGCCTCAGCCCCGAGCTGCCTGCAGGAACAACACTGTCTCCTTGCTGCCTGCTTCTCCCGTCTTGCGCCCACATGTTGCGCAGTTTACCCTTTCTAGGACACAGCTCTACAGGGTAGGGGCTGTGAGCTGCCCACTGCTGGGACCCCAGGGCCAAGCACACACCTTTGTGCTACAGAATGCTAGGCACCCACTAAAAGGAGGGACCAGATGGACCAATGCGGGGGCTTCCTGGCCAGAGACAAACAAGCTGCAGAACGGCCAACTGCAACAGTAAGAAGGGCTAAGTGGCATTTACAGGGCTGGCCACATGCCAGCAGCTTCCACGGGTTGACCTGCCCTGACGCTGCCACACTAGGGCTGGCGTGAGGGTGGAGGAGGGGACAGCCACCTTTTCTGCCCTCAGGGAACTTTCATTCTCTGGGAAAATAGACAAGCAACAAGGAATAAGAAGCAGAGCAGGAGACCAGGACGTGAGGTGGGGGGCGTGAAGTGTGAGGGAGGGACCACACGTGGGGGGCATTTGACAAGGATCTTGCGCACAAGCCCTCACACGTGCTCACTCAAGAGTCCCTCGGCCTCCCCACCTCCCAGGCCTGCAGCCTCTCACTGCTTCCCACCACTGCTGGGCATGCAACCACTTCACACCTGAGGCTGTCCAGTCTCTGGCTCCACTGCCTCCTGAAAACTTGGGTAAAGCACCATACCACAGTGTGGGCCTTGCATCCCAGCTGCTGCCAAAGGTCCCGGCGAGGACCCTGGACACAGGGGGAGCTCACTCTCTGGCATGAAGTTTGACCACAGGGGATAGGAGACAAGAAGGAGCTGGCAGAAAAGCCCTCCACATGTCCCTGGAAAGGACAGTCCTGAAGCTGTGTGCCTTCCTACCTGCCGCCCCCCCATTAGGACGGCCTTTAGGATGAGGGCCTATGGGGCCCAGCGACTGGCAGCGTCTTTGCCAGGCAGGGGCCATCTCAGGAAGGTGTCAGCTTGCATTCTTCCCTCTTGCTACCTGGATTATATCACCCACGGAAGCACTTGCTCTGGACTCTGCTCTCAAGAGAACTTGAACACAGGCAGACCTGAAGGGAGGGAGAGCGTGGGCTACTGGAGGATGGAAGTTCCAGGCAGGGGTGGCAGGAGCAAAGACCCTGAAGTGGGTGAGGGTCTGACGCGTTTGGGGAGATGAAGGTGATAGGACAGAGTAGTACGGGGGCAGGGTCAGCACTTGAGACAGGGAGCTGGGCGGGGGTGGGGGAGGCTCTATGCAACCAATCTGACTTATATACCTTACTGGGATCGCAGGGTGGGGGCAAGGAAGAAACAAGACCTCTTAGGGGGCTCCTGCTATGGGTTAGTAGAGCTCCGTGGGGCTGCCCAGGGTGTGGAGGGCGTTCTCTCACTCCCGACCTCCCCACACCTCTCCCAGACTAGCAGCTGGTCCCTTCTGCCATGGGTGACTTATTAAGGCAATCAGAGGCAGCGGCAGAGTGCATAAGTGAAAAGGCCCTGGAAAGCCAGGGTTTCAGTTGGGTCTCGCTGCTTTCTGTCGGCTCTTGGACAAGCTCTTTAAGCTCCCTGTGCCTTGTGTCCTCACCATAAGATAGGGTAACAACAATTCTTGCCTCCTATTGGTTGTTGGAGGACTAAACGACATAACCTGTGCAAAATATCTGAAATGTAGTTTTAGCTTTTATTATCACAGGAAAACAGACAGGAGTAACAAAAGCAATTAAAGGAAGGACATTTCACTGTCAGGGGTGCTACCTCTGACTTATATCAAAAGGACTAAGAACCAGCACCACCCCCAGCCCAGGCAACAAGGACGTCCGTGGAAGAGCACCACATAGGTGGAGTCTGAGTGTGCTCGGGGGAACTGATGGGTCCGGCCCCGGGAACCTGGCTGGGTGTGATCTGGGGGTGTCATGCGATCATGAGTATTTTTGCAGAGGGTCAGGCAAGCTTGGCAGTGTGAAATGACAAACCAAGCCAAATCATCAGAAACTTCATCATTCCAGAAAGTGTATCTCTCAGCACCAGCGGCCCTAATGGACCAATCTCATTTTGCCAAGTTGGTGAAACTGACGTGCCCGTCGAAGAAGACTTCACCTCTTCCTTCCACAAAAGTTTGCCCAGCTCCAGCTCATGCCAGCTCTGCCAGGCCCCCTGGAGAGGTCCTAGGAAAACTGTTTTTATCCCAAGGGGGGGTTGGAGTGTGCTCCTGAGCACAGAGGACTGGGGCGCAGTCGGGAAAATGACATCTGGCTGAAAGGGACTGCGGGAGCTGGGTGAGCCTGCCCTCGAGGGCCCCTTCTCCCCCCTTCATGTGTCCACCCGCTGGCTCTGCCTCAGAGAACAGTCAGAGGCAAGGTGTTAAGTTCAGACCCCTGACCACGTCACATCTTTGGTAGGAAAGGTCACCTTGACCAGACAGAGGAACATTCAGAAAGTGTAGTCTGGGATGAGATCATGGAGTCTGGGATGGGGAGAGAGGACAGGGTGCCAGGAGCTGAGTGCTTGAACCTAGCTGATGGGTTCACAGGGGCTTGTGACACTAGCCTCTGCTTGCACATATACTCATCCTTTCCATAATAAATGGTTAAAAGCAGGAACAAAAGCACACCCTGGGTCCCAGTTCCAGCTTCCACTGCCACCACCAGGTGAAGCATTCTAGCGCTCAGTACCCTCACACCTAAGGCAGAAATACATTTCTTTGTGAAAATGAGAAGTCAGCATAGGGATTGACCACTTAAAGTGGTCATTTTTCTGAAACAGAAGTACAGTGACATGCAGAAAAATCCTGCATCAGCAGGTCATGACTTGACATGTGTTCACACACTGACCATGTCCATGCACAGCACTGATAAGCTCCTGGATCTGGAGGCAAGATGCTGCCAGCCCCCTGAAGGCTGCTGGGGGCCCTCCCTGCCACTGCCTACCCCTGGGGTCCCCAGTAGCTCAGCTTCTTACAGCCTGGTTAATTCTACCTGTTTTCGAAGTTTACGTAACAGGATCATAAAGCCTGTACTCTGTCTCTGCAAGCCTGGCAGGATTTTACAGCCCCAAACATTATAACATGTTTTCTACTTCCTGGTAGAAGCCTACTCCCTGAGGCCGGCCTGCTGCAATCCTGAGAAAATGTTTTTCCTGCTAAATAAACAGCCATGCTCACCATGGCAACAGTTGGGTAACTGAGGAAAATATGACCACAGCCTTCCAAATAAGGAGGGGAAGGAGGCGCCGGGCAGAGGCATTGTCTGGCCTCCCTGGGAAACGTTCAAATGCTCTCAACTCAGCTTTTTAAATCCTTGAATATGTGGAAGTATGAGATTTTAAAACAGTAACACATTCAAAAGTGTCAGCCTTCTGACTTCAGTGTTCAGGGACCCAGCTACTCTGAGTTCCAGGAGAGTGAGGCTTCCAGCCTCTGAAAACTAAGGGGCCAGACCTTGTCACCAGTCACTACTGTTCATTTACTGCTTCTAATCTCCTTGGAAATACAGTGACAGACTTGTTCTAACTGTGCAGACAATGAGCACACAGAGTGGAAACAAGCCTAACTCTGCAGAGAAGAGCACAGGCTTAGGGGCAGGGCCCAGTGAGGCCCCATCTACCTCTGCACAAGGGTGGGGGCACACAGAGCATCTGCAAAACTCAGAGTTATATGTTTCCAGTTAGTCCCGCCAAATATCGTAGTTTTCAAAAGATAAAAGCAACATCCAGAGTGTCAGTCTTTCTCCTCACTAAATGCTAGTGGTCCTGCCAGCTGTTCAATGGCCTTATGGAGCCTGTGGTTTGCTGAGCCCTGGTGAAGCTGCATCACTGTTTAAAGCCAGAGGCATGCCTACCAGTGTCTTTCAGAAAGCCCCATGCACACAAGAAGCACCATTCCTATTTCCTTCTCTAAGCACGGCAGACCCGACTCACAGGGTCATATGCGACTCCAAGGCAAGAGCATGCCAGAAACCTCTCATTTCCTGCCTAGGTGTCTAAACACCCAGGAACTAACACAGACCTCAGAGAGCCCCTCTACACAGCCTCAGCTTCTCTCTAAAGGAACCTGAGGCCCAGAGCAGGGGCCACCTGGCTGGTGCACGGCACCCCCTTCCTGCCTAGAATTCCACAGAAAGCAAGGGTTGTGTGAGTTCTGTACCCATGAATCACACCAAGATGTCAGTGACAGATAACTGCGAACACCCACGATCCATCCCTACACTGGCATATCACGTAGTTCCCACTTTAAAAAAAGAGTCCCTCAATTCATTATACTTACCTACCTTACAAAAAACAATTGGCCTTATATTTATAATCTCAATTTGCAATGAAAGCTTTGAGGTAAAGTCCTGTCTTTTTCTCAGTCAAACCCAGCTTGAGACCAGAAACCCCAGGTGGGGGTAGAGGGTGGGCATCTCCCCTTGCTTGAAATCCAAGCAGAAGGCCAGTGGCCTGCTGTGCCATATACAGGAGGTTAGAGGTGTCCAAGGAGGGCCTCTGCCACAGTGCTGGGATTCTTAACATCTGGGGGACCTGAGGCGCCTCCCTCTGATCTCTAGCCCACTCAGGATTTAGCACCCAATTTCAGGCCTTCGTTGAACCTCTGAAGGTACACTGACCCAGGTGATATAAAGACCCTGCTCATACCCTGGGCCTGGCCCTGTCATGCTTGTGCCCAGCCTGTATCTGGGCCTCAGTTTCCTTATCTGTCAAGCCCAGGGGTTATCCTGGATGATTTCCAGGGTTCCTTCTGGCTCCATTCTGTGGGTGTGAATCAGCTTTCCGAACTGATTCCTTCTGTGTATGTTAAAGAAACTCTGGTAATCAATTTGTCATCCCTTAGTTTGGCCATCTGGAGGGGGAAGCAGGACGTCACTGACCCCCCAGTCCACATCTGAATTTGGTAGCCAAGGAACACCCCAGGAGGATGGTGTGATTGCTACCACAAAGTGGATTCCCCCCTCCCCCTTTATCCATCTTGGCAACAGGGAAAAACAAGATGGTCCAGGGTGCGTTTCCAGGCCTCGCTTGGCACTGGGACTTTCCTTTCTTTGCTCACCCATCCCAGGCCCCATGGGGCTCCAGAAAAGCTCCTGGACCAGCACCCATCCACGGCCCTTCCGCTGCCTGACACTTGGCTCTCTGGCCTCAGAGAGGGAATCCGGCTCTTCAAAGGGCCTTCCGTGTGCCAGGGACAGCTGCATTGACCCCTAGTTCCTTTGGCCTTTCCCTTGAAGGGGAGGGAGTGTTCGTAAAAGAAATTAAAAGAAAATCGTTGAACGAACGACAGTCCGCTGTGGTAGTCACTCAATAGCTCGGCGATCTTACAAAAGTCGCGTAAGTTCTAGGGACCTCAGTTTCTTGATCTACAAAATGGGGCTAATGGTTTCAGAGCGGCTCCTGTGAGCTAACACACCGAGAGCGCCTGACAGCACCGTTTACATTCAGAGTAAGGCTGACGATCTCCCAACACGCCCCATCCCAGCCGTTTTCCAGTCGGGGAGTGCAGTGGCCCGGAAAACTCTTAAGTTGAGCCCCCAACCCCGCCGGAGTGGCAGGCGCGCGGGGACCCCAGCCCCGCCGCCCGAGGCCGCCAGTGGTTACGTAAGCCGAGAGCGGGGCGGCCCCGGTCCGCGCTCCCGCCCGGCGGCCGCGCCACTCACCGCCAGCTGCGTCCTCGTCTGTCGGCCGGTGCGTCCCTCGGTCGGCCAGTCGGTGCGTCCGCTCTGCCCCGCGCCCGCCGCGGCTCACAGCAGCTCGTAGCCCCCAGCGCCGCCGCCGCCACCCCGCCGCTGTCACATAGTGGAAAACGTGACCGCGCGCGCCGCGCCCGCCCCGGGCGCCCCGCATTGGCCTCGGCGCCTCCTCATCTGCATACATGCTGGGCGGGGCCTGCGAGCACCGCGCTCCCATTGGTGGTGGAGCCCGTCGTTCTCTTTACATAAGACGCACATGGAACTCCATGTTCACCGCATCGGTTCCTCAATGAAGACGCGACGCATTCGTGTCCCCCCCTCGTGCTCCCAAGTGGTCTCTCCCACTTCCGGCGTCAGCGCCTTCCATTCAAGACCGCTCGCACCCGCCGGCTCGGGCTGCGCGGAGTGGCGCGTACCACTGCGGGGCGGGAGAGCCCGCACCTGCGGCCTGGCGTTCGGAAGACCAGGTCCCTGGTCCCGGAGGACTTCCACCTTCAGCGACCCGCCGGAGGCGCGTTCGCAGCGTCCAGTGCCGCCATGAACATCCTGAAGGCGTCCTTCATTCACTCATTCACATTCGTTCATTTACTCATTCATTCATAGCTGGGCGCTGGAGCTGCCCAGGAGGAGACCGGAACGCTCCCTCTGTAGTGCTTGGTGCGCGGCCACCAGCCACCGAGATGCCCTGTCACCATCAGCTTGCGAATGGCCTTTCTTATTTTTGAGACCATGTGTTGCAATTTTCGGTTCAGGAGATAGAGTCATTGTTACTACAAAGGGGGACAAAAGAAATAAAATTGTGTCCCTGCCCCCTAAGCACATCATTAGTGAGAAAGGATCATCCACAAAAAAGGGAACTTAAGCAAATACTAAATTGAGTGGTGTGAGTTATAAATTAACTAGGGCCAGAGTTACCCCTGTAGGCTCTGTGAAGGCAGCACTCCAGGGGCAGGCATTTGGAGAAGGAGGGCTTTCGGAGCTTGCAAGCCACAGAGGGAGCGCTTGACCCTGCAGCACCTGGTCGAGTGTTAGTTGTTGTTTTTTGTTTTGAGTCGCACTCTGTCACCTTGGGTAGAGTGCTGAGGCATCTTCATAGCTCACAGCAACCTCAAACTCTTGAGCTTGAACAACCCTCTTGCCTCAGCCTCCCAGGTGGCCACAACACCCCAGTAGTTTTTCTAATTTTAGTAGAGATGGGGTCTAGCTCTTGCTAGGGCTGGTCTTGAACTCCTGAGCTCAGGTGATCACCCTCCTCGGCCTCCCAGAGTGCTAGCATTACAGGTGGTGAGCCACTGTGCCAGGTGAGCCATGTGCCTGGCCTTGTCAGGGATTTTTTTTTCTTTCAGTAAGCATTTTTTTGAGCAAGTCAAGCCCCCAGACTTCTATCTAAAGTGTCTGGGATTATAACTGGTTCATAGCTTTCATATGAAAGCCAAAAATTAGTTTCATATTAGGGCTGAGTACATTGGATACTTTTTCTTCCATTTTTGAGATACTTTACTAAGAAGAATATGTTCCAGCTCCATCCATGGAAACATGAACGAGGTTGGGAGGGAGGGGGGAGGATGGGCAGAGGGAGGGTGATTGGTGGGATTACACCTGTGGTGCATCTTACAAGGGTACATGTGAAACTTAGTAAATGTAGAATATAATTGTCTTAACACAATAACTAAGAAAATGCCAGGAAGGCTATATTAACCAGTGTGATGAAAATGTGTCAAACTGTTTATAAAACCAGTGTATGGTGCCTCATGATCTCATTAACGTACACAGCTATGATTTATATTAATAAAAAAATAAAAAATAAAGTGTCTGGGGGAGTACAACTCTCCTCAGACTGGGTAGGAGCCCGAAACTTACTTTCAGGACACAGAACAGCTTGCAGGCTGCCATGACACTGGTGCTGTGGAAGTGCAGGGTCTGACGGAGAAGGTAAAGTTGTCCAGGGTCTGAGGGCTGAAGAGACACTTGTGTTTCCTAAGGAACTCGGGCCGGTAGCCTCTCCCTTCAGTCTTCCAGAGATGGGTCAGTAGGAAAAATTGGGAACCGGTAGCCTGTAAGTCAGCCAAGCTGTTTCCTCCCAAAGCCAGCTAACCCACATGCCAAAATTTCTGTGTGTAAGCCACTTCTTTCCCTCTACTTGACAAGGTGTGTGTGCAGCTTCTCCGATGCAAACCAGGACAAACATCAAGTTCATCAGGGCAGTCCTCTGGAGTAAGCCCTGGGAGGCCTGGTGGCTCACACTTCACAGTCAGGTGGCCCCTCCTTCTGTGTCTCTGACACTGACACCTTGGCGTTCTCTCCGCCTCCTTTCCTTAACACACACAAATGCCAAGCAAATCCAGCTGCACCCTGCACACACCCAAGCTCCTTTTGTTTCTTCACTTGCATTGACGTCAATGGGGAGCTTCACTGTTCTGGAAACAAGAGTAAACAGACAGCTCATCTCCACCTCACGGAGATTCTCCCTTCATGCTCAAGTTTTCCTGGGTCCATATTCAATCTGCAGCCCCCTGTCACATTTCCTGTCTAAATTTAGTCCTCTATTTCCACCAATAAATCTGGTAAAAAAAAAAAAAAAAAAGAAAGAAATATTGAAATCAATTCTTCTAGCAATTATCCATGGCTGTGAACCTCTAGAACTCTCCCAAATCTGTTTTTTCAGTGCTTTGCCGGTAGTTTCTTCTTTCCTGTTACTGTCAATTTTCATTCATTTCACAAATACTCGCTAACACCCAACTACTGAGGGACATGGAAAGATACTCCTCATTGGTGGCCTGCTTGTGGGGCCATATAGTAGGGGCTGAGGCAGGTTCAGAGGCAATGTTGTTTAAGATGGGGTGCAAGTTCTGCAAGGGCAGACCTGGACAGAAGCCTCCACCCCAGCTCCAGCAGAGGGGAGAGCTGTAGGGCGTGAACTCCTAGGATCAGCTGTCATGCTCACTGAGCCAAGATGGGGGCCGGGGGAGTGAGAGTTGGGGTGTTCAGTTTAGAGAAGGAGGGCGGATGAATCCTTTCCTAGCCAGCCCACACTGATTAGCTGTCACCTCCAGTACAGAGCTCTTGGACAGGCAAATTACTCTTGGCGCTGGGAGAGAGAGACTGGACAGCCCTTCAGTTGGGGTCCAGTGGTAAGCTAGCATCCCCAGGCCCGCCGGGGGTGATGTCAGTGAAGGAAGATGGAGTCTGGTCTCAACCTTCATCCATCCCATGTCTGTCTGAAGGCTGCTATGCCACCACCCACCCATCTACCAGTCTGTGTCCACCACCGAGCCTGGCTCAAGTTGTCCCTGCCCACCTGGACCTGGCAGGCCCCCACACCCTTGCCAGTTCACTCATTGAGCAACCAGGACACTCCAGGCCCCGTGCCAGCTGCTGCTTTTTCTTCCTGTGGATCTCATGGTCTGTGAAGGCAAAGGACAGGGCCAGGAGGAGAATTGTCTCTGTAAGTGGGGCTTGTGTGGCCAGGAGAGTCCCCTCCAAGGAGATAGAGAGGACACTATATCAACATTTCTGGCTTTCCAGCCCCACAGCCCCCTTCTAGGTCTAGGACAGTAGAGGCGGCAATGCCTGACTCCTACTCTTCAGCTTCCCTGTACCCCGCACCAACCCACGGCTAACCCCAGCTTTCTGTGTGACCCCAGGTGGGCATGTTGCCAGCTCCTCACAGGGACACCCTCAGCCAGCTCCCAGAGGTGAGCTCAAGGGCATGGGCAGCTGCCCGGTGTCTTACACAGGGCAAGTGAGGCCCACCTGCTTCTAGTGATTGGGGAGGCTGTGAGCCAGGTGGGTGACTGAGGTCAGGTACCTGGCAGTGGACATGAGGTAGTTTGTGGACAAATACAAAAAAATGTATACTTTAATTTTTACTTCTTTTTGAGACAGAGTCTCACTCTGTCACCCTGGTAGAGTGCTGTGACATAATCATAGCTCATAGCAACCTCAAACCTGTGGACTGAAGCGACCCTCCTGCCTCAGCTTCCCAGGTAGCTGGGACTACATGTGCCCACCACCACACCTGGCTAGTTTTTCTATTTTTAGTAGAGACAGGGTCTTGCTTTTGCTTAGGCTGGTCCAAACTCCTGAGCTCAAGCAATCCACCCACCTGGGCCTCCCAGCGTGCTGGGATTACAGGTGAGAGCCCAGGAATGCATCTTCGTCATGCAGGCTCCAAATACATATCCAAAGAGGATATCCTGTGTTTGGGGGAGACACATGTGGGTGTTGTGTGTGCATGTGATCATCAGCCTTACCCCAGAAAGTCATAAGATTGAGCCATTGACAACGGGTGTCGATGGGCAGCCTCACCGTGGAGGACAGTGGGTGAAAGGGACCTGGGCACACCTTTGCTCAGAACTACCTGGTCTGGAATGTCAGTGTCCATGTCTTCATGACCCCTTTGCGAAGGACATCTGGGGCAACTGAGGACTTGGTTAGCAAGTCTTAGGACTAGGAGCACTATCCAGTGTCAATAGAAGTGGTCAGAGTGGACATCCTTGTCTTGCTCCAACCTAAGGAAGAAAGCATTGGATATTTCACCATCAGATAGGATGGGCTTTAGGTGTTTTGCTTTTTCATAGGTGCACATTGTTCTATAAAGTTTCCTTCTATTATAATTTGCTAAATTTTTTTGTTTGCTTGTTGTGCTTTAAAAAAAAATCATACATAGGCACAGTGGGCTTTTAACCTACAGCAATTATTATTGCTTTAAAAATACCTGTCCCAAATAAATCTATTTTCTGGCAGAATTGAAAATAATTTAAATAGCTGTAGCTTTGTCTGTGCTGTACAACATTCTGTATGGGATTGTTTACTTCATTATTGTGTCTTAAAAATATAAATGAATAAATCAGTGCCTCCAAGATTCTACCTTTTTTGTGTTGTCCATCTCCTTTTCATTGGTATAGGAATCTAAAGATTAAAAATATATATCTATCTGACTCCTCCTTACTGGTTTTGAAAGTAAAAAGCATGGTTTTAACCAAAGTCAAAGTCTATATGCTACTGTGTCACTTGAGAAAGGATTAAAATGTCAAACGTTCTGGTCATGAGACCATTAAAAGAAAAACCAAGGATTTAACAGAGAGGACAGCTGTGCCTTTGGTGGAGGGGAGCCAGTATGCAGTGATGCTGTAGGCCATTCCCGTTCTGAGTTGCAAGTCTGGTCTTTGCCTTGAGGACTTGTAGGCTAATTTGTAGATCAGGTTTTCTGGTTGTTGGTAGCTTGAGTCCTTTCTCGGGATTTCTGGCCAATATTCTTTACTGTCCTGGAGGGGCCCAAGGAAAGGCAGGTTGCCAGCAAGGCCTCCCTCTCCATCCAAGGTGATCCTTCATGTCCAAGGTGACCCCTGTGTCCAGGAGTCCTCTTCCTTCACAGGATGGAAGGCTGCTGTCTCGCTGGTCTCCTGGCCCCTGTACCAGGCTCTCTTACCACATCCCTCTTTGCCTACCATGTGCCCCCCATGGCTGTCACCTCAGCCTTGTTCTTCCAACATTGCTGGTGGTGTCATTTAGGGGTAGCCCAGCTGGCACCCAATCAAACATGGATATCCTGGAGCAGGGTCAGAAAATGGGGCAGGCATCCAGTGGAGAAGCAGGCAGGGTGCACAGGGATCCCCGAGCTCTCCTCTCACAGGGAGAGCGCTGTGGGCCAGGCACAGTGGGTGGGCAGTGGTCCACAAAGGGGCCTGCATGCCCTGGGGACCAACAGGCCTGGCACCATCAAAGTCCCTGATCCTGGGTGGTGCCTATGGCTCAGTGAGTAGGGTGCTGGCCCCATATACCAAGGGTGGTGGGTTCGAACCCAACCCCAGCCAAATTGCAACAAAGTCCCTGATCCTGGGGTGACACTGATAAGAATGCAGGAGATTTCACATTCACAGATGGGTGAGGCCCTCAGAGGCCATGCAAACACACTGCCATTGAGCTCGTGCTCACTGTGGGTAGGTGTCACACTTAGCATCTGGCACACATTCTCTTAGTTAATCCTCACAACTTCACAAGGCAGATGCCTGTGTCCCTATCATCCCTTTACAACAGGCACCCTCAATATTAAGACGCAATAGGAATCATGTGGGTCTGCGTCCTACATCATCAAGGAGAGACAACCTTTGTCTTCAGAATGATCTCATGGCCACTGAATCCACCCCACCCCTGCAGAGCCTGGGAATGAGCTGGCTCAGCAGAGGAGGCCATGGGGTCATGAACAACCAAAGTCCAAGTTCCAGTGTCCCTCTTGTTTCCCATAACATTCTCCCCACCCAAAAGCTCCTGTGTGACTTGGTTGGTCACGTGCTTCCTACCCTCTCCTAACTCCCCTCCAAATCCATGAAGGCTCACAAGGGGAGATGGCTGGGCTGCAGGCCCCTTTGTGGACCACTGTCCACTCGCTGTGCCTGGACCACAGCACTCTCCCTGTGAGAGGAGAGCTCGGGGGTACCTGTGCACCCTGCCTGCTTCTCCACTGTACACCTGCCCGGCAGTGAGTGCTGCTCTGTGCCTCGCTGTGTATCACTTGTGGTGTTTGGCTATTCTCTCCTGCTGGCTTCTTCCTGGTGCCCAATGAGGAAAAAGCACCACTTTTCCTGGACCAAGGCTTGTTGGAAGCAACGAAGGGGTATGATTGGGCTACCCTAAGGGTGGAGGCATCCCCTCTGGGGTGGTGATGGGTCAACTGGTTGAGGGCAAAGGCCCAGGTAACTTACAGCTGTGGCAGCAGCAGCCTTGAGGCCTGCGGAGGTTCCATCATGAGAGACGGTGTCCCCATCCTTCTGCTCCTCCTCAGCAGATGGAGCCCTATGAAGAGGAGGAATGGGAAATGGGAGATGCCCACCTGCTCCAGGCCTTGTTACAGGGAGGAGATCATGGGTGGGTGGGACCATTCTGTGCACAGAAGGACAAATGGGATCCTTCTGGCCTGCTGCCACCAGCACCAGGGGACTCTTCAAAAGTGCGGATGGCCTGTTTGCACAAGGGTGATATTGATGCTGCTGAATGAAGCCAATGGCCGGCATGGGAGATCAACACAGGACCCAGCTGTGGAGCAATAGTCTGGGATGACTGACACCGATGGGCGGACGTCCCGCCCACCTCTCAGAGCAGGTGCTCAGAAGGATATGGCACAGCCATCCCAGGGGAGGCCCAACCTTGGGTACAAACCTGGGTATCCCCATCAAGACTGTGGCCACGCTGAGAGAGCTTGTTGGATTAGCTTGTATGAAAGTCCAGGGAGAATCCCCAGCAATGCTCTGGGCTCTGGATGCTGAGTGATCTACTGAAGGTTGGGCCCTCTGAGTAGGCAGCATCCTTGGCTTTTCCATCCAGGGCTGGAGCAGATTTTCCAGGCTAGAGTGTCCCTAGCCTTAAGGGAAGAGCCAGAAATAAAGAGCTACAGAAGGTGGTCCAGGTCTTGGGGACACTCAGAGACTGTACTTCCCATGCAGACCCCCACGTACACCCACATGCTGGCTGTGTGTGTGTGAACGGGGTGTGATGGCAGGCTGGTGGACCCAGGACGGGCAAAGGGGCCCATGACAGCTGTAGGTGAGGGAGTGCTGGGGAGTGGTTGTGTGGGCGGTGGGGATGTGGGGCAGGAAGAATAGGGAGACACCCAGGAGTCATAAGGAGGAGGGGGTAGGGGAGGACTGGAACCAGGAGGTCCCTAGCAAGGGAGCTTTGAGGATAGAGCCTTCCATTCTCACCTCTGCAGTCCGTGCTGTGAATCTGCTGGGAAGGACTCATGCAGTGAAGATGAAGATGATATTAAAACAGGATTCCGGAAGACGACTCTGGTGGCTGGGCGTCCACTCTGGGAGGCTCATCTTGATCTGAGCTCTCACTGAGTCTTGATCAAGACTCACTGTTTGAGTCTTTCAGATCACAAGCAGATGAGAATGGAGCCCTGTCCCTGAGCTCTCCTTCAGCAGGTGGCAGACTGTGCTCCAGTGCACACACCTGGAGAGGGGCTGGGTCCTAGATAGTCCTGGGTTTGCCAGGCATGGGAGCCCAGGTGGCTGTCACTTAGAGCCCAAGAAGGTCACCATTGTAGGTGCTTTTGGGGTTCTTCCCAAAGTCCCTCAGTGTGGGGGGCAGGGGCAGGAGAGAGCCAGCTGGCCACTTCCCTGCCCTTTGCCCTTGGTTGGGCAAAGATCCAAGGCATGGTTTTTCACTTGGCAGGTCCTGAGAAGTCCATGGGGCTGAGGATGTGCACCTGCTGAGTGTGGCCAGCAAGAGAATTCATGTGCATTTTTTTCTTTCTTCTCCACTTTACTGTCCTGGGATTGCCTATATCCCCTATCCCCTACAGGTTTTGTTCTTAAGTCTACACCTGGCTCTGTTTCTAGGGAACCTAAACTAAGATATTGGGTACTGGAAATAGTTCTTGAAAGTGGACCCTCACACAGGATTTCACTTTAGAATTGAACTGCTCACTTGTCTCAAAGCCACAGGGTCCCCATTCCTAGAGATACGAGGGATTGTAATGATCAGAGGCCAGCATGCTATGGCCTTCAAGCCAAATCTGGCCTGTGGTCTATGGGATAGAGGGACAGGGAGGGAGGCAAAGTCAAAAGAATATGCCGTGGAGATTACAAAGGCCCACAAAGCAAAAATCACTTACTATCTGGTCTTGTACAGAAAGGAATTTCCAGCTGTGGTCAGCTGTGACAAGGTGCAGCCCACGGGGTGTTTCATGAGTAGGTGACAATGATCATGATTATGGAGAAGGGTGGCTCCCTAGTTGGAGCTGGACACTTTGAAGAAAGAAAGTGGTGGGCTTAGGACAGTTTGATGACAACTTTGGACAGGTCTGAAAGCCTGAGGGCCAGACTGGGAGGTCTGCAGAGTCAGGTCTCTGTGTCACCAGGTAGGAGAAATCACTGTTGGAAATCAGGCCTAGCACATGACAGAGTCGCGGAGCTGTGGAGGAGACCAAAACCACAGCCATGTCAAAGTCCAGAGCCAGATAGGGAATGGCCCTAAGACTGGGTGTGGACAACTGGGTAGGTGAGCTGAGAGTCTCAACCCCCAAATTCCCTGGGAGCCTCCAAGGCAGCAAAGGCACTCCCTTCCCGCTTGCCAGAGAACTGATTGTCCCTGTGTGACACTTCACCTGGGGCGGGCTCCCTGCAAGATGTTCTTTGTTCTCCTCAAGACCTGCCCTCACTACCCGTCCCTGCTCCCAGGCCTACAGCAGGGCCAAGTCTCAGCACAGCTGGGGCAGAGGAGGAGGATAAAGTCTGCTCCGGTGAGAGCCAGCCTGTTCATCAAAGCATATTCAGAGCTGGCTAAGACAGAGCAGCAGGAACTGGTGGTGGGTCTCAGAGGGTGGTGGGGGAGGGGCCTCAGAGGCTGTTGGCAGCTTGGGGGCACCAGTGTTTTGTCAAGGACACCAGGAACTGATTCATTGGTCTGTTGGGCTGACTCCAGTGGTTTGTAGTAAATGTTTAACAACTGGCTCCTTGGGGAAAAAAAAAAGTTTTTGGCATTTGGGTTTTTTGTAGTTGTAAGTACCCAAGTGGCCAATTTAAGCTACCACAATGACCCTTTAGGAAAGTGGTGATGCCACCAAGGCCACATGCCCAAAGAGAAGAAGTTCACTGTCCTCACCCCAAGGTCAAGTCAGCTTGGTCAACTTAAATGTTTCCTTAGAAAATAGAGTTTGGAGCTGCCAGTCACGAGGAGAAATGGGTGTCCCAAAGTTCAACCTCTGGAAGACTCCAAACTCTTTGTTTAGAAGATTTTAGAAGGGGCTGTTGTTACCAGATAATCTCCATCAAGTATTCGTTGTAAGATATTTCTCAAGGTTATTGATTGATACCTCTGCTTCTTATACAGTACATTTGCTGTAAGTCAGTTCGTGTTCAGGCCCATGCCCAAAATGATAATTTTAGATCTGTAATAGCTGCTCTTGAGACGCTGTCTGTGGCAGGAACTGGCCTTTCTGGGTCAAGCCACTCCTCCTCTTTCTGGCCGTGCAATCTCCTGTTGACATACAAGAGGCTGCTGAGCGAGGGCCTAGTGCTGATGCCAGCCCTAAGGGCTCTGGCCAGGGAGGGAGGGCTGCCAGACGCCCCCTCCATACTCCAGAAACAGTATCTGGGGTGTTTTCTCCAGTCCCTACATCCTGCCTTTATGATGTAGGTTCTGTCAGAGTGTGGAGAGACAAAGTCTGAGCTGATCTCGGCATTTTAATCCTAAACCCATTCCAGCCCTCAGGGTCAAAGGCCATGAGGAGGTCATGGAATATCCCCAAGATTTGCACCTTCTGGATGATTTCACAGGTGTGGGAGGGTCGGCATTGCAGCTGAGCTGGCCTGAGTCCCTGTTGCTCTTCAGGCTGCATGTTAGCCTGCGAAACCCAAAATTGCAATTTATTTTTAAAAATATCTATGGACTTACCTTATAGATGAGGTGCACAAGTTAATAGTTGTGTCTTCACAGGAGTGCGTTGGAGTAAATGCATTTGTAGAAGAAAAGCTAAAAGGAATGTCCCTACTTTCCTGGGGCTGTCCTCTGGGTGGTGGGATACAAGTGACATTAATTTTCTTCTTTATATTTTTTTGATATCCCTCATGTATTCTATAATGAACATTTTTATATGTTATATAAATAAGTTACAAATTCCTTGGTATACATTTATATATTACAATAAGCATTTTATAATTAGAAAACGTTAACATGGTTTTAAATGTTATCACCTATTAAATATAAGATTAAAAGTGCATTTTGAAAGTGTATTTTGAATAGGATGTTAGCATCAGTTCAAAGGCTTTGTGAACAGAGGTGGAGAATCAGAGTCAGAGAAGTAAAAAGCAAAAGCCTCGAGTTCTTCATATTGTGAGGGGCCTGTGAACAAAAACCCAACGTTCAATGCTATTTTGAACAACTGCTGCTGGAGATTTACCGAGACTGTATTTATCATCCAAACCTTTGCAGAAACTATAAACAAATAAGGTGTCTGGAGAGCAAAAGCCTGATGATCCCAACAAGGAAATAAATCACAGAAAACAACTTGACCCAGACCCAGTGCAACTGTGAGGGTAACAAACAGGGTGAAGGCGGTTCCAGCTCAGATGGCAGGGGATCTGTGCAGTGTTTGGGGGTAAAAATGCTACTGCAAGGTAAAAAATAAAACAAGGGACATGGACATATCTGTGAAACAAGAAGAAAGCTGAGGTGACAGTATTGCCAAAAGACAAAGCAAAATTTGTGCTTTTCTTGGTCTGCGTCTTAACTGCACAGCCAAGCAAGCGCGGGAGGGGATGGGAGCCACCTGCAGGGATCACGGGAAAGCATGTGCTCCTGCAGGCTGGGTGGGGGTCTCCAAGCTCTGGGGTGGTCTTTCTGCTTCACTTGTGCAAGCAGTCGGGCGTTGCCAACTCCGGTGCTCTCTTTCTCACTTGGGGTTTTGTTAAACCTTCTTAGGGTGTTTGCTGGAAGGCCGAGCATCTCTGAGTCCCTTCCTGGGGGAGCCATGGCAGTGACGAGGTGGCCCTGCTCCTGCTCAGGGCTCTGGGCCCCACCTAGTGCCCTTGGGGGAGTGGGTGCTCCAGAGGCTCTGCAGGGCCCTCTCCCTCTGATGTCCAGAGGCGCCCAGGTGTGAGCATGGGCCTGTCCCTCACCAGAGCTCATGATCCCCCATGTGTGACAGTTAGGGTGGGCCACCCAGGTGTGGACACAGAAATGAGGGCGGGGCTGGGGCTGATGAGAGGCCGCCAGCACAGGGTGCAAGGACTTGCCTGGCCCTGCGCCTGCTTCGCTTTCTATTCAGGCTTGAGAACAGCAGCTTGGGTCTCACGAGGCCTCCCACTCTGGTTTTCCAGTTTCTATTCTTTCTTGTCCTCCCCATCTGCCCGCCTGGGACTTGTGAGTTTTTCTGAAACTCAAAACTCACCGTGCCACTGCCCTTTTAGGCAACTTGTGACGACATCCTGTGCCTGGGGCATTGGAGGCTTTTTGTTCTGGGAATTAAGTTCTTGTCACTTTGGGATATAGGTTGAGGAACGTTCTCCAAATCAGTTCAGAACTCACCCCAAATAAGCATTATTTCTCCTTTTTCCAGGTTTTGTTTTGTTTTGTATTTTACTCTTTTCTCCCAACTTCTCTTTGTTGTATACAGGACATCAGGTTTTCAGGCAGTGTTTACGTGACCTTGGAGGTAAATTTGCCTTCAGTGCACCCTGCACCTCTGCTTCCCAGGCCTCCCCCAGAGATCGGGAGGGTGCTCAGGCCATGGCCGAGTGACATCTCGGAGAGCTGTGTCCGTCCTTGGTGGCTGCGGGCCCCCAGCTGCATGGCCCGGTGTGTGTGTATATGTTGTGTGCCTCTCATCAAGGACTGGCATCTTTCACTGGCATCAAAAGACTGACCCACTTTCAGTAACAACCTTTGTGTGGCAGACAACGCCTTTGTTTGGTTTGTATAGCTGTCTGAAAGAGTCTCCGGTCCAGCCAGATTTAATCTTAGCAGGTGGGAAGGCGGTTCGGCCATGGTTCTCCAGCGAAATCTCACCTCCTTTCTTTCTGGAAAATTTTCAGGCTCCCATCTGGAAGCATCTCCTCTGGGATTCTGGTTCATCCCTTTCTGGTCTTGTGTCTGTGTGTCACCCAAGTGGGGTCACAGAATATCCTTCTAGTCCTTTGGCATAAACAGCCTGTGGGATGGACCAGGGCCTGCTGTGGCAGCTGGCATTGAAGTCTCAATAATTCTCACCACCTATTTTGCAATGGAGATTCCTCACTCCCTCTGTGAATACCTCAGCCGGCCCTGGCCACTTACCTGGTGGGAGGTCGCAGACCCTCATCCTGGCTGCCCCACCCTCCTCAGGCTTAACTATGGTACTTTCCAATTTTCTACCAAAGCTTGTCAGGACAGTACCGGGAGATGCCTCAAGGTGCCATCTTTATTTTGCTCACCCCTATTCTAGAGCCCCATGGGCTCCTGCTGGCTGGAGGCAACTACCCTGCAGGACACCAACTCCTTTCCTTGCCTGCTGGTCCTTTGGCACAAACAGCCCAAATGACCAGTGATAGCCACAGCTTACAGTTCAACGGATCCCTTTCTGTGTCCCCTGGTAGAAATGTACCCCCACGGGGACCAGGCCTCTAGAACTTCAAAGCCCCAGCATGGAAGGGATGAGAAGTCCAAATGGGTCCCTGGAAGGGAAGGTCAGGGGCTAGTCCTGCTTCTACCCCTTGGTTCCCAGACCTGTGCATTTCATCCGATAGGGATGGTGACTTGTGGTGGTCACTGTCTTAAGATATGTCCTTACCCAGCGGAGCCTGCAGGAGCCCCCTCCATCACTCACTTTGGCAGCTTCTGAATGGGGTGGTATGTAATAGACCTAGTGGATCCCATGGTTGGGTGCCCAACGCCCATCTCTTCTGCTATGAAGTGAGTGTTTTGGTCCAAAGCAATGTGAAGTGGTGTCCCATATCTGTAGATCAGACATTCTATGAGCCTCCAGATAGCGTCCACAAAGGCAGGAAAGACAAACCCGTATCTGGAAAATGTACTGGGGCCAGTGATGAAGCATTGCCCCCCTTAGGATGGAAAAAGTCCAATGTGATCAACTTTTGCCCAGCGGCGGGGTGGGCTCCTCGGAGCATGGCTCCACACGGGTAGCGCAGCTTTGCTTTCTGTTGCTCTAGTAGATCAGCCTTGGTGAGGAGGAGCCCGGGCCGTCCTGCATCCCTCCTGCCACTGCTACCCGCTGACTGGCCAGTGACAGAGCTAGGCTAATTTCAACTGGTCAAACCACCAGCCTACTTGGCCATTAGTGCCTTTTCTGTGGGGTGCTCTCTGGTGATACTAGTGTGGGGTACAAACACCTTCACACTTGCCCACCCCTTGGGTCTATCTGCATGCATGACTGTCCCACAAAACTTCCTGCCGCCAACCATTGAATTTCCCAGGCCCAGACCAGTAGTGGCCAAGTACTGGCCAAGACCAGTAGTGGCCAAGAATATATTCTTACCTCTAACCACTTCTCTTTCTACATAAAATAGATAGCCAAGTGTGTGCCTATGTGTGGTGGGCAGAATAAAGGCCTTCCCAAAGGTGCCATGTCCTCAACCCCAGAGCTCATGAACATGTTATGGTACGTGGCAAAAGGGACTTTGCAGATGTCAATACATTGAAAAAAAAAATTTTTTTTTTGAGACAGAGTCTCACTATGTCGACCTCAGTAGAGTGCTGTGGCATCATAGCTCACAGCATCCTCAAACTGCTGGGCTTAAGTGATTCTCTTGCCTCAGCCTCCCAAGTAGCTGGGACTAAAATTGAAGATTTTGATCCCAGCACTTTGGGAGGTTGAGGTGGAAGGATTGTTTGAGACCAGCAGTTTAAGATGAGCCTGGGCAACATACAGAGACCCCTGTCTCTGCAAAAAACAAAGTAGGTGTGGCATTGCAAGCATGTAGTCCCAGCTACTTGGGAGCTTGACTTAGGAAGATCACTTGAGCCCAGGAGTTCAAGTCTACAGTGAGCTATGATGATGCCACTGTACTCCAGCCTGGGCAACAGGGCAAGACTATATTTCTAAAGAAATAAAAAATTAAAATAAATAAATACATAGAGGATCTTCAGATAGGAAGATCACCCTGGGTTGTTTGGGTGGCCCAATGTAACCAGAAATGTCCTTACAAGTGAAAGAGGGAGGCAGAATGCCCAGAGTCAGGGAAGGAGGTATGATGCTGGAAGCAGATGTTGAAATGATATGATTGCTAGAAAGGACCCCAGAGGCAAGGGACACGGGCAGTTTCTAGAATCAGGAAAAGGCAAGAAAACAAATTCTCCTCTGGAATCTCCAGAAGGAACACAGCCCTGACAACACTTCGGCTTTAGCCCAGTGAGACCCATTTTAGACTTCCAACTTTGAGAATTGTAACATAGTAAATTTGTGTCATTTTAACTTCCTAAGTTTACAGAACTTTGTTTCAGCAGAGGCTGGGAGAGGCATCCTCTCACCAGCAGGGTGGCAGACCTCTGTGAAGGGCAGTCGTGCTGCACTTGTTTCCAGGCACAGGTTCAGCCCACACTGAGCCCACACATCCATGAATCAAGCTCGGCCCATTTCCTTCTCCATCAGCTGTTCATAAGTGACACCTCCCTACTCAGCCATGGGGAGGGAACCACAGGCCGTGGTGTAGTGGGGTGGATGATAGGAGGGCTGGTGCGGTTTGCTCGTGGCTCTGGCCCTGCTCATGCTCAGTCCTGGCTGTGCCCTTCGCCTCTTGTACTGGATTCTGTTGGGTATTCTCAATCTATGACTTGGAGGGACTGGTGGAACGCAGCTCAAGATGGGCAGCTTGCAGGGCATCATTGTCACATGGAGTCTTGTGATCAGGCACTCCCACTCGTCTCAGGTGCAGAGGCAGGCCACAGCCATTTTCCTTAGCAGGAGACACCATGACCTTGCTCTAGGACCCTAGGGATCTATTTTGTGATTCTCCTACTGGGACCTGCCATAAAGTTACCACAAACTTAGTGGTTCAAAGCAACGTGGCATCTTTCCCCCCCATAGATACCTCTGGAACCATAGAGCCTTTCAGATCATATGGCCTAAGTGGTTGGGCTGCTAGCACCATGGCCTGCACCTGCCCCTGAGGTCCTTCTTGCTCTGGCCTCACTCGGAGCTGGCAGCCTTCACACCACCTGGCAGCTGTGACAGAGAAGTATCCCCATGCGTGGCTCATGCTGCCTCCAGAACCCAAACAGGCTACCAAGAGCTACTGTGGTAAAGTGGCAGGAAGGGCATTTAGTGGAAGGAAGCACAGGCTGCAGTCCTCAGCCTTTGATTTGGAGATTATCTGCCATGCCCCAAACCACTGGACCCCTAAAAACTTCACTGATGCAACAGCCCTCAAATCTTCCTAGGGTTTCTCTCACACTCTCAGTAACACATGTACCTCACCAAGGCCACCGATAGTCTTCCCCTTTAAACTGTGCACCCAGTTGAATTAATATGATCCCAGTACCCCGGGCCAGTGTGGCGCTGTGCAGTGTTCGGTCCAGCTGGACTACGTTAAAGCAGAGGGAAGAGTTAGCATAGCCCTGGGGCAGGACCACTGGTGTGCACCCTGACCATCCCAAATGAATGTGAACTGCCTGTGATGCGCTTCTTTGGGAAATGAAAGTATTGGCTTCATGCTGTGGACTTGAGACTGCTGATCTGCTCAAGCAAAGCTACCACGATTGATACTACCACTTACTGTGGTTTGCAGTGATCTGCTGTTAATTTTCAGGATCTACTTGGTTTTTTTAGGGGTTTGACTGACTAAGTAAATGGCTAGATGATGGGGGAAAGTATACCTGCACTCTTCAGGCTTTAAGACTGGGATGTAGTCCACCACAGTTGCTGTCGCTCTCTCCAGCCTGCAGTAGTGCTTTTTCTTTACTATCTTGGCAGTGTCAGGGACCCCCACTCAGCTGTCCCCATAACCGCAGCTCTGACTCCACAGTCCAAGGTATCTGGCCAACATGGGGTCCCCCCACCTGCCAAACATCCATTTCAATTATGTATTTGAGGACTTGGGAAATGACCACTGAGTGGCAGATCCATGGGCCCAGTGGACCTTTCCAAATCTAAATCTTGGCCAAGACTCTCTTCATCACCTGACCTCATTTGCCTCTCTCTTCCGGGCTTGAGAAGATGTTTTGTATCTCCAGGTTTCTGTGCTCAACAGTTCTTGAAATGTTTGAATATGTCCCCCCTCTGTTAGCAGTTACCTGAATAAGTGATCTGAGGTCCCTTTGGGGAAGGACTAGGAGGATTTTGACTGGGATGCTCAGAGCCTGGCCCTTCCTTCAGTCACTGGGCTTAGGTCTGAGAGCAGGTGAGAGAGCATGCCGGCATGTTGGGGCAGCTACTTGGTGAGCCTCCTGCACACCCATCTTTGATTTCTTTGAGTTGTAGGAATCAGGCAGGCCCCTTACTGACTGCCCATCCATCTGGCCCCTATAGCTCTATTAACCGTCTACTTACCTCTCTACATGTCAGGTCTTCCTGGCTCCCAGGCTGACTTTACCAGTCTTTCCCATAATTGCACTTGTTCTGCTTCTGGTCTTGAGGCATCCTTGGTCAACCTCTTTGATTTTTTTTTTTTTTGTAGAGACAGAGTCCTACTTTATTGCCCTCAGTAGAGTGCTGTGGCATCACAGCTCATAGCAACCTCCAACTCCTGGGCTTAGGCGATTCTCTTGCCTCAGCCTCCTGAGTAGCTGGGACTACAGGTGCCCGCCACAACACCCAGCTATTTTTTTGTTGTTGTTGCAATTCGGCTGGGGCTGAGTATGAACCCACCACCCTCGGTATATATGGGGCTGGCGCCCTACCCACTGAGCCATAGGCACTGCCAGCCTCTCTGATTTTGGCAGCATATCATCCCTGTTGTTATCAGGGAGCCCAGGCCTATAGCAGCATCTCCTGCGAGCCATGGCCTGCAGAGAACAGCCACCCCCGAGTTGCTCAGCAGCGTGGATAAGCTTCTCGCCAGCTTATTACTTTGGTAAAAGAAGTGCCCTCTGGGTCCTCCAGTGGGACCTGGTCAGCTGGCAGGGCCGGCCTGACATAATGTCTCCAGTCTGGCAGGCCTGCTTTCCCTGACCTTCTTCCATGGCAGGGCTGCAGCCCCTTCACATAGTGAAGTCCATGGCTTTCTGCAGGCTTCCAGGAGCCCCTCTAACGGCACACAAGCTCTGTCTCCTTGGGTCCTGGCTTGGATCAGGGATTGTCTTCCCACACTGATCAATTCTCTCTTCTCCAGATTATGTTCATCCTGTGCTGGCTCCAGCACCCTCAAGATGCAGTCCTGTGTGCACTCCCCTGGGTTCTGCTGGTCTGTGCCAGGTACATCCTACAGGTCCTTTGCAGAGCAGTCCCTTCCTTTCTTAACAGGACAGCATGTCCCAAACAGGTTACGATATGACTTGACTCTTGTAATTCATCTGGTGTCAGGAGGTACTTATTGGGGTCTTGAAAGAAGCAAGTGCTGTCTTGTAAAATGGAGGCCTCTATATGGTCTTTGGGAAAGGGACAAGGGCTAGTGTAAATTTTTATTCACTCTTTTTTTTTTTTTTTGAGACAGAGCCTCAAGCTGTCACCCTGGGTGGAGTGCCATAGTGTCACAGCTCACAGCAACCTCCAACTCCAACTCCTGGGCTTAAGTGATTTTTTTGCCTCAGCCTCTCAAGTAGCTGGGACTACAGGCACCCGCCACAACACCTGGCTTTTTTTTTTTTTTGGTTGTAATTACCATTATTGTTTGGCAGGCCCAGGCTGGATTCTAACCTGCCAGCTCTGGTATATGTGGTTGGTGCCTTAGCCACTCGAGCTATAGTCACCGAGCCTTTATTCACTTCTAAATTAAAAATTTTTGTTATTATTTTTTGAAGACAAGGTCTCCTTCCGCCACCCAGGCTAAAGTGTACTGGTGTCATATAGCTCTCAGCAACCTCAAACTCCTTGGGCTCAAGGGATCCTCCTGCTTCAGCTTCCTGAATAGCTGGGACTACACATATGCACTGCCACACCCAATTAATTTTTAATTTTTTGTAGAGACAGAGTCTCTCTATGTTCTCCAGGCTGGTCTCAAACTCCTACACTCAAGCAATCTTCCAGCCTTGGCCCCCCAAGTGCTGGGATTATAGGTGTGAGCCACTGTGCCTGGCCATATGTTTTATTTTTAGAGTTAGCGTTTTGCTCTGTCATTAGCTCACTGCAGCCTGGAATTCCTGGGCTCAAGCCATCCTCCCACTCTAGCAGCTGGGATTTACAGGCCTGGCTCCAGAGTGGGTCTCTTTTGTAGGTGGGTGTTCCAGGGGAATATGGAAATTCTAAATTTTTTTTGGGGGGGGGAGGCCAGGGCTGGGTTTGAACCCGCCACCTCCAGCATATGGGACCGGCGCCCTACCCCATTTGAGCCACAGGCGCCGCCTGAAATTCTAGATTTTTGAGTGCATCAGTCCAGATGTTCTCCTCCCAATCTCCTGGTCCCATTTGTCAATCAGGAGTCTTGGCTGTCTACCCAGAGATGAGCGTTAAATCTTCTCTGGAGCTCCACTACCCTCATAATTGATTTTGAGTATGGTCCTTGGTGATTTCTGGTCCTTGGTGATTTCTGCTCTTTGGCTGCAGGTGACATTATGTGGTGCCAAGGCGGTCCTCTGACTCTCAGCCCCAGCCTTTAAGGGCCGTTATCCACTGTCTCTGTAACCCCAACCACCACCATCAGGTTTCGCTGTCCTTTCAGATGTCTGAGACCGCGCCCCCTGCTGGCAGCCACTGATAAAACTTCTCAGAGTTGTCCCAGGACTGCAAGTGGTTGGGAGTGGCTTTCAGTTCTCCCTTTTACGCCAATCATGGGGGATTTCTGGTTAGTGGGGATTCAGCTCCAAAATCTCAATTTAGCCTTCACTTCTTCAGATCTTTCTTGATAGCAGCTCTCTTCATTAGAGTGCCCTGGGAAATTGGGTTTGTGTACATAATCAGTTTTTGAATGTGGGCTGCCCCTAGGGAGCTGTGAGTGAGGTAGACCCCTTTGGCTAAGTCACCCAGAGAGGAACTTGGCCGTGAGCCCATGAAGACTGACACTCCTGGCAGCTGGGGCAGAGTGCCTTGGTTCTGAGTGGGGCATCTGCGTGGCCCGCCACAGCGTCCCCTATGATGGCCAAGGCACACTGGTTGAGAAGGCCACTCTTCTTCAAGTACCCACATGTTCATCCCGCCAATACTCATGAGTGCTCTGAGGAGACATCCGGAATGAGCCCCTGCCTTCCTGGACCTTGTGTTCCAGCGGGAAGAGACACAGTAGAAGCCTCAGCCCAGAGGAAGCCCCACGGCATCACGGGAGCATCTGAGGAGGGCCCCAAATGGCCAGTGGAAGACACCTGCAGGATTTCAGGGGTGAGGGCTGGGATGTTCCAGGTAGGAGAACTCAGTCAACTGATCTTCAAGGTGCCAAGATCACACAATGGGGAAAGGACAGTCTCCTCAGTAAATGGTGTTGGGAGTCCTGGATATTCACAGGCAGAACAGTAAAATTTGGCCCTTATCTCATACCATATACAAAAACCAACTCAAAATAGATTCAAGTCTTTTTTTTTTTTTTTTTTTTGAGACAGAGTCTTAAGCTGTTGCCTTGGGTAGAGTGCTGTGGCATTACAGCTCACAGCAACCTCAAACTCTCAGGCTTATGCGATTATCTTGCCTCAGCCTCCCAAAGTAGATGCGACTACAGACGCCCGCCACAATGCTTGGCTATTTTTTTGTTGTTTTTTTTTGTAGTTGTCATTGTTATTTTAGCTGTCCCCGGCTGGTTAGAACCTGCCAGCCTTGGTGTACATGGTCAGCACCCTATCCACTGAGTATGGGCACCTCCAGATTGAGTTTTAATGTAAAACCACAACCTGTAAAACTACTAAAAGAAAATAGAAGAAAACAGGGAAAGATCTTCTTGACACTGGTGTGGGCAATGACTCAAAAAGTACAAGTTATAAAAGCACAAGTAGACGAACAGGATTACATCAAACTAAGAAGGTTTTGCACAGCAGAGGAAACAATAAGCAGTGATGAGACAACCTACAGAATGGGAGAAAACTTTGCACACTATACATCTGACAAGGAGTGAACATTGAGAATATATAATGGACTTAAACCACTCAACAGCAAAAAAACAAATAAGCCAATTCAAAAATGGGCAAATGGGAGAGGTGGTTGACGCCTATAATCCTAGCACTCTGGGAGGTCGAGGCAGGTGGATTACTTGAGCTCACGAGTTCAAGACCAGCCTGAGCAAGAGCAAGATCCCATTTCTACTATAAATAGAAAAACTGAGGCAAGAGGATAGTTTGAGCCCAACAGTTGGAGGTTGCTAGGAGCTGTGATGACGCCATGGCCCTCTACCCAGGATGACAGCTTGAGACTCTGTCTCAAAAAAAAGGCAAATGGCCTGACTGGACATTTCTCAGAAGAAGACATACAAAAATGGTCAATAGGCATGTGAAAAATGTTCAATATCACTAATCATCAGGAAAATGTAAATCAAAATCACAGTGAGATCTTACTCACACCTATAGAATGGCTATTATCAGAGAGACAAAAGGTGGGGTTTACTGAACTCCTATCTTTTGTGTTTTTGATAATAGACTTTTTCTAACAAATAAAAATAATGTAACCTAATTGTATGTACCCTTATATTAATCTTTGGGGGAAAAAAAGACAAAAGATAGCAAGTGTTGCAGGGAGGGAAGCTTGTCCGGATTGGTGGGAATGTAAATGAGTACGGCCATTTGGGAAACCAGATACAGGCTCCCCAAAGTCTGTGAAATCAGTATGTTGAAGAGATTTCTACACTCCATGTTCATTGCAGCAATATTAACAATAGCCAAGATACAGAAAGAACTTAAGCAACTATTGGTGGATGAATGGATAAAGAAAATGTGGGGTATGTACACAACAGAATACCATTCATCCTCACAAAAGAAGAAAATCCCGTCATTTCTGACAATAAGGGTGAACCTGGACGACATGATGCTAAAGTGAAATAAGCCAGGCACAGAGAGACAAATATTGAAATCTCAACAAGTTGAACCCAGAAGCAGAGAATAGAATAGTGGTTGCCAGGAGCTGGCTGAAGGGAGCCTAAGTGAAATGAGGAGAGTTTGTCAAGGGCCACAACATTTCACTTGGCCGGGATGAGTAAATTCTGGAAAGCTTTTATACGCATGCGACTATCGTCAATAATACTGTGTTACATACTTGAACTTTGCTAAAAGAGTAGATCTTAAATTATCCCACTTCGGAAAGATGGTAAGAATGAAAGGCAGTGGTTACGTTGATGAGCTGATCTTCATCATTTCACAATACATACATAAATCAAAATATCACCTTGTACGCTGTAAATATCTACAATTTTTTTTTTTTTTTTTTTTTTTTTGTGGTTTTTGGCCAGGGCTAGGTCCGAACCCGCCACCTCCGGCACACAGGACCGGAGCTCCACTCCTTGAGCCACAGGCGCCAATATCTACAATTTTTATTTGTCAATTATTAATAACGCTGGGGGGGACTAAGAAAAATAAATAAGTAACATGGTAAAAAAACATAGAACTAGGCTGTGTGGCTCTCACCTTCCCTGCTTTTGGGGAGGCCAAGGTAGAAAGACTGCTTGAGCCTAGGAGTTTAAGACCAGGCTGGGCAATATAGTGAGACCCTATCTCTACAAAAACTGAGAAAAATTAGGCAGCTACTGTGGAGACTGAGGCAAGAGGATCACTTGTGCTCAAGAATTTGAGGTAACAAAGAGCTACGATTGTGTCACTGTGCTCTAGCTTGGGTGACAGAATGAGATCCTGTCTCCAAATATATAAAGAAATAAAAGCTAAACCTAAGTTATAAATACTATAAAATTTGCTCTGTGTAACCTGATCTGAATGGAGAGTGTCCAGTAAGAGTTACCATTAGAAGCTCCCTAAAGACATCTGAAAACCTCCTCCGCTCCGCGGTTTTCCTATGCAGGCAGGGTCTATGACACGCAGGATCCCTCAGCTCTCCTCTCCTGGTGTCATCTTTACTTTGACTTGGGCAAAGGAAGTATATCCCAGGCTGCCCGAAGAGGCAGATCTTACACCCCTCACCCGAGAGACACTACCGACCAGCAGGGCTGAAAGATAGTTGTGAAAATTGGCAGGAGGCACTGAGGACTTTGCAGGGTGATGGGGTGCAGACCCCGGCCTCTCCAAAATCCCAAGAGCCTCCTGGGAGGGCCTGGTGGACCCCCACTCCAGGAATGCAGCAGTGGGGAGAGCTCCTGGTATTGTGGTCTATCTACTCACTGTGTATGTCCCTCCACATTCTTTGTGGCACCCCAGTGCCCTCCAGCTTGCACAAGACAGAAATGAAGACTCAGTGATGGGGTAAGAACATATTAGCTGAATTTTGGAAAGGTGGGTGACCTACTTTTGTACCCTAAACTGGGGAAACAGAGCAGAAATTGATACAGGGTTCCCCCATTTGGGGCTGCACGGGGACCTCTGTTTTCTAGGCCTGGGCAAACAGACTTTTTTTCTCCAAACTGCACTCTCTGGATACAAGCAAGAGAGGAGAAAAGCAGTTTTGACAGCATTTCCTATCAACCAGGCCTCTTCTGGAGTAGACTTCCAGCCGCTTTTGCCCAGAGCTAGAAAGACTGCATTTATTTGTTAATACACTCTTTGCTAATCAACATTGAAAAGGTGTCTTTGGGGGCAGCACCTGTGGCTCAGAGGAGTAGGGTGCTGGCCCCATATACTGGAGGTGGTGGGTTCAAACCTGGCCCCGGCCAAAAACTGCAAAAAAAAAAAAAAAGAGAAAAGGTGTCTTTGGTCTGTCAAGTCCTGGCCAAGTGTAATTCTCAAGACCTCCCAATTTAAAAATAGTATATAACCCCTTCAACAAAAGACCCCCCAGCGATTTTCCACTCAGATCTCCCCCCTCTGCTAGAGGTTCTGGTTCCTTTCATTCCTTCCGCTTTCCTTTCTATCTAATAGATCCTATTCTATCACTGATCTTTGTGGTCCCAGGGCCCCTTGCAGAAAGAAATTCCATCAACATAATCACAGGGAGGTTTTCCCACCGGTGTGTGATGTCTGTTTCGTGGGCCTTCCCAGGCCCAGTTTGTCTACCTTCTGCCCAGTGGGCAGACATTTGCTGCCAGGCTATGGTTGCCAGACATTGCAAATAAAAATGCAAGATGGTTAGCTAAATTTGAATTTCAAATAAAAACTGAAAAATATTTTAGTATGAGGATATCACAAATATTGCTTGTAAAATTTTGTAAATATTGCTTGCATACTAAAATTTTTATACTGTATGCTTGCTAGTCATACAGTATAAAAATTATTGTCTATCTGAAAGTTAAATAGAAGTGGACATCCTCGGCTCCGAGCCTGTAGCTCAAGCGCCTAAGGTCCCAGCCACATACACCAGAGCTGGCGGGTTCGAATCCAGCCCGTGCCTGCCAAACAACAATGACAACTACAACCAAAAAATAGCTGGGTGTTGTGGGTGCCTGTAGTTCCAGCTACTTGGGAGGCTGAGGCAAGAGAATCACTTAAGCCAGGAGTTGGAGGTTGCTGTGAGCTGTGATGCCACGGCACTGTACCCAGGGCAAAGGCTTGAGGCTCTGTCTCAAAAAAATTAAAAAGAAAAAAGAAGGGACATCTTATATTTTATCTGATAGTTCCAGCCTTGATTCTCAATGCCCTTGTGGGTCCAAGTCTGGTGAGCCCATCCCCAGCTCTGCACAACTTCTGCCTCCCTCCCTCCCCACCAGCCCTTCTCCATCCTGACCCACATCCAGGCCCTAGCAGATGTGGCGCTCATGAGGCAGGGTCAAGTCAGCCTCCTGGGCCTTTGTCTCTGGGAATGTATGCCTCCTGGTGAGGGGAGGGAGGGCCTGGAAGGCACACTGCTGTGTGACACTCTCTCTCCTGGAGTGAGTCACCGCCCTGGTTAACATTCATTCAGAAATGGCTATTTCAAAAGCCGCTCTTGGCAGTCTTTTACGTTTCAAACACTTTCTTTGTTGTGATTTTCTACAGTAGTTTAATCAATTATCTTTTTTTTTTTTTTTAATGAATGTCTCTTTTTTATGTTTCTATCTTTCGCCCTAGTACTTTCATGACTGTGCAGCTGAGGGGTAATTTAGGCTGCAGGGCCCCTCTCAGCCTGGAGCCTTCAGAACTACAGTCTCCAGGCAGCCTCTGCACTGCATCCTGACCCCACCCTCACCCGGAGCCCCTTGTTCCAGGTCTCTTTCCTACAGTCAGCAATCCTTAGCTGCATATCCTCAGGCCTCTTTCTGCGTGTTGAGGCCTCAGGACACAGTGGCTTAGTGGAGAATTCATGTTTCCCAAAGGCTGCAATGTACAAGGATTTGTGTCCACTCCACTGCCACCTCCTGAGTCAGGCTTTCGGTGGGGTTGGGTAACTCTGCTCCCTTGTCCCAGATCCTCTCAGAAACTCTGATAGTCACGTGGATCTCCAGTGGCCTGTAGTCCCAAAGAGAGTGGTCAGGCCCTGTGCCTCCTTGGCCCATGTGGCCCCCTTTTCTCCAAGGCAGTGGGAAAAACAGGAATTGGCTTCCTCCTTGCGTGTCACTGGCTCAGGGTCTTTGGTAGAACCTCGGAGGCACAGGGCTCTCCGTGTCAGTGTTGCAGGAAGATGAGGCCCAATAGTGAGAAGAGCACCCAAATACCGTGTTTAAAAGACAAAGGGCTCTGGCTTGGGACCCATATCTCAGTGGTTAGGGCACTGGCCACATGCCTGGGGGCTGGTGGGTTCAAACCTGGCCAGGGCCTGCTAAACAATGATAACGATAACAAAAAAATAGCTGGGCATTGTGGCAGGACCTGTAGTCCCAGCTACTGGGAGGCTGAGGCAAGAGAATTGCTGAAGCCCAAGAGTTTGAGGTTGCTGTGAGCTGTGATGCTACAGCACTCTATTGAGGGTGACATAGTGAGACTCTGTCTCAAAAAAACAAAAACAAACAAACAAAAAAAGAGTAAGGGCTTTATTTCAGGCTGCAGAGCAATGGCACAGAAGAATTCAAAATGGCCACACTCCCCAAATGGCTCAGTCTTCTTTTTATCTCCAGTGGAAAAGTTCTGGCCCACGGATACCTTTCTGGTCAGTTTGCATCAAGCTGGAGAAGCTGGCTCTGGCTTTTACAGAACACTGGTTTTGCAGAAGCAGAAGCAAGCATTAGTTTCCAGGTCCCAGGAAGTTAGGTTTCTACGGATTCCTAAGAGCTGAGTCACCATGGGGAGGACCTCGCAGGTATATCCTTGGGGTCTCCTTCAGAACACCTCTGTTCTCTTAGATCTTACTTTTTCTGTGTATTCTCTCTCATTCCCCCCTTTTAAGACTCCATATATATTTTGGGTGGCATCTGTGGCTCAAAGGAGTAGGGCACTGGGCCTATATGCTGGAGGTGGTGGGTTCAAGCCCAGCCCTGGCCAAAAGACTCCATATATATTTTAATTTGAGGTCTCAAATATTAGCTTGCTGCTGCAGGAGCCAGTAATGTTTCATATAGAACAGTGTGATAGTTTTTTTCTTTTTTCCTGATTGACATCTGTCTCAATTATACAGCATATAGCCCTGACTACTAGTGGGAGGAGACAGGGAATAATTAAGCTAACTCTGATGATGACTAGTACTCCTTCTAGTAAGATTTTTAAATTCTCTAAGGGTTGAAAACCAGTCCCTCTACAGGTTTTGAGGGCTTTATCCATTCCAAGTCTATAGCAGGACATGGTCAATGTCTGGGTTTTTCCTTACTATGCCTCATATGACTTTCATTTGGTTATTAATTTGCAAGACTAGCTCCAGGGGTAACACTGACCCATGGAGCAATCTGTCTCCACTGCTCTTTTTTGAGCACGATATTTCTTTTGCTGCAGTCCTCACTGTCTCAGGTACCTTCTATCGTACATTTTCACCTTTCACATTCCATCTCACACCACTTTTCTATGAAATCTAAGGCACAGAAGTATTTCTGATCTGTCCTATAGTTTTCTTCCCAGTTCCCTCTGATGCAGCATCCTCGTGTGGCGCTGCAAGTATTAAACTTCCAGTCACCTGGCTGGGCTTTCCTATTTCCCTGGTCTGGACCAGCACTCGAATTTCAGGGACTGTGACTTCTCTCAGGTCCCCTATCCAGACCTTAATCTACTGTGGGATGGCGGTATACATATGGGGTTTTCACCTTTCTCTGTGTCACATATTGAGTCTTGTATCTGATTATGAGCGAAGGGTCCCTTGTTGGTATCTTCGCATTCATAAAAGGTATAAAAGAGTCAGCTTTTGTCCTATCTTAATGGTGGGGGTGCACAGATCACATTCTTCCTTTCCTCTTTCCTAATCCAAAGACCAATTAAGACAAGTCACACTAGGAATTTCCTCAGGCTTCAGCAGTGTGTTGACTAGCCCGCTCCCAGTATGTGACTGGAGTAGGGCACGTTGACCATCTTAAGTTACTGTTTTTGCTTCCCACAGGGGCAGTGAAGCTCTCTTCAACCTGCTGTGATGGATCCAGGTGAGGATCCCTTTCACCTTCACTGCTGTGGGTGTGGTGAGGATGTCGGCGTAGGGTCCCTTCTACCTTGATTTGAGGGGGACCAGGTTCTGATCCTTGACCTAGACTTGATTCCTTGGAGAGAGAGGGTGTACAGACATGAAAGACTAAACAGAACACAGTTAATTCCCCAAGTGGAGATCTTCTTTGCTGCTCTTCCCAGGGCTTCTACCTGCCAATGGAGGCCTGTTATACCTTATCTCATAAGGGGAGTACCCTGAGCCCTTAGAAGGGGTACATTTAACATTTAACAAGACCAGTGGCAAGGCCAGTGCCAAATTAAGCTTTGCTTCCTGGCAGAGTTTACCCATTCCTGCTTTTATGGTTTTGTTCATGTGCTCTACTCTTCCTGAGCTTTGAGGCCTATATGCCACCAGTTTCCAGGTGATATTCAAGACTTTGGCCGTCATTTGCACTAATCTCTGTTGTGAAGGCCAGTCTATTATCAGATCCAATGTGGACTGGCAACCTAAACCATGGGATGATTTCTCTGGGCAACATGAGCCCTCTTTATCCTGGTGGGGGAAGACTTCCATTTACCTGAATATGTGCAGACCAGAACTAGTAAGTACTGGTTTCCTCCATATCTGGATAACTCAGTCTAGTCCATTTGCATATCTTCAAAAGGGGCTTCCCTGTAGGACTGAATTTCAGGCAGCAGGAATGGTCTCTGTTTAGCTTTGTGTTGGTTGCATGTCACACAATGCTGGCTGACTTTCTTGGCAAGGGTGGCCAACAGGGGAATGTAGAATTATCTCCCCAGAAGCTTCTTAATTTTCTTTTTTGTTCTATTCCAAGTGCATGGCCTCATGCATACAACTTCTATAACCAACCTTAGATTTTTACACAGTAAGCTTTGATATCTGGTGAGGTATGAGTTGGTCGACCAATGGTGCCCTTTGGTGCTCACAGAGTGACCACTGTGTATGGTACCCAGACGCTTGAGTTTTGTCCCAAAGTCAACTTATCAGCCTCTTGCACCAGCATGGCAGTGTCTGCAAGCGTTCTTAGGCATGTGGGCCAGCCATCATTTTGAGACCCTGTCCAGTTGCTTAGAGAGATAAGCAACTGGTCTTACCCAGGGGATGCTACATTCTGGGTGAGCATTCCTTCAGCTGCTCTATTTCTTTCTGATACGTATAATTCAAAAGGCTTGGCCAGGTCAGGGAGGCCTGGCACCAGGTCCTGCCTGCAGTTTTTCCTTTGGCCTCTTGAAGGCTTTTGGTTGGTCAGATTTCTACACAGTTGGCTCCTTTTCTCCCCCCTTTTGGCTTCATACAATGGTTTGGCCAGTCTGTATGTTTTACACAGTCTTTCATAGAAATCTCCAGGGTTTTCATCTGGCTTATGCATGACCTCAGTCACCTTGCATACGTTTGTGGCTTTCTGGCTTTCCTACAATGACAGGGACGGAGCTGAGATTGGGTCCAGGGTAAGAGAAGGAAACCAGTTAGCAGTCATCTACAAGTATCTACAACTACTAGATTTCGAGGCTAAGGTTTGCACAATGAGAACATTAGTATTCTTATTTACTGACTTAGCACAGTTCTTAAGATAATACCTAACTTTATGAGTCCCTACAGAACTGATCCAAAGTTCTGGGCAATTCAAGTGAATATTCCTGAACATCGGTTGGGTATGGGGCCACTTATGAGGCCATGTTGCAGCCACACCATTTACTGGGAAATTCTCATTTAGGTTCCAATTTTTCCTGAGGTATCTATATAGACACAGCAGATAGCATTTAATACTGCACACGTTTTTTCCAGTGTAGCCAGCAGGTGACCCTTGTTGAACCTTAAGGCTTCAGAGCAAATATGACTACTGTATATAATTCTATATTCTTTGGCCAGTCTCTTAGTCCTGTTTAACAGATCAGTGTAGTTAAACATCTTTGTCTCATTTTATGAACTGGAATTTTAGACAAGGCTGGAATCTAATACAGGTGGGACACAGTTTTTTCCTTTTGAACTATTTTTCTCTCTTTTATCACTTTGCTAAAATAAATTATAGCAGAACTAATTTAATTGCCACAATAAACTGTATTTTCAGTATACTGGGTCTGATTATTTGCATAAAGTGCAGCAATAATAATTATTAGCCATGGTGGGTGGGGTACTGCTAGTCTCACGATGTCTGCCATTTTCAATTTTCTGTTGACTGTAATCTTGCTGGTTATATGTACTTGTGTTTATATCTGATCCTTGGCACCCAGCCTCCTGGACAGAAATAAAACTGGACTGTGGGGTATATTTTGGAAGTGTGCCAGAATTGGTGAATGGAAAGGTCCTTATGTTGCAGTGTGCTGTATGGGGTGGCCTTCAGCATCCTCGTCATACAGTAGCTTGGAAAAATGCCAGAATCTCAGTGATCACACCTGCAGAAAATAATGGAAAGAACAGTTAATCCTTTATCCCCAGACATGGAATGAGATAAATCTCCAGATGCTGTTCTCTATTTTTGTGTTACTGGACCAATGTTCTATATAAATAATTAAGATGCAAGCATTTAATACTTGGAGAGTTCAGTGATCTGTAACAATTAACCTCTGTCCTGTCACTACACAATTACATTCTGCACATGTCATTCTGTTTTTCAGACACCAGTTGTAAACGAGGTATCTCTAAGACACAGTAGAAAAGAAAATGGCAAATTACTCAAGTTCCTTTCACTATGATTTGGAAGTGGTAAATCTTTCTAGAATGAGACTTTTTTTTGGACTATATTTTTTATTGAGGAAAAATGGTTCGTTTGTGTTGGTAAGGATTGCATTTATATTTAATAACGCTTGCTTTTATTTTGGGCACACCATTTTGATCATTAACCAGTGTACCTCAAATCCGAGTTATCTCTGTAGTTTATTACAAGTGTTTAAAATATTTAAAATAAGCCCATTTAAGTCTTAAGAAGATAAATGTCAAATGTAGATGATAGAAGTCATATGTAGGGGAATATTACAAGCATAAGTTTTACCAGCTAGCTGTTGTTTCATGAAAAAGAACATTCTCAGAACGAGAAGAGTAAAAAGAATAATTATAGAAAAAAAATAATTATTAGCTATCTAGGCTTTTCTTCCTTTTAAAACAGGATTTGCTGGAACCTTTTATAAGGAATCTCAGGTTAGACTTGAAAGCCTTTCATGAGCCCAGGTTTTATCTGTGCCATTAAATACCTGTATGCATTGGGTAAATTCCTCTTCTCTTGAGGTCCCCAAGCACATTTTGATTCCTGGATCTGACCCGGAAATGTTATTGGTGCGGTATTCTGCCAGTCTTTCCAGCAGACTTTTTTTTTTTTCTATTAAATCATAACTGTGTACATTAATGCGATCATGGGGCACCATGCACTGGTTTTATATACAATTTGAAATATTTTCATCAAACTGGTTAACATAGCCTTCCTGGCATTTTCTTAGTTATTGTGTTAAAACATTTATATTCTACATTTATTAAGTTTCACATGTACCCTTGTAAGATGCATAGTAGATGTAATCCCACCAATCACCCTCCCTCCACCCATTCTCTCCCCTCCCCTCTCTTTCCCCTTTCCCCATATTCTTAGGTTATAATTGGGTTATAGCTTTCATATGAAAGCTATAGTTTCATAGTAGGGCTGAGTACATTGGATACTTTTTCTTCCATTCTTGAGATACTTTGCTAAGAAGAATATGTTCCAGCAATTCTAACTGAAGAGAAATGGAAAGTTATGCTTACACAAAGACTTGCATGTGAAAAGTCAGTCATAGCTGCATTATTCACAAACTATCAAAAAAGATCCAGTGTGGTGGCTCATGCCTGTAATCCTGGCACTCTGGGAGGCTGAGGAGGGTGGATTGCCTGAGCTCACAGGTTCGAGACCAGCCTGAGCAAGAGTGAGACCCCACCTCTAAAAATTGCCAGGTGTTGTGGGCGCCTGTAGTCCCAGCTACTCGGGAGTCTGAGGCAAGAGAATCTCTTGAGCCCAGGAGTTTGAGGTTGCTGTGAGCTGTGACGCCATAGCACTCTACCTAACAAAGAGTCTAACAAAGTGAGACTCTGTTGTTGGGGCCCAGGACTGGCCAGGTTGCTGGTCCCCAACTTATCTAGATTCCAGACTTGGACTGCTAGGCTACTTTCTCAGGAACAATTGCTGTTAGGTGCCTGAGGACTATTTGCTTTAGCAGAAGGGAGAGAGAAAGACAGTACTTGAGGGAGTAAAGCAGTCTTAGTAAGAAGAATACATCTAACTGTCTTTTGTAGAGAGAGACGTGTTCTGTAGGCCGGAGAAGCCACAGAGGCAGAGCGAGAGGGTCCGTGATGGAATGTGTGCTCTCTACTGCCTTCTCCGCTAGCCTCTTATAGACACACTCTCGTGGCTCTTAACACACAGGTGTAGAGACTGCCAATCACTGATGCTCTCATCTTGCCAACTCTCATGTTTGTTAGGAGAGCCAAATCCCTCCCCATGCCCTTTTCACCAAGGTGTTACATTACCAAGCTAATTCAGGTGTTTCTTATAACTCTCACTCCTTGCCATATGCTATATGGGCTGCTACACCATCTCAAAAAAAAAAAAAAAAGAGAAAATAATCAAAAAATTAAACTGACTCAAAAGTCCATCAACTAGTGAATAAACACATTATGCTATGGAATACCACTCAGCCACAAGAAGGAATGTCATATTAATATAGGTAATGACATGAATAAATCTCAAAAACATTGTAAGAGAAAGAATAAAATATGCAACGCTATTAAGCGTATGATTCCATTTATCTGAAACTCTAGAAAAGGCAAAATTATAATTTCAGAAACCAGATAAATGGCTGTTTTGGTCTGGGGGTAGGGAGAACTGCAAATGAGCAGGAAGAATGTTTTGAGGTTCATCAAACACTAAATTGCTTTTTTTAGGACAGAGTCTCACTGGGGCCAGCATGGCACAGGGGTGGCAGGGACTGTTCTGTATCCTTGTTGTGCTAGTGGTAACATAATTGTATATAGTTAACCAAAATGCACCAACTGTACACTTAAAATGTGTGGATTTTATTGTATTAAATAATAACCAAATACAAACTTCAGATGAAAAAGACCCCCACATCTAGATAGATCATGTGCAAACTTCTAACTAATTTTGAAGACAGCCAGAAACATCATAGACTGCAGAACAAAGAATTACAGAAGACTTTTACCAGGAAACAGGGCAGAACGGAAGTCAATGGAGTAACATCCTTAAAGTGCTGAAAGAAAAAGCAAAGTCACTCAGAATTCTGTTCTTTTATGCCTAATAAATACTTGTGAGTAAATTTATTGGAGCAGGTTGTAGGGGGCCATGAGAGGAAAACTATAAAAATGCAATTTAGCACTCAGCGCCAGTCGCTCAGTGGTTAGGGTGCCGGCCACATACACCAAGGCTGACTAAGCAACAAACACAATTACAACAAAAAAACAGCTGGCCATTGTGGGTGCACACCTGTAGCCCCAGGTACTTAGGATCCTGAGGCGAGAATCGCTTAAGTCCAAGAGCTAGAGGTTGCTGTGAACTGTGACGCCACATCACTCTACCCAGGGTGACATAGTGATGAGACTCTATGATGAGTGATGAGCGAGAGAGTCCGTGAAAAAAAAAATGTAATTTAGTATTTGATGAACCTCACAGCCTGGCCTGAGATCAGTTGTCTGCATAACTTTTCCATTGCCAGCTGAACTGTGGTAAAAGAAATAGTAAAAGAAGTTCTTCAGACAAGACATGTTTGATACTAAATGGAGACTGAGACCCACACTTAAAAAGCATTGAAAATGGTAAAAAATGAATGTAAATTAAAAGTTAGAAAGGTATTCTTTAGAAGAACTGCAGACCACAAAGCTCTCAAATTATTGGAAGGATTTCTGCAGTGGACCTGCGCATGACAGGTAGAAGGCAGGGACAGAATCGCAGACACCTCCTAGGACAGCGAGGGCAGGGTTCTGTCCTGGTTTCAAGGCCTGAGACGTCATTCAGTCATCATTGCCTTCCTGGGAAGTAGACAGGACAGGCCGGCACATTATTATCTGTGCTTTATAGGAAAAGAAAGGGAATCTCAGAACAAACAAGTTATTTGCCCAAGAAGCCACATCAAGTACCAGACAGGACAGTATTTTCTGTTCCGTGTCTTTGGGGATAACACGGTCCAGCCCCTCTAATGAACCAGTGCCTACGACAGCCCTCGAAATTCCCGAGGCAGGCAGCGGGAAGGTTGGACGTCACGCAGGTGGTAACCCACGCTCCTGGAGCCAGGGCGAACACCCGCTTTCGCGCCGCAGGGTGGGAGGCGGCCTCTGCGCAGACCAGACCTCCTGCCCGCCTGCACCGCGCGGGGCCTGCCAGCAGTGGGCGGGGCGCCCAGAGCGTCCGTTGCTAAGGCCGCGCAGCCCTAGCGACCGAACGCCCTGCGGCCGCCGCGCAGGCGCTGTTTCGGGGCTCCGGTGCACTGTGGGATGGAAACCCGAGCAGCGCGTCAAGGCGGGACCGGGCGGCGGCGGCCGGGCCGGCGGCGGCCAGGGACCCGGTCTTAGGCTCGGCCGGCCAGACGGGAGGCGGACGCCGCCATGAACGCGGCGGTGGTGAGGCGGACGCAGGAGGCGCTGGGGAAGGTGATCCGGAGGCCGCCGCTGACGGAGAAGCTGCTGAGCAAGCCCCCGTTCCGCTACCTGCACGACATCATCACCGAGGTGGGCGTCGGGTCGGGGTCGGGTGCGGGCCGCGTAAGGGGCTGGGTGCGGGCCGAGGTGCCGGCGCGGGTCCGAGGTCCGGGGCTAGGCTGTCCCCGCGCTCGGGGTGCGGGGGCCGGGTCAGGGGGACGGGACTGGGCCGGGGTGCTGGTCGGTCCAGGGTCGGGGTCAGAGACGGAGTCAAGGCCAGAAGCAGGGGTCGGATCGAGCTGTGTGCGGCCTCTGCGCCGGGAGCCCGGCCTGCAGTCCGAGGGGAGACCAGTAGGCCCAGTTCCTCGGTGCCCTGGGCGTGGAGGTCCTCGTTCTCACTAGCCCCCTAGGCTGGCTCTTGCAGGGAGGCTCCAGGTCCCCGAAGAAGCATTCTTCTTTCTTTCCCGCCTGTCCGCTTATCTCTAGAGCACACCTTCCATTCTGCCTGCAGAGCTGTTTCTGTCCCCACTCCCACCACCCCATTACATTCCTCTCGGTTACCCTGCAGCGTGCAGCGCATAGAGGGTGCTCCATAAATCTTGGGAGAATGGAATTAGGTTTCTCCGTATGCCCCCTCAGCCCTGAATTTCCCTCCTCACCGCATTAATGAACAGCATTGGATGAGTTTATTGGAGACGGTTGTGGGGGTACAAGACAGGAAGAACCGTAAGGGAGCAAGTTAGTAGTTGCTGATAAACTTTACACATGCGTAATTTGCGATTGCTTGTGCCACTTCTCACCACGTGACGTGGGTGAATTCTCCAGTGAGTCTCAGGTGAATGGCACTGGTAGGGTACATAGAAATGACACAACAAACATTCTCTGATGAATGGAACCTGTCAGGGCTCCTGGTAACTCTCAGGTGTGTTCCACAGGGGGTGCCAGTACCCATTTCCATGGTGAGCTGGGGAGCACTGGGGAACAGCAGGGGCGCTCTTAGAGTTGGAGGAGTGAGGTGGAACTTGCAGGTTTCTAGTGGCTCATGCTTTCAGCAGTGGTGGCCTTGTGGCTTTCTTTCCCCCAAGGTAGGGCACAGTGGTGGCCTTCCAACTCCCTCACTTTCCTCACAGGGGGGCACAGTGGTGGCCTTCCAACTCCCTCACTTTCCTCACAGGTAGGGCACAGTGGTGGCCTTCCAACTCCCTCACTTTCCTCACAGGTAGGGCACAGTGGTGGCCTTCCAACTCCCTCACTTTCCTCACAGGTGGGCACAGTGGTGGCCTTCCAACTCCCTCACTTTCCTCACAGGTAGGGCACAGTGGTGGCCTTCCAACTCCCTCACTTTCCTCACAGGTAGGGCACAGTGGTGGCCTTCCAACTCCCTCACTTTCCTCACAGGTAGGGCACAGTGGTGGCCTTCCAACTCCCTCACTTTCCTCACAGGTGGGCACAGTGGTGGCCTTCCAACTCCCTCACTTTCCTCACAGGTAGGGCACAGTGGTGGCCTTCCAACTCCCTCACTTTCCTCACAGGTAGGGCACAGTGGTGGCCTTCCAACTCCCTCACTTTCCTCACAGGTGGGCACAGTGGTGGCCTTCCAACTCCCTCACTTTCCTCACAGGTAGGCACAGTGGTGGCCTTCCAACTCCCTCACTTTCCTCACAGGTAGGGCACAGTGGTGGCCTTCCAACTCCCTCACTTTCCTCACAGGTGGGCACAGTGGTGGCCTTCCAACTCCCTCACTTTCCTCACAGGTGGGCACAGTGGTGGCCTTCCAACTCCCTCACTTTCCTCACAGGTAGGCACAGTGGTGGCCTTCCAACTCCCTCACTTTCCTCACAGGTAGGGCACAGTGGTGGCCTTCCAACTCCCTCACTTTCCTCACAGGTGGGCACAGTGGTGGCCTTCCAACTCCCTCACTTTCCTCACAGGTAGGGCACAGTGGTGGCCTTCCAACTCCCTCACTTTCCTCACAGGTGGGCACAGTGGTGGCCTTCCAACTCCCTCACTTTCCTCACAGGTAGGCACAGTGGTGGCCTTCCAACTCCCTCACTTTCCTCACAGGTAGGGCACAGTGGTGGCCTTCCAACTCCCTCACTTTCCTCACAGGTAGGCACAGTGGTGGCCTTCCAACTCCCTCACTTTCCTCACAGGTGGGCACAGTGGTGGCCTTCCAACTCCCTCACTTTCCCCACAGATAGGGCACAGTGGTGGCCTTCCAACTCCCTCACTTTCCTCACAGGTAGGCACAGTGGTGGCCTTCCAACTCCCTCACTTTCCTCACAGGTAGGCACAGTGGTGGCCTTCTAACTCCCTCACTTTCCTCACAGGTAGGCACAGTGGTGGCCTTCTAACTCCCTCACTTTCCTCACAGGTAGGCACAGTGGTGGCCTTCTAACTCCCTCACTTTCCTCACAGGGGGGCACAGTGGTGGCCTTCCAACTCCCTCACTTTCCTCACAGGGGGGCACAGTGGTGGCCTTCCAACTCCCTCACTTTCCTCACAGGTAGGCACAGTGGTGGCCTTCCAACTCCCTCACTTTCCTCATAGGTAGGGCACAGTGGTGGCCTTCCAACTCCCTCACTTTCCCCACAGATAGGGCACAGTGGTGGCCTTCCAACTCCCTCACTTTCCCCACAGATAGGGCACAGTGGTGGCCTTCCAACTCCCTCACTTTCCCCACAGATAGGGCACAGTGGTGGCCTTCCAACTCCCTCACTTTCCCCACAGATAGGGCACAGTGGTGGCCTTCCAACTCCCTCACTTTCCTCACAGGGGGGCACAGTGGTGGCCTTCCAACTCCCTCACTTTCCCCACAGATAGGGCACAATGTGGCCTTCCAACTCCCTCACTTTCCCCACAGGTAGGGCACAGTGGTGGCCTTCCAACTCCCTCACTTTCCTCACAGGGGGGCACAGTGGTGGCCTTCCAACTCCCTCACTTTCCTCATAGGTAGGGCACAGTGGTGGCCTTCCAACTCCCTCACTTTCCCCACAGATAGGGCACAGTGGTGGCCTTCCAACTCCCTCACTTTCCCCACAGATAGGGCACAGTGGTGGCCTTCCAACTCCCTCACTTTCCCCACAGATAGGGCACAGTGGTGGCCTTCCAACTCCCTCACTTTCCTCACAGGGGGGCACAGTGGTGGCCTTCCAACTCCCTCACTTTCCCCACAGATAGGGCACAATGTGGCCTTCCAACTCCCTCACTTTCCCCACAGGTAGGGCACAGTGGTGGCCTTCCAACTCCCTCACTTTCCTCACAGGGGGGCACAGTGGTGGCCTTCCAACTCCCTCACTTTCCTCACAGGTAGGGCACAGTGGTGGCCTTCCAACTCCCTCACTTTCCTCACAGGTAGGGCACAGTGGTGGCCTTCCAACTCCCTCACTTTCCCCACAGGTAGGGCACAGTGGTGGCCTTCCAACTCCCTCACTTTCCCCACAGGTAGGGCACAGTGGTGGCCTTCCAACTCCCTCACTTTCCTCACAGGGGGGCACAGTGGTGGCCTTCTAACTCCCTCACTTTCCTCACAGGTAGGGCACAGTGGTGGCCTTCCAACTCCCTCACTTTCCTCACAGGTAGGGCACAGTGGTGGCCTTCCAACTCCCTCACTTTCCTCACAGGTAGGGCACAGTGGTGGCCTTCCAACTCCCTCACTTTCCCCACAGGTAGGGCACAGTGGTGGCCTTCCAACTCCCTCACTTTCCTCACAGGGGGGCACAGTGGTGGCCTTCTAACTCCCTCACTTTCCTCACAGGTAGGGCACAGTGGTGGCCTTCCAACTCCCTCACTTTCCTCACAGGTAGGGCACAGTGGTGGCCTTCCAACTCCCTCACTTTCCTCACAGGTAGGGCACAGTGGTGGCCTTCCAACTCCCTCACTTTCCTCACAGGTAGGGCACAGTGGTGGCCTTCCAACTCCCTCACTTTCCTCACAGGTAGGGCACAGTGGTGGCCTTCCAACTCCCTCACTTTCCTCACAGGTAGGGCACAGTGGTGGCCTTCCAACTCCCTCACTTTCCCCACAGGTAGGGCACAGTGGTGGCCTTCCAACTCCCTCACTTTCCTCACAGGGGGGCACAGTGGTGGCCTTCCAACTCCCTCACTTTCCCCACAGGTAGGGCACAGTGGTGGCCTTCCAACTCCCTCACTTTCCTCACAGGTAGGGCACAGTGGTGGCCTTCCAACTCCCTCACTTTCCTCACAGGGGGGCACAGTGGTGGCCTTCCAACTCCCTCACTTTCCTCACAGGTAGGGCACAGTGGTGGCCTTCCAACTCCCTCACTTTCCTCACAGGTAGGCACAGTGGTGGCCTTCTAACTCCCTCACTTTCCTCACAGGTAGGGCACAGTGGTGGCCTTCTAACTCCCTCACTTTCCTCACAGGGGGGCACAGTGGTGGCCTTCCAACTCCCTCACTTTCCTCACAGGGGGGCACAGTGGTGGCCTTCCAACTCCCTCACTTTCCTCACAGGTAGGCACAGTGTGGCCTTCCAACTCCCTCACTTTCCTCACAGGGGGGCACAGTGGTGGCCTTCCAACTCCCTCACTTTCCTCATAGGTAGGCACAATGTGGCCTTCCAACTCCCTCACTTTCCCCATATGTAGGGCACTTTATTGTTCTATAGACTTTGCTTTGCTCATTTTGGCCCTCTTACCTTCAAGATGTTATAGTGTGTACTCACCTGGAATATGAGTCTCTGTGTTTAAAACTTTTCTTCTTATAAGCCTAGGACTCTGGGAGGCCCACCCTGAGGAAGAGTGAAACGTCATCTCTACTAAAAGGAGAAAAATTAGCCACATGTTCTGGCAGGCTCGCATTCTGTAGTCTTACTAAGGGGGGAGGCTAAGGCAGGAGGGTGGATTGAGCCCCGAGTTGGAGGTTGCAGTGAGCTATGATGATGGCACTGGACTCTACCCCTATACTTGGAGTGACATAGCAAGAGTCTGTCTGAAAAAACAAACAAAAATTCCAAACCCTACTTTTGGTTTCAAATCCACTGACATCCTGAGGGCTTTTGAATTGGGCTTCTCCTTCAGCCAGTACAGCACTCACAGTCTGTCCTGGCTGTGTGGAGGGCCCAGGACAGTGTGCTGTGTCACCCACACCCTGTGAAGTAGGTTTCATCCTCTGACCTTGGGAGCCCAGATGTGAGCCCCGTCCACTACAGCTGTAGCTGCCAAAACCTTTCATCTTCTGTATTTGTCCTGTCTGCCTCACAAGTGCTGAGCTGTAGGAGGGAGGTGTGGGACATGCGTCTCATTCTGTAGACCTTAAGGTGACACTCAGCTCGTGTTGGCAGCTTGGTGACTACCTGGTAGCTGGTTGGAGGGTGACGTCAGGGAAAGGAGGAACACTGAAGTGGGAATTGACTCTCTTGGTCAGGTACCCACATCGTGTGGAATGCTTTTCTTCCACAGACTTTTTCTTATCTAATGCCAAAATTAATTTCTCTCCCTGTCTAAAGGTAAATACTTTGAATTGCCACCTACTTGATGAAAATATTGGAAGGACTCATGTAATGGAAAGCATTTTCAGATAATAGGTGGAAAGCTTTCTATGAAAAAAAAAATTTTGGCTCAGCACTCATAGCACAGTGGTTACGGTGCCAGCCACATGCATCAAGGTTGGCGGGTTCAAGCCTAAGCCTGGGCCAGCTGACCAACAATGACAACTGCAGCAAAAAAATAGCTAGGCCTTGTGGGCGGGTGCCTGTAGTCCCAGCTACTTGGGAGACTGAGGCAAGAGAATCGCTTAAGCCCAAGAGTTTGAGGTTGCTGTGAGCTGTGACACCGTGACACTCTACTGAGGGTGACATAATGAGACTGTCATTATGTCCTTGGCTGTGTACTGTAGCGTGTATCATAAAGTGACATAATGAATTTTTTTTTTTTCAAAAAAATTTTTTTGAAACAGGGTCTCACTTTGTCACCTGGGCTGAAATGCAGTGGTGTTGTCATAGCTTTCTGCAACTGCAACCTCCTGGGCTCAAGTGATCCTCCTGCCTCAGCCTCCTCAGTAGCTGGGAGCACAGGCATATGCCACTACCAGCTAATTTTTCTATGTTTTGTGGAGATGTGGTCTTGCTATTTCCGAGGCTGGTCTTGAACTCCTGGCTCTAGTGATCCTCCCACCCTGGCCTCTCAAAGTGCTAGGATTACAGGTGTGAGCTGTAGCCCTAGAAAATTCTTTACTGTCCCTGAATATTGTATTCAAATAGCCCATTTATATTTTAACTGAAGTTAAACTGACTATTCTTTCATTAAGCCAGGCATTGATCCTGTGACATTAATGTCTCTTGTCACTCAGAATTATTGCTTACAACTGCCAGCATCCTGAGAAGACCTCAAAAACTTATGGGAATATTAAATAAAGGATGCTTTTAATGTTCCACCTGTCTTCAGAAGAAAAACAATAGTCTGGCTCTGAAGTAGTTTGATGTGGAATGAAAACTTCTAGCTTAATTAATAGCTAACTTGATGCAAATTAAGTAGTTGTAGTTTTATTTCAGAGAAGGAGATTGCATTTAGGTGGGACTATTTTGTTGTTGTCTTTGAAATATATCTTGCAAAATGAACACATGACCTGGCAATGTGCACGTTTGGGCCTGCCTGTCCTTACTGTGTGCCATGCAGCCTGTTGGGGAAGGGAACCAGCTGCTCTGTTTCATTTTTTAAAAAATGCTTGTTGCTACCCATTATATTGGCTTTACCATAATCTACCACATTTCGAGAAAACTTTAGCCTGAGAGAACCCAGGGCTTAGGGTGGAAAGGAACAGAGAAAATCACTGCCTAAAAGCTGATTTTAGGGGTAATTAGGAGGTACAGGTTACCTGAGGGCAGATTTAGGGAGTGTGAGGCAGGAAACAAAACTGACTTGTACAGAGTACCCCATTCTTCTAAAACGTGCATAACAGCAGGCAGTGTGCGGAAAGACCCTCCAGAATGCCCAGTTTTAGAAAGCTAGGCTGAAAAGTTCCTTTTCTTTCTGGAATCTGTTCCCTCCACTGCACCTGAGGGAAGTGCAGCTAGATCCTTCCCTGCCTTGGAACTGTCCCAGGCCTCCTCTTGGTCATTAGGCTAAGTTCACATTCCTAAGTGGCCATGAAGGGCTTCCAGGCTAGGCCCCTTGTGTATCTCGGGCTTCAGTCTCCTGCTTTCCCTTAAGCAGGATCCATGGAGCCCTGAACCTTGTATTTGTCTGTCTGGCATGTGCTTCCTAAGTGCACCCTCCCCTACTCTTCTGTAAGCCTTCTGGGCTTTGTCTTTGACTCCTTCTGGGGAAGGACTGCCTACCCTCAGGCTTCCTTAGCACCCTCAGGGTGTTTGTAATGTTCACCTGCCTGACACCCTCCCCCACCCCCTTAGGGACTTGTTGAGTAAGTGGGTGATCTGAGTCGGGGCTGCCAGTGGGTTCTGACAGCGTGGGGTACAGTGGCTGAGGCTGAAGAGGAGGTTATCTTGTGACGGGTTTCTGATGGCTTCCTTTTATCTTTTGAAGGTGATTAGAATGACTGGTTTCATGAAGGGCCTCTACACAGACACCGAGATGAAGTCTGATAATGTGAAGGTGGGTTTGCCTGGGGTTCCTCCTCCTCTCCCCACCCCTGGCCTTGATGTGTGGGGACTTTTCCTAGGCTGTGTACTGTAGCGTGTATCATTTATTTGCTGGAGTATGGTTGGAATACAAAGTCTATTAACTGGTGAATTGATGTATGTAACTTTCTCATTTGTAGCACCTACATGTCATGTTAATTTTATTCACTGAAAAATAGAATTAACACTTCAAAGGTTAATACTAGCCTATCACTAAATTAAAAGCTTTAATGAATTGTTTTGTTTTGTTATAAAAGGTCAGTATTTTAAAATTTGTCATACATATTTAACTAGTTTTTTACGTAAGCAGGTTCTATGTTGTGCTTGTTGAAAAAACTGAAGATAATACTAACTCTTAGAAGTATTTTAATATTTGTATCTTAAAAAACTTTTTTCACACACAAGACTCCGATGAGATAATATTTATATTTTAAATGGAAATTTTTCAGGATAAAGATGCAAAAATTAGCTTCCTGCAGAAGGCCATAGATGTGGTTGTAATGGTTTCAGGAGAGTCATTATCAGCAAAACCAGCCCGAATTGTGGCCGGGCATGAGCCTGAAAAAACAAATGAGCTGCTCCAGATAATTGGAAAATGCTGTCTCAACAAGGTATGGGCATTTTGAACTTGATGAGTAACAACGAAGGGTGGGTGAGTGTCTTAAATTTAATGAATGCTGTGCTTTGAATCTGATCCCATCTATCCTGGAGCCCCAGAGTTACAGAGTAATTTAAAAACAAATAATAAAACAAGGAAGGATATGTTACGTACATAGAACACATAAAGCCCTCCAAGCTTTAAGTGTGGAACAGGGGACTTTTCAGGCACTTTGCTTCAGGCCTGGTGGCTGGAGGTTGCATGCCCAGGGTTCCAAGCCCTCATTCCTTCTCCTTAGGGGCCTTCTTTGAGGATAGGAGGCCCAGCCAGGGCCAAGGAGCTGCTTTTCTTCTTCCCTGGGGCTTATGGGAGTCTCTGTTCTCTTCCTGCGTTTCCAGCTTTGGTGTCTGCCTCCCTCCCTTCTTCCTTCCATCCCTCCTTCCTTCCTTCTGTCCCTTTCTCCCTCTTTCCCTTCTCCTCCTTCCCCTCTCCCACCCTCCTCTGTCTCCTGGCTGTTGTTTGAAGAGCCATGTCTTCCGAGGAATCCTGCATCAGTTATATAGGAGTAGATTTGTTCCTTCCTGAGGTTCTCACTATGAGCTGGAAACTTGGGTGTCAGGCCTGTCTGGTTGGATTGAGCCTGGGCTGTGTTCTCCTGGTTGTTGGAGGAGGTCACCCCAGGGCCTGCCTTCTTTGTGCAGGCCAAGTAGCCCCCAACGGGGGAGTGGAGTTGCCTGTACCCAGTGGATGGTTGGCTGGGGGCTAACCTGACATGTTACCAAAATGGGAGCAGGTGGGTTTGGTGCATGGCACAGCAGTGGGGTGGGGGGTGCACAGTGGAGTTAGGCTGTCTCCTGGGAGGCCCCAAGAGACCCTGGCACTTGGGCTGAGAGACCTGAAGTTGACTTTGCTGGTCCTTGGCTTCTGTCCCCAGGTTCCTTGCTCCCCTCTTCCACAGCCTTCATGTTGCTCATCTTTCTGACTTCCCTCTTCCCCCTGCATCTTTTGCTGTATTCTGGTTGCCTTGGAGCATGGCCAGTCCCTTGCGGTTCATGAGGCCCCTGGAAACCTGCTGTTGCTTCTTTCCCTTCAGGCCGTTTTCTCATCCCCACCCCTGTGCTCCATTCTAGCCACTGTGGGCCCCTGATGTCGGCACTGGCCAGGCTCCTTCGCTGTGCCTTTTACCTTGGTCTGGCTTGTGTCTCAGCCTGAGTTGCCTCCTCCAGCCTCTCCTGGCAGCAGCAGGGGGTCTGCAAGCTCTTCCCTGACACCTGGACTTTCCTTCCCCAACACTGACTTAGGTGTCCCCATGAGGTCCCTGCAGCCTGTTGACATTTAACTGTTGCATTTGTCTGCCCGATCCTTGGTGTGTCCTGGGCCATGTGCAGGCGTGCAGCAGTCTCAGTGCTCGCTGGTGGAGGGAGCGTGTGTGAGCCGATCCTTAGTGTGTCCCAAGCCCGTAGAGCCAGGCGTGCAGCAGTCTCAGTGCTCGCTGGTGGAGGGAGCGTGTGTGAGCCGATCCTTAGTGTGTCCCAAGCCCATAGAGCCGGGTGTGCAGCAGTCTCAGTGCTCGCTGGTGGAGGGAGCGTGTGTGAGCCGATCCTTAGTGTGTCCCAAGCCCGTAGAGCCAGGCGTGCAGCAGTCTCAGTGCTCGCTGGTGGAGGGAGCGTGTGTGAGCCGATCCTTAGTGTGTCCCAAGCCCGTAGAGCCAGGCGTGCAGCAGTCTCAGTGCTCGCTGGTGGAGGGAGCGTGTGTGAGCTGATCCTTAGTGTGTCCCAAGCCCATAGAGCTGGGTGTGCAGCAGTCTCAGTGCTCGCTGGTGGAGGGAGCGTGTGTGAGCCGATCCTTAGTGTGTCCCAAGCCCATAGAGCCGGGTGTGCAGCAGTCTCAGTGCTCGCTGGTGAGGGAGCGTGTGTGAGCCGATCCTTGGTGTGTCCCAGGCCCGTAGAGCCGGGTGTGCAGCAGTCTCAGTGCTCGCTGGTGGAGGGAGCATGTGTGAGCAGGATGTCTAAGTGCAGGTGTCAGACCCTGAGTGGCTGTCAGGGTCACTGGAGAAGGAATTTTTGCACTTGGTAGGGCTTGAATTAGATCATATCTTTTTTCCCCAGGTTTTAAAAATTGTGTTAATGGCCACCTAACATACAGTTATCATCCTAACCATTTAGGATGTTGGTTGAAAACCAATAGGTGTACAGTTTAGTGGTTGTAAATATATTCATAATGTGAAACTATCACCACCACCCATTTCCAGGACTCTTTTCATCTTGCAGAACTGAAATTCTGTCCCCATTAAACTCTAATCCCATCCCCCTCCCCCAGACCCTGGCACCCGCGTTCTGCTTTCTCCACGAATCTGACTACTCTCTGCACCTCCTGGAAGTGAGGTCTTAGAATATCTGTCCTCTTGTGACTGGCTTATTTCACTTAGCATAATGTCCTCGAGGTTCATCCAAGTTCTAGCATGTGTCAGAAGTCCCTCCCTTTTTAGGGTTGAATAATATATTATTATTATTATTATTATTTTTTGAGACTGACTCTCCCAAGCTGTTGCCCTGGGTAGAGTGTGTGGCGTCACACACAGCAACCTCAAACTCTTGGGCTTAAGTGATTCTCTTGCCTCAGCCTGCCAAGTAGCTGGGACTACAGGCACCCACCACACGCCTGGCTATTTTTTGGTTACAGTTGTCGTTTGGCAGGCCTGGGCTAGATTTGAACCCACCAACTCTGGTATATGTGGGTGGTGCCCTAGCCTCTGAGCTGCAGGCACCAAGCCTGGGTTGAATAATATTAATTATACCACATTTTGTTTATGTGGGTTGCTTCCACATAAACCTTTGGGTTGCTTCCACATTTTAGCTGTTGTGACATGGGACATGGGTGCACAGGTATCTCTTCACGACCCTGTTTTCAGCTCTTTTGGGTATATACTACCCAGGAGGGGAAATGCTGAATCATATAGTAATTCTATGCTTAATTTTTTTGAGGACCTGCCATACTGTTTGCTGTAATAGATGCATCACTTGATATTCCCACCAGCTGTGCACATTCTTGTCAACACTTATTATTTTCTGTTTATTTAGCTGCTGCCCTCCTAATGAGTGTGAGGTGGTTAGATCAACCCTTAAAGGCCTTTCAGCTGGGATTCTGGGATTCCCATTAGAAGTGTAAGGTATTTGTGGAGGGTGGGTCAGTTCTGTTCCTGAACAATGCACAATTGTGCTTGGCAGCTTGGGTAGAATTAGAATGGGTTCATTTAGTTTGGTTGATCTGCTGTTAACGAATGAAGTGCAAAGAGCAATAGTTATGAAGGGATGCTGTGCTTTCTGTGTGGTAACTATTACCTTCTAATATTTTATTTGAATTTCATTGGTAGAAAAAGGATCTGTTTAATGAGCTGCCTTTGAGTGCTGACTACTCATTTTTACCTTGTGTTTCTTTCCTTACCTTTGGATAACAAGCTCTCCAGTGACGATGCGGTGAAGAGAGTCTTAGCTGGAGAGAAGGGGGCTGTGAAAGGAAAGCCCTCAGTGACTTCACAGTCTCAAGAACTGGACAATAAGAATGTGAAAGAGGAGGAGTCCAGAGTTCATAAAGATAAAGAGGTGAATTGCAAGTTGCACATATTGGAAATAGCCTTTTTGTGGTTTAGGTAAAAACATTTATAAATGATACTGTTTTTTTTTAGGATAGAAAAAACTCAGAAATAAAAGAGAGAAGTACAAGCAGAGAGCGAAAACAGAAAGAAGAATTGAAAGAAGAAAGCAAACCAAGAGAGAAGGAAAAAGACAAGGAGAAGGCCAAGGAGAACGACAGAGACAGACACAGGGAAGGGGAGCGAGAGAAAACCAAGTCTCGGGCCAGGCCGGAGCGAGACAGAGACAGAGGCAAAGAGTCGGACCGTGAGAAGGAGAGAGAGAAGAGGAGTGAGGGAGGGAAAGAGAAAGAGAGATTGCGGGACAAGGACCGAGACAAAGGGAGGGACAGGGACAGACGGAGAGTGAGAAATGGGGAGCACTCCCGGGACCTTGACAGGGAGCAGAGCAAAGAGCACGACAAGGTGGAGAGGAAGGTAAAACCTCGCCGGAAGCTTCTGCCTTACCTTACCAAGTGTCTGTCGGCTCTCTGAAATGGGTTTGTCTTTTAATGTGATTAGGAAACTGGTTTTCTTTTCCTTTTTTTTTTTTTTTTTTGTGAGAGTCTTTTGTGTCACCCTGGCTGAAGTGCAGTGGCATTGTAATAGCTCACCGCAACCTCCCAACTCCTTCCTGAGTTCAAGCCATTCTCTGCCTTGACCTCCCAGAATGCTCGGATTATAAGCCTGAGCTAGGGCACCCAGCTGGAAACTGGTTTTCTTTTATACCAATTTAAAATTAATAACAATCTTGGTATTTAGTAGAAACCCAAAGAGATTTGAGTTTCCTGCCAGGTGTTTTTTTTTTTTTTTTTCTTTTGTCCCTTAATAGCAGTTTATTGTTCAATCATTTATTAAGGCATTATGCAGTAAGATTTCAACCAGTTCCTACTTTGTATCCAGGAAGAATTCTGCTGAAACATAAGTGCTATGAGAGTGTAAGTTGGATTTTTTACTCATACGTTCACTGTTGCATTCTCAACCTAGCAGAGTGTCTGACACATGGTAGATTCACAATAAATATTTGGTGGAGGAATGAATTGAGAGTCCAGGGAGGCGATGACAGACTTTTCAGATCATGAAACACTGGGTGGAATCGATCAATAGAGAGTGGCTTATGAGATCTCTTTTTTACGATGTGGATCTTGGGATATTGGAAGATAATTTGGTTGAAGAAGTCAGGAAAATGCATGAAATATTTTTTCTTTTTAGAGGTTTTCTCCTTAAATGGTTTCTCTTTTTAGAGGCACTGTTAGTGCTTCCCACTAGGCATGTAGAGACGGCGGCATTCTCAGGGTTCGAGCTGAGCTGCCCACGTTGCCCTTGTCTTCATCTTGCCAGCCGTCTTCAGATTCATCGTTTTTCCTCTCTCTGCCATGTGTATGTTTGTTTGCATTTGGGTACTTTTCTATTTTCTGAAAAGTAGGGTGGCTGTGTCTCAGCATTGCACGGAGCGTTCACAAGCAGTCTGGGCTGCCTATGTGGTGTCTTTTGGAGCATGATAGTCCTGGGCTACTTTCGAAGTCTTTTAGGCGTTAGCGGATAAGTATAATGAAACCTTCATTTATAGTAGTTCTTGTTTAATTAAACTTTCAGATAAACTTAGGTTTGGCCGGGCAATCTTTTGGTTTCAAACTGTGTTCTCTTTTGGACTCCGTTTACGTCCAGGCTGTTTTTCCAGATGCCCATTCTTGTGGGTATAGCAGATGGTAGCGTCCTGGGAGAATGGTGGGAATCATGTGGCCTCCACCTGCTCAAAAGGAGGAAGCAGAGGTCTGTAAGGCTCAAGCCCTGCAGCAGGCAGTGAGGGGCAAGGCCTGAGCCGGCCCCCAGCCATGTTGATTTGTACATTGCATCTCGGGGTGACTATCCGGGAGGGGATTGGGCTATGCAGGACTGACCCTGCAGGAGTCCCGCAGACCAGTCTTTTCTGTGGAAGTCAGCATAAGCCCATCTTGAGATCTGTGCGTGACAGTGAGAAAGAGGGTGTGTATCCAAAAAGACTGTTGTGGTTTGTTAGTAATTGCACGTAGTGTTCTACTGGGAACTTTGGCATTTGACTATTTATTTAGATGTCACCCTTCACCCACCTCTGTGCACATCTGGTGTAGTGTAACCTATGATATGTGTCTGAAGCTGGATTACTTTATGAGTTTTAGAAATCAAAAAAACATTTCTCAACTTTTGCCTCTTTTTAGAGGTCTTAGAAAAAGTATTTTTCACCAACCTGAATTTTCTGAGCTGTATTTTACTGTGTGAGGCAGCCTGGGAATGGGATAAATTTCCTTGGCTCTTAAGGTCTTCAGATCCAGTGTTCCAACGTTATGTTCTTCAAACTCCTAATGACGTGACTGGTCTTTACAGACAGAGAGAAAGATAATTCAAAGAGAAATTTTATAGGCCAATATTTGGAAACACGTCAGAACCAAGGCGGAACAATGGCTTTGATTAAAGGTGTCTGAGAACATGGCGAAGTTTTCCTACTCAGGGTGGTACTCTCTGGCTGAGGTCAGATTTGGGGGGATCTTAGCATGGTGAAGTGACTGTTTTCCTACTAAGGATGATGCTCTCTGGCTGAGGTCAGATTTGGAGAGTTCTTAGCATGGCGAAGTGATGGTTTTCCTACTGAGGGTGGTACTCTCTGGCTGAGGTCAGATTTGGGGGGATCTTAGCATGGTGAAGTGACTGTTTTCCTACTCAGGATGGTACTCTTGTGGCTGAGGTCATATTTGGGCAGATCTTAGCATGGTGATTTTGTTCACCTGGCTCTTTTGTCAGAATCTGGGGTTTTCTTTATCTAGCCATGGATCTGGGAGGTGGTAGCATTGTCTTCTGGTAAAAAGTGTCAAGCAGATGAGATGGCTCCCCAGGAGCCCTCGTATCCTGGCCTTTTGTCACCTCTGGGAATGCCTGTCCCCACGTTAGATTCAAGTTCTCATGCAGCTGCTGCAGTCACTCTTTACCTTCTGGTCAAATTCCTGTTCTTTTTTTTTTTTTGAAAGGTGATTTATTGTTTTATTTTATTTATTTATTTATTTTTTTTATTAAATCATAACTGTATACACTGATATGATCATGGGGCATCATACACTCCTGTTCTTAATGTAGAAGAGAGGATGATGAGATGCTCTCAACCTGCCTTGTGGGCTTTTGGGAAGAAAAGGTGAAATAGTAGCTGTGAAAACACACTGGACAGTCAGGAGTGTGTTATAGTGAGGTGGTGGCAGCCCAGGTGCTGGGTTAGACCAGTCAGCTGGGGATCCTGGGCCCCTCTTCTAACCCCGAGCCCCTGGCAGCAGCTGAGGGTGGTGAGGATGGGTGAGCAGCATGTGGGGTAATTACTGCTGATATAATCTGATGCAGCTATAATTAACTTATTAGGACATTGAATTCTTGAAATCCTGAATAAGCATCCTTTGCTTTTCATCAGCATGGAGAAAAGTCTCGATGATAATCTGCTCTGCTAACATTGAGTTATATGTTTGAAAGAACTGGTTTAAGGTGTGAGATGGTATTTACAGTTTTCATATAGTTTGTCTTGTGAAAGTGCTTTCCTGACCTAAAGATCGAAGGCTTTTCTTAAAAAGAATCACTCCATTCTAAAGTCACCTCCTTATGAGAAACTAGGAATAGGGCAGCTTTTCTGTGGACATTGGTGGTTTAGGTTGTTCACTCCAACCCTCGTTTCCAGATCCTGTGTTTCACTGGGTATGTTTCCGAGATGTGTGGCATGGCCGAGGGATTTGGTATTCCAAGTAGTTTCCTGAGAGGTGGGATTGTTTTAAGTCCTTGCCACCTACTCTGCCCTTTATGGGAAAAGATCTCCCTGCTGTTGGCTTGGAAGATTCTGGAAATCTGAGTAGAAATAAGAACAACAAATAAGCATACCCGGGGTGGCAATGCAGTGTTCTTGTGGGATGGATTACCTTGCTGTTGGTAGTGTTACGTAAAATATCAATGTAGTTTTACATGTTACATATTTGAGTAATTCTAAGTTTGTAAATTTTTTTTTATAGTCGGCAAGCTCAGGAGAAATGTCTAAAAAGTTGTCAGATGGATCTTTTAAAGACTCCAAAGCTGAAACAGAGGTAAACTTTAAAAAATGACTATAAGAGACATAATGCTTGTGTTGCAATAGTAAATGCTGTGTCCTTTTCTGGTCCACTGAGGCCTGGGAGCAGAGCACGTAATAGGCCCATGTTTATTTTGTTGTAAAAGCAATCATTTAAGTGGTTTACCTCCTGGGAAAATGGATGGGGTATATTTATTCTCTGCTTTTCTGTGGGCACTCCTGGGTCTATTTAGACTTTGATAAGTGTGATGTGTGATTTATAAAGGGATGGGGTAGTCATTTGGGGGAGAGGGTGGAGGTGGCACTCAGGATGAGTCTTGGAGATGATTAAAGATTAGGTCACCAGGCAGACCGGGAAAGGGAGGGCTGGCTGAAGGGACCCCTCTAAGCTCATCTTGGCCCGTTTGGGATCCCACGTTTCACAGTGGAGGCCCACATGTCCACCAGGCCTCCTGTGGAGGTGAGAGTCCTCCCAAGCAGCAGGGTCCGCTGAGGTCCAGGTCAACTTTCACAACCCAGTTTGCATCTCAGAAGTGCTGGGGAGATGGCTGGTCCTGGAGGAGAGGCTGGGAGGCCAGTTAGGAGACCACGTGAGGCTGGATCTGTGCCAGGGAGCAGGTACAGGGCGTGCTGTAAGTCTCTACTTCGTTTTCTGTTTCAACACAATGTGGAAGTTTTTACCTTCGGAGTTAATTACAATGCTTGTAATAAGTGTATAGCAATAGAGATGAGACCTCATTAGCACAGCTGGTATGAAAGTGACTCTCAAAGTGTGGCTAGCAGTACATTTCTATGTACTTGAAGCCACTAATCTTTTTTTGATAATTTTTTCAGCAGCACCTAACCTTTTTAAGGCCGTACAAAAAGATGGAATCCTCAGTTTAGTGTGCAAGACTCTGCCTTGTCCCAACTCACGCTGTGGGGCCAGGAGTGCTTTGTTTTGAGCTGACATCAGCTTCTTTCACCGCACGCAGATGCTGCTGTGGGTTCATACTCTTCCTCCAGCAGAGCTTGGAAAATAAATGTGCTAATCGTGCTGCTGTGTGATGAGGCACTTAATTTTTTTTTGTTCTCTTTTCTTTAAGACTGAGATTTCCAGTAGATTATCCAGGTCATTGACAACGAAAACTTCAAAACGGCGTTCCAGAAATTCGGTGGAAGGTACGATGAACATATATGTGGCTGAGAATATGGGTATTTTTTTTTTTTTTTTGCTTTCATCACAATATCTAGTAGGAAAGAACTCATGTGGCTGGAAAACAGACCTGCTGTGTCTAGGAACGAACAGTGACTGTGTGGAAATAATGAAGACTTGGGGCTGCCACACGTGTGTGCATGTGTGTGAGTTCACAACACCAGGGGCAGAGTAGCCCCTCTTTGCTGGAAAACTGTGTTGAAATCTAAAGGGTGTGACTGAATTTTCATTTTCCAGAAATACTTATGCTTCATTTGTGTTTCATTGGCTCTGTCCTTCACATTGGGGGAGGCTGAGTTTAAGGTTGAGGCAGGCTGGATGTGAAGAGCATATAGGCGGATAATGTTTGTGCATTTAAAACCAGTGGACATGGCTGTGAGTCACGGACGGTTCCTCCAGACAGACCAGCAAACGGAGCAAGTACAATCAGGCAAATGCAGGGAAGGTGCTGCTGGAGGCCACTTTTACTGGAAGTGTGAAGTTACTGTGAATGAGCAGTAGTTTCTGAAGAATGGTACCTTTCTTAAATTGTGAGGTGGTTGGAATTTTTCCTTTGGAAATGAAACCTGGGTAGTAAGTTGCCGTCTTTCACGATAGTTAGCAGAGCTTCAGTGAACGTCTGTGTGCCGGAAGCCTTTTCTCTCTTGCGGGTGGTCGCTGTGGGATGGGTCCCCAGAAGTGTGGTCACTGGCAGGCAGGGGCACAGGTGCTGTGAGGTCTCAGCTGCCCCAGCGCCTCTACTGGTGCCCTCTTCTGTACCTTCTCCAGGGTTTTAAAGATGTGTTGATGTTGATGGATGACAAACAAACATTTAATTACCAGTGGGACTGCACGCTCTTCCCAGGTGTGTTGGTTTCCGCTGTCTCCTCTGCCTGCAGCGTCACATTCTCACCAGTGTGTGCTGCCTGCACTCAGGATGGCTCGCTTTACAGAAGGGCTGCTTGTATTTTTTTCCCACTGATTATGTTTGCTTTGGTTTCTTATTTGCCTGAGTGTTAAAATTTTATGTACTTGAAGCCACTAATCTTTTTTGGTAATTGGTTTAGAGATTGGAGAGATGAAGATTTGTATCTTATCCTACATTTTCACACTTAATCTGTTTAGTTACCTCTTTTAATTTATGGTATAAAGTGAGGCTCTGAATTTATTTTTTCAGAATAATTCACCAACTGTTCTAGGAGCACTTAATAATTACTTGCACCCTTCCCTCCTGCTGTTGCCCTTTGCAATCTGAGTTCTCTCTCTCTGTGTGTTTTATTTTCACCTTTCTGTTTTACTACTGTTTTCCTATCATTGTTCTTTTCACGGAGTTTTAAGCCATTTTATTTGCTTATTCTTCCAGATGAATTTTAAAATTACTTCATGACTCAAAGAATCTCACCTTCCATAGAACTAATGTCCTAGGATTTAATTGGACTTGCATTAAGTTTATGAATTCATTAGTTTGGGAAGATTGGATACTTCTAATTCCAAGTTAGTAAACTGGTCACCCCCTTCTGAGAAGGTGTGTGTGATGTGGTTGGGTGCGTCACTTAGTCAAGGTGCTTGCTCAGTCATGTGTTTTGTTTTTAGGGCAGCGGTTCTCAGCCAACTGTATTAAAGGCTCGCTGCATTAGGAAGGTTGAAAACCACTGTTTTAGGGTGATTTTTTGGAAATGGTTGTCTTTTTACGGTCATTGTTATGTGGGTGATTTATTGATTTTCGTTAACTGTATCTTAAATCTAGCTTTGCTCTTGAATTCAGTGGTTCTTCCATCGATTCTTCTGGGTTTTCTAAGCAGCAGTTGTACCGTCTGTTCTTTGTTAATCACTCAGGATAGTTGCATCTGTGTTGACTGGTGAGCTTGTGTTACGGGTTTCTTTTTGTGTGATCTTCAAGAGATTTATTATCAGAGATTTGCAGACTTTGTGACATTAGCTTTACCGAGCTGTCAGCAACTCGGTGGACTTTGTCTCTCTGCCTGCAAGCCGGGTGCTGACCTTACCGTGGGTTCCCTGGCAAAGCTGGCACTCTGCCTGGACATCTGCCTTGCTTAAGTGGGTTGGCATTTGGGCAAATGTCCAGTACCCAGGGGTGTGTGAGACACAGGACCTCTGTGTTCTGTTCAAGGGACACGTGAGGGTATCAGGTTTGTTAAACATACTTCTACTTTTAAAATCAATCTAGAATCTCTATAGAATGAAAAAGAAATTCTGTATAAGAATATAGTTTTGCTTATTTCTAAGTAGCGTATGTATAGCAGAGTTGATCACTTGGAGTGAGTACATTTTAATTTCATTTGTTTGTTAACTAGGCAGCATTATAAGTTAAGTTTAATTCATATTTTCATTGTGCAATTTCACGTCAGGAAGAAGGGACTCTAGAACGAGTGAACATATTCTTTCCTCTGAAAAAGAACATAACTCTTCCTACTGTAAAACTAAGAAAGAACATACCGTGAAACAGCTCGGTAAGATTGAGCGAGCCCCAGCGATGCTGTGTGTGAGTGTTTGCGAATTGAAGTCTTTCCTGCCTTCTTCCTTGATCACTGAAGGGTTGGCTCTCTGTGGGGTGGTCAGCACAGGTGGCTCTGCTTGCCCTGCGGCCGGGGCACTTCCTGGCCAGAGCAGAGAGAGGAAGAAGCACATGTGGGCACCCCCAGTCAGGGCCTGGTTGGCTGCCCCCTGCCAGCCACAGATGTTTCTACTCTATATCAGTTACGGGCAGAAATGGTCCATTTGAGCCTTCCTTTTTTTTTTTTTTTTTTGAGACAGGGTCTTGCTTTATCTCCCAGGCTGGAGTGTAGTGGTGCAGTTAGCTCACCGTAGCCTCAGACTCTTGGACTCAAGTATCCTCTTGCCTCAGCCTTCTAAATGGCTGGGACTATAAGTGTGTGCTACCACCCCTGGGTGATTTTTTTTTTATTTTTAATAGAAACAGGGGCTTGCTATCTTGCTCAGGGTGGTCTTGAACTCCTGGGCAGAAGCTATCCTTCCACCTTGGTGAAGCCACTGTGAGCCACTGTGCCCAGCTGAGCCTTCCTTTCCTTATTGTGTAGACACGTGTACTAAAGGGCACACAGAAGCATTTGTGTGTGTGCTAGTGATGAGGCTGATAAAGGAAGCAGGGTGAGGGCGTGGGCAGGGGGGACCTCTCTGATGGAGACATGTGGCTAGTGGGCTGATGAGGGTGAGGGAGGACACGCAGGTGTCCAGAACCTCTGAGCAGAGCCCTTGAGCTGGGGGAAGACTTGCCTGTGTGAGGGGCGAGGCTGGGGTGAGAGAGAGGGGCAGTGACTGTAGGCAGGGCTCAGGGCTGCTGGGCCACGTTAGTGTGTGTCTTACAATCAGTGTGAGCAGGACACCTTGGACGGTTTTAAGCATGACAGAGGCAAGGTCTGACTTACGTTTTATAGGAAAAGAATGGAGGCCAGAGAGCAGCGAGGAGGTTGTCATGGCATCTAGATACTAGACAATGGTGGCTCTGTCCAAAATACTAGTAGTGAGAGCAGATCGAGTTAATTGTGCTGATGGATTGGGTGTCATTTGTTAGAAAGGAGAGGAACCAAAGATACGATCCATTCTGAGAGGGGCCTTGGAGCCCAGGTGGTGCCTTACTGAAAGAAAGGGCTTGGGGAGAAACTGGTTGGTGGAACGGGACAGTGGGGTTGGGGCAGGGTTAGGAGTTCTGTCCACTTGACACCTCTACTTGGCTGGACACTTTGAGTTTGAGATGTCTGTGAAACAGCCAAGTAGAAGTGTGAAGTGGACAGCTGGATGTGTAGACCTAGAGATGAAGGAGAAAGTTGGAGAAACTGTTAGCAGACAGGCATTGCTTACAGCTAAGGACCCTCTGTGAAAATCCAGGGGTGTGTGCAGGTAAAGAGGGCACGGTGAACTCCACAAGTGGAGAGAGGAGGAGGAGGATCTGGGCAAAGCAAGAAGTGCAGCAGGTTGGAGGGAACCTGGGAGAGCGGGAGGCTCAGAGGAAGAGGGAAGTGCTGGGCGGGAGACAGGCTCCTTGCCAGGCTCTTCAGAGGGGCAGGCACACAGAGGCTGAGAGTTGACATTTTGTCGACAAGGCAGTTTGTTGGGCACCCTGGCATAAAGCCCTGTAAAACTCACCTAAAGCAACCAAACACAAAAACCTGTACAATATTTTAATCTGTTGTTAACTATTTTATGTCAGGAAGGAAGGAGGATAATATTTCAGCTAAAATTTTATACCCCATAGTATCTGGATTAAATAACGAACCAGATCAGGAAACTACAACTTCAGAAATAGGTAAGAAAAATATTTTCTTTAGTTTAAGTTCCTCTCCACTTTAATATGAAATAGTTATTTAAATCTCAGTGTAGTTAGTATTGTTTATTAGTCTAAGCACTTAAATATTCATCAGATTTTTTCACAGTTTACCGAAGATTAGAAATGACTCAATGTTTTATTTTCTTTAATTTGCTAAGTTGTATAACTTTATTAACTCAGCTTTAAGTTACCCTTTTACATGCCTTTTAATATATAACTTATTTTTACATTTAAATCAAAATGCTATGTTAATTTTGCAATTGGAATTTTACAAAATAATGTGGTTGATTATATAGAGAAACTATTTTTTACATCTTCATCCTGCTCTGTTTTATTCTATTAAGAAAAAGGGTAACCCATTTTTGGCAGGTTGTTGTGTTTCTTGCCAGCCTGCTGTGGTGTAGTGCAGTTGTTGTTCTTCTGATATGATGGGGTAATCCTCAGTTAAATATCTGTGACTTAAGGCTAAATTCAGAAATGTTATGGCTGGGCGCCTGTAGCTCAGTGGTTAGGACGCCAGGCTGGTGGGTTCAAACCTGGCCTGGGCCTGCTAAACAAAAATAGCCGGGCATTGTGGTAGGTGCCTGTAGTCTCAGTTAGTAGGGAGGCTGAGGCAAGAGAATCGCTCGAGCCCGTGTTTGAGGTTGCTGTGAGCTGTGATGTCACAGCACTCTACCAAAGGTGACAAAGTGAGACCCTGTCTCAATTAAAAAAAAAAAAAAAAAGAAAGAAATTTTAGCATTCTTGAGTTGCATTTGGTGAAAAATAGTATAAATTTTGACTCTAGGGAAAGAACATTTTTGTCTGGGCTCGACTTGCCTCATATCTGTCTGACTTTTGAAAATTCCGAAGCTGTAGCTGGAATAATGATAAGTGCATCCATTTGTGTGCGTGTGTTTCTTTCCCCTTTAGGACTTGCATTTCTAGGAGGGGTGTGTTTGCAGTATTCCACCCCATCACTGGCACAGCAGGTGCGGTGTGGAAAGTGGTCTGTGGTGATTTCCTTCAACTGCATGGGGTTTATCTAGGTCGTCAGCACTACGGGATGACTAGATAAAAGCTACTAACTAGAGCAGAATGATCTCTTTTCACCGTGGGCATGCATGTTACAATCCAGCCACATCTTGTGGTAGTATATTTCATTTCATTTCATTTTATTTTTTGGCTTTTTATTTTATTTCGTTGCTTATTTTTTATTTCTTTACTTTTTTTTGTTGTTGTTATTGAGACAGGGTCCCACCCTATGCCCCTGAGCAGAGGGCAGTGGGCGTGGTAGCTCACTGCAACCTCAGACTCGGGCTGCGGGCACCCCGCTGCCTCAGCCTCCGGAAGCCACTGGGATTACAGGTGCTCGCTGCGGCACCTGGCTGGGTTTTTCCATTTTTTTCATGAGTCGGGGTCTCACTGTCGCTCAGGTTAGTCTTGAACTCCTGAGCTGAAGCAATTCTCCCTCCTCAGTCTCCCACAGTGCTGGGATTACAGGCGTGAGCCACCGCGCCTGGCTTGTGGTAGTATATTTCATATCTGCAGGGGATAGTCTCATCTGTGGGTTTCCAGGACTCTGCATCCTGTACTGCAGGAAAGCGCAGTGGGCAGTGGTGAAGCTTGCAGACTGCTGTTGGGCCCCACTGTACAGTGAGGGCGCCAGGTGTGAGACCAGTGGGATCCCCTGTGGCCTCGAGCAAGCTGCCTGGGTGGTTTCTGAACCACAGTTTCCTCCCTGCGTTCCAAGTGGATGGGATGATGTCTGCAGAGTGGCTGCTTGTCACAGGGGTGCTGTGCATACACAATGTGCTTTGTTATAGGTCAGGCCAGTGTAAATGACCGTCCCAACTCTGGCTTAGTACAATGGATTTGAAATAAATTGAAACCATTCTTTAGATATATTGAGCACTTTGTTGATACTGTGTATAAGTGTGAAAGTAATAGGAGTTCAGTTGTTAAGTGTAAACTATAAACATTGTTTCTCAGCTGAGCTTTTTGAAGCCAAATGCCACCTGTGTGAGTCTCCAGCAAGCACCATCCCTGGGTTCTGGTTAGAAACCGTGACTGGAGTAGATCAGGGCTCAGGAGTGACCCTTTCCCTCTTTCCCCTCCACCAAGGCCTCCTTTCTTTGAGTCCTGCCACTGCGCAAGCTGTAAGTCCTGGCTATCACAGTCACACGTTTTCTTGCACCGGAACTCAGCATTTGTTATTGGTTGTTTATAGTTCCTTTACTCTGGTGAGTGTGATTTCCATAGCCGCTGGCCTTGGGTCTAGTTGATGAGCTGCTCCTCACAATACCTTTCATTCTTAGTGCTTCAAACAAAACCCACGTTTGCAAAGACAACTGGGCCCATTGGCACTGCCCTGGCCCCATCGGCATTGCCCTCTCAGGGTCGTCATCAGAAAATCTGTAGGGTTTGTGTGGATTGAAGAGTTCAACAAGCCATTTGTCCATTTCTTTTTTAAAACATGAAAGTATATCTTTCCACATTCCATTGTTTACAATTAATTGCTTGACAATTCCAACTTTTTCTGGAACATTTAACCATTTCTTTATTTTGTTTAGTTTCTCTCATTTCATTTTTGCTTTGTTATTTAAACATTTTTATTATGAAAAATAACAGAAAAGTAGAAAGAATAGTACAATTAATATCCATATACCACTCCGTTTCAGCAGTTTTAACTTTTTGTCATATTTGCTTCATCTACTTCAAAGAATGTTAAAAACCTCCTAACACTTTCTCTCTAAATACTTATACTTCAGCATACAGCTTAAGAAAAGAAGACATTCTCCTACCTAATCACAAAATAATGACTGAACTAAAGCTGAATTATAATTTCCTAATAGCGTGTAAAACCCATGTTGTATTTTGATTGTCTCCCAATTTTTCTTTTTTTTTAAGAGACAGAGTCTCACTTTGTCGCCCTTGGTAGAGTGCTGTGGCGTCAACACAGCTCACAGCAACCTCCAGCTCTTGGGTTTAGGCGATTCTCTTGCCTCAGCCTCCCATGTAGCTGGGACTACAGGCGCCCACCACAACGCCTGGCTATTTTTTTGTTGCAGTTTGGCCAGGGATGGGTTTGAACCCGCCACTCTTGGTATATGGGGCTGGCACCTCACCCATTGAGCCACAGGCACCACACCCCAAAATGTTTTTTATTTAAAAAAAGGAAAACACTGGTTATTGGATCACGTTAAACATTTACCAACTCTGTAGCTGAAATTTGTATAGAGCATGGGAGAATGATGGGCTGCTGCAGTGGTGTCTGGGCTACACGTCTGATGAGTGAGCTTCCTGCTAATAACTGACTGCGAACTGTCCTCCCAGCCACGGCAGCACTCTTGGCTTTAGACACATGATCGCATTTGACTCTGATGGCAGATCCGTGAGGTTCTGCAGCTTGTAGCTCAGGAAGGGCAGGGAACCTACTCCAAGCGTATGGGGTGGTGAGCAGAAGGGTTAGTGTTTGACCTTGAAAAGTTTTGAGCCAGGGGTCACATTCTGACCTACAAGGTTCACTGGGTGCCAGATAGTTCCAGAGAACTGATTGCACAATGATTTGATTTTTTTGCCAGTTCAAAGTAATTTTAGTTTTTTTGTAAGTACCTTATTTTTTTAAAGACTTGTTTGACAAGCTGGTTAATCTGTCCTCTGTGATTAAGAATTGATTGTACAGTGTCGTGTTGTGAATACGTAGTTTGCTTTTATGTTCTATTTGTGTGAACTTGGGGTTTAGTATAGCCTACTTAAGAATACCACTGGAAGTTTGAAAAGATAGAAGTGTGCAAACATCATTGGTCTTCTTGAACTGCAGGAAGAAGATATCGCAATTGCAATTTACTTATTGTGATGGTAGGCTTTGGTAGGTATAGAAAATGTTTGACACTTTCAAATTGAGTATAAAATCCTGAAATTATTAGGTAGTTTTCTTCAAAAGTCAAGAATCTGTAATTGCCATGCTTACATTTGTTTTTAGATTTTTTTTAAAAAAGAACTTAATATTTCAGTTTGGTGCCCATAGTTGAGTGGGTAGGGTACCAGCCACATACACCCAGGATGGTGGGATGGAACTCCGCCCAGGCCAACTAAACAACAATGACAACGGCAGCGAAAAAATAGCTAGGCATTGTGGTGGGTGCCTGTAGTCCCAGCTACTTGGGAGGCTGAGGCAAGAGAATCGCTAAAGCATAAGAGTTGGAGGTTGCTGTGAGCTGTGATGCCATGGCACTCTACCCAGGGTGACAGCTTGACTCTATCTCAAAACAAACAAACAAACAAAAAAAATCCAAGACATAAATAACCATTTACATCGTACTAAGTCAGTATCATTTTTATAGATTGAAAAAATTTCCTTACAAAACTATGTCGTCTATTTTATGTAGTTCTGTTACAAAAATAAAGCAGTTATTTGATTGCTAATGATAGATTAAGAAATAAGGTATTTCGGGGAGTGAGAGCAAGATGGCGGCCGAGTAACAGCTTCCCTGCAAGTAGGCACTGTGAGTCTGGGGAGATAAGACTCCAGGCATCTCTGGCTGGTGGGATCTGCCTATAATCATCTCTTTGAGGATACAGGGAGTCAACGAGAGACTTCTGGACCCCAAGAGGAGGACAAAAACAGTGGAAAACTGGCAAGTGGTTGCGTGTGTTCGATTGGTCTAATCCCACTGGCAGCTTCCAGAGGCACGAGAACTTAAAGAGCAAGAGGAAGTGAAAGGAAAATTAGGGCAAGGAAACAGATAAAAGAAATCACTCATGAGGAAGAATCAGCAGAAAACTCCTGGCAGCATGAAGAACCAGTCCCGAGCAACCCCTCCAAGGGACCATGAGGTAGCTACTGCAGAGGATTCCACCTATAAAGAAATGTTAGGAATGACAGAAAGGGAATTTAGAATACACATGTTGAAAACAATGAAAGAAATGATGGAAACAATGAAGGAAACTGCTAATAAAGTGAAAAATAACCAAAAGGAAATCCAAAAACAGAATCAAATAAGAGATGAACGATACGAAGAATATAGAAAGGATATAGCAGAGCTGAAGGAACCGAAACAGTCAATTAGGGAACTTAAAGATGCAATGGAAAGTATCAGCAACAGGTTAGACCATGCAGAAGAAAGAATTTTGGAGGTAGAGGACCAAGTTCTTGAGATAACTCAGATAGTAAAAGAGGCAGAAAAGAAGAGAGAGAAAGCAGAACGTTCACTGTCAGAATTGTGGGACTTTATGAAGTGTTCCAACATACAAGTTATAGGAATCCCAGAAGGGGAAGAAGAATGCCCCAGAGGAATGGAAGCCATACTAGAGAATATTATAAATGAAAATTTCCCAAATATCACCAAAGATTCTGACACACTGCTTTCAGAGGGATATTGGACTCCAGGTCGCCTCAACTCTAACTGAGCTTCTCCAAGACACATTGTGATGAACCTGTCCAAAGTCAAGACAAAAGAAAAGATTCTGCAAGCTGCCAGGAGTAAGTGCCAGTTGACCTACAGGGGCAAATCCATCAGGGTGACTGCAGACTTCTCTAATGAAACTTTCCAAGCAAGAAGACAATGGTCGTCTACCTTTAATCTACTTAAACAGAACAATTTCCAGCCCAGAATTCTACATCCTGCTAAGTTAAGCTTCAAAATTGACAGAGAAATCAAATCATTTACGGATATACAAACATTGAGGAAATTCGCCACAAGACCAGCTCTACAGGAAATACTTCAACCTGTTCTACACACTGACCATCACAATGGATCAGCAGCAAAGTGAGAACTCAGAAATTAAAGGACAGAACCTAACCTTCACACTGATGCAAAAGATAAAACTAAGCAATGGACTCTCACCAAACAAGATGAACAGAATACTACCACACTTATTAATTATCTCAGTAACTATTAATGGCTTGAATTCCCCACTGAAGAGACATAGATTGGCTGACTGGATTAAAAAACACAAGCCATCCATCCATTTGCTGTCTGCAAGAAACACACCTGGCTTCAAAAGACAAATTAAAACTCTGAGTCAAGGGTTGGAAGACAATTTTTCAGGCAAATGGAATGCAGAAGAAAAGAGGAGTTGCGATCTTATTTTTAGATACATGTGGATTTAAAGCAACTAAAGTCAAAAACGACAAAGATGGTCACTTTATATTGGTCAAGGGAAAAATACAAGAAGAAGACATTTCAATTCTAAATATTTATGCACCCAATTTAAGTGCTCCCAGATTCTTCACACAGACCTTACTCAGTCTGAGCAATATGATATCCAATAATACCATAATAACAGGGGACTTTATTAACACTTAATAAACACTCCTCTTACACCACTGGACAGATCCTCTAAACAGAAATTAAACAAAGATATAAGAGATTTAAATGAGACCCTAGAACAACTGTGCTTGATAGACACATATAGAACACTACATCCCAAAGATAAAGAATATACATTCTTCTCATCACCTCATGGAACATTCTCCAAAATTGATCATATCCTGGGACACAAAACAAATATCAACAGAATCAAAAGAATTGAAATTTTACCTTGTATCTTCTCAGACCATAAGGCACTAAAGGTGGAAATAAACTCTAACAAAAACGTTCGACCCTACACAAAGGCATGGAAATTAAACAACCTTCTGTTGAATAACAGATGGGTGAAGGAAGAAATAAAACAGGAAATCATTAACTTCCTTGAGCATAACAACAATGAAGACACAAGCTACCAAAACCTGTGGGATACTGCAAAAGCAGTTTTGAGAGGAAAATTTATCTCTTTAGATGCCTACATTCGAAAAACAGAAAGAGAGCGCATCAACAAACTCACAAGCCATCTTATGGATTTGGAAAAAGAAGAACAATCTAAGCCTAAACCCAGTAGAAGAAAAGAAATATCCAAAATCACCCAGCTACTCGGGAGGCTGAGGCAAGAGAATCACGTAAGCCCAAGAGCTGGAGGTTGCTGTGAGCCGTGTGATGCCACGGCACTCTACCTAGGGCAGTAAAGTGAGACTCTGTCTCTACAAAAAAAAAAAGAAATATCCAAAATCAAATCAGAGATCAAGGAAATTGAAAACAAAAAAATCATTCAGAAAATTAATGAAACAAGGAGTTGGTTTTTTGAAAAAATTAATAAAATAGATAAACCATTGGCCAGACTAACGAGGAATAGAAAAGTAAAATCTCTAATAACCTCAATCAGAAATGATAAAGGGGAAATAACAACTGATCCCACATAGATACAAGAGATCATCTCTGAATACTACCAGAAGCTCTATGCCCAGAAATTTCACAATGTGAAGAAAATGGATAAATATTTGGAATCACACCCTCTCCCTAGACTCAGCCAGGAAGAAATAGAGCTCCTGAACAGACCAATTTCAAGCACTGAGATTAAAGAAACAGTAAAAAAGCTTCCAACCAAAAAATGCCCTGGTCCAGATGGCTTCACTCCAGAATTCTATCAAACCTTCAAGGAAGAGCTTATTCCTGTACTGCAGAAATTATTCCAAAAAATTGAGGAGGAAGGGATCTTCCCCAACACATTCTATGAAGCAAACATCACCCTGATACCAAAATCAGGAAAAGACCCAACCAAAAAGGAGAATTTCAGACCAATTTCACTCATGAATATAGATGCAAAAATTCTCAACAAACCAGCCAATAGATTACAGCTTATCATCAAAAAAGTCGTACATCATGATCAAGTAGGGATGCAAGGCTGGTTTAACATAGGCAAGTCCATAAACATTATCCACCGTATTAACAGAGGCAAAAGTAAAGATCATATGATCCTCTCAATAGATGCAGAAAAAGCATTCAATAAAATCCAGCATCCTTTTCTAATTAGAACACTGAAGAGTATAGGGAAACTATTTTATTTCTCAGATATTTGATTTTTTCCCCTATTTTTATGATCTTTGGAAGTCAGCTAGAATCAGTGGATGAGTATTTGGGAGTGTGGGGAAGTGAGTTAATTAGGCTTTCTTGCCTGAAGGCCACCAGGCTTGGGAGTCCTCTGAGTAGGAAGTCCTCTCACTGTTGTTTTGAGTAACCCTGATTCATTAATTTTAATACTTGTTTCATTAATTTTCTGAATGATTCTTTTGTTTTTAATTTCATTGATCTCTGATTTGATTTTGGATATTTCTTTTCTTCTACTGGGTTTAGGCTTAGATTGTTTTTCTTTTTCCAATTCCATAAGATGGCTTAATTAAGATGCTTAATTCCGAGCCAGTATTGTTCTGGATGCTGCATAAGTCCTCGAGGCTTTCTGCCTGAATGGACTTCTCAGGGGAGGACTTCCTACTGGAGAAAGCTGCTTGTGCCAGCTGGTGAAGGCAATGGATGTTCCCAGGCCTTCTCTCTGGCCACCACAAGCTGAATAAAGGGCATGTCACAGCAACTTTAGGCTCCTTGGTTTTTCTCTGGTCAATCTGAATCCTTTGTGAACCTCCTCAGCTTCAGCCACTAACACTACAGTTGCATCATGAACAGGCTTTGTCACAGGCCTATGCAGAGCCTTCTGTACCCTGGAGGGTAATGGAGGGGTGGCTGCCACCAGTATGTGGTGCTTGGTGGCTCACCTGTTGTCCCCCCAGGAGTGGCCCCATGTGGAGACAGTTGAAAGGGCCCCCAGGCCATGGGAGAGGCCTTTGAGAAGAAAAATGTGTGCACATCTGTGGGGGCTGGGGGCTGGCTGTTTCTTATGGCGAGGCAGCTTGTGTCTGGGAGCTCCTGGACCAGCTGGAGGCAGAGTGCAGCAGTGTAGGGTCTTGGAGGAGACAAAATGGCCCCTGGAGGGGTGGCAGCGTGACTCCTGGCGCAGGGCATTGGGGGAAATGAAAGGGTTCCTGGAGGAGGCGTGGCAATGTGACCCTGGATCAGTTGGACTCTCGTGTGGCAGTGGCAGTAGGCTCCTTGGAAGAGAGTGACCCCTGCCTAGGGCACAGCTGATGGTAACAGAAAAGGTAAAAAGGTAGCAACCAAGAGCCCCAGGAGGGCAGGCAGCTGCACCCCACAAATGACTGAATACCCCACCTTCTGTCCACATGCCCAGATGAAGCTGGTGGAACTGGGAAACAGTTTAGGCTGCTGGGATGATGTTTATGGGCTCTAGAGGTGGAGGGCGTTGTCCTGGGTGCCTCTGTCATGATGCACCTGTCCCGGGGACAGTGCTTGCAGAATGTCACAGCTCTGGCCATGGTGCCCACTCCTGCTGGACGGGGTCCTGGCCAGTCTGTGCCATGTGCACTAATGCTGTTGGGAACTGCACATGTGGAATGATGCCGTGTTTAAGTTGGAGGTCTGAGGGCCGATGACGAAGGCTTTACAGCTGGTATGGGGGACACCTCGCTGCAGAACGTGCCCTCTGCCCTGTCGGAGGTGGCAATATTGGCATTCTGGTTGGGCAACCAGTAAATGAAGTAACTAACAGCATACCTGACCTAGGGGAGGCAGGGCCCATACACAAGAGAAGGGACGTCGGGCTGCTAGTGAGACAACGTGATGTGGTGGGGAAGCCATGGACCCAGTGGTGGTCACACGCACCCAGGCATGGGTAGCCTGACTGAGAGAAAACTGATGGGAAACCCAACACTCTGTTGTTAGAATTGTGGCAACAGCTCAATCGAGAGCAGTGGTTCCAGCCCCTGAAATGACAGTGGCAGAATCAAGGAAGGCTAAGAGGCCCGGTGTGTGAGCCATTCGTCCACAAGATTTTCTGCTAGAAGAGGAAAGAGCAGAGGGAACACCAAACCAGGGCGGAAAGGCAGAAGGGTCTCCCAACCAGGGCAAGATCCGAACTCTTTAGGAGCAGGTGGAGAACGGCCCAGATACTCAGCTGGTGCGTCTGCCCGGAGTCAGGCCACCAGGCAGGTGGAGAGTGGGCAGAATGCAGAGTTGGCCAGGCTCTGGCAAGAACTCAGCAAGGCCAGCAAGGAGCTGGTGAAGTCTGAGGCTGCACGGTAGGAGGGGGAGCAGCAGAAGGTCTGGAAGCCAAGGCAGCCTTAGAGAAGCATGTCCTGCAGCTGCAGCTTGCTCCCAAGGAGAGTGGGAGGCCCTGTGGAAGCCTTGGATGTGGTCAGCCGGGATCCCTGCCGCACAAAGACTGTTGTGCCAGCCTCTGGGTGTAGGGCCCAGGGGTAGCAGCAGCAGCAGGTGGCTGAGCTGCGCAGCAAGTCACAGTCTTCCAAAGTGGAAGTTAGTAAACATGAGGGGCTGAGAGGTCTCCCCAGCAGCTCACAGCGGCAGGATGGGGAACTCCCAGCTCAGGGAGAGACTCCGATCCATCAAGGCCCTGCTGGAGGCAGGTGGGCCTCGAACACCCAGGCCAGCCAAGCAGGGGTTGACCAGCAGCAGACCCTCCTCGAGGAACTGGAGTCCCAGCTTGTCACGTCTGGAGAAAGAAGCCACCGAGCTCCAGAAGGCCATGGAGCAGAGGAAAGTGGAGAACAGTGACCTCCAAGAGCACTGGAAGGCTGTGGAGGTGCTGGCCGCTGCTGAGCCTGCAGGCAAGGAGAAACTGCCCCTGAGCCACAGAGGAGTCAGGGAAGCAGCTGTCTGACCAAGGCACAGACCAGAGAGACCCTGCTTACTCTTCTCCCACAGCTCTCAATGGCCTCCTGGCAGTGGAAAGTTTCACTGCCACAGCCCCTGTGATTGTCCATACCATGTGCCCTGTTTTGGGTTGGGTATGGGACTGGATCACTGAACTACGCAGTGGCCCAGCACAGATGCTGACCCTGGTGGAGCGGGGTGTGGGGGGAGGGCATATATACAGCAGAACAACCTCTCATGGGCTGAGTTATAGGAAGTATGGTCCCATGACTTGCAAGAATGCTGGGGCTCAGAGCACTCAGGCCACTGAAGGTGAACTAGAAGCTAGTCCTGTCAAGGCGCGTGCCCTGTTCCTGAGGTCATGTCCCACCCGATTGGGGCAGCCTGCAAGGTGGATGGCAGTGGCCTTCCACCCGCCAACAGGAGCTGTTTGGTGTGATGCGGGGACAGGACAAAGCAGCAGTGGGCTGAGTTCCGAGCAGTGTGGCTAGTGGCCACCAATGATTTGTACAGACTGGTGGGCTGTCTTTCAGAGTTGACCCTGTGGATAGCCATGTGGCACCTAAACCACTGGTGGTTATGCACAGGCCAGTGTGGGGCCAGGCCATGTGGCCAGAGCTGTGGGAGCTGGACAGCAGAAACGGGTGAGGGAGCATGCCTGGTGAGGTGATGCACCACTTGCCCATCCAGGCAGTGATGGAGCAGACTCCCTGGTGGCGAGAGACTGTCTGGGGGACATTGACAGTGGCTACTTTTCTGTCTCCCGCATGCTGGACAGAAATGTATGGCCCACAAGCCTTGCTGTGGTGTGGTGTGTGTTGTTGTGGTATATGGATACGTTGCTGCACACTGCTTGCACAGGTTCCCGGAGGCGAAAAACACGAAAGGGGTAAAGTGGGGAAGATGAAGGCCGTGAGGTACCAAATTGTTTAGTGTAAAGGTGCCCATGTTATCTTAAGTAGTGGTCATTAGTGCTGAATTTGGAGCCAAGGTGGTTCTGGCTTTCCGCCTGTGTGGGTGGACTTCTGGAGTGGAGGACTTCCTATGGGGAAGCTGCTAATGCTGCCTCACCTGCAACGTCACTGGCCTTGGCTCCTCAGCTTTTCTCTTGTCTGTCCAAATCCCACGTGAACCTCCTTGGCCTCACCCTTTGGCACTACTGGGAGTTTTCAATGTCTCAAACTGCACTGTGTCAGAAATATTTTTCTTTGCCTTTTGCTTTAAATAGCCCCTTAATTGCCTCTTAAGTCCTGGCCTGGCTGTAGTGGGCAGTGGGTGTAGACTGGCAGTGTGAGGGTGGTTCCAGAAACTGGTGGTGAGGAGGCCCCATGCTTCCTCCGGGGCTGAGACTCCCCACTCCTGCTCTCAGTCTGGGGCAGCCCCTTCCTCTCACCTAATCCCAGAGCCACTGTGGGGAGAGGACTTCCTAGACATGTTTTCTGAAAGTTGCCTTTGGCCAGTCCCTGGTAAATGTGCAGCGTAGGGAAAGAGAAAAGTGTAAGTGTGCGCTGTGAGTGACACCGTTGATCACCAGCCCTTCAGTGCACAGTCCTAATGACCAATTTTAAACTGTTTTATGTCAGGAACAAAAGAAGCTAACACTAACTCAGCTAGTATTTCAGATGATAATTCAACTAGCCTGTGGCGTGAGAATATTGAGCCAGACCCAGCAGTGAAGCAGAAAGGTAAGAATGATCCCTTTCACCCCTCTCCTCCGGAGGACCTTGAGCACCCCAGAGTGGCTCTGTGTCCTGCATCTTTCTTCTCAGAGGCATACAGCCCAGAGCCCAAGAGTTTCCCCTTAGGTCTGAATGTGGCAAGTGACTCAACTGCTACCTTCCTGCGGGGACTAAAATTGAGCAGAGGCTCGCTTGACCGCATGAGACTCCCCACTGTGTGCCCAGCGTGCTTCCTGAGCAAGATTAAAGTGGCATCATTCATGATGCTGAGGCTGTCATGAGTGATCCCTGAAACAAATGTCAGGGTCACTGCTTGTAGAGCTCACAAGCCAAGCAGCGCACCCCCTAGACCTCATGTTCAGGGAGGACTTTTGAACAGCCCCAAATGCTGTTGCTACTGTGGTTCTTTCTATATGGAGTGTTAAGTTGTACCTCTGAGATTGTGCTTTCAGCATGATTTTTCTCAGCACTCAAATTCTGGGGAAGTATGCATTCAGCACTTAGGGTGCTGGGCTCATTCTGGGCCTGCAGGCGGCATGTGCTTCAGGGAACCAGGGCTCATGTAGGCTGTGCAGCTGGGCTGGGATGCGGCATGGTCAGGCAAGGCAGGGAGTGCGCCGGCCAGAGTGCGTCCCACTATTTGCGCATAGCCGAGATGAGGCTGCAAAGATAAAATGAGACCGTTTGACAAGAGGTGCTGTGGGTGGTTGGGGGGACGGGATCTTGGGTGGCCTGGGAGTGGTGAGGGTGGCTAGGGAGAGCTTGCTGGGCAGAGGAACCGTATAAACCATGACCCTAGTTGGGACTTGTCCAAAAGACCAGCTGGCTTGGCAGAGTGGAAGTGTCCAGAACCTTTCTTGCTAGGCCTCCTATGGCCCATTAGGGAGTTTGGCCTTTATTGTGAGAGCAGAAGGAGTCTAATGATATTTTTGAGAGGAGTGGTGTGGTCACGTACGGATTTTGAAGAGAGCAGCCAGGCTAATTAAGGAGGCTTGAAGAACAGTCTAGAGAAGAGGGGAGCGTGGCTTGGGCTGTGGTGGGGCGAGGGACAGAGGGATTCTAGGGCTATTATATGTGCCCAGGGACCAGGCTGAGAGCTTAGGGGACAGGCCTGGACCAGAGAGAAAAGTTGGGTCAGGGAGGTGTGTGGATGATGGTAGAGCCTGATGGGGGTGAGGTCGCCTGGGCAGCAGCCCTGTGATTGCTGAAGGCGGAGCCTTGATACTGGGGAAGCAGGGGAGGATGGAGTCAGCCGCAGGGAGGGTCCCTTGGGGATCCCATGAAAATGTGCAGTTACTGTGCTCACTTATCCTCCGGGTTTTGGCCTCATGATTTAATGACCCTACCTCAGCAACCTTTCAGATCTGTCCCTGACACCCCAAGGAAGCCCCAGAGGCATGTGTTTTGAAGAAAAATCTGGGGTTTGAAGTTAAGGGCCTGGGTCAGGTCGCTCTCTAAGCACTGTCTAGGCTGTACCAACTCGAGAGGGTCTGCTGCTGCCTGCTCTTGGTCCCTGACAGCCTTGCCCCTGCCAGGATGGAGCCAGGTCCCCACCCTGCAGTTGCCCCAAAGCGGTGTCCTGGGTCTCTGACTGCTGCGTGTAGCCTCAGGCCACGGCCGGCCTGCTGCTGCTTCTCATGCGCCTACCAGTGGTGCTGTCTGGAACTGTTCTCTAGGCCCCTCCAAATTGCTCTCCCCTTCAGGCCCATCCTCTGCTGTGTCACTTTGTGGGGTGTGATCTCTGGAGGCAGCAGGCCCTGCCCCCAGAGCTGCCCACCTTAGAACAGCACTTACGCGGCGCTCTGGGGGCTCACAGAAACTCCCCTGTGCGTAGACAGCCGGAAGCTCTGAGGGTGCTTTTTACTGTGTGGATCCTCACAGCCTAGGCAGTAGGACCATCCTTGTCTGGGTGGGGCTGTGGCCAGCAACCTCGCCCCCTGTAGCGTCCTTGGCTTTTCTGCAGATGGTTTCACACATCAGGAAAGTGTGAAACAAAGATTATCCACTCATGGTTGAGTCCACCCAACTCTTACGGTGCCACTGCTTATTTACTTGTGACTGCTTAGGTCATGTTTGTCCTCAAAACACAGCACTTGAAGGATCCTGGGTGTAAGTGTAGAGGTGTTCCTGTGTTGAGCTGGGAGGTTTTCTTCTGCTTTGAGGAGCTGATAGAAGAACACTGATTACTTCTACAAGATGGGCTCGAGTGTGGTTTCACCTGAAGTCTGAAAACGGCCCAGACGTTTGGTGTGCCAGGCACAGACTGGCAGGTGCTCTCACATTCGGAAGGGTCTTTCCCTGGTTTCCTGGCCTCATCACTTTTTGTCTTGTGTTTAATTCATCTCTGATACACTTACCTCACGTCCCTGTTTCCTTTTTTATACAATAACATTTCATGATTCATGGTTTTATTTGTTCCTTGTTTTACAGTTTTTGAAAATAAAACAAAGTGCTAGTAGGAAATTGGAAAAAGGCTATGAGGAAGCGACATAGACACCCAAAATTATTTATGATTTTCTCTAATGCTGTTCTGATCATTTAGTGTACTGAAGGTTACTTAAACAAGAATTTATTTGTCTCATGTGCTTTTTTGAAACTTTTTTAGGTGACTCCACCAGTGATGCAGGTAAGGAATGGCTTTTAGTGAACATTTGGTATAAATCGTGTACGTGTATATAAATATAAGCATGTACTCTTACAAATTCCATGAGGGAAATGAATTTTGACTATCCCAGTTTAATTTGAGATTTAATTTGTTTTAAATTTCAAATGAATACATTCCAGTATTTTTTCCAGAGTATTAAATGACACTTCCAATATTCAAATTTTGATTTATTTTCACTTTTTTCTGAAGTGTCACTCACTTTCTTTTACTTTAAACAGGGGAGTAAATTTAATTGTTTCAACCTGGGCTTATTTACTGATTAAATTTTTTCTCAAAATGAAGAAAACCTTATTCAGATAATAAAAATAGTGTACATCCCTAAGGTAGAAAAAATTTTTTTTTTTTTGTAGAGACAGAGTCTCACCTTATGGCCCTCGGTAGAGTGCCGTGGCCTCACACAGCTCACAGCAACCTCCAACTCCTGGGCTTAAGCGATTCTCTTGCCTCAGCCTCCCGAGTAGCTGGGACTACAGGCGCCCGCCACAACGCCCGGCTATTTTTTTTTTGGTTGCAGTTTGGCCGGGGCTGGGTTTGAACCCGCCACCCTCGGTATATGAGGCCGGTGCCCTACCGACTGAGCCACAGGCGCTGCCCCAAGGTAGAAAAAATTTTAAATGCAAAAAATACGAAGACAGTAAAAAAAGCCCTGGTAGTTCCACTGGTCACAACGTGAGTGTTCTTTACTACGTATGTCTGTGTGCCTTTTGACAGGTTACTATACTGGGTGACTGATGATGTGTTAAAGTGATACTGTTTTGCACAAAAGGGCCTAGCATGTGCCCATCCCATAGTTAGCAGTTGCTTGTCACTGTCATCAGTGGGATGGGTCAGCATCTTGACATGTGCACTTTGTTTCCTTTAAGTTACATGCTGAGTTGATTGACCTGTCTTTTGATTTTCTGAAGTAGTTGAACCAGTTTGTATTTCCTCAAGTCAAGATATCAAAATGATATCTTCTATTCATCAAAATGATAGATGAAAAATAGCTCATCTGTATTTGCAGTTATTTGATTATTGTCTTTTCAAATGCTTGTTTGTGTTTCCTCTTTGTGAATTGCTGATCAGATTGTCGTCCTCATTTAGAAGGAGAAGTTGGACCTCCTGGTCGCGAGAAGCCTGAGGTGTCAGAGGATTCAGAAATCCCCAGTGAGCTTTCGTCCAGCGTGAGGTCCGTGTGCGTCTGACCAGGACGCTGCTGGGACACTTCTCTGTTCACTTAGGGCTCGAGCTTGTGTGTGAGGAGTGACTTGTACGAAGAAAGTACAAGCTATTTATATGACTTTTCCCTACCCAAGTTCTATAACTCTATGTAGACTATTTTAGAGATTTAGGGAAATCTGTAATTATGGCTCAATTATGTCATGTTTTGATTAATGATAGTTACACTATTTTTTGGCACCTCGAAGTTGCTGAACATATGAGCATCAGAGATGCAGGTTGATGGATGTTCCTTCTGTTCTGCAGAGTAGTTTGCACATGTCCTGCTAACACTGTCATGGCCTGGGAATTAGTGTTAACTTTAACCTGGGTTTTCTTTCCCCACTTTGAAATGTGTAAGTGTTCCATGTCTCGTTTGTTCTTCCAATATTTGGGTTTAGAAGAATACCCCGGCCTGGGAGTGCCAGACCAGCTCCTCCTCGGGTCAAACGACAAGAAAGCATGGAAGCATTGCCAGTGGATAGGTAAGGCTGGCTCTGGCCACAGTGTGCTCTGGAGTGTGTGGGGCCAGTGGGACAAGGGAGCACTAGTGCCTCTGCTGGGAGATGAGGTCGGGGATGCAACTTACAGTGCTGGGAGAATTTGCTGTTGAGGACACAGGTGAGGGTAGGGCCTCCCTCCAAACCATAGACCAATAAACATATAGGATGAACGAAAGAGACATTTATATATGTATAAAACTAAATCTTAAAATATATGGGACCATGTTGGGCTATTTTTATCTAATCTCTAGATAGAAGCCTTTCTAAGCATAAAAACAATGAAAAACAGGTTTGAATGCTTAATTGCCCCCAAATTAATGAAAGGTTGTTAAGTTACAAGTAATATAAAGATAAGCAGGCTCAGCGAGTTTCAGAGAAGAGGTGGGAACGGAAGAGCCAGAGTAGACCGTAGGGATTTTGTTGCAAAGAGAAACAAAGGGATGAGACACTAGCCAATGGGAAAGGTGGTGTCTGTAGAAGTTATTACTTTTTGTTTTTAAGGTAGAAGAAACCACACCTTTTTTCTGATGCTAGGAATGACTTATGGAGAGGGGGTGATTGATGTAAGACGTGGATGGTGGAGTGGAGTGCTGTGTGTGTGTGGGGGGGTTGGGGGCTGCTCAGAGTTGAGTACGGTTCAGGTTCCTACAGTGCTTCCCTTGTGAGCTGACCGTGGGTCTGGGGAGGAGCAGGAGGTCAGGAGAGAAGACGCGTGGAGCTGGTCTGCACCAGAGTGGGCCAGTGAATACCTGGGGTGGAGGTTTTCATCTACTGGTGACACCCCCCTACCCTGGGAATAGAGGGCCATGTCTGGAAACATTTTTTTAGTGTGAAAACATGGGGGGCAGGGGGGAAAAGAAGGTTTTGACATCTAGTTGGATTGGGTCCAGGGTTTCCAGTGCAGTGCACGGAACACCACCCCACCAAGGATGAGGGGACCCCATAGCCACAGAGCCAGGGTGCAGGACCTGGCTGAGGGAAGTAGAGCTTGACTGTGGGGCAGCATGAGGCACATGTAGGCCTAAAGAGGGGACATCGCAGTGCCTATAGCCTTTGTCCTGCCACTATGGTAAGCCATACATGTGCAGGCACGGCTGGTGCAAAGTTGGGTTCAACAGGGCCGTGGTTGTGCCAAGCAGGTGTCCTCAGAGGAGGAGAGTTGGAATGTGCAGAAGAGCCATGGACATGACCGATAGTGGGATTTATGCGGTTAGGGGACATGAAAAGCTCATGGATTAAGAGGCTGGAGGTACTGCTGAGGTCAAAGGATCACTGGAGTCAGGTCCTAGGGTCATGGGCTGGAAATACGGGGCTGGTGGTCAGAGTCGGGGTGTGTGCTTGGATTTGAGTTCAGGAGTTTGCAGTTAGGGACCCCAGGAGTGGGTGGCAGGTGGTGGAGGTGGAGTTGCTGCTGGAGAGCTCAAGGACCTGAGGCCTGGGTTTGGGAAGGACCACTTGGTACTGGAAGCCATGACTTAAGGTAGGAGCAGCCTTGGTGAGATCAATGGCAGGGCTTGTCAGCTCGTGGCAGCAGGACAGGGTCAAGGGCAGGAGCGTGGCAATGTGACAGCGTTGGCAGTTTGCAGGGAGACTGATGTAGAAGCCACCGTCGGTCCGCACAAGGGAATGCTGGGCCTGTGACTGGAGGCCAGTGGGGGTGGGGGTGGAGGTGGGGCCAGCGGCAGCTGAAGGCTGCAGGAACAGCCACCTGGTTCAACAGCAGGTTGAAGGTGGAGCGTATGGTGGGGAGCTGTCAGAGTGTTGAAGAGCTGAGGGGACTGGAGTCTAGAGCTTCCTGTGGTACTGATGAAGCTGGGAGTAGGGATGAGGTGAGGTCAGTCCTGGTGAGCTGGACAGATGGCTGAGGATGAGCAGGGAGGGGACCTTACTTCAAGAGTTTGTTCCGAGTGTATGGATTCCCTCTGAACCTGTTGTACTGGAGTAAGGGAAAGGTTTGGTGTGTATGGATGTGCGTGCATATGTGCTGTAGTGTGATTGGTGGGGGGCAGAGGTCAATTGAGTTGAAGCACGATTGTGTAAGTTGTGTAGGGGAGGGACAAGGGCAGGAGTAGCTGACAGGAAGTCCTTAAGAGTGTTGGATCTGGGGCTGTGGCTGAGGCCCAGTGTGGTAGAAATTGAGTCCTAGGGAACTGATGGCAGTCTGGGTCGGGAGGCCGTAGATGGGACAGTCCCAGCAGGGGCCTCTGGAGGGCACAAGGGAGCCCTGAGATGAGGGCAGTCGCCAGGGAGGACAGCTTGGGGCTGAGGAGCCAGCCTGTCAGATGTCGACTCGCCCAGTGTGATGGCAGATCCTGGGTGCAGTGGGAGCATATGTGGGGTGCCAGGCAGGGCTCAGGCAGCAGCTGAGACTAGGAGTCAAATGAGGGGGCCTCCAGCTGGCTGTGTGTACCCCTGCTCTGAGGTTTGTGACTTGGGAGAGAAGGCCCCTCCAGGTGGAGGGTGGCAGGCAAAGGGCTGACCTCACAGAGAACTGGCCCGAGGCCTCTGTTAACCAGGGCACAGCAGGGTGGGGTGGGGGCTGCGGTTGGAGCAAGAGATCCAGGTGGCACAGAGAGGTTGGGTGCAGGCCAGGCTCACGGGACTCAGGGCAAGGGCTTTGCCCAGGTGGTTTCCTCACAGGCCCTCTCCGTGCAGCTTATGTTTGGCGATGCTGTTCTGGAGGTGGATAGTGGGAACGTCCCTCTTGTGCTCCACAGTTCCAGATGCACAGGGCTGATGAAAACTTCCTACTGATGGAACGTTTCTAACGTAATCTAATTTCTTTTTATTTAGGACAGGAAGTGGTAAAACCGTCTCAAACGTGATTATCGAGTCACAGAATTCTGACAACGAAGAGGATGATCAGTTTGTGGTGGAAGCTGACCCCCAGCTCTCCGAAATGTCAGAAATTGAAATGGTTAGTAACTGAGGCAGGATGTTTAATTATATTTTACTTACACTGGAAGGAAGACTCTAGCTTTTGGGTTTATGTAGACAAAAATTCCCTCTAATTTTTCAGTTTGTTTCCTACCTTTAATTTTGTGGTTCCTTTTTTGAGATGTATGAAAGCCTGATTTGGGGGCATTAACAAGCTAATGTTCCTTTTCTCCCCCCTGCGCAGGCACCTGCGGTGGAATTAGAGGAGGAGGAGAAGCACGGTGAGTGCCGGGCGTGAGTGTGCTCATGTGTGCGCAGCTCCCCAGCGCGAGCGGCCGTCGTGGGCAGCGTCCCAGGTCACAGGAGCAGCAGGCACCACACAGCACCCTGCAGGCAGGGGTTCCTCCTGCTCGTCCTCAGGACTGGGAGGGCACCTGGGACGCTGGAAATTCGCTGTTAGCTGTCATGCACATGACTTTTCCTAACCATATGATCACACAGCAGACGTAGGTGACCTTAGATAAGATCCTTCCCTGTCCACTTGCACTCTGTGGTTCTATCTGTTCTTTCCCAGGCCTAGGGTTTTCTGTTCTCTCCAACACTGGCCAAGTTAAGAGCCTGATGCGCTCTCCGTGCCCCCCACGCAGCTCTTCTTGCCCTACTGAGCCTGCCCTGTGTGACCCCTAACCCCAGACTACTTTCAAATCCCTGTGGATGACGTTTGATCTGGAAATATGTTGTATATGTACATGTGTGTCTCTAAAACATGAGGATTCCTTTTAAAAAAAAAAAATCCTACAATTCCATTGTTGTACAGAGAAGAACTTCATTTCTTAATATCATAAAGTGCCTGGTTTTTCCAGTTGTCTTGTATATTTTTTCTAGTTTGAGTCAGGATCCACGTGAGGTCCCGGTGTAGCAATTTATTGATCTCTGAAGTGTCCTGTAATCTGTCACCCTGTCCTCTTGTGATATGTAGGGGAAGAAGCTGGCTGTGTTGTCTTTCAGAGTCTCGCAGCACCCTGTGGAGTGCTGCAAACTATTTTAGGAGGCTTGATCAGATTCAGGAGTTTTCTTAGCAAGAATACCTTATAGGTGGTGTTGGCTGTTTATAATGTCTGGTTGACAGGGTTTGTGATGTTAGACTGGGTTAGTTTTTTCACTGAGGGTTGCAAGATGGATTTTTTTTCTTTTTTTTTGAGACAGAGTCTCACTTTGTTGCCCTTGATAGAGTGCCAGGGCGTCACAGCTCACAGCAACCTCAAACTCTTGGCTCAAGCGATCCTCTTGCCTCAGCCTCCTCAGTAGCTGGGATTACAGGCACCTGCCACTATGCCTTGCTGTATTTTTAGAGACAGGGGTCTCACTCTTGCTCAGGCTGGTCTCGAACCCATGAGCTCAGGCAGTCCACCCATCTCGGCCTCCCAAGTGCTGGGATCACAGGCGTGGCCACTGTGCCCAGCCTTGTGGAATGGATTTCTAACATGGATGATTCATTTCATTGCATCTCAGTTTGTTTGTTTTTTTTTCTGGTTTAAAGTTCCCAGTATTTAGGTAGTGGGAACCTGTTCTAGTCCCCTTCTGGGAGCTGTTTGACACATCCCAGTAGACTTTGTAGCCTCCTCATTTTCTGAAAGGACAAGATGGTTTAGGCTTGTTTTACATGTCCTGACCCAGGTCTGCGCATTTCTCCAAGAAGCTTGGCTTCTGTGGCTTCTGGGTTAGTCCTTGTGTCTAGGTAAGTGCACTGCACACTTTGTAAACGGGAGACTATATCCTGAGTTCACACTAATATTTCCAGTTTGGAGTCAGGATTGCAGGGCTTTGCCTGTGTTCTTAGATCTTTCGCACGCATCTCTAGCTCATGCCAAAATCCATCTGTCAGCGACACCGGCTGTCTGTGTGCTTTACCCTGCCACATGCACACGCCGCGGGTTTAGAGCGCCACCACTAGGCCTCAACAATGGGGTCGCCGAAAGTATTTCAGAATTTTGTTTTGGTAGGTCTGTTTGTCTTTTTATTGTTCGAGTATATGTATACTCAATTATTCATGCCAAAGTCATGAAATCTCTATTAAATTTGGTTGCAAATTCAATATTAAGTTTATGCCAATTTGCTTTAAATTTTTAGGCATTAAGGTTTTAAATTTTTTTATGTAAGATACACGATTTTAAGGTCAAATGTACAAAACAAGGTATAAGCAGATGTGAAGCTTTGATTCTTGTTGCCACCCTCTGCTCTCCCTCCCCCGTAGGGAACAGTGAACAGTGTGTGTGTGCTTGTGTGTGTACGTGTGTGCGCGTACTTCCCAGTGCCCACACTTGTCTTCGTCTCACTTGCTTTCTCCAGCCTGACGGTGCGCTCTGCATTCACACCACAGCAGTGTAGAGGAGTCCTCACTCTCCACAGCTGCGTGGTCCTCCACTACGTGGATGTGCTGTAATTCATTCAGTCAGTCTCCTACTGATGCATGGTTGGGTAAAACAATATTTAAAGACCTTTTCATATATTTACCCATATGAAAAAAATCGAATACTTGTGTCCTTATGTAAAAAGTACTTGATATGAATTGCTTCTAAATACCATTTGTAGTAGTTACTTATATTTTTGGATGATAAGTAATCTACATGCCTCTTTAATGTTTGAAAATAGAAAAGAAAATATTTTATTTTTTGAAGAGATGGGGTCTTTTGTAAAGCTAGTTATGTTATCCAGGCTGGTCTTGAACTACAGGCCTCAGCCAATCCTCTTACCTTAGCTTCCCAAAGTGCTGGGATTACAGGCATGAGCCACCAGGCCCAGCCAGAAAATAAATTTTAATTCTAAAGTTTTTTATTTTTCAAGAAGCTGATTTCCTTGAAACACTTAGAAATTTTGTGATTTTCACCACCAGCTATTGTATTGCTGTATTGCGACTGTCTACTAACAAATAAAGATTAAGCTTCTTCAATATAGAAAGAGCATCTTACAAGGGTACATGTGAAACTTAGTGAATGCAGAATATGATTGTCTTAACACAATAAGAAAATGCCAGGAATGCTATGTTAACCAGTGTGATGAAAATGTGTCGAACTGTTTATAAAACCAGTGTATGGTGCCCCATGATCGCATTACTGTACACAGCTATGATCTAATACTAGTAAAAAAAAAAAAAAAGAAAGAAAAAAGAGAGGGTGAGAGCTTAGCATCTTTTCTACCTTCCTGTTCATTTAGGAATAGTTTCGTGGGGTAGAATATAAAGTTTTAAAAAAAATGTATTCAGATTAATATGAGGGACAAACAATTAGGTTACGTTGTTTTGCATTTGTTAAAGTCCAAGTTGTAGCTGCGCCTTCACCCTTCACCCGGGAGGGGAGGTGTGCTGCGCACCCAGCAGGTGAGAGCCCTTCCTCTCGTCCCTCCCCTGACTTGAGTGTGATTGTAGTTTTCTCTCATGTGGGATGTGTAGTTCATCTAAGTAGACTTTTAACATAAAACCGCTGATTTTCAACAGGTGGACTTGTGAAAAAAATTTTGGAGACTAAGAAAGATTATGAGAAAATGCAGCAATCATCCAGACCGGGAGAGAAGGTAAGGGAATGATTGCTATAGACGTAGGTATTTTGGTAATCTGTTTCACACATTCACTTTAAAAAGTTAGAAGCACCTTTTAAATATTGTGACTATCAGTAACATCTGCTTACGTGTTTGAGTGCCATTCCTACTCAGCCCTTCAGAGGATAGAGAGTGTGGGCCTTTCTCTGTGGAGCCGGCTTCTCTGCACCTGCATCCAGCCCTGCCCTGTGGGGCAGCAGCTTGCGTGGGGAGCACAGGAGCCGAGACCTGAAGATTTGTCTGCTCAAACTCTATGGCGCTCCCTTTCTGGCCTCCCCTGTCCCTTCCTCCAGTCCTGTTTGCAAAGTGGGGAGGCTGGCCACTTGGCCCAGCTGATGGCAAAATTAGCTGGAGAAATTTTCAAGTCTGGGTTTTAAATATGTTATACCCGAATCCTAGTGGTCCTCCCTGCAGACACATAATACGGTTTTGTTGGGACCTCTGGCCTCCCACCAGCCCCTGCCCTTTCCTTGCGTACACAGCCATTGGGTGAGTACCTGCAGGCTAGGTGGTGTGCCTCAAATGCCACGGCTAGATTTCTTACAGTCTAAGTATTAAAGATACACATATTTTACAAGTTCCTTGAATAGTCAGCTTAATTAGTCGACAATTCCAAAAAGTTAATATATGGGAGTATGTACACACACGAACACACACATTTTCCCCCAGTTGAATGAAGGTTGTTTTAGATAATTCTGCTTAAAATGCCCTATTCTCATGAAGATATGGCCTGAAATAGCCAAGAACCGTACAGTTGAGACTAACATCAGAGGGAGCCCTTCCAGCACGAGTAACCGCAGACTGCGGGTGCCCGAGGCTTTTCCTACAGTACCACTGTTCGCTCCTCTGAAAGGGGAAGTGCTTTTCAGTGCTCTTGATACAGAAGTTTGACTGTCATAGTCCTTCTAAGTGCGTGTGGCACTTAGACATAAACTTACAGAAGTTTGACAGTCATAGTCCTTCTAAGTGTGTGTGGCGTTGTGCTGGTGTCCCTGGCGATGTTTCTGAGTCCCGGTTGAAAACCTTGAGCGTGTCCCTACAGGCTGTTAGTGTAGGTAACCTTGGAAGCATTGATTGGTGTAAATTTCATAGCTATGTTTTTTAGGTGAAGCATACTAGGACTGTGTCTCATAGTTCCCTTTAAAGAATAAATTTCAAACTGGGATATCTTTTGACTTCAGAAGATAAAAAGAAAAAAATGTTCTCATTTGAACCTTTACTGCTTTGAAAAAGTATAGTTAGTATGTCAAAGTCAGGGGTGACGTGTAGTATCGTTGGGCGGGGAAAACTCACCAAGTGTCTTTATGGCTGGCTTTAGGATACCGATAAACATTAGATTTAAATTTAACTTGATCTTCCTACAATAATTTAATTAGATTTTATCTTAAGTAAATAAAAATGCACTGGAAAAGTCAAAGTATTTTTTCGTTGCTGCCCTAATCCCATTCCCTGAGGATGGCCACTAAGACAAGTTCCGAGCGTGTCCCTGTGTGTGCTGCTGCTTTGGGTTTTGTGACAGGTAGCTGTGTCATGCAGTCTGCTTGCTCCAGACTCTCCCTGTTTTGATACTTGCAGGTCTAGTTTACTCACTTCCATTGAAAACTTGTAGTCCATTATTTAATTTCTTTACCAATGGACATTTAGTTTTTTTCAGCCATGTGCTACTCTAAACAATGTTTCCCCGGGCTCCTTTCCTTATCTCCTGGCATGCAGGAGCCAGTGTCTCTTGAAGCAACAATCAGCAAACTTTCTGTAAAGGGCCAGATAGTAAATATTTTAGGCCTTTTGCGCCGTATGGTCTCTTACAACTAATGAACTCTGCTGAATCAGCATGAAAGCAGCCGCAGCATCTGGAGGTGTCCCACCTGTGGGCTGCATGCAGATCATCTGAGAACTGTTTTGCTTATCTGTGGTGTCAGATATTGCAAGAAGTATGCATGGGCTTTTTCTTTCTTTTTTTTTGGCAGTTTTTGGCCGGGGCTGGGTTTGAACCTTGCACCTGCGGTATATGGGACCCGTGCCCTACTCCTTTGAGCTACAGGCACAGCCCAGCATGGGCCTTTTCTTTTGCTTATCAGTGTTTGTGTATTTACTGTGCGACCCAAGACAACTATTATTATTCCAACACATGGCAGAAAAGAAAATAGTTGGAGACCTCTAGGTTGGAGACATTGTAAATGAATGTGCACATCTGTAGTCAATAAAACTTTATTACATAAACAGTGTCTGGCCTGTAGGCTGTAGATTGCCAGCCCTGGCTTTAGAAGCTGTGCCCATGTGGAAGGGTGTACACAGGTCTTTAGTTTCAGCAGATACTGCACTTTTATCCCTCAACGTGGCTATTCCAGTTAGTCTTCCAGTGGAACAGACATTTGCACGTCCACACATTCGTACCAGCCACAGTCAAGATGCTGAACATACCCGTCACCCTCAAAAGTGCCTGTGCCCTTGGTAATTCCATCCTCCCTCCTCTCTGCATGCTCCCCCACGTGCCGTCTCCTGGCCACCACTCATTTGTTTTTGACACTGTGCTTTAGTTTGCATTTCTTAGAATTGTATATGAATGGACTTGTACAGTGTGTACTCTCTTTGGGGGAGTATCGGGCTGCTTTTATGCAGCATAATCACTTTGTGATTAATCCATGCTGCAGCCTGTATCAAAAGTTTAATTCCTTTTTATTGCTGAGTAATATTCTATTGTATGGGTACACTAACATGTTTATCTGTTTATTGGTTAATGAGCACTTAGGTTGTTTTTAGCTTGAACTATTACAATGAAGCTGTTGTGAACATGCATATAAAGTCTTCGTTATGGACAAACGCAGATCATCTGAGGACTGTTTTGCTTATCTGTGGTGTCAGATTTGCAGATATTGGTGTATTTTCTGTTGTGTAAACACAGCAGTCTCCCCTCCTTGCCCAACATTCCCAGTGGACACCTAAAACCAAGGCTAGTAACTATATATATACTGTGTTTTTTCCTGTATATACACACCTATGATAAAGTTTAATTTATAAATTAGGCACAGTAGGACATTAATAATAATTAATAAAATACAACAGTTTTGATAATTGGTCAGCATCCTTACTCTTGAGCTTTGGGGCCATAATTAAGGTAAGGGCGAATGCAGCCCTGGGATACTGCTGCCGTCCATCTGATAACTGAGAGGGCTGCTGAGTGACTGACAGGCAGGATGTGGGCGAGGCTTGGGTACCCTGGACGAAGGGATGATTCATGTCTGGGAGGGACAGCCCAAGATTTGTTTGTTTGTTTGTTTTGAGATAGAATCTCATTTTGTCGCCCTCGGTAGAGTGCTGTGGCATCACAGCTCACAGCAACCTCCAGCTCTTGGGCTCAAGTGATTGTCTTGCCTCAGCCTCCCATGTAGCTGGGACTACAGGTGCCCGCCACAGTGCTCAGCTATTTTTAGAGACAAGGTCTTACTCTGGCTCAGGGTGGTCTCGAACCCATAGGCTCAGGCAGTCCACCCACCTAAGTGCTAGGATTATAAGTGTGAACCCCCACGTCCAGCCTCTGAATTGTTTATCTCTGAAACTTTCCTTTTTGATATTTTCAGAGTGTAAGTAACTGAGGTGAAGCTACAGATAAGGGAATCACTGTACCTTAGAGTGGGGTTGTTGAATAATATGGTCAGTGTCTAACTTTTTATGAAACTGATCATCTATATTCCAAAGTGTGTGTATATTCCCATTTTTATATTGCTCCCAGCAGTGCATAAGCATTCTGGTTCCTCCACACCCTCATCAACATTAAGTATTGTCACATCTCATTCCTGACACCACTTGTCAGGGCCCAGGACTGGCCAGGCCCGGCTTAACTAGGTTCCGGACGTGGACTGCTAAGTTACCTTGCTCAGGTCTGTTAGGTGCCTGAGGGCTATCTACTTTAGCTGGACAGAGAGAGTGTGTCTTAGAGAGAGTAAAGCAGTCTCCTTAGAAAGATAGATCTTAGTCTTTAGTAGAGCTTGGCAATCTTCAGCAGAGAGACGCCGTGCTGGCATTCTGCAGGCAGGAGAGGAGACAGAGTCAGAGTCAGCGGGTCCGTGATAGAATGCGCATGCTTCCGACTGCCTGCTCCTCTAGCCTAATACAAGGCTGATCTCGTGCCTCTCAACACCACAGGTGTAGAGACTGCCAATTCACCAGGGCTCTCATCTCGCAAGCTCTCATGCTTGTTAGGAGAGCTAAATCCCTCTCCATGCCCTTTCCACCAAGGTGTTCCATTATTGAGCTATGTAGGTATTTCTTAGAACTCTCACTCCTCCTAGCCATAGGCTATACGGGCTGCTACATATCAACTTTTTAATGTTTCGTAGTCTGGTTTCCATTTCCTTAATGGTTAATGATGTTGAAATCTTTTCATGAGCTCATTTGTCATCCTTGTATCTTTTTTTGTAAAGTATCCAAGTTTTTGCCCATTTTAAAAATAAGGTGGTCTTATTTCTTACTGAGTTCTAAGAATTCTCTATATATCCCAGATGTAAGTCCTATATCAGATTTGATTCACAAATATTTTCTTCTAGTCTATAGCTTGACTTTTTTCTTTTTTTCATTTCTTTTTTTTTTTTTTTTTTGTGGTTTTTTGGCCGGGGCTGGGTTTGAACCCGCCACCTCCGGCATATGGGACCGGCGCCCTACTCCTTGAGCCACAGGCACTGCCCATATACCTTGACTTTTTTCTTAACAGTGTCAAAGAGAAGTTTTAAATTTTAATTGATCAATTTAATGGGTTATGGGTTGCACTTTTAGTGTTATATCTAAGAAATCTTTGCTGAACTGTTAGTCACAAAGGTTTTCTCATGTTTTCTTCTAGAAGTTTTTAGTTTTAGGTTTTACATTTTCAGTTAATTTTTGGGTAGCGTGTAGGATATGGTTTGAAGCTTATTTTTGCACATGGTATTCAGATGTTTGCAGCATCGTGTGCTGAGGTGCCGTTCCTGCCAGTTTGATGGTTGAGACTGTGCCTCCTTGTTGACCTGAGAACTTGCATTTGTTTCCGGCTTCCTTTGCTAAATAAGTGCCTTGTGTTTACTGCCTCTGTCCTAACAATTCCATATGACGTCGGAATTGAGTCTCAACCCTCTACACAAAACTCTTGCCTTTCAGGTAGACTTTAGGGAAGTCTGGATGTCATCCTGCATATGCTGGCTGTCATCTGGATCATAGGGAGCTGAGGAGGTGACCGACACATTAACATTTGTACAACAAGATGGATTGAGTCACACAAAGTGGGTGGAGAAAATGCTAAAAATGGCCTCAAATGAATTTTAATTCTAAGTTTATGAACAAGCTTTGCATTTTCAGAGCCCTTGAGCTTTTGGAATTAACCCTTGTTTTTGTTTGTGCTGTGTGTTCATTTTTTGCCAGTTTTCTTTTAGTTGCTTGTCTTTGGTGTTACTGTGTTTTGTGTCTCTAATACACAGTCTCCTGCCAAATACTTGTCGACAGGCTGCATGTAGGATGGTGACCTCATACGATTTATAATGGAGCCAAGAAATTCCTGTGGCCTCGTGGCATTGTAGCCATCATGAGGTCGTAGCACAATGTGTTACTCACGGGTTTGTGGTGGTGATGGTGTGGGCAGACCTGTCTTGCCAGTTGTATAAAAATGTAGCATGTACAGTTATGAACACTACATAATACTTGACAAGTGACTGTTACCCTTTTGTGTATTTACCATACTTTTTATTATTTTAGAGTATACTCTTACTTACATTAAAATAGTAATTAAAATACCCTCAGGCAGGTCTTTTTTTTTTTTTTTGACGGAGTCCCCAGCTGTCACTCTGGGTAGAGTGCTGGGGCGTCATAGTTCACAGCAACCCCCACCTCTTGGGCTCAAGCAATCCTCCTGCCTCAGTTTTTCTATTTTTAGTAGAGACAAGGTCTCACTTTTGCTCAGGCTGGTCTTGAACTCGTGAGCTCAAGCTGTCCCCCTGCCTATAGAATAAGGATGTGGGGAAAGAAGTATTTTTTTGTGCAATATGTTTGTGTATAGAGCTGAGTGTTACTACAGGAGTCAAAAAGGTAAAATTAAGTTTATGAAGTAAAGTTATAATAAGCTAAGGTCAGTTTATTAATAAAGAGTTTTTAGAATGAATTTAGTGCAGCCTAACGTACAGTTTAAGTCCACAGCAGTGCACGGCTGTCCCAGGCCTTCGCGTTCATTCCCCGTCTCTCACTGACTCACCCCGAGCAGCTTCCAGTCCTGCAAGCTCCAGCCGTGGTACAGATGCACCATTTTTATCTTTTACGCCTTATTTTCACTGTACCTTTTCTATGTTTAGAGATTATTAATTACACTAACACTTACCATTATGTTTCCCTTGCTCACTGTTCAGCCAGTAATGCACTGTGCAGGAGTGTGGCCCCGGAGCAGCAGGCTGTACCTGCAGCCCAGGTGTGCAGTGCGCTGCGCCCTCTCATGGTGCAGGTGCTCAAGATCACCTAGTGATGCACTTCTCAGAATGTATTCCTGCTGTTGTGAGGCCTGCGTGCAGGTGTGATGTGCATGTTGTACACATAATGTGTATATACACAGGGTGCCAGAAAAAGCATGCACGTTTTAAGGAAGGAAAAAACGATTAGAATTGTAATACTCAGTGTATGCCAATGACAAAAATGAATCAAGTCATGTTGAGAACCTCTTTTAATTAGAGAAGTCAAAGGTGACTTGAATATTACAAATTTAATATCAGTTTTTTCCTTGCTTAAGATAAGGCTGGGCATGGTGGCTCCTACCTGTAATCCCAGCACTCTAGGAGGTCAAGACAGGTGGATTGCCTGAACTCAGGAGTTTGAGACCAGCCTAAGTAGCAGTAAGACGATGTCTCTACTAAAAATAGAAATATTAGCTTGGTGTCATGGCAGTCACCTGTAATAGCCCTAGCTACTTGGGAGGCTGAGGCAAGAGGATCACTAGAACCAGGATTTTGAGGTTGCTGTGAGTTATGCCACAGCACTCTAACCAGGGCAACAGGGTGTGACTCTGTCTGAAAAAAAAAAAAAAAAAGTTCTGTGCACATGTCTTTGGCTCCCTGTGTACTATGGTTGTATAATACACGCGAGGAGCCTAATCCCTTATGTCTCAGGTTGTAAGTCTTCCCAGTCTTTCCTAAGGGTCTGACTATATCTTTTTATTTAAAAACTTTTCTATTTTGATATAAAAATTAAACGGCTTTTTTCTTTATATGTTGTTTTTAATCTTATTTGAAATCTGTTCTCTCCTGGTTATGTAGGTAGTTTTTTTGTTTTTGTTTTTTTTGAGACAGTCTCAAGCTGTCCCTGTGGGTAGAGTGCTGTGGTGTCATAGCTCACGGCAACTGCCAACTCTTGGGCTCAAGCGATCCTCTTGCCTCAGTTTTTCTTTCTTTTTTTTTTGTAGAGACAGTCTCACTTTATGGCCCTTGGTAGAGTGCCATGGCCTCACACAGCTCACAGCAACCTCCAACTCCTGGGCTTCAGTGATTCTCTTGCCTCAGCCTCCCAAGTAGCTGGGACTACAGGCGCCTGCCACAACGCCCGGCTATTTTTTGGTTGCAGTTTGGCCGGGGCCGGGTTTGAACCCATCACCCTCGGTATATGGGGCCAGCGCCCTACTGACTAAGCCACAGGCGCCGCCCTTGCCTCAGTTTTTCTATTGTGCTAAGGTTGGTCTGGAACTCATGCACTCAAGCAATCCACCCACCTCGGCTTCCCAGAGTGCTAGGATTACAGGCGTGAGCCACTGTGCCTGGCCATGAAGGTAGTCTTAATAGTTTTATTTTAATAATGTCTTTTTCACATTTAGGTCTCTAATCAGTCTGGAATTTATACTTAATGTTATGTGGTAGATATTTGACCCTTCCTTCCCCCTGCCTTCGTAACACCACCCTTAGTAAGCCCACATGTCCTTTGTGGGTATATTTCTGGGTTCTCCGTTGTATTGGGAGGGGCTGTATTGTCACGTCCAGGAGAAACTTTGAGTGTCCCCTCCACTCGTCCCTACTCTCCAGGTTCTCCTGGCTGTTACGTTACATCTCCATGGTTCCACGAAAATTTAGAATCAGTTTGTGTAGTCCCATGAGAAACCCTGTTGTGATTTTGAATGGACTTGTATTAATCTTCCCTTTCTCTTGACCTTTGCCCCTAATTCTCGCTCCATTGCCTTGCCTATCTTTGTAGCAGAATGCCTCAGAAGGATGAGTGTCTTGCTGTCTGCAGTTTGCCCATCAGGGCCCTTGTCACAGTCACTGACCAGGTTACACGCAGTGTTCAGTCCGGGTCCTCATCTTACTGGGATGAACAGCTGTGTTTGGTGCAGCTGGTCCTGTCCCCTTGCTGAGCTGCTTCCGTATGGCTTCCAGGATCAGGTGCTGCTGCGGCAGCTTCTGCCGCGCCAGGCACCCCCCTCCCCGTGCCCTGCCAGGCCCCCCTGTGCCCTGCTGGTTCCTACTCTTCTCATTATCTTCAGTCTTAGAGTCTTAATGTTGTTAGCATTTCTCTTCTCTCAAACTAATTTTTTTAACTGTTAACTTCTTTAATGGTTATATTCCATTTTTCTGTTCAATTTTTTTAACCTCAGAGAACTTGGCTGCACATTTTTCTATTCTTGAGTTTATTTTGGTAATATTTGAAGCAGTAGGGTTTAGATTTACCTGTGACCAAAGAAAGATCTAAAACAATAGTGGCATAAATTAGGTAGAGGGTGTTTTATCTCAGGGGTCAGAGTCTGGAGGCAGCTTCCAGGTGGCAGTGCCAGGCACCTTCTGCCTCCCCCCTCCCCCAGTGTGACCTCTCGTGCTCTGGGCACCTCAAGGGCCATGATGGCTGTCCCAGCTGCAGCCTCCAAGACTGTCTTCCAGACAGCAGCAAGGAAGGGAAAAACCAAGGAGAGGGAATGCCTCTCCTTCCTAGGTTGGCCAGAACTTTGTCACAAAGGAGACCATAAAGTGAAATCTTTATTTCGGACGACCGTTTGCTTAGCTAATCAGGGGTTTCATTACCACACCCTAGAATTTGCCAAATTTTCTCCGTGCCTGATATGCTCAGAAAATGGTAATATTTGCAAGGCACGTATGTAAATGGAGGAGGCTGCCTGCCTGACGAGGGGTTGAGGGTTTCTGGACCTGCACATCTCACATGTGGTCTGCACAGGTGGCAGGAAGCTTTGCCCAAGTGGAGATCAGAAACGGAGTTGACCAGCTGTCTCTACCACAGTGTTTCTTTAGGAAGTTATTTCATTCACATTTTATAGTCATGGGTATAAAGATGTTTGAAGTTTACTTTTATGACTTAAAAAATATATCTATAGTTATAGTTCCCCTTTTCTTGAAAAATTTTTATTTTTTTTATTCATTGATGAGACTTTGAAAAACCATTAAAATAGATACTCTTTAGAAAATAATTCACTTTTGGTTTTGTAGATGTTTACTTTTGTTTTATTTCTACTCTGTTTTCCCATTGAATTTCGTTGGGTGTTTACTTTTTGTCACCTCTTGAGTAAAACACTTGTTTTTTAGTCTTTATCATTTTAAACCTAAGTATATCTAAGACTATACATCTTTTTGTAAGCATGCTTTTTCCTTGACTTCTGAATTCCTTGAATATTAAATTGATATTGAATATTAAAAATTCTTTGAATTTGAATGTAAAATACTTTGGCATGATTTTTTCTTTACCACGTGGTTTATTAGGATCTTTTTTCTTTTTAGCCTTTTAGCACAAAGTTTTTTTTTAAAGGTTTACCCAATTGTTTTTTTTTTTTTTGAGACAGAGTCTTACTATGTTGCCCTCAGTAGAATGCCATGGTGTCACAACTCACAGCAACCTCAAACTCTTGGGTTCAAGCGATTCTCTTGCCTCAGCCTCCTAAGTAGCTGGGACTACAGATGCCCACCACAATGCCTGGATATTTTTCTGTTGCAGTTGTCATTGTTGCTTAGTTGGCCTGGGATGGGTGCAAACCTGCCACCCTCAGTGTATGTGGCTGGCACCGTAACCACTGTGCTACAGGTGCTGAGCCCCAACTAATTTTTTAAATTAAATCATAACTATAAATTAATGCATTTATAGGGTACAATGTGCTGATTTGATATACAATGTGGAAAGCTTACATCAAACTGATTAACATAACTATCATATAACTCATTTATGTGTTGTGGTAAGATATTTATGTTCTACTCTTAATAGTTTTGAAATGTACCATTGCATTTTGCACATTAGGTGAGGTCCCACCAAATACCCTCCCTCCTCCTGGCCTCCCCCTTCCTGTCCCCTCTTCCTCCTCTTCCTTCCTTCTTTCTGGACTATAGTTGTGTTTTATCATTCATATGAATGTGTAGGTGATTGTATATTGGTTTCCTAATAGTATTGAGTACACTGGATCCTTTTTCTTCCATTCTTGAGATCCTTTACTAAGAAGAATATGTTCCAGCTTCATTCAGGTAAACATAAAAGATGTGAAGTCTCCATTTTTTTTATGGCTGCATAGTATTCCATGGTAGACATATACCACAATTTGTTTAGCACAAAGATTTTTTTTTTTTTTTTTTTTTAGACAGAGTCTCACTATGTCACCTCAGTAGAGTGCTGTGGTGTCACAATTCACAGCAAGCTCAAACTCTTGGGCTTAAGTGATTCTCTTGTCTCAGCCTCCCTAGTAGACGGGATTGCAGGGGCCCGCCACAAAGCCTGGCTATTTTTTATTGCAGTTGTCATCGTTGTTTAGCTGGCCCAGGCTGGGTTCAAACCTGCCAGCCTTGGTGTTTGTGGCTGGCGCCCTACCTACTGAGCTACTGGCACCACCAGCATGAAGATTTTTTTTTTTTTTAAATCTTTTAAATAGCTAATGGTATTGATTATTGGGTATTGAATTTTGTTGTGGCCTAGTTTATGATCAGGTTTTATAAATATTTCAAAGTGTTGGGAAAACATGTCTTCTTTCTACATATACTTTGGATCCAGGCTTTAAAGTACACTTTTTGATTTCACAGAGGCAGATGCCGGCCCTAAATCATGTGTGTTGTTTGTCGTCATGATTGGTTTACACGTGTTAATCACATTAATTGCTTGTCTTCTCTGTCTCTCTGTGTTTTGAGACAGAGTCTCACTCTGTTGCCCCAGGCTAGAATGCCTTGGTGTCAGCTCAGTTTAGAGCAACCTCAAACTCCTGGGCTCAAGCAATCCTCCTGTCTTGGCCTCCTGAGTAGTGAGGGCTACAGGTGCCTGCCACCACACCCTGCTAGTTTTTTTATTTTTGTAGAGATGGGGTCTTGTTCTTGCTCAGGCTGGTCTTGACTCCTAACCTCAAGCAGTTTCTCTCCCCAGCCTCCTAGAGTGCTAGGGTTACAGGTATGATCCACTGTGCCTGGCCTTTATCTTTTAAAAATTCAAATAGTTGTTTTCTCTGCTTATTACGTAAGTTGTGGAGTACTTTCCTTAGGTGCTCTTCATTTTTTTTGGAGGGGGCATTTTTTTCAATGCTAAGGAAATACGTATTTGAACTTTGACCACCTCTCCAGACTGTCTTTGAAGTTGCATTGAAAGAAAAGCTGTTTCTTATTATACTAATGGACTCAAACGATACAATCTAGAATAAATATGGGAATCAGATTGTAATGGACTCAGATAATAAGTTCTGGAATGAATATGGGAGTCAGATTGTAATGGACTCAGACAGTACACTCTAGAATAAATATGGGAATCAGATTGTAATGGTCTCAGGTGATACTTTCTAGAATAAATATGGGAATCAGATTGTAATGGACTCAGACGATATGCTCTAGAATGACATGGGAGTCAGATTGTAATGGACTCAGATGATACATTCAAGAAGGAACATGGCAGTCAGATTGTAATGGACTCAGACGATACGCTCTAGAATGACATGGGAGTCAGATTGTAATGGACTCAGACGATACATTCTAGAAGGAACATGGGAGTCAGATTGTAATGGACTCAGACGATACATTCAAGAAGGAACATGGGAGTCAGATTGTAATGGACTCAGACCATACATTCTAGAAGGAACATGGGTGTCAGATTGTAATGGACTCAGACGATACATTCAAGAAGGAACATGGGAGTCAGATTGTAATGGACTCAGAGGATACATTCTAGAAGGAACATGGGAGTCAGATTGTAATGGACTCAGAGGATACATTCTAGAATGACATGGGAGTCAGATTGTAATGAACTCAGACGATACGCTCTAGAACGAACATGGGAATCAGATTGTAATGGACTCAGACGATACATTCAAGAAGGAACATGGGAGTCAGATTGTAATGGACTCAGACGATACCCTCTAGAATGACATGGGAGTCAGATTGTAATGTACTCAGACAATACACTCTAGAATGACATGGGAGTCAGATTGTAATGGACTCAGACGATACACTCTAGAAGGAACATGGGAGTCAGATTGTAATGGATTCAGACGATACATTCAAGAAGGAACATGGGAGTCAGATTGTAATGGACTCAGATGATACATTGTAGAAGGAACATGGGAGTCAGATTGTAATGGACTCAGACGATACATTCTAGAATGAACATGGGAGTCAGATTGTAATGGACTCGGACAATAGGCTCTAGAATGACGTGGGAGTCAGATTGTAACGGACTCAGACGATACATTCTAGAATGAACGTGGGAGTCAGATTGTAATGGACTCGGACAATATGCTCTAGAATGAACGTGGGAGTCATTGTAATGGACTCAGACTGTACACTCTAGAAGGAACATGGGAGTCAGATTGTAATGGATTCAGACCATACATTCAAGAAGGAACATGGGAGTCAGATTGTAATGGATTCAGACCATACATTCAAGAAGGAACATGGGAGTCAGATTGTAATGGACTCAGACGATACATTCTAGAAGGAACATGGGAGTCAGATTGTAATGGACTCAGACGATACCCTCTAGAATGACATGGGAGTCAGATTGTAATGTACTCAGACAGTACACTCTAGAATGACATGGGAGTCAGATTGTAATGGACTCAGACGATACACTGTAGAAGGAACATGGGAGTCAGATTGTAATGGATTCAGACGATACATTCAAGAAGGAACATGGGAGTCAGATTGTAATGGACTCAGATGATACATTGTAGAAGGAACATGAGAGTCAGATTGTAATGGACTCAGACGATACATTCTAGAATGAACGTGGGAGTCAGATTGTAATGGACTCGGACAATAGGCTCTAGAATGACGTGGGAGTCAGATTGTAACGGACTCAGACGATACATTTAGAATGAACGTGGGAGTCAGATTGTAATGGACTCGGACAATATGCTCTAGAATGAACGTGGGAGTCATTGTAATGGACTCAGACGGTACACTCTAGAAGGAACATGGGAGTCAGATTGTAATGGATTCAGACCATACATTCAAGAAGGAACATGGGAGTCAGATTGTAATGGATTCAGATGATACATTCAAGAAGGAACATGGGAGTCAGATTGTAATGGACTCAGGCGATACATTCTAGAAGGAACATGGGAGTCAGATTGTAATGGACTCAGACGATACATTGTAGAAGGAACATGGGAGTCAGATTGTAATGGACTCAGACGATACCCTCTAGAATGACATGGGAGTCAGATTGTAATGTACTCAGACAATACACTCTAGAATGACATGGGAGTCAGATTGTAATGGACTCAGACGATACACTGTAGAAGGAACATGGGAGTCAGATTGTAATGGATTCAGACGATACATTCAAGAAGGAACATGGGAGTCATATTGTAATGGACTCAGATGATACATTGTAGAAGGAACATGGGAGTCAGATTGTAATGGACTCAGACGATACATTCTAGAATGAACGTGGGAGTCAGATTGTAATGGACTCGGACAATAGGCTCTAGAATGACGTGGGAGTCAGATTGTAACGGACTCAGACGATACATTCTAGAATGAACGTGGGAGTCAGATTGTAATGGACTCGGACAATATGCTCTAGAATGAACGTGGGAGTCATTGTAATGGACTCAGACGGTACACTCTAGAAGGAACATGGGAGTCAGATTGTAATGGATTCAGACCATACATTCAAGAAGGAACATGGGAGTCAGATTGTAATGGATTCAGACGATACATTCAAGAAGGAACATGGGAGTCAGATTGTAATGGACTCAGACGATACATTCTAGAAGGAACATGGGAGTCAGATTGTAATGGACTCAGACGATACATTCTAGAAGGAACATGGGAGTCAGATTGTAATGGACTCAGATGATACATTCTAGAAGGAACATGGGTGTCAGATTGTAATGGACTCAGACGATACATTCAAGAAGGAACATGGGAGTCAGATTGTAATGGACTCAGAGGATACATTCTAGAAGGAACATGGGAGTCAGATTGTAATGGACTCAGACGATACACTCTAGAATGACATGGGAGTCAGATTGTAATGGACTCAGACCATACATTCTAGAAGGAACATGGGAGTCAGATTGTAATGGACTCAGACCATACATTCTAGAAGGAACATGGGAGTCAGATTGTAATGGACTCAGACGATACACTCTAGAATGACATGGGAGTCAGATTGTAATGGACTCAGACGATACATTCAAGAAGGAACATGGGAGTCAGATTGTAATGGACTCAGAGGATACATTCTAGAAAGAACATGGGAGTCAGATTGTAATGGACTCAGAGGATACATCCTAGAATGACATGGGAGTCAGATTGTAATGGACTCAGACGATACATTCAAGAAGGAACATGGGAGTCAGATTGTAATGGACTCAGACGATACATTCAAGAAGGAACATGGGAGTCAGATTGTAATGGACTCAGAGGATACATTCTAGAAGGAACATGGGAGTCAGAATGTAATGGACTCGGACAATACGCTCTAGAATGACGTGGGAGTCAGATTATAATGTACTCAGACGATACATTCTAGAATGAATGTGGGAGTCAGATTGTAATGGACTCAGAGAATACACGCTGGAACAAACATGGGAATCAGATTGCTCTCAGTGTTTTTTATTATCCTGACTTATTTTCTGTTCTTTCACGAGGAAATATAAACTTTGTTAATAGTAAGGTTTAGGTCCTGCCAGCATTTTTACCCTTTTATCAGGGTTATGAAGGTTTTGAAAGACACCATCAATGCAGTTTTATTACAGTTTCTTAATGCTTTCAAAAGACTTGCTATCCAAGAAGATTCTTCAAACTTCGTTCATTTACTTTGAATCATTGATAAATATTTCTCACTCCTAATTTTTCAGTCTCCTTTTTCATAGTCTTTCCTTCTGTTTCTCTTTTTCATTTACATCTGTTTTAATTGAACACAATTTTCAGGGGCTTTTCCTTTTCATGTAAATTCTTCATTTTGTAAGAGATTCTCTTGGAGTACCGCTTTTTCCGGTTTCTCTTAGTTCATTTAAAGCAGGGGTCCTCAAACTGCGGCCCGCGGGCCACATGAGGCGGTGTGATTGTATTTGTTCCCGTTTTGTTTTTTTGCTTCAAAATAAGATATGTGCAGTGTGCATAGGAATTTGTTCATAGTTTTTTTTAAACTATAGTCCAGCCCTCCAACGGTCTGAGGGACAGTGAATTGGACCCCTGTTTAAAAAGTTTGAGGACGCCTGATTTAAAGTTTCTGTTTTTCTACTCTTTTCCACTTTCTTGGCCATGTGAGCTGTGCCTCGTTCTGGGAGTTCTGTTTTTTTTTTCTTTTTTTTGAGACAGTCTTACTATGTCGCCCTTGGTAGAGTGCTGTGGTGTCACAGCTCACAACAACCTCAGACTCTTGGGCTTAAGTGATTCTCTTGCCTCAGCCTTCCAAGTAGCTGGGACTACAGGCGCCTGCTACACCCCCAAGCAATTTTTTTTTTTTTTGGTTGTAGTTGTCATTGTTGTTTGGCAGGCCCAGGCTGGATTTGAACTTGCCAGCCTTGGTGTCTGTGGCTGGCGCCCTAGCCACTTGAGCCACAGGTGCGGAGCCTGTTCTGGGAGTTCTGGAGGTGTGCAGGCGGCGTGTCCTGATGAGGGTGTGGGTGCACAGTGAATCTGACCTACATGCGTGTTTTCAGTGTCCTGACAAGTCATAGCAGGCAAATGTTGATAGAGACTATGGGTAACTTTATTAAACATTTGGGAATATAAGAGCTTGTACCCTGAAATGCCTCTTAAAGAAGGCTGGGTGCAGTGGCTCATGCCTGTAATCCTAGTACTCTGGGAGGCCGAGACTGGTGGATTGCCTCAGGAGTTTGAGACCAACCTGAGCAAGACCCCATTTCTTAAAAGAAAACTAGCTGGGCATTGTGGCAGGCACCTGTAGTCCCAGCTACTCTGGAAGCTAAGGCAAGAGGGTCGCTTGAGCCCAAAAGTTGGAGGTTGCTGTGAGCTGTGATGGCAGGGCACTCTACCGGGGACAAAAGAAATGAGACCTTGTTTCAGAAAACAAAAAAAGAAATGTCTCTTAATGGATAAAATAACCTTATCATGAACGTGTTATATCTTAATTAAATACATAGCCAATAATATTTAGCTAAATTGTATGGGGTTTCAGTCTTTGGTGATCTGAAAAGATCTTGCAATTAATGTTTTGGTCGGTAGGTGATGCAATTTCATAACAAATGTTCTAACCTTCTTAGGAAACCATTCAGAATCTCTCCTTAACTGACATTGTACACCTGACAGAAGTGTTCTTAGATTGACTATTTGTGGTTCTAGTATGATTAGATGTTTCCTTTGCTAGGAATATTGTTTTCATTGAAAATGCTGTGAAAGAAATAAAAGAGGACATATACTATGATATTTATCTCTAAAGGTAAAACTTCAACATAAAGTTAGGTTGGAACCACTGAAATTGATTCTAAACATGATGCGCTATGGTGGGTTTTTGTTTGTTTCTTGGGAGTTTTGTTTTTGTTTTTGAGGAAATAAGGTAGTGGTTTTATATTCCAAAATCAAATCTCTGAATGTACTGTTTTCCAATATGCAGCGTAAGGATTTTAAATCTTAGATATAAAATTGTCACTACCACATTATCTTGTAAAAATCAGACACTAACAGTATCACTTAAAAATATTTATAGATATATGCCATGGGTATATTAAACTACAAAAATGGTAAGTCATTAAAATATACATGTAATGAACATTATTCACATAATTATAAGGATGTAGGCCTTCTCTCTATAAAGTTCATGATATAGATAAAATATCAGGTTACTTTACCTTGCCAAAATAAAAAATCTGTATACATATATATGAGAAGAAAATTTGATCATAAAAATGTGATTAGCTATATTGTCACAAATATTTCCAAATTGAATAGTCATGTTGTGATTACTCAGTGAATGATAATGAGATGAATAAACATTTAAGTTTTACTCAAAACTGTTGAAGTTTTTACTCAGTTTTACTCAACAGATTGAAATTCATATCAGACTAAATTCATCAGTTTTGTAAGTTTTAGTTGTGGCCTAATAAGGTCATTTCTGGGCTTAATCCCATCAATATTCTGTGCTTTGCATCGAAATATCTTTAATCTGATCTTGATGGCCTGTGTGGATGTCAGCTCAGTTACTAAGTTGTGGCGACCCTGGTTTTAATTTTATTTATTATTTATTTATTTATTTTTTTTTTTTTTTTTGAGATAGAGTCTCACTTTCTTGCCCCCGGTAAAGTGCCCTGGCATCATAGGTCACAGCAACCTCAAACTCTTTGGCTCAAGCGATCCTCTTGCCTCAGCCTCCTGAGTAGCTGGGACTATAAGCACACGCTACAACCCCGGCTATTATTTTTTTATTTATTTATTTTTTTGGAGTTTTTGGCCGGGGCCAGGTTTGAACCCGCTACCTCCAATATATGGGGCCGGCGTCCCACACTCCTTTGAGCCATAGGCGCCGCCCAACGCTGGCTATTGTTTTAAGAGACGGGGTCTTGCTCTTGCTCAGGCTGCTCTCAAACCTGTGAGCTCAGGTGATCCTCCCGCTTTGGCCTTTCAGAGTGCTGGGCTTATAGGCCACCTCACCTGGCCTAGACCCTGATTTTTAAACACTGCAGCAGCTGTTAAGAGTTGAGGGTGATTTTATATTAATTAGCCACAGGATGAAATTAGTTTTAAGGAATAGAATTCAAACTGAATTTAATCAAATTCCTATAATAAATGGTAAAGTTCAGTGGAGGAAAGTGCAGGAGGGTGTCCGGAAGCTGTAAGTAATGAAAGAAAAGGCACTTCATGAGTTACAGAAGCTTCAGCCACCCGGTGATGGAAGACTAAGGATGTGTTGTCCCTCCTTCAAGAGTAGTTCATATGTTAGAAATCAGGATTTAAAAGGGATGGCTTAGAAGTTGCCTGGCTGAGCACGTGAGCCTGGGCCTTTGGGACAAGGTTGGCTTGGGCCTGGGTCTCCTCTGCCCTTGTGCTTTCCCAGAGGGACCACAGGCTGTGGCTGAGGTGGTGGGACACTGAGAGTCTGCTCTGAGCCCTCTTGGTGCCAGGCTTCACACTCCTGGTCCCCTTCACCTTTGACACAACTCACAGCTGAGGAAATTGAGGGTTAGGAGCTTCTAATATGGTGCCCGAGGACTCGCCCTCCAGAGCCCAGATCTAACTAAACACAACACTTAACCTGGGCTCCGAGCACAGGCTCTGGCCGTAGGAGGGCGCAGCATACGGGGCTGGAACCGCCGCAGCCCTCAGCACTGTGTGACCAGCTGTCTCAGCCTGGGCAGCACAGTGGACTTCCTGCCTTACGTTGGAACAGCTTGTTTCCAGAATTGTTTTCCTGAAATCCACATTTCTTTGGAAATTTATTCATGGTAACTTTAAGCAAATTCTTAGTTATTTTCATCCTTTCTAAAACATAGTCATCCTGCCCCAGTGTCTTAAGTGAGAAGGATGTTTATTTTTCTAGTTCCCATCTCTTTATTATTCCTCTGTTTCTGCCTTGAAAAGCAGCTTCCAGGAAAGAGCTATTGCTAGAGGAACAGGACGTGGCTGAATGAATTAGCTTTTATTGGATTTTTAATTTAGTGTAGGTAAAACAGGCTCAGGAGGGCTGAGATGGTCAAAATAATGGTATAACTTTATTACTTTCCTCCAGGGTATGGATTAGAAAGGGATATTGTAAAGAAACACTAAAATTCTTGGCACTAAAATGCTTTGATATCCTATTTATAGGAATGAATGTGTAATTTTTCATATTGGAATATTATCAAGGTTTTTCTGATTGAAATCTCCAGTTTCCTACAAACAGTGGATACCACCCCTCCCCCCAGGAGACACTTGAAGACTTGAAAATACTCATAGTACTTGTTGCAGAATCCAGGATTGACACCCACTTACTGGAGAGCTTGTTTTATCAGGGTTTACTCTTTGTAAGGTTTAAATTTTCAGGAATATTCAGAGGGATTTTACCTAACAAATGCAATCATTGTGACCTGGTTTCTTATACCCTCAATGAATCCCCAACAATGAAAACAAACAAACAAAAAAAGATACAAAAATTTTTTTTTTTCAGGAATATTCTTAAATCCCTTAAAGAATTAAAAGATATATTAAGGTTATGGGGGGGGAAGCAGAAAGAGGGACGGAGGGAGGGGGGTGGGGCCTTGGTGTGTGTCACACTTTATGGGGGCAAGACATGATTGCAAGAGGGACTTTACCTAACAATTGCAATCAGTGTAACCTGGCTTATTGTACCCTCAATGAATCCCCAACAATAAAAAAAAAAAAAAGAATTAAAAGATATTAAAGTGGAAATGTGTTTATTTTATACATTAAGTAATTAATAATTTATAAATAAAATACTCTATATCTTAATACTCTATGTTATCAACATGATATAGTTTAAAAATTTTGTTTTTAAAACTCAGCAATAATTTCTGTATATTAATATTGGTGTTAATACACATATAACTATATTTTGGTGCTCTCAGGTCCTCAGCAGGTTTCTAGGTAGCTTAACACTCTTACTATACTACAGGTCGAGTTCATCTGCAGTAGAAAATGATGGGAAGTAACGCTGTAGTAGTGAGAACCAAAGCAAATACTTTTAACAATTTTAAAGGCAATTTTTTTTTTTTTTTTGAGAAGGAGTCTCACTCTGTCACCCTCTATAGAGTGCAGTGGTGTCACAGCTCACAGCAACCTCAAACTTTTGAGCTCAAGCTATTCTCACTCTGTCACTATAGGGATCTATAGGAGTCTCACTCTGTCACTATAGAGTGCTGTGGTGTCACAGCTCACAGCAACCTCAAACTTTTGGGCTCAAGCTATTCTCTTGCCTCAGCCTCCCAAGTAGCTGGGACTACAGGCACCTGCCACAATACCTGGCTAGTTTTTTTTTTTTCTTTTTTGAGACAGAGTCTCACTCTTGCTTAGGCTGGTCTGGAACTTCTGAGCTCCAGTAATCCACCCACCTCTGCTTCACAGAGTGGTAGGGTTACAAACATGAGCCCCCACGCCCAGCCTAAAGGCAACTTTTTAAAAAAGTAGATTTAGAAGCAGGCAATTTAAAGTTGTGAAAGACACTTTTGGAACTTTCAGGCACTTCTGAGATTAATGATAGTATTATTTTATGTCAAATTTAACTTAAAAATGGAGCATATTTCATTCTCCTTAACAGAGGGTCTTTCTAGCCTGCTGCTCTTTGGCACAGAAGCACCAAGTCCAGAATTGCATGGACATTCAGTTACCGTACTTGGTTAGTCTCTTTTAGTCTGAAATAGTTTGTTGCTCTTAACTTTCCTGGTCTTAGCAATTTTGAAGACTGTGAGCTGGTTATTTTGCAGAATATCCCTCAGTCTGAGTTTGAGGTTAGCTTGTGATCAGAGTCAGGTTTTGCACTTGGGTAGGAGTCTTCCAGAAATGAGACCGAGCCCCTGTCCTGCATCCTGCCGGGTGGTGCAGGTTTGTGTCCATAACTGCCAGTGTGCACCTTAATCCATGCAGGTGCTCCCTACCAGCCTCTCTGTTGTCTAGTCACTCCTTATCTCCCAGTTATGACTGGTATTTTGTGGGGAATTTCTTAGACATCATCACTGATTTTATTCATTTATATCAGTTCATGGTTGTCAGTTTCATTCAGTGGGTTATAAGCTCTTACTGTCAAGATTTTCATGTTCAGATTGCCTCCGAGAGCTCCTTGCAGCTGGCGCTGAGTCCTCTCACCCTGCCTCTCACTCTCCATCTCTGCCGTGCTTTCCTGGTCACCTTGGCCTTCCCTGCCCCGAGTCAGCCATTCCTCCTGTTTCCTTTTGGTGGAGAATGGAATTCTGCCCTTGGAGTGTTTCAGCTCTCAGGTCCTCAGGGAGCAGAACTGGAGTGGGGGAAGGGTGCACGTCTGTGCACGTGTGATCGTCTGCATCTGTTTCTGCATGCACTGTGTTGATGACTGTGAGCTCGCGCTGACACACATCTCCAGTGTCGTGCGGTGCACAGGGCTCATGCTGCTTCTCTCCCTTGCTGTACTTGTAATTCCCATCTCTAACAATGAAAACAAACAAAAGTGGCTCTCACTGCTCCTTAACATGCTTCTTGACAATCTGGTGTCATCCTTACCCCCGCCCTCTTGTGTGTGTAGGCAGTCTCCCACCTGTGCTCCCCTCACCCGCTCCATTCCCAATCCTGTCGTCTGGAGGGATCTTGGGCCACTGTTTCCCTGTGTAGATGTCTTCCTGACCTTGTCCCCGTGGCCCCATGGATGCCCTCTCTGCCCTGAGCTGGGCTGGTGCTTCCTTTCCAGCTTCTCCCCCTCAATGGACATCCTGTCCTCTGGGCTTCCCCCCCCCATGGACATCTCCCCTCTGGGCGCTCTCCAGCCATCGACATCCTCCCCTCTGGGTCCCCCTCCCCCAACGGACATCCTCCCCTCTGGGCTCTCCTTGGCCATGGACATTCTCCCCTCTGGGCTCCCCCCACTGACATCCTCCCCGGTGGGCTTACCCCCCACCCCCCAAAGACATCCTCCCATCTGGGATCCCACCCCCATGGACATCCTCCCCTCTGGGCTGTCCCCCTACCCATGGACATAATCCCCTCTGGGCTTTCCTCCCCTATGGACATCCTCCCCTCTGGGCTTCTCTCCCCATGGAAATCCTCCCCTCTGGGCTCTCCCCCACATGGACATCCTCCCCTCTGGGTTCACCTCCATGGACTTCCTCCCCTCCAGGCTCTCCCCTCCAATAGACATTCTGCCCTCTGGGCCCCCCCCCCCAATGGACATCCTCTCTTCTGTGCTCTCCTCCCCATGGACATCCTCCCCTCTGGGCTCCCCCTCATGGCCATCCTCCCCTCTGGCCTCCCTCACATGGACGTCCTCCCCTCTGGCCTCCCCCCCATGGACATCCTGCCCTCTGTGCTCTCCTCCTTATGGACATCCTCCCCTCTGGGCCCCCCTGCCCCCCATAGACATCCTCCCCTGTGGGCTCCCCCCATTCAGACGTTGCCTTGCATTGCCCACCTCAAGGCTTTAGGAGTGAATAGTATAGGAGGGAAGCTGGAGAGGGAAAACCATTTACTAACTTTCTCCTGGAACAGGGGTCTTGTTAAGGTGAAGACAGGTGTCTTTCCCTTTCATGGCTAGCAAGGTGAACTCCATAGCTAATTGAACAGAAGGTAGAGGAGGAAGGGGAAATGGAAGGGAAGGAATGATAAAATGCAAGGAAGAGAGAAAAAAATGGCAGAGAGAAAAAAATGAAGCCATGTGCTTCAAAGAGGAAAAGGGGTGGGCCTGCGCAGGTTTGTGGCCTCTGGCGAGACCTTGAGCTGGTCCTGGTGCAGCTGCAGCACGGGCCACTGAGCGGAGAGCAGCACAGAGCTCTCACTGTGTGGTTCCCACCACTGCAGATTCTGAGGAGAGGGTGATAAAGATGAAGCTTAATAGCTTTCTGACCTACGTTAATGTGGCATTAAGAATAAAAGTATGTTTCTTTTTTTTTTTTTTTTTAGAGACAGAGTCTCACTTTATGGCCCTCGGTAGAGTGCCGTGGCCTCACACAGCTCACAGCAACCTCCAATTCCTGGGCTTAAGCGATTTTCTTGCCTCAGCCTCCTGAGTAGCTGGGACCACAGGCGCCCTCCACAACGCCCGGCTATTTTTTGGTTGCAATTTGGCGGGGGCCGGGTTTGAACCCGCCACCCTCGGTATATGGGGCCGGCGCCTTACCGACTGAGCCACAGGCGCCGCCAAAAAGTATGTTTCTTTAGAAGTGCTTTGGTCCTTCTCATGAACAGTGAGAAGTGTAACTTTCTATGAATCTTCACTTAAAAGAGACTTTGTGTTCCAGGTAAAAAGGGAATTGACAGTAGTGGCAACATTGTTGAAATCAAGGGTTTTCTTTTTTAAAACAAAAACAATCCAGCTCAGCACCCATAGCTCACTGAGTAGGGTGCTGGCCACATACACTGAGTCTGGCAGATTCGAGCCCAGCCCTGGCCCGCTAAACAACTATGACAACAACAACAAATAGCCGGGCATTGTGGTGGGTGCCTGCAGTCCCAGCTACTTGGGAGGCTGAGGCAAGAGAATTGCTGAGCTCAAGAGTTTGAGGTTGCTGTGAGCTGTGATGCCAGGGAACTCTACCAAGGGTGACATAATGAGACTGTCTCAAAAAAAAAAATCTTACTAGTATACCATAGCAAGAAAAAATAGGTTCTTTTCAAAATAACCAAAGTCAGATTTTCTCTAGACTTTCTACAGCCTTAAGTGCTAAAAGAAAATAGAACAGTGGCTGCAGCACTCAGAGACACATACTGACCTGAGTCTCATTGACCTGGGTTGTCATTTCCTGTGTAGAAAAATAAGGGAGGACATGCCCAGATTAGCTCAAAATTGTTATGGGATTTTCTCAAGGAAAAAAAGTTCTTTAGAAGATATAGTCTAGATTCCTAAGAAATCAAAAAACACATTAAAAAAAGAAGACCCAGACCTGCACCTTGGCAAAGACAGAGAATAGGCCTGGGCTCACCAGTGTAGTAGCCACTCGTCCTGTGTTGGTGTGGGCACTGGAAAGGTGTTGGGTCCCAGATGAAATGTCTGTAAGTGTAGATACACACCAGATTTCCAAGAGTGTGTAGGAAAGGAAGCATATAAAATGTCTTAGTAATTTTTATATTGATTAGATGTTGAAATGACTTTGGATATATTGTACTAAATAAAATTTGTTGAAATGAATTTCATCTTTTTCTTTTTACTTTAGATTAAACTACCCTGTTTCCCTGAAAATAAGACAGTGTCTTATTTTAAGGTGTGCTCCCAAAGATGCGCTAGGTCTTATTTTCAGGGGACGTCTTATCTTTCCTGTAAGTAGGTCTTATTTTCGGAGGATGTCTTATTTTCAGGGAAACAGGGTAGTAGGAAATACTAAATACAGTTGTGAGTTGTGTATTTCTTTTTTTTTTTTTGAGACAGAATCTCTCTGTGTCGCCCTTGGTAGCGTCCCATGGCGTTACAGCTCACAACAACCTCAAACTCTTAGTCCCCAAGTAGCTGGGACTACAGGCACCCACCACAACACCCAGCTATTTTTTGGCTGTAGCTGTCATTGTTGTTTGGCAGGCCCGGGCTGGTACATGTAGCTGGTGCTCTAGCTGCTGAGCTACAGGTGCTTAGCCAGTGACTTGCATATTTCTATTGGGCATCATTGGTTTAAATGAAGTGAATTAAAGTTGAGAGTAACTAGTAAGCAAATAGAATTGAAAGTAACTTTCACTACAGAGTTGAATGCAAAATGCTAAACATGTTCTCAGTGAGTTTTGTGTAAAGATAACATACTATTAATAAACGGTAGGGAGGGGGGATTAAAGGAGATGAAATGACATTTAAATTGATCTTTTTTTAATTTTTTTAATTTAAATTTATTTAAAAGGTTCTTTCTTCACTTTCTTTATGGTATCTTCTAATGACTGAGTCCTTAATTTTCAGATTTCTCCATCTTTTTTTCATGTAGTTAAGGCTTTCTGTCCTTGTTAAGAAATCCTTCTCTAGTCCAAGGTCAGAAAGATATTCATTCTTCTTTAAAAATTAAAGCTCAGTTTTAACACTTAAGTACTCAATCCACCTGGAGTTGATTTTCCTGTATTCTATGAGAGAAGTGCAATCTTTTTTTTTCCATATGGATAACCATTTTTCCTTTTTTCCACATTGATCTGCTGTTTCTGCTGTGTATGAAAGTTGTATATGTGCGCCAGGCTCTTTTGGTGTTCTCTACCCCACAGGCTAGCAGAACTTTCCAGTACAGAGTCAGGTGGTGAACATTCGGCTGTGCACTACTGAGCTTAGCTGTCACAGTGCAAAAGCACCCGTGGGCAGGGTGTAAGTGAAGGGGTGTGGTGGACTCCAATAAAGCTTTATTTATGAACACCGAAATGTGAATTCTGTATAACTTTCAAATGTTACAAAATATTCTTAAAACATTTTCAACTATTTGTAAAAATCATTCTTAGCTTATAGGCTGTATAAAATGTAGGCGGTGGGCCAGGCCACAGGCTGTAGCTTACACTGTTCCACACTGGCCCTGCACTAATGCCGCCCTGCTTTAACTACTGTAGCGTCATAATTAAGCCTTATATCTGGTAGCAAACCATCCCCCTTTCTTTAAAAAACATTTTTTTTTTTACTTTTTTTATATAGAGACAGGGTCTTGCTATTTTGCTCAGGCTGGCTTTGAACTTCTGGCTCAAGCAATCATCCTGCCTTAGCCTTCTGTGTAGTTGGGACTACAGGTGCACCCACCTGCTTAGTCCTCTTCCACAGCTGTAATGTGGCAATCATCAGTCCTTTCCACCTTCTTATAAATATTATAACCAGCTTATTGAGTGCCATGGAAACCCCTCCTGGGATCTTAGTTGGTGTGCTCGTGAACAATCCTCTTCCCATTTATTTAGGCCTTCTTCAATGTCTTTCAGTGAATGTTTATAATTTTCTTTGTAAGGTTGTTTACACCTTTTGTTAGGTTTTTCTGTATAGATTTTACTATATAGATTATTCTGCTTTTGTAAATACTGTATGTTTTAAAGTTGCTTTCTAATTTTTTCGTTGCTGATAGAAGGAAACGCTGTTGACTTCTGACCAGCTTCCTTGATACACTTATTATATTAAATATTGATTCTTTTGTGTTTTCTATGCTGTAGCAGCAATAAGCATAATAGAACAGGTCCTGGTACTCAGTGCTAAAAGCCTTACGTAGACAAAATACAGGAGACAGTGAGGTGAGAAACTGGGGCATCAGGAGGACCTGTCCGCCACCACGTGCAGAGTGGTGATGGCCGAGCTGGGATTCAGCCCAGCTGAATACATACACTGTGTGTGTCAGGTGGGAGTCCTGATGGCTTCCTTGGCTCCTTTACAGTCTTTACTGTGGGGTAGTGACGATGACAATGGGCAGGCTTGTGTCTCCTTCCTGGTTTTTTATGGGAATGGACTGCCTCTAGATTTACCGTTCTCTGATACTGCTGTAGCATCTGGTAACTTAACATATTGGGAAAGTTCTGTTTCTCCCCCACTATGGGGCTTTATTATGTGTGGTGTTGGATTTTGTTGCTGTACTTTTTCTGCATTGATTGAGATGGTTCTGTTATGTTTCTTCTTTAATTAATTAAGTAACATTTGTAGCTTTATTAATATTAACTAATATGACTTAATATTATTCCTGGGATAAGCCAGTATTGTTATAGTGTCATTTTTTTATTTGTGACTGAAATGGGCCCATAATTTTCTTTTCCTTGTACACTCTTTACTGTTTTTGTGCCAATGTGTAGAATGAATTGAGGAGTGTCTTTTATCTTTTCTGGAAGACATGGTATGATTGGAATAATTCCTTGACAGCTTGGTGGTCTCACCTGTAAAACCCTCTAACTTGGTGTTCTCTGTGTGGGTGAAACTCACTACTGTTCTCATTTCTGTATTGTGGGAATGTGCAGGCTTTCTGTTCTCAGGTCAGTTTTGACTATCAATTTTTAATTTTCAAGCTTATTGGAAAAGAGCTCTTGACAGAACTCTTTAATATTTGCCCTGTAAGTAATTTAGCTTGGTCCTCTTACTAATATTATTTTTGCTTTTTTTTTTTTTTAAACATCTGTTTTTCCAGAAATTTTCCTTTTAGTCTTTCCAAACCACTGGCTTTTGGCTTTGTCAGCTCTCTTTTTGTTTCTTTTCATTAATATCTCTAATTTTCTTTCATTTCCTTCTTTCTCTAATTTTCTTAATTTCTTAAGTTGGGCACTTAAGTTATTAGTGTTTATTTAGGTTTTTTCCCTTCCTGATATAAACCTACAGTTGTGACTGTACAGCTCTCGTATTGTTTATTTCTATTTAGTTTTTCAGAGACAGGGTGTCACTGTCTTGCCCGGGCTGGAGTGCAGTGTCATCATCATAGTTCACTGTAACCTCCAACTTCAGGGCTCAAGCACTTTGCCCACCTCAGCCTCCCGAGTATCTGAGACTACAGGTCGATACCATCAAGGCTGGATAATTGTTTTTCTAATTTCAGATTAATATGCGGGTATATTGATTAAGTTACAATGTTTGCGTTTGTTAGGTGGGATCCCTTTTGTAGTTGTGTCCTGCACCCAGGACATGTGCCGTGTGCCCTCACATTGTGCCCATTAGGTGGGAGCTCACCAACCCCTCTCCCCCTTCCTTCCAACTGGAATGAAATTGAGTTTTTCTCTTGTGTGGCTGTGTATTTGTTTACTGGTTTCATATTTAGTACAATGGATACTTTACCATTTTTGTGATGCTAGGTTAATACAAAAGATGTAAAGTCTCCTTTTTATTGCTGAATAGTGTTCTATGGGACACATGTACCACAGCTTGTTAATTCATTCATGGGTTGATGGGCTCTTAGGTTGCTTCCGCATTTTGGTGATTGTAAATTGAGCTGTGATAAAGAGTCTAGTGCAAATGTCCTTAGGATAAAATGATTTTTTTTACTTCTGGGTAGATGCCTGGTAATGGGATTACAGGATCAAATGGGAGGTCTAGCTTGAATTCTTCGAGGGTTCGCCATACTTCTTTCCAAAGAGGCTGTTTTAGTTTGCAGTCCCACCAGCAATGTAAAAGTGCTCCCTTCTCTCCACATCCATGCCAGCATCTGCAGCTTTGAGACTTTGCGATGTGGGCCATTCTCTCTGGGGTTAGGTGGTATCTCAGGGTGGTTTTGATTTGCATTTCTCCGATTAGGAATGATGAGTATTTCTTCATATTCCTTGGCCATTCGTCTGTCCTCTTCAGAGAAGGTTCTGTTCATGTCTCTTGCCCCCTGGTGAATGGGATTGTTTGTTGTTGTTGTTGTTGTTGTTGTTGCTGTTGACTAAGTTCTCTGTAGATTCTACTTAGCAACCCTTTGTCAGATTAATAACATGCAAATATCTTCTCCCATTCGGAACATTGTCTATTTGCCTTAGTTGTTGTATCCTTAGCTTTGTAGAAGGTTTTCAGCTTAATTAAATCCCTTTTGTTTATTTTTGTTATTTTTGTGATTGCCAATGAAGTCTTCTAAGATTTTTCCCAGGCCAGTATTGCCAGGAGTTTTTCCCATACTTTTTCTTCTGGGATTTCTGTCATTTCAGGTCTTAGATTTAAATCTTTTATCCATCTTGAGTCAATTTTTGTGAGTGGTGAAAGGTGTGGGTCCAGTTTCAGTCTCTTATATGTGATCATCCAGTTCTCCCAGCACCATTTATTGAATAGGGATTCTTTTCTCCAGTGTATGTTTTTGTTGGGTTTATCAAAGATCAGATGACGATAAGAGGCTGGATTCCTTTCTGGGTTTTCTGTTCTGTTCCATATGTCTATGTCTCTATTTTTGTGCCAATACCATGATGCTATTTTGATCACTGTGGACTTGTAATATAACCTGAAGTCTGGTAGGGTGATGCCTCCAGCTTTGTATTTATTACTAAGTATTGTCTTAGCTGTATAGTTTTTTTTCTGGTTCCATACAAAACAGAGAACTATCTTTTTTGTAGTTCTTCAGAGTATGCTGTTGGTATTTTAATGGGGATTAAATTAAATCTGTAGATTGCTTTGGGTAAAATAGACATTTTAACAATGTTGATTCTTCCAGCCAGGAGCATGGTATGCTCTTCCATGTGTTAATATTGTCTGCTATTTCTTTTCTTAGGGTTTCATAGTTCTCTTTCTAGAGGTCCTTCACCTCTTTTGTTAGGTATATTCCTAGATATTTCATTTTCTTTGAAGGTGCTGTGAAGGGAATTATGTCCTTGATTTGCTTCTCATCTTGGCTGTTATTGGCATATACAAAGGCTAGTGATTTGTGGACATTGATTTCTTTTTTTGAGAACAGAGTCTCACTATGTTGCCCTCGGTCGAGTGCTATGGCATCACAGCTCACGGCAACCTCAAACTTCTGGGCTTAAGCAGTTTTCTTGCCTCAGCCTTCCAAGTAGCTGGGACTACAGGCACCCACCACAACACCTGGCTAGTTTTTGTTGCAGTTGTCATTGTCGCTTAGCTGGCCCGGCTCAGGTTCAAACCCACCAGCCTCGGTATATGTTGCTGGTGCCATAACCACTGTGCTATGGGCACTGAGCCTGTGGACGTTGATTTTATATCCTGAGACATTACTGTATTTCTCGATCACTTCTAGGAGTCTTGTGGTTGAGTCTCTGGGGGTTTCTAAGTATGAAATGATATCATTGGCAAAGAGCAGAGTTCGACCTCCTCTGCCATCTGCATGCCCTTAAGGTCCTTCTCTTGCCTGATTATATTGGCTGGAACTTCCAGGACTATGTTGAATAGTAGTGGTGATAGAGGACCTCCTTGTCTGGCTTCAGTTCTTTAAATTTTACTCCATTTAGTATGATATTGGCTGTGGGTTTTTCATAGATGGCTTCTATCAGTTTAAGAAATGTGCCGTCTATGCCTCTTTTCTTAGGTGTTCTTATTAGAAAAGGATGCTGGATTTTGTCAAATGATTTTTCTGCATCTATTGAGAGGGTCATATAGTCTTTGTTTTTCTTCTATTGATATTTTTTTATTTACATTGTTAAACCATCCTTGAATCCCTGGGTTGAAGCCTACTATTCTATTTGCTATGATTTTACTGAATATTTTTGCATCAATATTCATCAGTGAAATTGATCTGCAGTTCTCCTTTTTAGTTGGGTCCTCTCCTGGTTTTGGTATCAAGGGTGATGTTTGCTTCATAGAATGTGTTGGGGAAGGTTCCTTTCTTCTCAATGTTTTGGAATAGTTCTGCAATGTAGGTACAAGCTCATTTTGAAGGTTTGATAGAATTGTGAAGTGAAGCTGTCTGGTCCAGGGCTTTCATTTGTTGGGAACTTTTTTATTATTTCTTCGATTTTGGTGCTTGATATTGGTCTGTTCAAGAGATGTATATCTTCCCGGTTAAGTCTCAGGAGGTTGTGTGATTAATCAGTGATAATCTCTTGTATCTCTGTGGTATCTGTTTCCCTTTTTTGTTTCTGATTGAGGTTATTAGATATCTTACTTTTCTGTTTCTCATTAATGTGGCCAAAGATTTATGGATTTTGTTTCTTTTCAAAGAACCAACTTTTTTATTTCATTAATTTTCTGAATGATTCTTTTGTTTTCAATTTCATTTATCTCTGATTAATTTTGGTTATTCTGATACGTTTGGGATTGGGTTGCTCTTTCTTTTCTGTTCCCTTGAGATGATTCTTTAGGTTGTTGATGTGCTCTCTTTCTGTTTTTTGGATGTGGGCAACTAAGGAGGTAAAGTTCCCTCTTAGGACTGCTTTTGCAGTATCACAGAGGTTTCGGTAGCATGTGGCTTCATGGTCGTTGTGTTCAGGGAATCTAATAATTTCCTTCTTTTTCTCCTCTACTGTCATTCAGCATAAGGTTGTTTAGTTTCTATGCCTTCGTGTGGGGATGAAGGTTTTTATTGGAGCTGAGTTTTACCTTTATTCCCTTGTGGTCTGAAAAGGTACAAGGTGTAATTTTAGTTCTTTTAATTTTGTTGAGATTTGGTTTGTGTCCTAGGATGTGATCTATTTTGGATTATGATCTGTAGGCTCATGGGGAGAAGAACATATACTCATTACTTTTGGGATGGTATGTTCTGTATATGTCTAATAAGCCCAGTTGTTCTAGGATTGCATTTAAGGCCCTTGTATTTTTGTTTAGTTTCTGTTTAGAAGATGTGTCCAGTTCTGTCACTGGGGTGTTAAAGTCCTCAGCCTTTGTGGTGTTGTAGGATATTATATTGCTCAGACCAGTTAAAGTTTGTTTCATAAATCTGGGAACATTTAAGTTGGATGCATATAGATATATATATAGATATAGATATTTAGAATTGAAATGTCCTCTTGATGTATAATTCCCTTGACCAGGATATAGTGACAATCTATGTCTTAACTTTTGTTGCTTTAAATTCACTTGTATCTGAAAATGAAATTGTGATCCCTCCTTTCTTCTGATGTCCGTTTGCCTGAAAGACTGTTTTCCAATCCTTCTCCCCAGGTTTATTTTGTGCTTGGAGAGTGGGTGTGTTTTCTTGAAGACACTGCATAAAGATGGCTTGTATTCTTTTATCCAGTCACCCAGCCTGTGCCTGTTCAGGGGGAATTCAAGCCATTCACATTTATTGAGAGAATTGATAAGTGGGGTGGAGTTCTGCTTGCCTTATTTTGTGAAGGTTCATTGCTTGGTTTTATCCCTTGTGCCTCTGTGAAGCTAGGTTTTGTTCTTTAGTTTCTGGGTGCTGGATTCCAGTTTCTGCTTTGCTGGAGGTCATTGTGATGGGCAGGGTGGAGAACAGGTCTGAGTGTTTCTTGCAGAGTTAGGCTCGTGGCGAATTTCCTCAATGTTTGCCTATCAGTCACATGTGAGTAAAAGATTTGATTTCTCCATTGAATTTAAAGATTAGTTTAGTAGGATACAGAATCCTGGGCTGAAAAAAAAAAGAAATGCTTCACGAGTTTGTGTGTAGTCCTTGCTCAGGGGCCGTGCTAATCTCCTCTGTGTTGTTTAGTACACGTGGTGCTGAAGCGGGCACAGGCCTGGATAATTAAAAAAAATTGTCTAGAGAAAAGGTCTATATTGCATAGACTGGTGTTGAACTCCTGGCCACAAGTGATCCTTCCACCTTGGCCTCCCAAAGTGCTGAGATTACAGGCTGGAGCTGTCATGCCTAAACCCAGGTGATTATGTTTTAGAAGTGAGCATTATCCATCCACTACCTCTCGTCACCTGCCCTGTGTTAGGTTCTGTTCTAGTTATTCAATCAGAAAGGAATGTTAATGTTGGCAACTGTTTGGCAACTGTTGAGATTATTGTGTATTAATGGAATCCCTAAGTTTGAGCAGTTCTCACATTCCTAAAAGTAACCTTTGCTTGGTCACAGTCTATTACTTATCCAATGTGAAACTATATTTAATTTGCTCATATTTTAAAAATAGAACTTTATACTCAAGTGACGTTGGCCTGGAATTTTCATGTTTGTGTGTATATTGTTGTAGTTAGGTTTTCGATCAAGGTTCTGTTTTACAAATTAATTTGGGACCCTGTATTTTTTTCTGGGCCCAAGAACAGTTTAAATCCAAGGAGTGGCTCTCTGAGTTATGGAATCTGGAGGCTGCATACCTACTCTCTAGCCTGGGCAGAAGTCAGAACCTTCCCATGGCTTGTTTCTTCCAAGGCTGCTGCATTAGAACGTCTTACCTTGCCAGAAACTTGCAAACCCAGAACCACGCTGAGCTCATGAGGTCTTGCAGTCAGTAACTGCTGACTAGTACTAGTTGCATTTACGTCCTGCTTTGGGAGCACATAGGTGTGGAGCAGAGAGGCCCCAAGAGAGCTTGTCTTTGGCTGTGTGACTCCTTGGGAAGCCTGGGACTCTCACCAGGGGCTAGTCAGAATCCCGGACTTGTTCCTGTTTGTTTTCAGTCGAATCATTCTTTGCTTGCCCATGAGAAATAGCAGTTGTCCACACATGATTTTCTGCAGGCCAAGCTTGTGCTGCAGTCAGTTTTCTAGAGGCTGGCTTCTGGGCACGCTGGCTGGGCGACCACATCAGGACCTGTCCTGGAACATCCCCTATTCCACTCCAGTCTCCGCTCATGTGTTTATTCTTCACAGAGGCCTTCCCTGTCCACTCAGCTGTGTTAGTCCTGCAGCTGCTCACTCACTGTCTCCACCCTGGCTTTCTTTTCTTTCTTCTTTTTTTTTTTTTTTTTTGAGACAGAGTCTCACTTTGTCACCCTCGGCAGAGTGCTGTGGCGTCACAGCTCTCAGCAACCTCTAACTCTTGGGCTTAAGTGATTCTCTTGCCTCAGACTCCCAAGTAGCGGGGTCTGCAGGTGCTCACCACAATGCCTGGCTATTTTTTTGTTATTGTTTTCATTGTTGTTTGGCAGGCCTGGGCTGGATTCAAATCCACTAGCCCCGGTGCATGTGGCTGGCGCCCTAACCACTGAGCTACGGGTGCTGAGCCATCTACTCTGGCTTTATTTTCTCCATGACATTAGTCATGAACTGAGACCATGCAACTTATTTGGGGGCTGCCTGTTTGAGTGCTGGAGGGGTGAGGAGCTTAAGCAAAGCTGCCTCGTTCTGCTGCAGCTCCGGGCCATCTCCTGTGCAGGGGACGGCATGTTGCTGCCATCACTGTTTATGGTGTTGCTACCCGTGGGTGTTTGGGGCCTGATGGTCCATTATTTTAATTTTCCTGTGTTGTTCATCTAGTCCTTGGACTCAACTTGTATTCATAATTTTGTGAAATTTATTTTCTGCTGAGGACATCTGATCTCTTGGCTGCTTCTTGGTATGGGTTTGCATATCTGTTCACAGGCCAGCTGTTCAGCTCAGTGGGGCTTGTGTCACCCAGTCACTGCCCTTGAGGATCAATGGCTAATTTTAGGTGTGATTACTTCATCTGGTATTTTCAGAGCTATTAAATATGGTAAGAATTTAGAAGGCTAAATATTTAAAAGTTAAGCTAGAGCCACAGTGATAGGGAAAAATTATAGCAGTAGGTTCAATAGAAAATGGTATTTATAGTACCAAATCCATTTAGTTAATGGAGGGTAGAAATAAAAAACAAAATAATTTTAAAATCCTAATGGTCATTTCCAGAGATGATGTGAAAAGAGAAAAGCACTTTTAAAGCATATTTTTAAACTTAGATTGTTTTGCTGCCATTGCCCATGGTATGGAAAGGGTTATAAAATGTAGACCAAGTGAACTTTGGAAACTTGTGTCCTTTGAAATTGGCTTAAAGTATATCTTCTAGAATTGTCTGTGTATTAGAACCATACAGAGAATTTTTTATGAAATACTATTGCCTGGTCCCGTGCCCGATCCATCAGGTTGATCTTTGGGCACAGTGATGGTGTTGGTTTTGTAGAAAATGCTCCCCGGGGGGTGTTCATGTGAAGCTAGGAGTGGGTGATGCCTTCCAGCTCCTCTCTGAGCCCAGCTCCTTCCTGAGCCAACTCCATTAGTCACCCCCATCCCTCCCCACAAGAAGAGATGATCCTGACAATATTTTAAAAGAAATACCTGCACATACCTTGTAGTCTTTGATCTTCTGAAAAATCAAAATAATAAATGGATTATTGTAAAGATATTAGAGGGGAATGAAGGGTGTAAAGAAATGAGATAGAAGCATGTTAAAATAACTTTGGCTTCCATGCACATGTGTTAGTTGCTGTTTAAACGTTGAATGCTGTGTCCATAAAACCAGGGTGGAAAACACCAGTCCTTGCTGGCAATATCTTCTATAATGACTTAAATTCTTTTGAATGCTGGATACCAGTTTTATCAAAGCTCTGTTGAATCTGACTCATCTATTTTGATTTTTAGGACACTCTCAAAAGGAATCTGTCATATTTGCAGAGTGGCAACCATTTTTCTTGCCATACTGTCAGGACTCAGTAGGATGCTTGATGTGTTTTTAAAATTCTGTTTCTCTAGAACTTCTGGGTCAGCTGCAGTAGCTTGAGCCCAGGAGTTTAACTTCCTCCCTCTCAGACTCCCAGTGAAACTAATAGAACATAGGGATGGGGGTGGGCCAGGGAGGCCTACGTCCACACCCCGGAACGTGAAGGAGGTGCAGTTGCCTCTAATATTTTGTTCTGTTTTATACAAAATAAATAATCTATGTTTAGAAGATGCTAGAACTGAGTTGAATTTTTACAACTCAATCACTGAATCTTTCCTGGACATGGCAGCTGAATAAAGAAGAAATGCCAAAGAAACAACTAAATGAGATTGACACAAGGTATACAATGTCCCCAACAGGAAACACTTGGTTTCCTTTTTTTGGTTCTGGCCAACCTTTTTTTGGCCAGAATCAACATAATATATATATTTAGAGGATTATAGAATCCTAACAATCTATAGGTAGAGTGGCCTTAGAGATTTCATTTAAGAACAAACAAAAGTTAGGTAATTTTTCTCTAAAGCATGCATTTTCTTACATAACCAATAGTGAAATAAAATATGTGCTGGAGTTGAACAGGGGACGCAGTAGCTCACCCGTGTGATTAGGATGTTTGGGGAAACCGAGCCGGGAGGACCACCAGCTCAAGGCTGTGATGGGCAACAGGGCAAGGCTGTTCCTTTATTTTCTTCTCAAAAATTAAAAAAAAAAATGTGTTCTAGGATTGAAAACTGTCTCCTGTTAGTACATTGTGTCTATCTCATTTAGTTGTTTCTTTGTGTTGTTCTTTATTCAGCCTCCATGTCCAGGAAAGACTGTCATTTCAGTCTTAAAAATTTAAGTCAGTTGTAGTATTTTTTTAAACATGGATTATTTCTTACATTTAACCAAGAAATTATTTCTAAACCAAATAAAATCACTAGTCAGTGTACTTTCTATTGCAAAAAATGACTCATAAAATTCATCCATCATGACTGAAAACTTGGAGAGGACTAAGAATGGAAGAGAGAGGCCGGTTCTCCCGTGTCTGGCTGTCTGCATTGTAGGTAATGGTGAGCGGCTGCAGATACTTCCAGCACCCTAACCACGGAGCAGGTGTGAGTACCGGAACCCCGTGTAGGTATTCTGAAGCTTCTAGCCAGTACAAAAAGAAATGCAAGCTTAATTCTGGAAAGAAGCAGTTAGGATTCTCATTGTTTGAAGATAGTAACTGTCTACCAAGTAAATCAACTAAAAAATTAACTATTAGAAAAAACTTAAGATAGCCAGTGACCAATATACAAAGGTCAGTATTTTTCTATGAGTGGGCAATAACCAGTTGGAAACAATAATGTGTCCAGTGCATGTAAGGTTCCTCTCCAGAGCTGGAAACAAAGTGTAACTCACCATCCCTGCTTTTATCAAGAAGTTTATAGTAACTATATTGAGAAGTGACAGAATTTTACCAAGAAATATAAAAAGATCTGGAAAAGTCAAAAAAGATGCTGTTCCTTGAAGAGAAAGTCAATATTAAAAGAAAAGTCATTATTTGCTAATTTACAAACTTAATGCAATTCTAGTAAATATTTAGGGGACATTTTGGAACTTGGTAAAGAACATTTGAAAGTTCATCCGAATGGATAAATACATGAGAATAATCTTTCATTAAAATGTTTGAAAGGAGCAGGTTTTAGGCTGATAATTTCATATTCTTTTTTTTTTTTTTTTTTTCTTTTTTTTTTTATTGTTGGGGATTCATTGAGGGTACAATAAGCCAGTTACACTGATTGCAATTGTTAGGTAAAGTCCCTCTTGCAATCATGTCTTGCCCCCATAAAGTGTGACACACACTAAGGCCCCACCCCACTCCCTCCCTCTCTCTTTCTGCTTCCGATAATTTCATATTCTTAACTTGCTTTAAGTAGAGATGCTCCTTTTAGCCGAGAATGAGTTTTACTTTTCCTCGCTGCCTGCGTATCTGGCGTCAATGTGATTAATTCTCTGTGGTGGGGGGACACATGTTCCTCTGCTTTCTTAGGGTCTGTGGCTGGGCCCAAGAATGAAATTGACATAAAACAGATTAAGAAGAGAAAAACATCCAGATTTTTTACACGTACTGGGGAGCCCCCCTAGGAAGACGAAGCCCCAAAGAGGCAGTTGGAGCCACGTACTTATAAACTTACAGTGAACCAAGGAGGGCGAGTGTGAGGGAGTGGCCAGTGTGTACGTGGAGACCCAAGGGGGCCGGGCCGCCAGGTCTGCACTGCAGGTCTCTCTTGGCTTCAATTTCTCACCCTGGGGATAAGAAACTGTCTTTCCTTTTGGTACAGAACGGGCATCTTCCAGGTACAGATTTCATCTCTCACTTTCAGGAAGAAAAGGAGAGATCAGGGAGTCCTTGCACCTGCTGTTTCTTGTGTCTTTAGCTGAAAATAATCCTTATGCTAAAGTGGCATTTAGGGTGGGACGAACTGCCGCCTTTCAGTGATAAGATAGTTTTAACAAATATTTCCATTGTTGAAGTCAAATGAAATATAGAGATGAATCTCCAAATATAAAATGTTTTATTTGGGAAGCAAAAATTATAACTTGGGGTTGGGCATGGTGGCTCATACCTCCACAGTGGGAGGATTATTTTAGGTCAGGAGTTTGAGACCAGCCTCAAAGCAAGACCCCCCCCCCCCGTCCCATTTCCACTAAAAATAGAGAAAGTAGCTAGACCTGCTGGCAGGCAGCTGTAATCCCAGCTACTCAGGAGGCCCACTTGAGCCCATGAGTTTGAGGTTGCCATGAGCTAGGCTGAGGCGAGAGTAAACTATCTCAAAAGAACTAGATGTTAAAAAAAGAATTGCAATTTGGGACATAGAGATCAGGTGGTCTTTGGTATGTTTGAAGAACAAAGAGAAGGTTTGGAATTTTATTAGAGAAATGTTCTATGTTATTTTAAAAGAAAGTTCATTGGTTCTAGAGAAGCTTTTGGGCACTGGGAAGTGGTGATTGGTAAACCTAGTCTTAGAGTCGCAGCAGGTCGCTTCAGCCGCTGCTAGGGGAATCTGGTGTCAGGGTCACGGAAGGCATTTCAGCAGCAAGGCTCATGGAAAGCTTCATTCTTGCAGCAGGTGCCATGTGTTCTGAGTGCTTTTTCTCCCAGCCCCTTGACCCTGGTTTGGTTGGGTATGACAGAATAACACAGTCACATATTCCACTTTTATACCATTTACACATCTGTTAGAAAGGCCAGTCTGAAGAGTTAGCTTTTCTGTTTTGTGTTCTGAGCTTTTTGTTTCATCTACAGTGACCCCCTCGGATCTCCTGCCAAGCTTACATTTACTTTACACATAATTCTAAGAAAGTTTCTCATTCATCTTTCAAGGACATTAATGTTTGTAACAGTAGCTAGCAGCTAATGATATTTTGTTCTGTACGCATTCTCCTCGTATAGAAGCTTACCATCAATTCTGACTTGTAGACAACAGAACGATTCTAATGACAGCTAATATTGATAGTACCCTTACTGTGATGAACCACATACTTTATTTAATACGGTAACCTATGAGGAAGGTGTTATCCTTTCCTTATTTCCTAGGTTAGGAAGCTGAGGCACAAAAGTTAACTTGTCCAGGATTATGTAGACAGTGAGTCACTGAGACAGGAGCTGCCCAGATCCGTCTGGCCCCCGTCTGGGAGTTACCCCTCAGCCTGTCCCGCTCCCCTTCGTCCACGCCGAGAGCTCCGCACTTGTGCTTGCTCCTCCCCCGTAGCTGCCGGCAGGAGCAGCGCTGTTGTCTAGAAGGTTCCTTTAGCAGCATGTTCCTGATTGGCAGCAGCAGTTCCTCAGTTGCTGTGTGTGAAATAGTTGAGTAAGTGTTACCCACAGTTGACAGATGGTAGAAATGTCATAGGAATAGAGCTGATGGTTCTTCTATATGCCTAGAAATAGAACATTGGTTCATGAGAAAGGTTTGATGTAAATTTCTAAAAGCATTTTGGAAAACAGTTATTATGTCCTCAAGGTTGAAAAGGTGCATTCCCTTTGACTCAGCAATGCCACTTGTCACATACCCTAAGAACCATGCCATGACCTGTGGGTACTGGAACATATGTAAGATTATTCAGAATTTGTTGTTGTTGTTGTTGTTGAGACAGTCTCACCCTGTGCCCTGAGCAGAGTCCATTGGTGTCATTGTAGCTCACTGCAACCTCAGACTCAGGCCATGGGCATCCTGCTGCCTCAGCTTCCTGAGTCACTGGGGTTACAGGCACTTGCCACTATGCCTGGCTCGGTTTTTTTTTTTTTTTTTTAATTTTTGGTCAAGTGGGGGTCTCACTCTTATTCAGACAAGTCTCAAATTCATGTGTTCAAGCAATCCTTCCATCTCAGCCTCCCATAGTCCTAGGATATAGGGTGAGCCATATATCCTAGGCCCCTGGCCGATTCAGAATTTTTTGTAATAGCCTCAGAAGAAAAATAATCCAAATGTCCATCAGCAGTAGAATGGATAAATAAATCATGATATTTCATTCATGTAATGAAACAGTATTCAGCAACGCAAATGAACAAAATACATGTGACATGGTCAATTCTTAAACATAAAGTTGAGTGAAGGTAGCAGACACAGACAAACACCTCACGACTCAGTGCTGTGCCAAGTGGAACAAGCACAAAAGTGAATGAGACAGGTGTGCAGAGATCCAGGGCTTGGACGCATGGAAGGCAATGGCGCTGACCTCAGGAGGGGCACTCGAGGGCCTCGGAGATGCTGCAGTGATGGAAGGCGATGGCGCTGACCTCAGGAGGGGCACTCGAGGGCCTCGGAGATCTTGCAGTGATGGAAGGCGATGGCGCTGACCTCAGGAGGGGCACTCGAGGGCCTCGGAGATGGTGCAGTAATGGAAGGCGATGGCGCTGACCTCAGGAGGGGCACTCGAGGGCCTCGGAGATGGTGCAGTGATGGAAGGCGATGGCGCTGACCTCAGGAGGGGCACTCGAGGGCCTCGGAGATCCTGCAGTGATGGAAGGCGATGGCGCTGACCTCAGGAGGGGCACTCGAGGGCCTCGGAGATGGTGCAGTGATGGAAGGCGATGGCGCTGACCTCAGGAGGGGCACTCGAGGGCCTCGGAGATGCTGCAGTGATGGAAGGCGATGGCGCTGACCTCAGGAGGGGCACTCGAGGACCTCGGAGATGCTGCAGTGATGGAAGGCGATGGCGCTGACCTCAGGAGGGGCACTCGAGGGCCTCGGAGATCCTGCAGTGATGGAAGGCGATGGCGCTGACCTCAGGAGGGGCACTCGAGGGCCTCGGAGATCCTGCAGTGATGGAAGGCGATGGCGCTGACCTCAGGAGGGGCACTCGAGGGCCTCGGAGATGCTGCAGTGATGGAAGGCGATGGCGCTGACCTCAGGAGGGGCACTCGAGGGCCTCGGAGATGCTGCAGTGATGGAAGGCGATGGCGCTGACCTCAGGAGGGGCACTCGAGGGCCTCGGAGATGCTGCAGTGATGGAAGGCGATGGCGCTGACCTCAGGAGGGGCACTCGAGGGCCTCGGAGATCCTGCAGTGATGGAAGGCGATGGCGCTGACCTCAGGAGGGGCACTTGAGGGCCTCGGAGATGGTGCAGTGATGGAAGGCGATGGCGCTGACCTCAGGAGGGGCACTCGAGGGCCTCGGAGATCCTGCAGTGATGGAAGGCGATGGCGCTGACCTCAGGAGGGGCACTCGAGGGCCTCGGAGATCCTGCAGTGATGGAAGGCGATGGCGCTGACCTCAGGAGGGGCACTTGAGGGCCTCGGAGATGGTGCAGTGATGGAAGGCGATGGCGCTGACCTCAGGATGGGCACTCGAGGGCCTCGGAGATGTTGCAGTGAGCTTTCATGACTCAGTGGTAGCTGCAGGCCTCTACTCCGTCCTTTTGCTAAATTGTACATTTGTGTTTGCGCTTTTCTGTATTAAAAGCTTAAATATTTGTTTGCCAGCTGTTTTGCTTTTGTGTTCAAGTGGTTCAACTTGACCCCATCAGAGATGACTGTGTGGCTTGTGAAGAGTTTGCTGGTGGAGTGTTTGAGGGTGAGCAGGACACTCGGGGTGCTGTTCTGAGTTTGGGCCTCTTTGTGACTTGAATGCAGGTCTTCCTCTGTTTATGAAGAAAATGAACTTTGGACAAGTTGCATATAAATCACCTCCTGAGGTCATGGAAGAGTATGTTGTTTAAAGCAAATACTTACTCTTTGATTTATTGCCTCCCTCACCACCCCTCAATTAATCAGGCTTTTGTTTATTGGGTTTGCTTAATGGAGGGAGAGCTCTGCCCAGGAGTGTTGTGACCCTGCAGCAGAGGGGGACAGTGGGCAGGTGCTGCCAGCCCCTATAGCCCAGATCCTGCTTCTGAGAAGGCCTGCCAACAGTATATGAGGGTCAGGCCCCCCACCCCGTACCCCAGACCCTGCTTCTGAGAAGGCCTGCCGGCAGTATATGAGGGTCACCCAGATCCCGCTTCTGAGAGAGCCTACCGGCAATATGCGAGGGTCAGGCCCCCCAAACCCCAGACCCCGCTTCTGAGAGGGCCTGCCAGCAGTATATGAGGGTCAGGCCCCCAATAGCCCAGACCCTGCTTCTGAGAGGGACTGCCAGCAATACACAAGGGCTAGGCCTTTAAAACACTATTTTTAAAATAGTGCTTTCTTGGAACATTGCAGTTAAAATTTAAAGAAAATCTCTAAGGTTAATAATTTTATTTGTATGACTTATGATAAATAATTATAAACCTTAAAATCTCTGTAAATGCAAATGCCTACATTTCTGGGGACATGTGCGCGTGTGGTAAAATGTAAATAACATTAAATCCTAGAAGTAACTGTTCACCTGAAAAATCTGGGAAGCATTTTCTAAGAAGTGTTTGTGTGTGGGTGCATGCACTTGAGTATGTACGAAGTGGCCGCCAAATGCTGAAACCCTTTGCCAGAGAGGCCTTCCTGCCAGCAAGCAGCTGAGTAAATAGTCTCCTGCACACAGGAAAGGAGGGCCAGCCAGGTAGCAGGCGGGAGGGGAAAGGGGTGGGCTTGTGTCCCCATGAAACACATGGGCTGCCACTGCTGTTTGTATAACCTGTAGAAGCTGCCTTTACACACTGATCTGCAGCCAGGGTGTCACAAAAGGTGGTGTGGGTTCTGCAGTGTTCACAGATTTTCTGAGCTCAGAATCGCAGATCTTTCAGTAGAGAGTTTTAAAGTTAATTTCATAGGTGTGGGTTATTTATACTTACAAATGTGTCAGAAGGTAAATATGAGTTACTTGTCTACCTCAAGCTGGACATGCAGCTTGTTAGTAGGTACGAACAATGCATATAAATAAATATTTTTTTCAGTATGCTCCGAAGTATTCCAAACATGCCTAAGAATCTTTTCTAGCCCGTAAGTCAGCGTGAGATGAAACAGCTGTGTCGGTTCACTGGCAAAAGAGCATTGTCCTGCAGGGCTATAACCGTGTTCTTTCTGGGGACAAATTTACTATAATAGTTAACATCTATTTGAGGGTTTACTATGTGTGAGGCACTGAGCTGCTTATTTTACATTATCCTACTTAATCCTACCTGCAGGGTAAATATTATTTCCATCATAATGTGAGGAAGCTGAGGTCCAGAAAGGTTGAGCCAAGCTCCCATGGCTGTAAAGTTAGGAGGTGTCAAAGCCGGGCTCTACCCGGGAGCACCAGGCTTGGAACTGCAGGGTAGGGGCTGTCAGTCCTGTGGCCCTGCGTCGTCCCAGGTTCTAGATGGTCGTAGGTCATATTTTGTGTAATGAGATATTTTCACTATTTTTTGCTGTTTCCAAAAATCAAGTGTATTTTACAATGACCGATTCCTGTGTGGTGAATGAGCGTGGCAGTGCGTCCTCCAATTCTGCTGTTTTATTAACAGTCTTTAAGGAAAGGTTGTGTCTGTATGAGCTGAGTGTACATCAAAGCCTATTGTGAGAGGAGTGTGCTTTTTAAAGCAAATAATCATTGCTCAACCTATCTACCCCCCACCCTGCCATGTTAATTTAAATGAAAGCTTCAAGTTCGCCCACATTTTGGTGTTTTGCAGCAAGTTCTCATGTCTTTAGGATGATGTCTGTCCTGCCTATCTTAGCCCCCCTAAATTCCTAACCTCTTAAAAATAAAATTACAGCTGGGCACAGTGGCTCACGCCTGTAATCCCAGCACTGTGGGAGGCTGAGGAGGGAGAATTGCTTGAGCTCAGGAGTTCGAGACTTGCCTGAACCACAGTGAGACCCCCGACTCATGAAAAAAATGGAAAAACCCAGCTCGGCGAGCTCCTGTAATCCCAGTGGCTTCCAGAGGCTGAGGCAGCGGGATGCCCACAGCCCGATTCTGAGGTTGAAGTGAGCTACCATGCCCACTGCACTCTGCTTAGGGACTGAGGGTGGGACTCTGTCTCAAAAAAAGGAAAGAAAAGAAAAAGAAAAAAAGCAAAGAAATAAAAAATAAGCAACAAAATAAAATAAAAAAATAAAATTACAAACTTTAAGATTAAGGTTTAAGGTTTAACAGACTTTAAGATTGTTCTAAATTTTGCTTGGTCCCACGATAAAGAACTGCGGAGGAGTTTGACACAGTGCCCAAACGCCTGTAGAGCACAGCGAGGTTTCCATAGTGTCTTTTTCTGCATTCTAACTCCCGATTTATGAGACATTTACTTGTGTTTGTCTCCTACCTAAGTTCGTAGCCTAAACAATTTTATGCATTTATTAGAGTCAACACAATGTCAAATGCACAGGTATTACTTAATAATCTTTATGAGTGGGATTTAAACTTCCCAAATTCAGTGAGAGCTTTACTAATTTGTGTGTAATGAAGGTAATGCACCTTTCCTTTTGGGAAATAGCTTATTGTATGGAATTCATTTTAGTCACTTAGCATTTTAATATAAAGGCATTTACATAGCCTTTTTAACAGTAAGCCCTTTATTTTGAGGTAGACTCACATGCAGTTATGAGGAGTGATAGATGCATGCCATGTGCCTCCGTCCCCAGTGATCATATCCTGCCGAGCCAGGGCACAGCGCCACTGCCAGGGTGCCCACATCAGTGTGGTCGGGATCCAGAACACTCCATACCCACCCCTCTCCCTCCCACACCAGCCCCCCACTCCCTGCCCCCATTTCTATGGCCTTTGTCTTTTCCAGAGTGCTCTACAGCACGGCACCTCTCCGCATTTGCTTTTCTCACTCAGCGTAATTCTCAGAGTCACGAGATGGTTTTGTGTTTGTACGTTCGTTCCTTTTTACTGATGGGTGGTTTTCCACGCTGTTGGGGTATCACAGCTTATTTAACTGTCTCTCCATTGAAGGCATCCTGGGTTGTTTCCAGGTTGTGGCTACGTTGAGTAAAGCCTCTATAAACAATTGTGTGCAGATTTTTGTGTGAATATGTCTTCATTTCTCTGGATGTACACTGTGAGTACAACTGCTGGGTCGTATTTAAGAAACCGGCAGATCTCCAGAGTGGCTGTCTCTTTTTACGTTCCCACCAGCAGTGCATGAGCGGTCCAGTTGCCCCTCCCTGGCCTCAGGTGTCTGTGTTTTAATTTAGCTGTACTGACAGCTGTGTGGCGAGATTGCAGTGTGGTCTGAGTTTGCATTTTCCTAAAGTTGATGATTTTGAACATCTTTTCATGTGCTTGTTGTCACCTGTACTTCCTCTTCCGTGAAATGTCTCCTCGTGTCTTCTGCCTATTTTCCAAGTGAGCTATCTGGTTTTTGCTGTTGAATTTTGAGAGTTCTTTACTTATTGTAGAATCCTTTATGTGATGTATGATTTGCAAGTATTTTCTCTCACTTTGCAGCTTTTTGGCCTTTTACCAGGGTCTTTGGCAGAGCTTTTACATTTTTTGAAACAGTCCAGTGTGTCAGATTTCCTTTTGTGGGTCATGCTTTTGTCAGTTCTAAGAACTCTGTGCCTTGCTCTGCATCCTAAAGACTTTCTCCTCCTGGTTTGTTTTTCATTCCAGGGGACTGGCAGAGATTCTTCCTGTATTTTGCTAAAAATTTTATAGTTTTATGTTTTATATCTAAGACCTTAGTCCACTGTGAGTTAGATTTTAAGGTCAAGGTTTTTAAATTTTTTTTTTTTTGTCTCTATGGATGTCCACTTGCTTTGGTGCCAAATGGTGACAGGCCCTCCTTTCTCCACTGTACTGTTTTTGCACTTTGGTCAGAGGTTGGGTATTTTTGTGTGGATCTATTTCTGGATTCTCTGCTGTGTTCCTTTGATCAATGTCTGTCCCTTTGCCAATATTGCACTGTCTTGATTCCTGTAGCTTTATAAAAAGCTTTGAATTCCGTAAGCTGTTTCCCCTGTTATTGTCTTTCTTTTTGAAAATGTTTTAGCTATTTTAGTTCCTTTGCTTTTCCCATTTAAATTTTAGGGTAATCTTGTCTCTATCTACTAAACATTTGTCCAGTAGGATTTGCGTTAAATATACATATTATCTTGGAGAAAATTGGTGTCTTTACTGAGTCTCTCAGTCCACAAACACAGCATGTCTGTTCATTGTAGAGTTCCTTTGATTTCTTTTATCTGCATTGTGTAGTATTTTAATATACAAGTCTTGTACGTGTTTTGTTAGCTTTACAACTAAGAATTTCTTTTTTTTTTTTTTTTTTGTAGAGACAGAGTCTCACTTTATGGCCCTCGGTAGAGGGCCGTGGCCTCACACAGCTCACAGCAACCTCCAACTCCTGGGCTTAAGCGATTCTCTTGCCTCAGCCTCCCGAGTAGCTGGGACTACAGGCGCCCGCCACAACGCCCGGCTATTTTTTGGTTGCAGTTCGGCCGAGGCCGGGTTTGAACCCGCCACCCTCGGTATATGGGGCCGGCGCCTTACCGACTGAGCCACAGGCGCCGCCCAAGAATTTCTTTTATTGAGCAATTATAAATGACACTGTAGTTTAAATTTCAGTGTCCACTGCTAGTATATAGAAACACAGTGGATTTTTGTATGTTTATCTTGTTTCTCACAACCTTGCTGAACTCACTTAGTAGTTCTTTGGGTTTTACCTTTTATTTCTAGTCCCAATTATTTAACACTCTGTATGCCAGGCTTTATTATGCTAAGGCTTTCCATATGCTGGTCCAAGTCAATTAAATGGTGGAGCTAGGATCCTGATACTTAAATTATTTATACATTTCATTCATGTCTCAAATACTTACGGAGCAGTTATGTGGACCACAGCAGATCCAGCATTGGGTTGTATAAGTGGTTATACAGCTATGATAAGTTCAAAACTAAAAGAAAAAGTGAATTATTATTTTAGCGCATTTAGCTCATTCTGTGAGTGGGTGGGGTAAGGGTATCTTAGCCAGTCTGGAGTGTGGTGGGGGATGAGGGGTAAGGGGGTCCAGGGAGGGCTTTCTAAAGAACAGGAAAGGTTTACCAAGCTTATCGATTCTTATCAACTTCCAGGTTTTGAAACTGAGAGGCATGTGTGATAAAAGCTCATATGATGAGAATTCTAAACATTGCTTGTTAGAGAGCTCGAGGAACCCTGGCCAGAACTGAATACAGTTTTCTACTCACCTCCTCTCTGTGTCCTCACTTCTTTCAGCTGCTGCTGTCTGTGGCCCATCCCCTCCCCCTGCTCTAGGACCAGCAGCTCCTTCCAGCCTGTGTCCACCTGGCCCTGCTGTCTGTGGCCCATCCCCTCCCCCTGCACCAGGCCCAGCAGCTCCTTCCAGCCTGTGCCCACCTGGCCCTGATGTCTGTGGCCCATCCCCTCCCCCTGCACCAGGCCCAGCAGCTCCTTCCAGCCTGTGTCCACCTGGCACTGCTGTCTGTGGCCCATCCCCTCCCCCTGCACCAGGCCCAGCAGCTCCTTCCAGCCTGTGTCCACCTGGCACTGCTGTCTGTGGCCCATCCCCTCCCCCTGCTCTAGGACCAGCAGCTCCTTCCAGCCTGTGTCCACCTGGCCCTGCTGTCTGTGGCCCATCCCCTCCCCCTGCACCAGGCCCAGCAGCTCCTTCCAGCCTGTGTCCACCTGGCACTGCTGTCTGTGGCCCATCCCCTCCCCCTGTACCAGGCCCAGCAGCTCCTTCCAGCCTGTGTCCACCTGGCCCTGCTGTCTGTGGACCATCCCCTCCCCCTGCACCAGGCCCAGCAGCTCCTTCCAGCCTGTGTCCACCTGGCCCTGCTGTCTGTGGACCATCCCCTCCCCTTGCTCCAGGCCCAGCAGCTCCTTCCAGCCTGTGTCCACCTGGACCTGCTGCCTATGGCCCATCCCCTCCCCCCTGCACCAGGCCCAGCAGCTCCTTCCAGCCTGTGTCCACCTGGCCCTGCTGTCTGTGGCCCATCCCTCCCCCTGCACCAGGCCCAGAAGCTCCTTCCAGCCTGTGTCCACCTGGCCCTGCCGTTTGTGGCCCATCCCCTCCCCCTGCACCAGGCCCAGCAGCTCCTTCCAGCCTGTGTCCACCTGGCACTGCTGTTTGTGGCCCATCCCTCCCCCTGCACCAGGCCCAGCAGCTCCTTCCAGCCTGTGTCCACCTGGCACTGCTGTCTGTGGCCCATCCCTCCCCCTGCACCAGGCCCAGCAGCTCCTTCCAGCCTGTGTCCACCTGGCCATGCTGTCTGTGGCCCATCCCTCCCCTGCACCAGGCCCAGCAGCTCCTTCCAGACTGTGCCCACCTGGCCCTGCTGTCTGTTGCCCATCCCCTCCTCCTGCACCAGGCCCAGCACCTCCTTCCAGCCTGTGTCCACCTGGCACTGCTGTCTGTGGCCCATCCCTTCCCCCTGTACCAGGCCCAGCAGCTCCTTCCAGCCTGTGTCCACCTGGCACTGCTGTCTGTGGCCCATCCCCTCCCCCTGTACCAGGCCCAGCAGCTCCTTCCAGCCTGTGTCCACCTGGCCCTGCTGTCTGTGGCCCATCCCTCCCCTGCACCAGGCCCAGCAGCTCCTTCCAGCCTGTGCCCACCTGGCCCTGCTGTCTGTTGCCCATCCCCTCCCCCTGCACCAGGCCCAGCAGCTCCTTCCAGCCTGTGTCCACCTGGCACTGCTGTCTGTGGCCCATCCCCTCCCTCTGTACTGCCCAGCAGCTCCTTCCAGCCTGTGTCCACCTGGCACTGCTGTCTGTGGCCCATCCCCTCCCTCTGTACTGCCCAGCAGCTCCTTCCAGCCTGTGTCCACCTGGCACTGCTGTCTGTGGCCCATCCCCTCCCTCTGTACTGCCCAGCAGCTCCTTCCAGCCTGTGTCCACCTGGCCCTGCTGTCTGTGGCCCATCCCTTCCCCCTGCACCAGACCCAGCAGCTCCTTCCAGCCTGTGTCCACCTGGCCCTGCTGTCTGTGGCCCATCCCCTCCCCCTGCACCAGGCCCAGCAGCTCCTTCCAGCCTGTGTCCACCTGGCCCTGCTGTCTGTGGCCCATCCCTTCCCCCTGCACCAGGCCCAGCAGCTCCTTCCAGCCTGTGTCCACCTGGCCCTGCTGTCTGTGGCCCATCCCCTCCCCTGCACCAGGCCCAGCAGCTCCTTCCAGCCTGTGCCCACCTGGCCCTGCTGTCTGTTGCCCATCCCCTCCCCCTGCACCAGGCCCAGCAGCTCCTTCCAGCCTGTGTCCACCTGGCACTGCTGTCTGTGGCCCATCCCTTCCCCCTGTACCAGGCCCAGCAGCTCCTTCCAGCCTGTGTCCACCTGGCACTGCTGTCTGTGGCCCATCCCTTCCCCCTGTACCAGGCCCAGCAGCTCCTTCCAGCCTGTGTCCACCTGGCACTGCTGTCTGTGGCCCATCCCCTCCCCCTGTACCAGGCCCAGCAGCTCCTTCCAGCCTGTGTCCACCTGGCCCTGCTGTCTGTGGCCCATCCCTTCCCCCTGCACCAGGCCCAGCAGCTCCTTCCAGCCTGTGTCCACCTGGCACTGCTGTCTGTGGCCCATCCCCTCCCTCTGTACTGCCCAGCAGCTCCTTCCAGCCTGTGTCCACCTGGCACTGCTGTCTGTGGCCCATCCCCTCCCTCTGTACTGCCCAGCAGCTCCTTCCAGCCTGTGTCCACCTGGCACTGCTGTCTGTGGCCCATCCCTTCCCCCTGCACCAGACCCAGCAGCTCCTTTCAGCCTGTGTCCACCTGGCCCTGCTGTCTGTGGCCCATCCCCTCCCCCTGTACCAGGCCCAGCAGCTCCTTCCAGCCTGTGTCCACCTGGCCCTGCTGTCTGTGGCCCATCCCTTCCCCCTGCACCAGGCCCAGCAGCTCCTTCCAGCCTGTGTCCACCTGGCACTGCTGTCTGTGGCCCATCCCCTCCCTCTGTACTGCCCAGCAGCTCCTTCCAGCCTGTGTCCACCTGGCACTGCTGTCTGTGGCCCATCCCCTCCCTCTGTACTGCCCAGCAGCTCCTTCCAGCCTGTGTCCACCTGGCACTGCTGTCTGTGGCCCATCCCCTCCCTCTGTACTGCCCAGCAGCTCCTTCCAGCCTGTGTCCACCTGGCCCTCCTGCCAACTCTTCATCCCTTCATTTTCACCTCACCAGTTTCCTCCCCTCCTGTGTTTCTTTCCCCCTTCCTGGTGGCCAGCTGGATTTTGGAGTGATTTGGATGGAAATATGGTCCATTTGAGTAGTTATGGTCAGCCTGTTTCTGCCAGTCCATTTGGGAAAATCATCTATGTTACTAAACTCTTGGAACAAATAGTTACTGGCTAGTGGGAACGAACTACAGTCTCACTGCTAGAAATTTGCCCCTCAGATTTCCAGGTGAAGACAGACCCCTGTGCCCTTGGGAAAGGGAAGGTCAGCCCCTCCCCAGCACTGCTGTGCACCTGGTATCTACCCTGCCCAGGGGCATTGCGCTCCCCTTGTCAAGAAAGTGAGTGGGTGTCCCCACCCGAGCCTGTGCTCCTCCTGTGGCGCTGGGCTTGGCACGTGCTGACCCAGGGGCTGAGGATGCTGCTTCCCTGTCCTGTGTTTCCTGACTGTAGGAGAGATCGCTGGTCTTTGAGTCAGCTTGGAAGAAGGAGAAGGACATTGTTTCCAAGGAGATAGAGAAGCTCCGCGTGTCCATCCAGACCTTGTGCAAGAGCGCACTTCCCTTGGGGAAGATCATGGACTACATCCAGGAGGACGTGGACGCCATGCAGAACGAGCTGCAGCTGTGGCACAGCGAGAACAAGCAGCATGCAGAGGACCTGCGGAAGGAGCAGAGGTGGGGCGGGGACCTGAGCAGAGCTGGGGGGCGGGGACCTGCGGAAGGAGCAGAGGTGGGGGCGACAGGGAAGGGAGCCCCACAGAAGGAGGGAGCAAACAGGGAGATGGCCATAGTGGGACAGAAGCAGTGTGGGACACCCCTAGGTCTGCCCCCGCACTGAAGTCTCCCAAGAAGTCAGTGCCTCTCAGCCCTTTATGATCACCTCACAAGGAGAACTGGTGTTTCTTAATTCATACCTGAGCAAGCATTTCTTTGTAGCACTTAAGAAAAGATTTGGAGTTCATGTTCATACACAAATAGATTTAGACATTAGAGTCTAGAGCACTCTGCAGTTTGATTACCAATTTTTTCATGTGTCTTATCAAAATTCCTAATGTTTTGGAAATGTTTACAATTTTTAAAGGTATTTTGTTAGTCTAAAAGAAATACTGGTAAACCTATTTAAAGTATGACTATAAAAGAAATATATTACTAAAAAGTGAGATTTATTTTAGGGAAGTATTTGATATGCTCTGTTTATATGCACATAACTATATCAATTGTTAAATATTTTTTTCCAGAAAATATGACTTGACTCAATGTAAGTCCATGTAATAAAGAGTATATTGTAATGAAGTTCTATTCATTGTTAGTAGTCTGTTTATTTTCAAAAAGTCTTTTACAATTTAAAATGTATAGCATGAAGGGAGTTGGACAATCACCAAGAATGTTTTGGTGCTATTCTGGCGTGATACTCACTCAGCACATCTTAACATTTTGATTTAAGGTATTAAAAGGGTATCATTCCAGGCCGGGAGCCATAGTTCCTACCTTGTAATCCCAGCACTCTGGGAGGCTGAGACAGGATTGCTTGAGTTCAGGAGTTCCAAACTAAGGGTAGAAAAAGTAGCCTGGTGTTGTGGTGGCACCTGTAGTTCTACTCTGTTTTGTGGGGGGTTTTGTGTATGTTTGTTTGAGACAGAGTCTCAACTGGTTCCCCTGGGAGAGTGCTGTGGCATCATCATAGCTCACAGCAACCTCAAACTCCTGGGCTCAAATGATCTTCTTGACTCAGTTTTGTTCTATTTTTAGTAGAGATGGGGGTCTCACTCTTGCTCAGGCTGGTCTCCAGCTGGTGAGCTCAAGCAGTCCCCCTGCATAGACCTCCCAGAGTGCTAGGACTACAGGTGTGAGCCATGATACTGTTCTAGTTCTGGCTGCCCTGGGAGGCTGAGGCAAGAGGATTGCTTCAGCCCAGGAGTTTGAAATTTTGGTTGCAGTGAGCTGTGATGATGCCACTGCACTCTACCCAGGCTGACAGAACAAGATTCTGTCTCAAAAATAAATAAATCTTCCCCCTAGACATTTCTTCCTTACAAAACCAGGTTTGGCTTGATGGTAGGATGTTTGGAAACTGTTGCTGTTTTTGGTTTGTTTGTTTTGTCTTTTAGTTTGTACAGTATTTATATGCTTTAAGAAACCTAAAAGGTTAACTTTGACTTCAGCTTTCCCGTTTATTGTAGCCTTTCCTATTACTCAACAAGTAAAAGTTCTCCTGTTAGTGTTACAGACAAGTGAGCCAGAGACACCTGGGCGAAGGCGCCCTCCTAGCCTGTCCCCAGGGTGGTGTCCCTGGTGAGAAGGGGCTGGGCCAGGTCCAGGTGGCCGCCCCCTCAGTGTTGATGGGGACTCTCCTGTACACCTCCTGCTGTCCCCTCAGGCTCTTTGTTATGTGTATAATTTAAGGACTTGAAGTCCACTATTGAAGAAATATTAGCTGCTGCTGCCTTTTTTTATTTTTATTTTGTAATCTCATGTTTGACTTCGCTCTTAGTGGTGGCAGGAGTTGTGAAAATAAGAAATTTTTACCAGGTGTGAGTGTTTTGTCTCTCTGTCATTGAGGTGCATTTACATCTTATTCTTTGGATGAAATGAATAATTTACTTTTGTCTTTTGGCGTTTTAATTTAAGAAGCAAGTATGAGATGAGACAAGGTGTTTACCAGCTGCTGGTTTTGTTCCCCATCAGTATCACAGACTGTGCCGTGGAGCCCTTAAAGGTTGAGCTGGTGGAACTGGAGCAGCTGATCAAAGACCAGCAGGACAAGATCTGCGCTGTGAAGGCCAACATCCTGAAGAACGAAGGGAAAATCCAGAAAATGGTGTATAGTATCAATTTGACTTCGAGAAGGTGAACACTCAGAAGTTGGAGATGAAAAGTCACCCATCAGTTTTCAAAGGAAGAAGAAAATCATTGCTCATTGAGTTCTAGTTTGTTGAGAAAGTGAACAGTTTACAATGTTAACATCCGACTAATTTTCAGAGCTTTAAAGCTTTGAGCATATTGTGTCTAAAAAGACCATGTTTTCTTACCTCCTTCCAGCTGGAGTGTTTGCTAGTTATAAACAGCTCTTCCAAACGCCTCTGTGAGTCTTTTCGCAAGCTCGTCCTTTGTGTCAGCCCCCGCAGCCCGTGCGTTTCTGGGTTCTCCAGTGGGTGAGTGGTGTCGGTCCCAGGGACAGCAGTCCTTTACTTCAGTTTAGTGGGAGCATGTCCCCAGGGGTTAACACTGAATGCAGGATGATGATATGCTTTCTGACAGGCACTTTGTAAATAGAGTGAGGCAGAAAATGAATAAATTGTATTTTTAGTTAATTTCCATTTGAAAAGGGTTAATTTCAGTCTGTATCTTTCTAAGTTACATATCAACTGGTTTAAAAAAATTTGTTTTACCTCCTTGTATATACTTCTTTATGTAATTTTCTTGTTGGTTCCTATTTTGTTTGTGTTTCTAGCCCTTTAAAAAGCTCATCTGGACATGACATTGTCACAGCCTTTTCCCTGGGTTTCCTCACTCGGATGCTAGTGCGTCCTCTGAGTCCTCGTTCATTTCACGTTGAAAAGAGGGTCTTGCTCTACGAAGTGCTGACATTATGCCTTGCCCTTGGCACAGGTGTGTGTGCCTGTGCACCTGATACTTAAGGAAGACTTCGGAAGATGTACTATTTTGATGTTAACCATTTTGGGGGAAATTGTTTTTAAGCAAAGTTTTTTGTTTTTTTTTTTAAACCAGTTTATAGTTTTTCACTACATGTACTACTGTAAATAGTAAAATCTTAAGCTATTGTATAAAGGATTTCACTGTGTTTGGAGACATGCTTAGGGTCTTAAGTCTGGGTCCTAACGCTTTTTTTTCCAGACACCGAGTTTATTATGTAAACTAAGGAGTGCCATTTAAAGTATGACAATTGCCTGAGGTAGTTGTATTTCTTTAAGGATGAACACAAATGGCACGATTCAGTTTTTCCAAAATGAATTCTTTACTGAGGCAGTTCTAATTTTCTAAGATAAACAAGTTTGGCAGGAGGTTAGTAAGATCTGGCATTCTGCGGCGTCAGCCTTTCCCTGTGTTGTGCGGAGCTGTCAGATGCGTTTGGATGCCCCGGCTTCTCTCAGTGAAGGGTGTCAGTTAATTGGTCCTTTCTATATTTATAATCTTCTTTTGTACCAACTTCAGTGACTTAGCCATACCCTACATGGATCTGTTTTGCTTCAAGTTGTCTGCCTTTTCTGAACTTGTATATATGAATAGAATTTTTTGCATTGCAAAATATTGCATACATTGTATGAGTGAAATTTTGTATGAAGTAGTCTATCAAATTGTATCATAAAATTTATTTTTCTTTTATACATAAATCATTAAAAGTAATCACATATTTTTTCTATAAGTCTATGCATTGTGCAATTCAGTTCTCACGTGAAAAAATAAGCATTTGGATTTTTTATTTTCAAATGTATGCATTTTGTTTTTCTCATGAAGAAAGTTCAGGGAAATTATCTTTTCATTCATATTGTGACACTTATCCCTTTTCTGTATGAATTGAAATTTTATAAGACAGGTATGCATTTGCCAGAAACTTTAAGATCGTTTGTAAAATTTTAGAAGATCTCTACAAGTGATTATTACAGTATCTTCTCATAGACAAATTCTATCCTAACCCTACTTTGGTTTATAAATTTTCAGGGAATATTAGAGTCATACTTGAGGAAATTGAAAAAGTTGAGCTTTTTACTCTGATATTCATACTTATGTTTCTTTACAATCAACTTTTAAAAAACTGAAAAATTGTGTCATTTGGTGACAAGAGTTGCAATTTAGGATTTGGGGTGGTTTGAAATTCTGTTCAGTATATTGACAGGTGCCCCCGAGATGCTCCTGGACTTCTAAGCTACAGTGAGCTGAGTTTCTCTTCTGTTTGTTGATGTACACAGGGTCATGGCTCATGAGTAAGAGATGGTCGGGACCTTTTCCCAGTTTTTGAATAAAGAGCTGATATCACACAGCAGACTTAAGACAACCCGTCTACCTGAGAATCTGCTTCAAAACAAGGCTGTGGAGCCTGGCACAGTGGCTCACACCTATGATCCCAGCACTCTGGGAGGCGGGGCAGGAGGCTCCCTTGAGCTCAGAAGGTCGAGACCAACCTGAACAAGAGTGAGACCCCGTCTCTACTAAAAATAGGAAAACTAGCTGGGCGTTATGGTGGGCACCTATAGTCCCAGCTACTTGGGAGGTTGAGGCAGGAGGATTGCTTGAGCCCAAGAGTTTGAGGTTGCAGTGAACTATGACACCATGGCCCTCTAGCCAGGGCGTCAGAGTGAGACTGTCTCAAAAAACCAAAACTGCACAAAGATTACGTGCTCAGGCATGTCGCTTCTTAGGAATAAACACACAGACCCTGGACTCAGCTTCTGAGTCTCTAATCTTCTGTCCACATCTGGAAGTGCAGAGAGTAGATCCACGTCTTCATGGTACCTTCTAAGGGGTTTGCCTCAGCTGCTTCTGAGGGTCTCCTCAGCAAAGTTACGTAGCGAAGTAGAAGCAAGAAAAACACACGTGTCCATGGAGCCGGGGGGCAGGACAGCTGTGACCAGGCTGCTGAGACCAGCTGCTCGTTGCATGTGGGCTCTGAGTTAACTCTATCCTTTGATACACTCTATTAATAAGCTCTTATATTTTAAATATAAAATAAATATTTTATTTTAAATATAAAAAGCTTTTATATTTTTTAAAAGCTATTTTAGTAAGTATAGTTTATACTAGCTTTACATTAAGAAAGAAGTGAATCCTTATTGCTTGTTATGTGTATTTTTATAAAGAAAGATTGGGAGGGCTTTTTTAAATTTCAGCAAGAGGAAAATTTTAAATGGCTTTTTAAACTTAAACTTGCTTTTAGGATCATATTCAGAGCTGAGTTCCAAACTGATTATCAATTTTTTAAATGAAGCAAATTTGTTTTTCTGGTAAGAAAATGGATTTCAAAAGAAAGTTGAACTGCGTATGTTATGAGAAGGTCACGCTCTGGTCAGCCAGGGAAGAATCATGGCCTTGTAAGTGAAGGTGATTGAAATTCGCATTCCTGTTCCAAGGTTCCGCTGCTGTGCAGAGGACAGGAGGGCGAGCCCCCAGGTCTCCTGCTCGCCCAGCCAGCAGTGCTCTGCCTGCACTCCGTAAATCACGGCGTTCATTTGGTTGTTCGTTACACCCTCACATTCTATGAAGAAGCTTTTTACATGAGTCATCAATATGATGTAACATCATAAAACACTTAAATTTTGCCATTTAAAATTGCAGTCAGCCAGTATTCTGCACATGTTAAATTCCCCGCCTGGCTTCCTTCTCCACAGGCACTGGAGTGCCAGTCTGGGGTTGCTGTGTCCCCCACCAGCGCGTGTTCAGTCCCTGCCAGTGGAGGGTTGCAGTCCTGGGTTGCTCAAACCAGGTGCGGCTAGGCCTTTTATGGCAGCATCCCCACCCACATCCAGAAGTGCCCTGGTTTGGACATAACTGATGGGACCCACTGCCAGATGAGAACTGTGCTGAGTGGTGGCTCGTGGCTGTGACAGGCATGGCCGGACTCCGATTCTCCCAGGAAAGTGTAGAACACGTCTCCTGCTCCCCTGTGGACAGGCTGTGATGTGTCTTGGGTCCGCCACTGGTGGAAAGACCTTACCAGAGGCCTTCCATCTATAGGAGTTTTAGGTTCACGTGGCACAAGCCCAGGCAGCCAGGTGGCCTCTCCTACCACTGGTGGGGTGGGGGTGGGGTTATAGCCAGGACTGTCCGACCCCGACAGTCCCCAGGGCTTGGTGGACATAGCTGCAGGCCACCCTCTGCTTTGGGTGGCCTGCAACTGCTTCCCTCTCCCGTGGCAAACCTTACCTCTCCAGGGTAACTTTTACCCTTTTTGTTTGTTTTTTGGGACAATCTCAAGTTGTCAGCCTGGGTAGAGTGCTGTGGCATCATCATAGCTGACAGCAACCTCCAACTCTCGGGCTCAAGCAATCAATCCTGCAGTTTTTCTATTTTTAGTAGAGGTGGGGTCTTGCTCTCGCTCAGGCCGGTCTTGAACTCATGAGCTCAAGCCATCCACGTGCCTCAGCCTCCTAGAGTGCTGGGATTACAGGCATGAGCCACTGCACCCGGCCACTTTTTCTGCTTACTTAAGGCAGTGTGGAAAGAACACAGGGTTGGAGTCAGGACGCCCTTTATGTCAGTGTGGCTGTGCAATTTGGGAGGCTCCTTCCCACTTTTGAGCCTCAGATGTCCAACAGGTGTCATCATGGCTCCTTTGGGACCTGGAGGGCTAACAATGTAGGGGAACGTCTGGCTCGCGGGGTGCCTGGTAAGGCCTGGATGTGTGAACACGCTGGTGTCATACGGCTCATGGGCTCCCTGGGGCTGCTGCTCGTCTGGACTCTCCAGGAGCAGGTGCTCACAGCCCTATTTGGTGGAGGGTCTCACGTCTCCTCCTGAGAGAAGCTGATGATTGAAATGTGCCACAGAGGTGTAGTAAAGTCCAGAAATGTTTCTTCCACGCTTGGACAGCTTGCTCCTCACATGTTCCTGTGAGTCTGAGCTGAAGTCTCACAAAGCCAACCCAGGCCTCATCCCTGGAGATAAACAACAGGGGGCTGGAAGCGTGTTGGCCTTGGCCTCTGTCCTCCAGGTGGTGTCTCGCCTGTGGGTAGGGCCTTGGGCCTCCTCGGTAGGTATTTGGGATGAGGGAGGCGCTTGCCAGAAGTTGTGGTTTCAAAGCCAGGCATGTGACCCCTTAGAGCTAATGGGGCCTGACAGTCCTGGGAAGTGTGCGTTTTGTTTTCATAAAGTGCACAAAATCCTTCTGACTTGAGCAGTTGAGAAGCCAGCAATGCTGTTGCAGATGATCCCCTGGGCAGAGAGGCTGCCCGCTCACCCACCTGCCAGACCAACCAAGGGGACAGACAGGGCCAGTGACTTTAGGGATAGCGCACCCCCTGGGCCCATGGTGGAGGGAGATGCCTAGAGCCTGGGGAGGCGGCTGGGGATGAGACAGTGAAGGACAGTGGCAAAGGCCTGGACTCCCGAGAGGACCCTGTGTGGTCCCTGTGTCCGATTCTGGTGTGGAGACCCCAAAGCGGGGGCACACTTGACAAAACCGCTCAGGGCCCTTAGCTCTCCCTGCCGGGTGGCCCCCTACAACCCAGCTGGAGACACAAGACTCAGACCCAAGATTCGGGGCCTGCCCCCAAGCCCTCAGGGGGCATTTCTAGACCACATCTTGGGGGGAAGAGGCAGCAGGTGGGTACTTGTGGGGAGAGTGGCCCCACCCCACCCACAAAGCACAGTGCCCACAGGGTGGCTCCAGCCCTATTTCCCCAGCTTAATCTGAAAACTGAATGCAGCATTTTAAAAGTGAGATTATCAGAGACATTTAAGCTGATTTACAGTTTACTTGGAAAAATTAGAAGAAAGAGGATTAGCTTGTCTTTTCAGATATAAAAATACACTGTAAAGCTACAGTAATGAAAGTGGTGCTAGTGCAGGCTAGCATACATTAGTCAGTGGAACAGGGCAGAGGCCTAAAGCTGGGGTTTTAGTTTCTGATGGATGAAGTATTTTAAGGCAGAAGTATTTTCAGATTGTTGTCCAAACAAATGGTATTAGGACAAATAGTTATCCATATGACAAAAATAAAGTTATATTCTTTTTTTTTGAGACAGAGTCTCATTTTGTCGCCCTCGGTAGAGTGCCGTTGCATCACAGCTCACAGCAAACTTAGACTCTTGGGCTTAAGTGATTCTCTTGCCTCAGCCTCCCAAGTAGCTGGGAGTACAGGCGCCCGCCACAACACCCGGCTATTTTTTGTTGCAGTTGTTGTTGAGCTGGCCCGGGCTGGGTTCAAACCTGCCAGCCTCACTGTGCTACAGGCACCGAGCCTAAAGTTCTTGCCTTGTATCACATGTAAAAGAAATTCCAAGGATTGAGGTCCATCATGTATGAAATACAAGAGGAAATTGGAGAATGCTAGAAGAAAATAACTTGCAATGGGGAGCGCAGAGGCGGCCGGTGGCTCTGCACAGAACGCTCTCCGCTACGTGGTCCCGGCCCGCTGGTTGCGGGAGCTCCACGGTGCAGTCCGCGAGGTGTGTCACTGTGAGTGGTTGTTCCTCAGCCTCTGTCAGAAAGCAGCATCCAGCATCTTGGTGTCTGAATGCTTAAGGCAAAGAAGATACTCAAGAAAGAATCAGCTTTAGCAAGGAGGCGGAGCAAGATGGCACCCAAGTAACAGCTTCCTTGCATCTGGGCACCGTGAGTCTGGGGAGATAGGATTCCAGGCATCTCTGGCTGGTGGGAACTGCCTATCATCACTCCTATGAGGATACAGGGAGTCAGCGAGAGACTTCTGGACCCCAAGAGGAGGACTAAAACAGTGGAAAACCGGCAAGTGGTCGCGTGTGTTCAATCCGTCTAAACCCGCCCACAGCTGTAAGTTCAGTAGCAGCGAGACTGCAAACCAGAAAGGCTTTACCTGTGAACTGTTTTGATGTCCTTGGGCTTGGCACTGAGTTGAACTGCCCTGGGGAAGGCCTGAGCGGGAGTGCGGAGAGTGCGGAGAACTTTGGCCGTTGTCTAGGGCCCCAGTCTGAGCCGCTGAGCCAGACGGAGCTAATAGGGTTTGGCGGTGGGTCACACGGAACCATTGTCAGTGATCTGCCCCGGCAAGCTCCGCCCTCAGGGTCGCAGAGCTAGAAACGGGTGGGAGCTTGTAACCCAGCAACCAAGTAGCCTAAGGGTGGGGTCTGAGCCGCCTTGCAGCCCTGACCCTCAGGGGCAGAGTGAGACCGGTTTTGGCACACTGGGTAAGCAGATAGCCACTTCAGCAGTGATTCCAGCGAGAAAGCTGGGAAAGCTTCTGCTCAGCAAGTTTACAAGTTCAAAGTGCCTTTTAAGTGGGCTGAAGAGAGATTTAGGGTGTCTACCTGCTGGGGTTTGAGAAATCAGCAGCCTCCAGTCATATCAGAACTGTGACTAACATCTCATACCCCAGAAGACCACGTGTTGCCCAGACAATATTCAATAACATATACAAACTGCTTTGTTTTTGGTTGTGTATTTTTTTCTTTTTTTTTTTGTTTGGTTGTTTTTTTTTGTTTGTTTGTTTATTTTGACGTTGTTGATGTTCTTTTGTTTTTTAATTTCAATCTTTTCCATACAGATCCCTTTTTCTTTCCCAACTTTTCTAGTTTAATTATAATTTCCCATTGCTGCCTTTTTTAATAACTACAACTTCATTTTTGCTAGTGTTTCTACCGCTATCATTTGGTTTTTCACCCAATTGTATCCCCGTAAAGTTTTCTGTTTGCTTGTTTTGGTTTGATTTATAGCATTTTTGTCTTTCCTCTCTACTTGGTGGAGGTGGGGTACTGTGTCTGATCAGATTAGCAAAGAGCTGCTGACCTCAAGGGAACCACCCAACTGGGCACTCCCAGAAGGTGGGGTTTTTTAAGGTTGTGTCAAAGTACCCTACTGTACACCTATATTGCCCTGTCTCCCTCTTTCTGTACCTCTCTTCTTTTTGTCAATATTCCTTATCCCCACCCCCTCTCCTTTCTCTATCTTTCTTTTTTTTCTTATCACTCGGTCCTCCTTTCTTTCATCCCTTTTTTGCTCCTCAACCTTCTCACCCTTCTGGTCCTGTAACCCTTAGTCCACAGGCACAAGAACTTAAAGAGCAAGAGGAAGTGAAAGGAAAATTAGGGCAAGGAAACAGATAAAAGAAATCACTCATGAGGAAGAATCAGCAGAAAACTCCAGACAACATGAAGAACCAGTCCAGAACAACCCCGCCAAGGGACCATGAGGTAGCTACTGCAGAGGATTCCACCTATACAGAAATGTTAGGAATGACAGAAAGGGAATTTAGAATACACATGTTGAAAGCAATGAAAGAAATGATGGAAACAATGAAGGAAACTGCTAATAAAGTGGAAAATAACCAAAAGGAAATCCAAAAACAGAATCAAATCAGAGATGAACGATATGAAGAATATAAAAACGATATAGCAGAGCTGAAGGAAATGAAACAGTCAATCAGGGAACTTAAAGATGCAATGGAAAGTATCAGCAATAGGTTAGACCATGCAGAAGAAAGAATTTCAGAGGTAGAAGACAAAGTTTTTGAGATAACTCAGATAGTAAAAGAGGCAGAAAAGAAGAGAGAGAAAGCAGAACGTTCACTGTCAGAATTATGGGACTTTATGAAGCGTTCCAACATACGAGTTATAGGAATTCCAGAAGGGGAAGAAGAATGCCCCAGAGGAATGGAAGCCATACTAGAGAATATTATAAATGAAAATTTCCCAAACATCACCAAAGATTCTGACACACTGCTTTCAGAGGGACATCGGACCCCAGGTCGCCTCAACTCTAACCGAGCTTCTCCAAGACACATTGTGATGAACCTGTCCAAAGTCAAGACAAAAGAAAAGATTCTGCAAGCTGCCAGGAGTAAGCGCCAGTTGACCTACAGGGGCAAATCCATCAGAGTGACCGCAGACTTCTCTAATGAAACTTTCCAAGCAAGAAGACAATGGTCATCTACCTTTAATCTACTTAAACAGAACAATTTTCAGCCCAGAATTCTGTACCCTGCTAAGCTAAGCTTCAAAATTGACGGAGAAATCAAATCATTTACGGATATACAAACATTGAGGAAATTTGCCACAACAAGACCAGCTCTACAGGAAATACTTCAACCTGTTCTGCACACTGACCACCACAATGGATCAGCAGCAAAGTAAGAACTCAGAAATCAAAGGACAGAACCTAACCTCCACACTGATGCAAAAGATAAAAGTAAGCAATGGACTCTCACCAAATAAGACGAATAGAATACTACCACACTTATCAATTATCTCAATAAATGTTAATGGCTTGAATTCCCCACTGAAGAGACATAGATTGGCTGACTGGATTAAAAAAAACAAGCCATCTATTTGCTGTCTGCAAGAAACACACCTGGCTTCAACAGACAAATTAAAGCTCCGAGTCAAGGGTTGGAAGACAATTTTTCAGGCAAATGGAATTCAGAAGAAAAGAGGAGTTGCAATCTTATTTTCAGATACATGTGGATTTAAAGCAACTAAAGTCAAAAAAGACAAAGATGGTCACTTTATATTGGTCACGGGAAAAATACAACAAGAAGACATTTCAATTCTAAATATTTATGCACCCAATTTAAATGCTCCCAGATTCTTGAAGCAGACCTTACTCAGTCTGAGCAATATGATATCTGATAATACTATCATAACAGGGGACTTTAACACACCTCTCACAGAGCTGGACAGATCCTCTAAACAGAAATTAAACAAAGATATAAGAGATTTAAATGAGACCTTAGACCAACTATGCTTGATAGACGCATAGAGAACACTCCACCCCAAAGACAAAGAATATACATTCTTCTCATCACCCCATGGAACATTCTCCAAAATTGATCATATCCTGGGACACAAAACAAATATCAACAGAATCAAAAGAATTGAAATTTTACCTTGTATCTTCTCAGACCATAAGGCACTAAAGGTGGAACTCAACTCTAACAAAAATGCTCGACCCCACCCAAAGGCATGGAAATTAAACAATCTTCTGTTAAATAACAGATGGGTGCAGGAAGAAATAAAACAGGAAATCATTAACTTCCTTGAGCATAACAACAATGAAGACACAAGCTACCAAAACCTGTGGGATACTGCAAAAGCAGTTTTGAGAGGAAAATTCATCGCTTTAGATGCCTACATTCGAAAAACAGAAAGAGAGCACATCAACAATCTCACAAGAAATCTTCTGGAATTGGAAAAGGAAGAACAATCTAAGCCTAAACTCAGTAGAAGAAAAGAAATATCCAAAATCAAATCAGAGATCAAAGAAATTGAAAACAAAAGAATCATTCAGAAAATTAATGAAACAAGGAGTTGGTTTTTTGAAAAAATAAATAAAATAGATAAACCATTGGCCAGACTAACTAGAAATAGAAAAGTAAAATCTCTAGTAACCTCAATCAGAAACGATAAAGGGGAAATAACAACTGATCCCACAGAGATACAAGAGATCATCTCTGAATACTACCAGAAACTCTATGCCCAGAAATTTGACAATGTGAAGGAAATGGATCAATATTTGGAATCACACCCTCTCCCTAGACTTAGCCAGGAAGAAATAGACCTCCTGAACAGACCAATTTCAAGCACTGAGATCAAAGAAACAATAAAAAAGCTTCCAACTAAAAAATGCCCTGGTCCAGATGGCTTCACTCCAGAATTCTATCAAACCTTCAAGGAAGAGCTTATTCCTGTACTGCAGAAATTATTCCAAAAAACTGAGGAAGAAGGAATCTTCCCCAACACATTCTATGAAGCAAACATCACCCTGATACCAAAACCAGGAAAAGACCCAAACAAAAAGGACAATTTCAGACCAATCTCACTCATGAATATAGACGGAAAAATTCTCAACAAAATCCTAGCCAATAGATTACAGCTTATCATCAAAAAAGTCATTCATCGTGATCAAGTAGGCTTCATCCCAGGGATGCAAGGCTGGTTTAACATACGCAAGTCCATAAACGTTATCCACCATATTAACAGAGGCAAAAATAAAGATCACATGATCCTCTCAATAGATGCAGAAAAAGCATTTGATAAAATCCAGCATCCTTTTCTAATTAGAACACTGAAGAGTATAGGCATAGGTGGCACATTTCTAAAACTGATTGAAGCTATCTATGACAAACCCACAGCCAATATTTTACTGAATGGAGTAAAACTGAAAGCTTTTCCTCTTAGAACTGGAACCAGACAAGGTTGTCCTCTGTCACCTTTACTATTCAACATAGTGCTGGAAGTTCTAGCCGATACAATTAGGCAAGACAAGGAAATAAAGGGAATCCAAATGGGAGCAGAGGAGGTCAAACTCTCCCTCTTTGCTGACGACATGATCTTATACTTAGAGAACCCCAAGGACTCAACCACAAGACTCCTGGAAGTCATCAAAAAATACAGTAATATTTCAGGATATAAAATCAATGTCCACAAGTCAGTAGCCTTTGTATACACCAATAACAGTCAAGATGAGAAGCTAATTAAGGACACAACTCCCTTCACCATAGTTTCAAAGAAAATGAAATACCTAGGAATATACCTAACGAAGGAGGTGAAGGACCTCTATAAAGAAAACTATGAACTCCTCAGAAAGGAAATAGCAGAGGATATTAACAAATGGAAGAACATACCATGCTCATGGATGGGAAGAATCAACATTGTTAAAATGTCTATACTTCCCAAAGCAATCTACCTATTCAATGCCATTCCTATCAAAGTACCTACATCGTACTTTCAAGATTTGGAAAAAATGATTCTGTGTTTTGTATGGAACCGGAAAAAACCCCGTATAGCTAAGGCAGTTCTTAGTAACAAAAATAAAGCTGGGGGCATCAGCATACCAGATTTTAGTCTGTACTACAAAGCCATAGTGCTCAAGACAGCATGGTACTGGCACAAAAACAGAGACATAGACACTTGGAATCGAATTGAACACCAAGAAATGAAACTAACATCTTACAACCACCTAATCTTCGATAAACCAAACAAGAACTTACCTTGGGGGAAAGACTCCCTATTCAATAAATGGTGTTGGGAGAACTGGATGTCTACACGTAAAAGACTGAAACTGGACCCACACCTTTCTCCACTCACAAAAATTGACTCAAGATGGATAAAGGACTTAAATTTAAGGCATGAAACAATAAAAATCCTCAAAGAAAGCATAGGAAAAACACTGGAAGATATTGGCCTGGGGGAAGACTTCATGAAGAAGACTGCCATGGCAATTGCAACAATAACAAAAGTAAACAAATGGGACTTCATTAAACTGAAAATCTTCTGTACAGCTAAGGAGACAATAACCAAAGCAAAGAGACAACCCACACAATGGGAAAGGATATTTGCATATTTTCAATCAGACAAAAGCTTGATAACAAGGATCTTTAGAGAACTCAAATTAATCCACATGAAAAAAGCCAACAATCCCGTATATCAATGGGCAAGAGACATGAATAGAACTTTCTCTAAAGACGACAGACGAATGGCTAACAAACACATGAAAAAATGTTCATCATCTCTATATATTAGAGAAATGCAAATCAAAACATCCCTGAGATATCATCTAACCCCAGTGAGAATGGCCCACATCACAAAATCTCAAAACTGCAGATGCTGGCGTGGATGTGGAGAGAAGGGAACACTTTTACACTGCTGGTGGGACTGCAAACTAGTACAACCTTTCTGGAAGGAAGTATGGAGAAACCTCAAAGCACTCAACCTAGACCTCCCATTCGATCCTGCAATCCCATTACTGGGCATCTACCCAGAAGGAAAAAAATCCTTTTATCATAAGGACACTTGTACTAGACTGTTTATTGCAGCTCAATTTACAATCGCCAAAATGTGGAAACAGCCTAAATGCCCACCAACCCAGGAATGGATTAACAAGCTGTGGTATATGTATACCATGGAATACTATTCAGCCATTAAAAAAAATGGAGACTTTACATCCTTTGTATTAACCTGGATGGAAGTGGAAGACATTATTCTTAGTAAAGCATCACAAGAATGGAGAAGCATGAATCCTATGTATTCAATCTTGATATAAGGACAATTAATGACAATTAAGGTTATGGGGGGGGAAGCAGAAAGAGGGATGGAGGGCGGGGTGGGGCCTTAGTGTGTGTCACACTTTATGGGGGCAAGACATGATTGCAAGAGGGACTTTACCTAACAATTGCAGTCAGTGTAACTGGCTTATTGTACCCTCAATGAATCCCCAACAATAAAAAAAAAAAAGAAAGTAACTTGCAATGCTCATCAGGTTATATTATTACATTATTTACACTTTGATGTTATTATAGTAGTTCTGTTTAGGAGTAGCCCCCTAATGTATAGGATTAAAGCACTTAGCAGAGCGTATATTGAGTGCCAAGTCAATTTTGGGGTGAAGAAGAACTTCCTTAAAGAGACGTGATTTCCAGAAGCCACAGACAATGCAAAGAAAAATTTGATACTTGGCTCCATTAAAAATGTCCATGTAGCCAATGAAAAGTAAAAAAGCAACATAGAGCAATAATTGCAATACCTTTAACAAAGGTTAAAGTCATAATAGGTTATATTCATAATTGACTTTTCAATTAATAAGGAAAACACTGCCCAACTGGACTCTGGGAGAAAGATGTAAATGGACAAAAAGTATAGGAAGCCAGGTTTAACCTGACCAGACAAGATGACGGCAGCAGGTTGGGGTCCGGGCAGGAAGGAGATCTCCCGGGACAGGACCTGCTGTTCCCATGGCCTTTGCAGGGTTCATTTTCTAGCTGTTTGTGGGCAAGTTGCCTAAACTTTTTGCCTCACTTTCCCATCTCTTTGGGCTGATCCAGGTACCATCAGCTCCATCGTCGCATGTTGGAGGATAAACCCATCTCCTGGTATCAAGTACTGAGTCAGCGCTGGGCACCCTGTGCCCTCAGATACTGGGTGCCACGATCAGTGGAAGGCAGGTTAATGTGCCTATGACAGCGGCATGCATTTTTCAATTGTCTAAAGTAAAAAGATTGATAATACTTGGTGTGGTTGAGGATGTAGTGGTATAAGTTGGTCAAGACTGTTGGAGAGCATATTGGAAGTACTTCTCAAAATGAAAAACAAGCTGGCTCAGCGCCTGTAGCTCAGCTGCCAGGGTGCTGGCCACATACACGGGGGCTGGCGGGTTCCAGCCCAGCCTGGGCCTGCCAAACAAGCGGCAGCTACAACAAAAAAATAGCCAGGTATTGTGTTGGGCGCCTTGTAGTCCCAGTTACTTGGGAGGCAGAGGCAAGAGAATTGCTTAAGCCCAAGAGTTTGAGGTTCCTGTGAGATGTGATGCCACGGCACTCTACTGAGGGTGACATAGTGAGACTCTGTCTCAAAAAAATAATAATTATTATTAAAAACAGGAATGTTTTGCTGACAGAAGAAAAAGCTGGTGCAGGGGCATGACCTGATCCTCAAACAGGTCTGGGATGGAAGAAGGGTTGAGCCTGTTCTCTGTGGCCCTGGGACTCGTAGGTGATTCTGCTTAAGGGGCAGAATCAGTCTCCACACAGACAGAGTGGTTCAAAGACATTTTCTCTGGCTGGCCCAGGCGGATGGTGAGCCTCTTGTCACAGGAGGCGTACAAGTACACTGCTCTCTGCCCCACTCACTATGCCACCTGCTAACTGCATCCACTTGTCAGCTGCTCATACAGGAAAAGCTTGTGCCCAGCCCTCAGCACACATGGTCTCTGGAGACCTCAGGCAGGCTGAGCTGTGCTGTAGTTCCCGCCCTCTCAAAGGCACCTGCAGCCTCCGGTCCCCTCTCACTGCTCAAGGTCTGCCTGAGAAGGCCCGTGTAGCCCTCAGCTGGCCCTTCCTCAAGCTGGGGTTTGACTTTCCTCATCTGTCTTGACTAGAGACCACCTTTGGGGCTTCTCCATCACCTGAGGAAAGGACCGGCCGCAGGGACAGATTCTGGGGAAACTGCACTTGCCAGTTTTCCTCCTTGATTTTGAAGAAGGCCATTTGAGGCTCCTTCAGGGTTGGAGGTTTTCCAGAATTTTCATTCAAACCCTGGGCAAAGTTGTCCTCTGTGATCACCTGCCTGCCTGGTGCCGGCCACCTGTGCTGGCCGAAGCTGCCCCATGACGTCTAGGGCTTGCGCTTCCCCGTCACGGAGTCCCCTGCTGATCTGTTGGAGCTGCAGGGAAAGGAAACACTCCTGTAGTTGTGGGTGAAGACCTTTGACTCCTCTCTTCACATGCGCCTCCCCCAGGGCTGGGAGTCAGGCTTCAACCAACCCGTCTACAGATGGAGAAGCTGAGGCTCAGAGACCAAGTTCCAGGCCTCTGCCGGCTCGGCTCTGGGACAAATGGGCCTGGTCCGTGAAGCAGTTCAGGGGGTTGTGCTCCTCCCCCTACCCCGTCCCTGGGGGCTTCCTGCCCTCTTTTGTTATCTGGAGGAGCACACAGCTGAGAGAAGGTAAGTCAGTGATTCAAGGTCAACGGGACTACTCGTTTTGGCCACAGCAAGGGTGGTAGGTGAGTGAGGACACTTAAGGGGCAGAATCAGACGGGTGGTCCTGGTCTGAATGCCTCCATCTGGCTGCATGGCCACCCTTCTCTCCCCAAACCAAGCACCTGGACCATAACCTTGCTGCTTGGCACGTCCTGTCCCAAGAGCCAGCACTAAATCTGAAAGTGACAGCAGAGCCCACAGACCCATTAAGCCCTGCAGGCATGGTGCCAGCACCCATGGTGCTTTTCAGAGCCCATGAAAGTATTTTTAATTTCTTTTATAATAAGAGGAAAAATGAATTTTTAGATCAAACTAAACGTTATATATAATATTAATATATTTGCCTTTATATCAGTGCGATTGTAAAATAGAATTTTAATACATTTTTATGGAGGAAGAGCCCTGGAAAGTCATAATGCAGCCCTGAGCATTGGCAGGTCACTTAGACTCACACTGGTTCTTCCCCAGTGTGGCTCAGACCCACCTCGAAGCCGACCTCACTCTACCCTCCAACCCGGCCCTCACCCAGGGAGGGGAGCGAGCCCAGGTTCTCCTGGCAGGTTTTCCATTTCCAGGGATTATGGCTCTAAAGGAAAGCGTCTTTGGGGCAGTTTCAATGCAAACACCAGGATGCTTTTAAAAATAGAACTTTCAAATAAAATCTCTTAAACCACGGGTTTTAAGCATTAAACTTGTTCAATAGTTGCAAAATCAAAACCTTCCGTCAGCACGTTGGCTTGGACCTTACACCGGGGCAGCAGAGGGAAGCTGTCCTCTTAGGCACTGGGAGCTGCTCTTGCTCCCTGCCCAAGCCACAGGCCAGGCTTGAGAAGTGGCCGTCAGTCCTCCATGAGGGCTCTTTCCCCGCTCCCCGTCTGTGAAACCACACACCTATTTCTCTATTTTCCCTGCCAAAACATCCATTTGTAGTGTTAAAATACTTGGAGTTCTTAGCAATGGAATGAAAAAGTTCACAGTGTATGAAGCAAAGTGGCCTCTGCAGTGAGTTGGGCTGTGTTAAGGGCCCCTGGTCACCCTGCAGGGCCCAGCCGGGGGCACCCCCGATACATGCAGAGCTGTCCTTGACACACACCGAGGGCTGCAGACCAGAGCAGGGTGTCATTGTGGGCTGGGCTAAGCTTTGGGGAATTTTGTGATCCATTATATTGAGAAACAGTTAATAAATACTGAAAAGGCATCAGTTAATTATTTCAGGTGTTTTATATTTGTGGGCCACTGGCTGCCCATGACACCCTCGGGGGTCGCATCTGCAGCCCCGAGGACACGCTTTTCTGGTTTTAGAAGCTGCCCTGCAATCGGCAGAGGAGTCACTCATGTCACTGCCCGACAAGTGCAGTTCCTACATGTGCCTTTGTTGTTTCACTTGACTCTTGTTAAAAGACATAAAAATATAAACTAACATTCACATCACACCCATTTTTGTCAGTCACTGGGAACTGTCCAGGGATGTAGATTCAAAAGTTCAGCAGAGTATCACCAAAGCACTCTGCAGGAACCAGATGGCTGCGTGGAATTCATGATAAAGAGTGTTGCATTGCATGTTATTATAGGCATGCCCCGAATAACAACATTTTGGTCGCAGAGGACCATGTACGTGATGGTGGCCCCTCAGGTTATATAGACCTGACACAGGGCACGTTACGGTAGCGCTGCACATTGGGTAGGGAAAATGGCCCTGTATTCAGGAATGGCGCTGGGATATTTGGTTTTCCATCTGAAAAAATGGATGGAAATAAAAAGATGTGGTTCCTTTTAAGTTTGTGTAGGTAACCCTGATGTTCACACAACAAGGAATCTCCTCACAGCACATCTGTCCAAACATCCCCACCACCAGCGATGTGTGATGTATTTGTAAAGTTGGTGCCATGCATCTTCATATCAGTAAAATTTTTAAATATATTTATTATATTAGTGTTCCTGATGTCCTCTGAGTAGGGAAGGACACCGTCTCTGGTTTCAGTCCTCTCTGTTTTTCCGGGCGGGGGAGCTGGGACAGGAGAGCCCCTCTGTGGGTCCACCGGCGGGAGGCAGAGTTCAGGCACCTGCAAAAGTCTTAGAGTTCCTCCCTCACCAGAGCAGCCCCTGAAAATCCCTGCTGGGTGGCTGGGGGTTTGCCCTGCTTCAAGATCATCTCCTTCCATAGCAGGTTCTTCAAGTTATGTCTCTCCTGAGTCCTCCAGCCCCTGTAAAGGGCCAGCTCCCTGATGTGGGGTGAGAAAGGGAGGCGTGCTGGCTGCTTTCCAAATGGCCACACCTGCCCTGCTCCCCTGAACAGCCTGTGGAGGCCACAATTCCTTTGGGCTCTGTTTTTGTGAACTGCATTAGGGGCTTTGAATGTGCCCTTCCTCCCCTCTGTTCAAGGGGCCCCGGAGTATTGGGTACTGAGGTACTCTGGGGCGCCACCGTCAGCTGGGGGCCCCAGAGCCAGAGAGGAGCCTGAAGACTGGTGGGTGTTAGGGAAGGGAGCAGGCCAGTGGCGGGTGCAGGAGACACATCAGAGCTGGTCTGAGCAAATCCAGGGACAGATCCCTGCTGCCCTTACCCACAGTCCTGCCAGGTGGCATTCCTCACCCAGAAGGCAGGGTGGGGGTATCTGGTGTCCTCCCCTGGCCACTCAGTGTCCTTTGGTTGACCATGTTCACGTTATGGGCATCAGGCCTCTGGCAGCACCTAGTGGACCAAAAAGTGGGTGTCAAAGGCTCAGGGTTCTCCATCTTCTGCTGCTTTTATCTTTATTGTTTTATCTTCTGATTATTTAATTTTAATTCATTTAGAAAACAGCACAAAGAAATAAATAAACATCACTGTAAATCCTACCTTCCAAAATTAACCAGTTTACATGCTCATTACTGGTGTATCTGCTTTCTCATTGTTTCTCTTTCTTTCTTTTTTTTTTTTTTTAAACAAATCTCATCTCTTTTTCTCTTGTTGTTACACAGCACAGACACAGCCCTCCCGTGCACACACATGCTCAAGTTTACACCGTAGGGATTATGGAGCTCACCATGTTACTTAATGTCGACTTTTTTTTATTTTCAGTAAACAACGCACTACATTTTCCCCATGTTACTGTGTTCTTTAACTCTAGTTTTAATGGTTGCATGCTGTCACCTGAGGGGGCAGCACGTCTGGTTCTGTTGCAAATGTTTTCCCATTTGTGCAGCTACTTCTTTTCTGGCACATTGCCAAATACGTTTTTCATCCTGGGTTATCATTTTACTACTGATTTCCAGTTAGAGCATCTGACTGAGAGAAATGTGACTGCCTCAGACCAATCCTCTGAACCACGTGGATGCCCCTTCACAGCCTCCTGGGTAGTCATTTTCATATAATTTTTTTCATTACTTGTCACTTCATTGGCATTAACAAATAGCATTCTGAGATGTCATTGTCTCTTCTTATTGCTGGGTCACAGGAGAATTCTATGTACTGTTTTCACAGTGGCTGCACCATTCTAAGTCCCTGCCCGCAGTGCACAAAGGTTCCATTTTCTCAATTTCTCCACACATATTTTCCGGTTTTCCTTTTTCAATAGTAGCCATCCTAATGGGTGTGAAACGGTATTCCATTGTGTTTGTGATCTGAGTTACCCTAAAGATTAACGATGTTTGGTATCTTTTCCAATGCTTACTGGTAACCAGGGTATCGTTTTGGACAAATGCCTATTTTGCCTATTTTTTAACCAGGTTATCTGTGGGTTTTGTTGTTTTTGTCCTCATTACTCCTTACACTGAGGATGGCATTCTGCGAGGTGCCAGCTCTATGTGAGTAAGTTGTCTTAGACTCCTGCCCTGCGCTGGTTTCTGTGCCCCACGCAGCCATCGGAGAAGAAGTTCCAGCTCTCAGCAGGAGTCTCTGCAGGCAGCCTGGGACAGGGCTGGCTCAGGCCACTCACCTGCTGGGGTTTCTGCCTTCTCTTTGCCCTTGACCTCTGTGGCAGCCTGGGGATGCATTTAACAAGGCACTTTTTACATTTTATCTGGCATTTTGGTTGTTTCCACCAGAAGGCCAGTTAAGCATCAAATCTACCATATCGCAGAACCCAAGTTCCTGGACATTTTTCTTTTTTTTTTTTTTTTGCCATGTCTTGATTCTCTTCTCTGCCATCAGAGGTATTTACTTAAGCCTGAAAGAGCCAGAGAAATTGTGTATGGGTAAAGGTAGGGTTAAGTTCATGATATAAGGGAAAGCAGAGTATCAATGTGTGTCTATAGCATGACCATGATTTTATAATTTTATGTGCTTTCTAATAAGGACACAAAGGGCAAGTGGAGAAAAGAAAAGTAAGTGACTTAGGGTTGGTGTGACAGGGGGAATGTGCTGGTTAGAGCTCATCCCTCCATCAGTCAGCTGGCCAGGTGTGGTGGCTCACACCTGCAATCCCCGCACTCCGGGGGGCCTGAGCTCATCCCTCCGTCAGTCAGCTGGCCAGGTGTGGTGGCTCACACCTGCAATCCCAGCACTCTGAGAGGCCTGAGTTCATCCCTCCGTTAGTCAGCTGGCTGGGTACGGTGGCTCACACGTGCAATCCCAGCACTCTGAGAGGCCTGAGCTCATCCCTCCATTAGTCAGCTGGCTGGGTACGGTGGCTCACACGTGCAATCCCAGCACTCTGAGAGGCCTGAGTTCATCCCTCCGTTAGTCAGCTGGCCAGGCGCGTTGGCTCATACCTGCAATCCCAGCACTCTGAGAGGCCTGAGTTCATCCCTCCATCAGTCAGCTGGCTGGGTACGGTGGCTCACACGTGCAATCCCAGAACTTGAGCTTAGGAGTTGGAGACCAGCCTGAGCAAAGTGAGACTCCATTTCTATTAAAAATAGAAAAACTAGCTGGGTGTAGGGACAGGCACCAGTAGTCCCAGCTACGTGGGAGGCTTACAAAGGAGGATCACTTGAGGCCAGGAATTTGAGGTTGCTGTGAGCTAGGCTGAGGCCATGGCTAGAGCCTGGGAGACAGAGTGAGATCCTGCCTCAAAAAAAAAAAAAAAAGAGTGCAGTGCTCAACGGAGTAGGGCACCGGTCCCATATGCCTGAGGTGGTGGGTTCAAACCCAGCCCTGGCCAAAAACTGCAAAAAAAAAAAAAAAAAAGAAAGAAAAAGAAATTGGAAAGAATTCAGTTGACAGTCATTTTTCTTGTGATATCAATTACGTAAAAAATGAGAAGTAGCCTACAATAAAGTTTGGTAATATAATACTGGCATAAGGCTTATATGCCTTAAAAATCAATTGGCAACTTAAGATAAAAATGCAGCAATTTGGGAGAGGAGGCCTAGCTCTCAAACAAACGTGTCAGTTGACAATAAGAATCACTGGAAAAGAATTTGAAGCGGTGACTTTCCCCAGAACAGTGAAAATAGGATTCCATTTTCAAAAACATTCTTTTCACAGTACCAAGAAATGCCAGCACACAGAAGGGCTCTCAGCCGGGGAAGTGACAAGCATCTAGAGTTTAAAGATAGAAAAGCCCAGTCCTTTAGGGCTTCTAAGGGAGAGGCGAGTTCCCAGAGAGATGAGGGCACAGCTGCCCTCAGGGTCCCTCTCTGCTCTGGGTTGTCTGTCTTTGTAAAAGGTTGAGCTCAAAGCTGGGACTTAAACTAAACAGATTTCCTATAGGAAACACACACACACAATCACACTCTGCTAAAGTTGCTTTTATGGACATTTCCCTGAGAAATATTTCTCTCTGGAAAAATAAATTCGCAGGATGTAATTAAAACCATTATGTGTGTATGTTGGCCTGGGCCCTTCTTAAGTGCTTCACCAAATGGGCCACCACATACAGAAATGAAGGCCGGCTTTGTTCACGTCTATTAACAATGATATTTATTAATTGTAACACAGGGCTTTCTTCTGTTACTTGATGGTTTCAGAAATAGCCTTTTGGGTTGGCCCTTGTCCCAGGCAGCACGGGGTTCTGCCCCTGATGTGACCTCTGCAAGGTTTTCCAGCGAGGGCCACATGGTGGCGACCAAATAAGACACGCGCTCAACTTACACCAATGCTCTCATTTCTGAAAAGAAACCATTACTAAAGCAGAATGGTGTTTTCCTTTTTGGAAGGGACTGGGTCTTCCTATGTTTCCCAGGCTGCTCTCCAACTCCTGGGCTCACACAATCCTCCTGCCCTGACCTCTGGAGTAGCTGGGTCTGCCAGGTGCTCCTGGGTAACTCGGCTACGGGGAGTAACATCTCTTTACCCGCAGGGCTCCCTGAGGGGTCTCCTGCTCCCAGCCCCTCACTTTCTTGCATAGCCTTCCCCTTGTGGGCCATTGAATTGTTAAAACAAATCACCTCAACAGGTGCGGTCCCCTGGCAGGTGGAGGCCAGAAATCTGCAGTGAAGGTGTTGGCAGGTCCCCAGAGGACCCCTCTAGGGAAGGGTCCTCCTGCCCCCCACCCCCACCAGCTGCTGGCAGCACTGTTCCAGCCTCTGCCTGTCTTCACACAGCTTCTTCTTTCCCTACGAGGATACAAGGCATTGGACTAGGGCCCACCCTAAATCTAGGGTGAGCTCATCCTGGGATCCTTAATTGCATCTGCAAAGACCCTTTTTCCAAATAAGGCCCCATTCACAGGTTCCAGAAGAAGGCTGGACTTCTCTGTCGTAGGGGCTACCATCCAGCCTGTACCACTGTCCTTAGTTCTGTGGGACAGTGTCCAGCTTTGCTCTCCCTGTCCTCCCAGCCCAGTGCTTGGATGTAGCACTTTGTCAATTCGGGCTGATGAGTAGCTTTATCTGTTTGGTTTGGTGATAAGTCCTGGACAGCCTCCAGTGAGAGAATCAAAATATCCTTCTGGCCAGATGCAGCTTTCTGGGAACCTAAGGGTCTGCCAGGAGAGATAGGACAACTCCTCTCGCCTAAGTCAAGGTGAGAAGAGATAAAGGCCACAGAGGGCCCAGAGCTGGTGGGTGAGCTTGGGAAGGAGGTCCTTCAGACAGGAGGGTGGGAAACACGTGGCCCCAGAGGGTCAAGTCCAGGAGGGAGCTCAGGGGCTGGAGGAGGAAAGGAAGGTGAGGGCCTCCTTGGAAAGGGCCTCAACACCCAGTTGAGGAGCATATAGACGGACATCCAGGGGATTATGAAGGTGTTATTTCCAAGGGACAGAGACCAAGAGACTCTGTCTTTCCTGGTGGTAAGGGGGGCATAGTGATCCCAGCTCAGAGACTTCTGTGCTGGGGTGAAAAGGGAGATAGGGGCTGTCCTGGGGTCTCCCTATCTCCTCCCCTGAGGGCTGGGATAGGGTCTCCACTTGCCCTGGATTTAAATCTGGTGGTTCTGTGTTCTGGAACCCTCAGTCCTGGGCAGACTGGGCTCTTGGCAACCTGGGGTCTCCTGCCTCTAATGAGAGTGCCCACTCTTGGGGTTAGGGGTCTTCTCCCATGTCTGGGGCTGAGATTTCCTCACCTCTGAATCTCCCCACTGTGACGCAGGCATTGGTGGAGGGAAGAGCAGGCCCGGGTGGGTTCTCAGTGCCTCCAGGGAGACAGAAAAACACCCGAGGGGACATTTGGACAGACCACTCCAGTGGGTTATGGGGCCCAGGGGCCACACTATCCTCAGCAGTCTCTGGCTGCTGGGCTCCCTGTCTTCCTCTGGTCCCTCAGTGGTGGCTGGACTGGGTGGGATAGGGTGGTTTATAGAGTTTCAAGGGCTACGGGAACACCATTGCCCTTCCCTGCCCAGCCTGGGGCAGAGGACCTGCTGGGACGCTGTGACTCTGAGCTGTGACTCTACTAGGTGGGCAGAGAAGGAAGGTGGGCCTCGTTTGGGACAGGGCTGGTGGGGGCAGGAGGTGGGCCCCTTCAGCAGAGGCGGCCATCCTTCTTGCTGCTGCCCACATTGATGTCTCCTTTGTTCGAAGGCTTTCTGCTCTGGGGAGCATCTGGCACTTCGTATGAAAGTTTGTGTCTTTACAAAACCTTCAAGGTGGGAATTTTCAGCCTCACTCTATAAGGAGAAAACTGAGACTTGAAGGAGTCCCTTTGTCCTGGTAACTCAGCCAGGAGGTGGCTCTACCTCCCTTCCCTGGGCAGACACCTCACCTCTCCCTGAGCTCTGACTCTTGGGCTGTGGAAGGCCTACAGAGCCAGGGCTGCAGAAATGCATCCAGGGCAAGGCCCAGAGTCTCAGCAAGCTGCGCCATCTCATAGCCACATCTGGTTGAAGGATGGGGTGCAACGTGGCAGAGGAGGGCCTTCAAAAGAGGGGAGAGCCTTGAGGCCACTTGAGGGGTGACACAAGCCCTATTTCCAGTCCTGCTGGATGATCATTGCAGCCCAGTTCCCAGAGTTGGGCATGGGGGGAACCGGCAGTGGCGGCTCCTCTCTGGAGCCTGTGGGGCTCAGGTTTCTAACTCCACGAACCTGCCATTTCCAAGGGTCCCCAGGCTCCCTGCATTGAGGGAGGGTCGAGGGATCAGGGCTCTTTAAACAGAGAGTCCTGGCCCCCTTCCAGACCTCCTGAACCAGAAAGCCTATTGTTAGACATTTGTTGAGCACCACTGTAGCTAAGTCTCTCACACATCTGATTATTTCCTTCAAATAAATGCCTTAAGGAGGAATTTCTGGTTAAGGATTGTGAATATTTCATGCTCTAGATATATTTCCAGGTTATCCCCTAGAAAGACTGGGCTACACTTCAAGGAGGGGTCATTTGGGGACACTGGATATTTTCTTTTGGGGCCATGAGCAAGTGGCTACTGTGGGGGAGGCCTGGGCCACCAAATGGCAACAGGAGGTGAGGAACAATTTTATGGTGGGAGATAGTGGTGGGGGTGGGGAGTGGGAGGGAGCTACTGGGACAGCACCTCACTTTGCCTGAGGTGACACTGGTCCTGTGTCCGTCAGGCTGGGACAGCACTGGCAAATCCCTGTGGGTTGTAATGACATGATCTCAGTGTTCCTTTGTTGCTGGATCTTAAGGGCTCAAAGAGCATGGAGGAAGGACCCTGGAGAGGTGAGGCCTGAGGGAGAGACGGGCTGTGGGGCTAGAGAGTGTGTGAGCCCTGACTCGGCCACCTGCAGGCTGTGTGGTCTCGGGCATGGCGCTGGGCCTCCCTCACCTTGGGTCCTGAGGAATGGAGCAATGGTGTTGGCGGAGTGTGGGCAACAAGGAAGTGTCCCTCCCCTTCCAGTACTGCTGGCTGTAGGGACACTTCCCTGAACCGTGCAGGCATTTAGGAGGAGCAGGGATGGGATTGTGAGACCCCTCCCCAACACGGACCCAGTGTGCCTCACATTCTCCTCAAGAGAGACACAGGACCTCAAGGGCAACGTCAGAGCCAGCCAATCACATTCTCCTCAAGAGAGACACAGGACCTCAAGGGCAACGTCAGAGCCAGCCAAAGTGGAGCTGCAGGTACTGGACGGTACTACAGTATGCACAATACACTGAGGTCCCCGAGGAGTCACATTCATACAGACAGTCGGGTGGTGGCTGCCAGGGGCTGGGAGAGGTACTGGACTGAGGCTCTGCTCAGGCCATCTGATACCTTGTCAGGCTGCTAACAGTGACAGTGACTTTGGGCCCACTAGGACCAGGAAAGCAGTGAAGCTCTGAAGCCTGGATGCCTGTTAGAGCCACCTGGGAGCTTTGACAACCCTGATGCTCAGGGCACATCCCAGGGCCACTGCATCAGAATTTTGTTTTGAATTCTTTTTAAAATTGTGGTAAAATATAACTAATACAAAATTTACCATTTTTATCATTTTTAAGTATATGATTCAGTGGTATTAAGTAAATTCACAGTTGACGTTGTTGCACAACCAATCTCCAAAACTTTTTTTATATTCTGCAAATGAAACTCTGTCCCCATTAAACAACTCCCCATTGCTCCCTCTCTCCGGGCCCTGGCACCACCCCACTCTGTCTCTACGAATGTGACTGTACTGTAGTTGTCTTTTATTGTTCAGCTCAGTGTCCTCAAAGTCCATTCCCATGCAGCGCACATCAACATTTCCTTCCTTTCTAAGGCTGAACACCATTCCATTGCATAGATGTACTGCATTTTGTTGTTGATCTGTTCACAGACACTGGGTAGTTTTCGGGCTTCAGTGGGTTGAAGTTCCAGGAGTTCCCACTGTGCAGCCAACGGCCAGTGGGCTGGGCACAGCCTGGCCTCCTGCCAGGCAGCCTCAGTGGTATCACCACTTCCTTATGCCAGTGGTGCACTCCGCTGTTATCAAGCCCAAGCACCAGTGCAGGTAACACCCTGCTCCCCGTTCCCCCCACCCTAAACAAAAACACCCAGCAGGGCCTGCCAGGTCTGCACCCAGGCAGTCCCACCCAATGTCTCTGGGCCCTATGGAGACCAGCCTCAGCATGGACATTGAGGGGTGGCTCCTGCGAATTACTGGTTCCCACATGCAGGGCTTTTCTTACTCCAGTCTAGTGTGTTACAACATAAGGACAGTAAGTCACACCCAGTTGTCTGGGGCTTGAGCCTCCCATCTTGTCAATCTTCTGCCTGCTGCATCTTGTACTTCTCTATCTCCAAAATCCAAGGGGGTCTTCATTCTCCCACGGAGTCCTTCCCTCTGTAGTGGGGAGAATGGAAGGCGCCAAGGGAATGCATGCTTAAGAACCAAGATCAATACATGGTTTGACAACGGTGCTATATTTGAAATTGGGAGTGTGCCAGGAAAGTTACTCCTTTGTTCATTTGTTCAACACACCGAGGCAGGCACTGGGCTGTAAGATACCAACTGTGATCTCCGTGTGATCTCCAGCTTCACGGAAGGAATTCTGGGGAGCATTCATCCACCACCACAGGCTGCCGCGACCCCAGACCCCCTGCTGCGGGCAACAGGTGCAATCGCAAGGACCAGGTGCAATAGCCGCACCTTCGCATCCACCCTTCGGGTGTTCATGGCCGGAAGGAGGAAGGGTACAGCGGTACACCAGGGTGGGATTCCAAACCCACCCTGCACCACACGTGGCCCCGCCCACCCGTCGAGAAAGCCACGCCCCCTCTCGGGGCGGGGACGGGTCCAACCAATCAGAACTCCCGGATCGCGTACGTTAGGCTCCGCCCAGGTGAGCGCGGGTCGCGCTGCGCTTTCTACAAACCCGGTCGCGGCCTGTGGCCCAGGCGGCAGGCGGCCGGGAGCCCGCGCCCTACGCAGGCGCCAGCGCGCCCTCCCGCGGGGCGGCGAGGCCGGAAGCGAAGGCCCGGCGCTCTGCGCGCGGCACCGGAAGCCAGTGGCAAGGCGCCCGCCGCCGGAAGCCCGCGTCTGACGCGTCCCCCGGCCCGCGGCGCCGGAAGTGGTGGGGGGCGGGCTGCGGCTGGCCGAGGGCCGGAGCACCCATGGCGGAGGGCGGCGGCCCCGATAGGCGGGCCGGTCTGGGGTCCGCAGGTAACGTGCGCGCGGCCGCTGGGCCGCGGGGCGTGTGGGGACATCTGGGGCTGGCCCGGCGGCCCTGCCGAGGCTCCGCGTCCTCGTCCCGGGATGTCCAGGCCCGCGACGCAGGCAGGGGCCGCGCCCGGTCGCCGGGGGTCGGGTCTGCACCGCTCGCCTTGCGGGACGACCCGGCCATGGACGCGCGCACTGTTCTCGGCCTCGCGTGAGAGGTTTTCCTCCCCGTGGAGTTGTGTTGTTGCTGCCGGCCCGGTACCTGGGGCGAATTGGATATGGCTCCAGCTGTCAACATAGGGTGCCGGTCATCTTCCGGTTCTGAGCGCACGGATCAGGACAGCCCCCCAGAGGTCACGCCGCCCACTGGTGGTACAGCGGGCAGCCGCTCACCCCCGTCAGACTGGGGACAGCGATGACGCTGTCAGTGACACAGCTTGCACAGGGGCCCGTGGCCCACCAGCAGAAGCACCGAGCAAGGCTCACACCCATCACCACACACAGTCGTATCTCTTAGGGTCTCCACCGGGAAAAATTCCTACCGTGCAAATGTGAATTGGCAGGGGAAGCAGTCAGGAAAGGTCCTCGGTGGTGGGATTCCCTCCTTGCCCAATTTTTGAGCTTGTTATGTTTGTCAAAGCCTTCGTGTGCTCTGGACTTTACATCCTCATCTGTATCTTTGGAGAGAGTACTCTCCAAAAATTCTATTATTCTTTCTTATTACTCTCTTAAGTGCGCAACAAATCGCAAAAGATTTGACTTGAAGGCTAGTGCAAGTAGCCTTGTCATCCATCCAACCCTCCTTCCTTCCATCTGTTCACTCAGCGATTTGTTGAGGACCTACCATTGGCTGGACCCTGCTGAGGATACCACAGTGACCAGAACAAGTCAGACAGCATATACCAGACTGGGTTTTGGTTAGCATTGACTCTGACTTCAGGGACAGCCAGGACCTTAAAATGTGGGATGCCATGTCCTGGGAGGACGAGAGATGGAATGAGAGGTTCTTAGTTGGAAGGGAACTGGTAGACCTCCTGGTATAGAGAGGAGTCCTGTGTGAGAAACTCTGGCTTTACCCTCTGGACAGGGCTCCTTTCTATAACTATGTACCTGGCTGTTTTGTTATTCAGGATCAGGTCTAGGGGGAGGGGCAACAAAGATGTTCAGTTAAGGCTTAAGTTCTATCAGTGGGGTAATTATGTTGTCATTGGAGTAATTACTAGCAAAACACAAACTTGAAGTTGCCTTTGAATGGGGAGTTGGGGAAGATTCTGCAGCTCTGTTGAGCTGGGTCAGGGGTAGGTTGTGCAGAGGACAGTGGGTGGGTGTTGGGAGTGTAGGAGGACTCAGCAAAAGTCCTCAAACTGTCCCATTCCTGCTTTGAACTTTTTTTTTTTGTAGAGACAGAGTTTTACTTTGTTGCCCTCGGTAGAGTGCTGTAGCGTCACAGCTCACAGCAACCTCCAACTCCAGGGCTTAGGTGATTCTCTTGCCTCAGCCTCTCGAGTACCTGGGACTATAGGCACCCGCCACAATGCCCGGTTATTCTCTTGTTGCAGTTTGGCCAGGGCCGGGTTTGAACCCGCCACCTTCGGTATATGTGGCTGGCGCCCTACCCATGGAGCCACATGCGCCGCCCCTTGCTTTGAACTTTTACACCCTATTATAATTGCAACTATGGGGGTAATTACAGTGTAGACTAGTGACTGGAGGCCTGGGATGGTGCCTTGCAGGGCTGTTTCCAGGCTGTGTATCTGTCCATTGGTCTGCTACAGGTCTGGGTGTGAGATCAGCTTGAGGGACCCTTGTGTTTGTGGACCCTTGTCCAGCCCACAGCCAGTGGCCTTTGTGTCTGACCTCAACCACTAACTGTCAAATCCTAGAGGGCAAGGACATCACTCTATTGTACCTATGGCTTAGTCTTCTGTATAGGAGGTACTCAAGAGAGATTTAATCTGAATATAAAAAGCAGCTTCAGCATCTGGAAAGATCCTGCTCATGGAGGGGTGTGCTTTATAACTGTGTGCTTGGACTCACGCTAGGATAGCACAGCAAGGCAGGGACTTGAATCCAAGCAGCCTGAGTTTATATTCTTTACTTACACAACTATCTGTGTAATTTTTTTTTTTTATTGTTGGGGATTCATTGAGGGTACAATAAGCCAGGTTACACTGATTGCAATTGTTAGGTAAAGTCCCTCTTGCAATTATGTCTTGCCCCCATAAAGCTATCTATGTAATTTTTATAAAATTTTTAATCTATTGGAGCTTTATTTCAGATTATGGTGTGAGGTAGAGAACTCAGGTATTTCCAAGTAAGGCAGTAATTCTATAAATGTCATTTGTTGAATACTCTTTTCCATCCTCACTGATGTTGATCCCCTTTTATCACAGACAGACAGACCTTGTTCCAGACCTCTGCAGTAAAGCAAATATTGCAGTAAAGCAAGTTACACGAATTGTTTGGTTTCCCAGTGCACATAAAAGTTACATTACACTATGCAGTAGTCCATTAAGTGTGTGATAATAGTGTGTCTAAACAATGTATATACTTCAATTAAAAAATATGATTTTGTAGACAGTGCTCATGATCATCTGAGCCTTCAGCAAGGTGTAAGCTTTTGGCAGGTGGAGGGTCTTGCCTCCATATTGATGATGGCTGCGCCTGATCAAGGTGGTGGTGACTAAAGGTAGAGCTGGCTGTGCAGTTTCTTTTTTCTTTCTTTCTTTTTTTTTTTTTTGAGACAGAGTCTCAAGCTGTTGCCCTGGGTAGAGTGCTATGGCATCACAGCTCATAGTAACCCCAAACTCTTGGGTTTAATGATTCTCTTGCTTCAGCCTCCCAAGTAGCTGAGACTATAAGTGCCCACCACAATGCCTGGCTATGTTGTTGTTGTGGTGGTGGTGGTGGTTGTTGCCATTGTTGTTTTATCTGGCCTGGGCTGGGTTTGAACCCACCAGCCTCAGTGTATGTGGTTGGTGCCCTACCCACTGAGCTACAGGCGCCGCCCAACTAGTTTCTTAAGACAACATTGAAGTTTGCCACATCAGTTGACTCTTCCTTTAATGAAATTTCTCTGTAGCATGAGAAGCTGTTTGATAGCATTTTACTCACAAACTTCTTTCACAATTGGAGTCCCTCCTCCCAAACCCTGTTACTGCTCTGTCAACCAAGTTTATGTGATATTGCAGATCCTTTGTTGTCATTACTTTTTTTTTGAGACAGAATCTTACTTTGTCTCCCTTAGTAGAGTGCTGTGGCATCACAGCTCACAGCAAGCTCAAACTCTTGGGCTTAAAAGATTCTCTTGCCTCAGCCTTCTGAGTAGCTGGGACTACAGGCGCCGGCCACAACACCTGGCTATTTTTTTGTTGCAGTTGTCATTGTTGTTTAGCTGGCCTGGGCTGGGTTTGAACCCTTCAGCCTTTGTGTATGTGGCCGGCACCGTAACCACTGAGGTACTTGAACCCTGTTTACGGCATCTTCACCAGGAGTGGATTCCATCCTAAGAAACCACTTTCTTTGCTCATCTATGAGTACCGACTCTTCATTCAAGTTTTATTAGGTAACTGCAGGAATTCAGCCATGTCTTCAGGCTCTACTTCTTTTTTCTTATTTTTTAATTTTTTAAAATTTTTTGTAGAGATGGAGTTTCTCTTTTTTTTTTTTTTGTAGAGACAGAGTCTCACCTTATGGCCCTCGGTAGAGTGCCGTGGCGTCACACAGCTCACAGCAACCTTCAACTCCTGGGCTTAGGCAATTCTCCTGCCTCAGCCTCCCGAGCAGCTGGGACTACAGGCGCCAGCCACAACGCCCGGCTATTTCTCTGTTGCAGTTTGGCCAGGGCTGGGTTCGAACCTGCCACCCTCGGCATATGGGGCTGGCGTCCCACCCGCTGAGCCACAGGCGCCGCCCAAGAGATGGAGTTTCTCTATGTTGCCCAGGCTGGTCGTGAACTCTGAGGCCCCAGTGGTCCGTCCTCCCACCTTGGCCTCCCAAAGTGCTGCGCTTATGGGTGTGAGCCTCTGTGCCTGGCTGGACGCCACTCCTAATTCCAGGTGACTTGCTCTGCACCTGTGGCTCTTCCTCCACTAAACTTTTGGATCCCTTGGTCCATGAGGGTTGGAATAAAAAGTCAGATTCTTTCAAATTGCTGTTAATGATGATGTTTTGATCTTCCAAGAATCATTGAATGTTCTCAGTGGCATCTACAGTGGTGAATCTTTTCCAGAAGGTTTTCCATTGACTTTGCCTAGATCCATTAGAAGAATCACAATTTATGGCAGTTATAGCCTTATAAAATGTATTTCTTCAATAATAGTAAGACTTGAAAGTGAAAATTACTCATGGATCATGGACTGCAGATTGGCTGTTGTGTTGGCAGCATGAAAACATTCCTCTCCATGTATTTGTCAGCGTTCTTGGGTGATCAGATGTATTGTCAGTGAGCAGTAATTTGAAAGGAATCTCTTCGGAGCAGTAGGTGTCCACGTTGGACTTCAGTCATTCAGTAAGCCACACTATAAAGAGGTGCTGTCACTCAGGTTTTGTTATTTCATTTATAGATCATGGCAAATGACCATTGGCTTCAACTAAAGTCACCAACTGCATTAAGCCCCTAATAAGAGAATCAGCCTGTCCTTTGAAGTTTCAAAGCCAGGCACTTCCTTCTCTCTAGCTGTGAAGATCCTAGATGACATCTCTTCCTAACAGGAGATTGTTTCATCTGCATCGAAAATCTGTTGTTTGTAAACTCTCCTGTCCCGCTTGGCTCCTCGATCCCTTCGCCTCTGAGCCCTTCTCCAGATACTCCCTTTTCCCCTTTCTCTTGAATCTTCACTATCTTCCTTCCTACTGACTTAGTTCTCTCTTAATAAGAAAATCTGTTTATTCGTCAGTGATTTTAGCTAGATCTGAGTAACTTTCTGCAGCTTTTCCGTCAGCATTTGCTGCTGCATCTTACACTTTGGAGATGGCTTCTTAAACCTCGTGAACCAGCCTCTGCTGGCTTCAGACTTTTCTTTTGCAACGTCCTCACCAATCTCAGTCTTCTTAGAATTGAAGAGTTAGGGCCTTGCTCTGGATTAGGCTCTGGCTTAATAGGCTCTGGCTTAATAGGCTCTGGCTTAAGGTGGTGGTGTGGGTGGTTGATCTCCTGTCCAGACCACTCAGACTTTCTGCAGATCAGCAGCAAGGCTGTTTTGCTTTCTTATCATCTGCGTGCAGTGGCATCATAGCTCCCTGCAGCCTTAAACTCCTGGGCTCAAGCAACCCTCTTTTGGCTTTTGTATTCTTAAATTAGGTTTAGCTTATAGTTTCCCATCCCCATCAGCTTTTTAAAGGTTATGCTTGTCAAGGTTGTTGTCAGGAATGTGCTGGTTTCAGAAGGGAAACGTTCTCCCATTTTCTGAGATTTATTTCTTAAGATGTTTTTTTTTTTTTGAGACACAGTCTCACTATGTCGCCTTTGTTAGAGTGCTGTGGCATCACAGCTCACAGCAACCTCTAACTCTTGGGCTTGAGAGATTCTCTTGCCTCAGCTTCCCAAGTAGCTAGGACTACAGGTGCCTGCCACAATGTCCAGCTATTTTTTGTTGCAGTTATCATTTTTGCTTAGCTGATCTGGGCTGGGTTTGAACCCTCCAGCCTCGGTGTATGTGGCTGGCTCTGTGCTACGGGCGCCCAGCCTATTTCCTAAGATGTTGAGAGTAGCCGATAGAGGATGTGCTTGTGCAGATGGTGGCCCCTGTTGGCCGGCCTTGGCCAGGTCTGGCAGGGCTGACAGGAGCCCCTCTCTCCAGCGCAGGTCCTAATCTGAAGGAGTGGCTACGGGAGCAGTTTTGTGACCATCCACTGGAGCACTGTGAGGACACAAGGCTCCATGACGCAGCCTACGTGGGGGACCTCCAGACCCTCAGGAGCCTGTTGCAAGAGGAGAGCTACCGGAGGTGAGTGCCGCCGCCCAGCTGGAGCAGGTACCCGGCGTCCATGGGTCTGCGTGAAGCCGAGGCTCACAGCGTGCAGATGAAGACCCTGGTGCTAAGAGGAACATGTTCCACGTAGAGGGTGGGGAGGAAAACAGACGGAGGAAGCATGGTCAGAGTTGTAGGAGACAGCTCGACAGTGTGAGTGGGGAGTCCGAGTTCAGGTCCACTTCTGTCATTGACCTTTCTGGGCGCCAGCTTTCTTATGTTTCCCTTCAGTGGTGGCTGTCCTCTGTCTCTTGTGGCACTGTGTCAAGCACCCTGTGCGTGCACCTTCCTTGACTGTTTCCACCTGGCACCCTCTGCACCCTAGCTTCCCTGGCGCTCAGTTACCTGCCTCCAGACCCAGGTTCCAGCCTCAGGCAACTGTCCCATCTCCCCTTTGATGGGTGATCTCCCTTTTGGTAGGCCCTGACCTTGCTTGCCAAATCCCCTGGTCCTCCAGACTGGCTCCAGCATTTCCTTCATGGCCCTGGGCTCATGCTGATCTGTGTCCCTGCTCAGGACACTGGGCGAGTGGAGTCTGCACTCTCCAGTGATGGTTCTGTGTGTCTTCAGACTTGAGTCCAGGTAGATTTTGAACTCTACTGCAACAGAAACTCCTCTGTTTTCCCCGCATTTCTGCTTCCAGTTCAGCACTAGGATGGCAGTGATGGAAGAAAGGCCATCACTGATGTTGATGCTGCAGCTAATGCTACCCCTTTCCTTTGGATAGTTCCCAAGAAAAGGATTTGTAACAGTCTAGGAATTATGTTTGTTTCCTTCTAGTGTCGTAGTATTATTTCATCAGAGCAGGTATCAGTATTTTTTAAAAATACCAGAAAGGATCATCATACAGAGACAGATGGATTATGTACAAATATTTAATGTGGATGACTCAAGCCCAGAGAAAACCTTAATTAAACTTGCAGAAGTAATCGTAGAGCAGAGCTCAGCTAGGTCTCAGACTGAGTCCTCCCGTAGTCCTTCCAAGCCCTACTTGTCCCGTTTCTTCTCATGTCCAGGCTCGGTGTGTCTCCTTTTACTCTGGGTGGTGGGTTTGTGGGCATGCCTCTGCTGCAGCTGAAGGAGGAACCCGAGGGCTGGTTTGAGGAGCTGCCTCCTCCCACACACTCTGGGTCACTGGCTCTGTTCTGAGTCACGTGGGAGTGGGGCAGGGGGAACTGACCCTTGATGCCAGCCTGGTGGGTCAGCAGGTCTGGGCACCTGCAGTCTGATTGTCACAGTCCTTGAGAGCTATGTCTGGACAGTTTCCATGTGCTGCTGTTCCTGTGCCCCCACGCCACCTCTGTGATGCATTTAGGCTGTCATCCGTGCTATGTCAGAGATGGGGGGACCATAGTGGTCACCTAGACCCAGGGAGGACTCTGAGCCCAGTGAGACTCCCAGTCTCAGGCCTTTGCAAAAAAAAGGGGGCTGGGCACCCTGGCCTGGATTCCCAGGTGTGTGTGCTATTCACCATGCACCATCTCCCTGTAGACCCTGCCTCCTTTGTAAAAGGTGGTGCTCTGGACCGCAGGGCTGTAAATCTGAGAGCAGACGTCTTAGTTCCAGAGCTGATCTTCCTGCCTGAGCCTTTACACTCCTCTGCCCTGGAACGGGGCTTCTGATGCCAGCCCTGCCATACACAGGTCTAGCAGTGGGGAGACACGGAAGTATTTCAGAAGGCAGAGCATAGGTGGAGCCATTGCTACAGCGGAGGGAGGGCTGTTCATGTGATGGCCCCCTCTGGCAGTATCTGCAGCCTGGCCTGTCCTGGCCCTCTCACAAGCCCCCTCCTTGTGCCCTTCTGTAGCCGCATCAATGAGAAGTCCGTCTGGTGCTGTGGCTGGCTCCCCTGTACACCACTGCGGATTGCAGCCACTGCGGGCCACGGGAGCTGTGTGGACTTCCTTATCCGAAAGGGGGCCGAGGTGGACCTGGTGGACGTAAAGGGGCAGACTGCCCTGTATGTGGCTGTGGTGAATGGGCACCTGGAGAGTGCCCAGATCCTTCTGGAAGCTGGCGCAGACCCCAACGGAAGCCGACACCATCGCAGCACCCCGGTCTACCATGCCTCCCGTGTGGGCAGGGCGGACATCCTGCAGGCCCTCATCAGGTCAGTGCCGCCCTGCCCGGCCCTGCAGCCCCTTCTCACGGCTGGTTCTCTGTATTTGCTTTCTTCCTCTCTTTCAGATGGCTCTTCAGAGCCTCCGTCTACTTTGCTAGCCTTTTAAAAGAACTCTTCTTATGTTTATCAGTTTTATTTTTCTACCTACTTACTCATTTTAATCTGTGTATATCTTTGTTTTCGATTTTTATTTATTTTTTTCCTAGCCTTTTGAGTTGAAGCTTATTCATTGTTTTCTTGATTAATAATGTAAAAGTTCAAGGTAAAAGGTCATGAAAGGTAAAGCTATTAATTTATCTTTTTTTTTTTTTGAGACAGGGTCTCATTATGTCGCTCTTGGTAAAGTGCTGTGGCATTACAGCTCACAGCAATCTCAAACTCTTGGGCTTGAGCTATTCTCTTGCTCAGCCTCCCAAGTAGCTGAGAGGACAGGCGCCCCCAACAATGCCCGGCTATTTTTTGTTGTAGTTGTTGTTGTTGTTTAGCATGCCTGAGTCAGGTTTGAACCCACCAGTCTCGGTGTATGTGGCCGGTGCCCTACCACTGAGCTATGGGTGCCGAGCCTAATTTACCTTTTTCTATAGTTTTGGCCATGTCCTCTAAGTTTTTTCCTTACTTTGTAAACAGCTGAAATTGAAATTGATTTCCTTTGTTCCTAGAGTTATGGAGGATAAAGTTTTAATAACATTTTTTTATGAACTTCTAATTTTATCGTATTGTGCTCAGATAACGTGAGCCACACAGTGTCCATTTTGGTGATTCTTTGCGTTTTTTTACATTACTGTTCATTGGTGTCAGACTGCATTGTTGTGGGTGCTTGGAATAAGGCACGTGGCTGTGGCGTTGTGTCTGCAGGCTGCAGTGTGCTCACCTGAGTTACTTTACTCAGAGCCCCTCTCTCTAGTTGTACATTTTTGGCACTGGCTCTACTAAAAATTAAGAGAGAGAAGTCTTTTACTCTCTATACTTTGTGATTTGTCAGATTCCCACTCCTTGTGTGTTCATGTTTCAAATAATTTTTGCTTTGACTGTTTTGATGCTAACCAAGCTCATAAAATTCCTGCTTATGGATTATGCCTGTTATCAAACAGCAGAGTCCTGTTGGTTTTACGTACGGCTCATGTATACAGCGTCATGAAATGCTTCGTTTACCCGTAGTAGCTCTGTGTATGCTCGTGCAGAAATATTTGCTGGGATTCTTCGTTTTTTTAATACCATTAACGTTGCTATGGCTGATGTTAGTTAGGGTCTGTTTCTTTTATCTTTCTGTTTCTCAGCAGTTTCCTTTTTTTGATATCTTCTGTTCTGTGATCAGTGTTTTCTTTGCTTTTCCTCTTCTGTCTTGGAAGGTTTTTACAGTCCTATTTGGTTCCCTTTATGTCTTCTGTTTGAAGCAGATTGTTCTCATTTTTCATGTTTCCAGCAACTTCTTTCTACCAAAGATGCTTTTTATCCTTCCTTTGCTGTAGAGTCCAGATTGTTCTGTGGTTAGGCTGGGTACCATTTGGGAGCTGATTGTCAGTGGAGTTTTTCACTGTGGAGAAGGCTCAGGAAAGGGTTCCGTGGTTCCCAGCCACAGTCAAGGTGGTTCTAAAGAGCAGACCCCTGGCGTTCCTTTTGCCTAGCACAGCACGGGGTTTTTAAATTAGACTCTGGGATTACATTTATTCCATTGGAAGGTTTTATGTGTTAAGTAGCTATTATACACTTGGCTTTTGGGAGGGTACATGAGAGTAATAAGGTGGTGATAATAGAGGATGAAAAAGCTGTGAAGCTTTTTTTCTTTGTATGGAGTTCTAGCCAGATAATAAACCACCTCAGTCCTGCATCTCTGCATCTTGGAGAATGTAAATCATTAATTTGGAAATGTTTTTGAGGAGGACCAATCAATGAAATTCACCTTAGCTCCAGAAAGCCCTTTGGGCATTTCATTCAGTTCATGATGCACAACTGCCTTGAGTTCCCTGCAGGCTTGACTGAGACACACACACAGAGATGTTCTTCTTGAGAAAACATTGCTGAGACGTCCCCCACCCTCACTGGAGTGCTGGACATTACTTTTACAGTGAGGTACCAAGAACACATATTATTCTATTGAAAAATTTCTGTATTCTAGACTTCAAGGTAATTGACTTTGGAAAATGAGAGTGATACAGTGAAGTTACTGAACAGATAATATCTGTGAATAAGGGAACTTGGCCCCTGTGTTTCCCTCTTTGGCGGAGCTCTCATCTTTCACTGTTGTAATTCTCTGTCCCTCTATAAATAACCCCCATTTTATTTGTAAATTCCCTTGATATACATTGCTCATGTTTTAGAAAAAGGTAAGGAGTGATATTTCTGTATGTGCAAAAGTTATATTGATTTATTGAGTCGTCCCAGTGGGTCCTTGCCAGTGATATTAAAAGCAATAGAGGAATCTGGAAAATATTCAGGATTAAAATGAACTGGATCTTATCCAGCATCTTTTTATGAGTGGTTGAGGGTCTATCTTTCCCACAGCTCAGCTAATACAAGATTGTCATTTTGCCCAAAATTACAAACATTTCAGAAGACATTTACCTAAAAATAGGGAGAAAAAACAGTCACTACTTGAAATCTAGCTTTCCTTTTCTTAATTGGTTTGGTATATGAAATGGAATATCAGTTTCTGGCTGGTTTCATGTGTGTTTTAGATGTTTCTGCTATTGCTGCTCGTCCATTTTGGAGGAGGTCACCAGAGTGTGTTGGTCTGTGTGTCTGTCCTCGGGCCTTTGCTGCCTGAGAACAGCAGTGTGGGTTCCAGGGGCAAGTTTCTTAGAACTCAGAATGGAGCTGGAGAGGCAGTTAGAAAGTGCAGGTGCTGGCCGGGACTGCTGGCCGGCCTCTTACCACACCTGTGCAGCGCGCCCTCTGTCTTCCGGGCCCCTGGGCACTGCTACATACTGCCATTTCCTATTCAGATGAAGTACTTAGGTGATGACAAAACTTGTGAGACATTGCAGGACCACCTGGGGCCAGTGAAGGCCCAAGAAACCAGGTGCTGGCTGTCTAAAGTTTCCTCCAGTTAGAGGCAGGTGACAGACAGTCTGGGCGGGAGTCTCCCAGAGCTGAGGCTGGGCTCTTGTCCCTCCTGTGCCATTCCTGGTTCTGAGACTCACTCTGATCTTTTGGTTAAGTCAGTGTCTGCCAGGTTTCCCTGTTGTAAAGTTATTCTTTACCTCTGTAATTAGTATTTCGTGGAGAGGTACTTTGCAACCATGTGTGTGGTCTGTTCCTCATCTCAAGTTTTTGATTTGTTCATTTATTTATTTATGTTAGTGTAGACTCACGGTTTTTTACATTATCCCGTGAATTACACTCTAGTATTATTGTTACTTTGATGCTCAGATCATCTCAGATTGGGCTACTGGTAGCCGCTTTAACCCACCCCTGAGTCCGTTTAGCATGTCCCTTTACCCTTTCTTATATGACAAGATGCAGGCTTACCTTGTACTTTGCCTGTCCCAGTCCCAGCATCGGCCGTTTCTCCAAGGAGCCCAGGTTTCTGTGTAGAAAATGTTGTCTGGACTCCACAGTGCTTCTTGCTCCTGGGTTGTCACTGTTTGCAGGCCCTCCGACTAGGTCAAGGTAAGGTCACACGTACATCGGAAGGGGCAAGGGGAAATTCCCCTGGAAGTTCGCTGAAAGATCTTCCTGCACGTGCCTCACCCATGTAGCCACCCTTGGAAGGTACCCTCGTCACTTTGCCAGGGGTCTGACCCTCTGAGCCAGGCTGTCCTCCCTGCTGTAGTTGGCTGACCCCTGCACCACGAAGTTAAATGTTTGGGCATCTCTTAGTGTGGTCCCACTTCACTCCTGGCTTCAGCGGAGAGGGAAGCTCCCAAAGGGGCTCCTGCACCTGCCCTGTGTGAGAGGCCATGACTGGGGGTCGAGAGGACAACAGTCCTAGGAATCACTGCGCTGGAAGTGCCTGTCTACTGTGTAGAGCTGTGTGAGGCTGTCCTGCTGGTGACCTGGGCATGTCCCCTGCCCTCTGCCCCCCAGTGAGCAGTAGCTTCCGGCCACCTGCCTTTCTCCTTACTCATGGGGTGCTCTGGGGTGTGCCCTTCTCATCTGCATGGCCGTACAGTGCTGCTTCCTACCAGGGAGCTGTTGTCCATTCAACCAGCCCCCACTGAGGGTCACCTGGAAGCTTTCCTGTTTTCAGCTATTAGGGATAATGCTTTAATGAACTGCTGTGTGCATACATCTTTTCACAGTCTTGCAAATGTTTTTCAGGACTAAAGTCTCAGAATTGTGATTGATGAATCAAAGAATAAATATATGTGTAATTTTGTAGCAATTGCTAAATTCCCGTCCATAGAGATGGCTCTATTTTGCATTGTCCCAGCCATGAATGAGACGTCCTATTTCCTTATAGCCTGGTCAATAAACTTTTGGATTTTTCCCAATCTCATGGGTGAGATGGGCTATATCAGGGTAGTTTTAATTTGTTTTGTTTTGTTTTCTTTCTTTCTTTCTTTTTTTTTTTTTTTTTTAAAGAGACAGGATCTTGCTCTGTTGCCCCGGTCAGAGTGCAGTAGCCCAATCATAGCTCACTGCAGCCTTGATCTCCTGGGCTCAACCATTCCCACCCTCCTCAGCCTTCCCAGAGCTGAGACTACAGGGTACACCTAGCTCATTTTAATTTTTTTTGTAAAGTCAGAATCTTGCTATATTGCTCAGGCTGGTCTCAAACTTCTAGCTCAGCCTCCCACAGTGCTGGGACCACACAGGCTTCAGGCTGGTTTTAATTTATATTTCTGTTGTTGTGAGGAAGGCTGGGCATCTTCTGTGGTTAGGAGCCATTCCCACAACTGCCTCTCAGCTCATTTTTCTATAGAGATGTTTATGTTTTGCCTTTAGAAACTCTTTATATGTTAAGGATATTAATGCTTTGTTTAACATGTTTTTATTAAACATAAATGAAAGATTGAGGAAAATGTTGCATAAAAATGAAACAAAACAAATGAAAAATTGAGGAAAATGTTACAAAGCATTTATAAAGCAATTGTAAAAATGTTACAAATGTTCACAAAGCAATTGCTTATGTAATTTTTGCTATGCAAAAGTTTAAAAAATGTTTTTCATGTTGAAAACATTTCCTTTCTGTATTTTGTGTTACAATTGGGCAAATTTTACTTAGAGATTTTCTCCTACTTTTTGTATGGTTTCATATTTTACTTTTAAAATTTAGATCCATTTGGAATTTATTCTGGAGTATGCTGTGATGGATGGATTTAATTTTAATATTTTTTCATATGGATATTCAGCTATCCCAAAAGCACTTATTAAAAGTCCACCCTTCATTGCTTATTTGTGATGCTGCTTCTGCCATATACTAAGTTTCTATATGTGATTTGGTTTAAGAGGTCGTTTTCCCCTAAGTTTATTTTGTAAATGAAAATACTAGTTCTAGAGTGAAATAATTTGATTATAGGTGTAAATAAATAAAAATAGTGTACCTGGAGCCACATTAGTTTGATTATAAAGTTTATTTAGAAGAGGAAACAAGATGGAACAGCAAAGCCTTAATGGGAGCAGGTAGCCCTTCTCTAAGCATTTAGCTTATAAAGCAAAAGGTAATTTCGTCTATTAAAAAATGTTAGGAAAACTGACACCTTCAAGATGCTGAGTCTTCGAATCTAAAACTTTGGTGTGTCTTCTCATTCTTTTAGGTTTACTTTTGTGACTTTCATTAGCATTTTATCATTTTCCTTATGCAAATTTTAGACATTTATTGTTAAGTTTATACTTAGATATGTCATTTTAAAATTTATTTTGCTGTCATAAATGGTGTCTTCTGTGTTACCTTTGAACTTGTATGTATGAATATTGATTTTACAACTGTCCAAGAAGTCTGATGATTGAGTTCATGAACTTACCGTCATGTACCATGTGCTTACGTTGGCAGCCCTGTATAAACAGCTTGCCAAGGTGTCAGGGCCCGTGACGCCGTGTCTCACACCCTGACCCAGGGCCTCGTCAGACCTGGACTCTAGGTCTCCAGCCCTGGCCCACTCAACTGTCTGGACATGGGCCGCTGCGCCAGCTTGATTGGAATAGGTCTCATTCAGGTCTCAGGTGCCGAAGCAGCTCAGAAGTCACAGTCAATATTAGCAGGAGCGAGCATCTCAGCAGCAGTCTCAGTAGGGGAACACTGGTCAGGCCTCCTCTGAGCAAGAAGCAGAGGCAAAGGAGGAGCCCCAGCTAACTTCTCCAGACGCTATGGAGGCATGCGTGTGGCCGGTTATGCCACACGTGTGGAGACTGCTGCCCAGTGATGTACACGCTTTGTGTTCTCCTGCCTCTCGTAACGAGACAACGATCCCTTCTCCCAATCCCTTATTACCGCAGTATTTCTCCCAGGTGCCTCCTACGCCGAGGTTTCGTAACCTTGGCATGTCAGTGTATGACGGCTGCGTGTGTGCTGATGGGGGTTATCTTGCCTAGTGGTGTTCTTTATTGCTGTTTCGTAGTTTTGTGTGCTGTGGCAAGAATGCTGGAGCTTGAGTTAGAGCAACAAACAAAATTCTCGTTAAGCTTGGCAAGAGTGGAAGTGAAATAAGGGACATGTTAGTCCAAGTTCACGGGGATTATATGGCAGTGTGCACATGGATTTAATGTTTTCTGAATGAAGAGAAAGGTGTCACTGATGAAGAGAGGTCAGGGCAGCCAGGGACACAGCACTGATGAAAACCTTGCAGAATCCATGGGACTGTGGGTCAGAACCGTCGGCTGCCTATGAGAAGCACAGCAGACCCAGTCAACACCGACAGAGAAACAGGAAAGTCTTCACTGAGAATCTTGGTGTGAGAAAAATGTGGCTTTTGGATCAGGACAGAGCACCAGCTCACATGACGCTGTGTATGAGGGAGTGTTTAGCCAGTAAAGAAATAACTGTATTGGAACCCTCCCTGCTCACCTGATCTGGACCCCCGTGATTGTTTTTCTTCACCTAAAGATAAAGGGAATATTGAAAGGAAGACATTTTGATAACATTAAGGACACAGCTCTGATGATGTGTGGTATGATCACAGCTCCGATGGCCATTCCAGAAAAAGGGTTCCAGAATTGCTTTGAAGGGTGTAGTGGGTGCTGGAGGTGCTGCACAGCTTCCCAGGGGAGCACTTCGAAGGTGACCACAATGATACTCAGCATTGAGCTGTGTCACACTCCTTCTAGGACGAGTTTGTGAACTTAATTGTCATACGTTGTTCTTTTATAAATTCTCCCATTGCTAGTTCCTTATTTTTCTGTGTTCCTTGTTTTGGGCTTTCCAGACATGAGTATTTCCTCTGAAAACAGGGACCCTTCTCCTCTTCTTTGCTGATCTCTCATTGAACGGCTTTCACTTGCCTCATGACACGGGTCACACAAGAGGTTGGGGGGCGGCGGGTGCGTTTTGACCCATCTGTAGCAGGTGCGTCTCTCATTCCTCATTAAGTGAGATGCTTATTTCTGGGTTGAGAGAATATATTTATCTTTTTAAGGAAAAGCCATCACTTCCTCTTTTCTTTTACTGACTACTTTTTTTTTTTTGAGACAAGAGTTTCATTATGTCGCCCTTGGTAGAGTGCTGTGGTGTCACAGCTCATAGCAACCTCCAGCTCTTGGGCTTAAGCGATTCTCCTGCCTCAGCCTCCCGAGTAGATGGGACTACAGGCACCTGCCACAACGCTTGGCTATTTTTTGTTGCAGGTGTGCTTGCTGTTTAGCTACCCAGGCTGGTTTCAAATGCGCCAGCCTTGGTGTATGTGGCTGGCACTGTAACCACTATGCTACGGGTGCTGAGCCTCTTATTATTGAGTACTTTTAAACATACATAACTGTTGAGTTTTGTTATATACCTTTTTTTTGCTTCTGAAGAGAAAATCAGAAGATTTTCCCCTTAGTTCCACTATTCATCTGATGGATTATATTAATTCTGATGGGACCTGCCCTGGCGTCCCTGGATAACTCTATGAAGTCATGGTCTGCTGCTTTCTTTATGTGCGTTAGGATTGTCTTTGCTAATATTTTATTGATGATTTTTAAATTGATACTCATGAGTAAAATGGGTACTTTTTCTTGGTGGTATAGCCTTTAGTTTTCCTTTTTTCTTCCTTTACTCTGAAATAGTTTAAATAGCCCTAGGAATGTTTTCGTGTAAGTGGGTTCCAGGTTCTATCCTGCTTCCTTGTCTTTCTGGACAGACTGAAGCTGTTTGTGACCTGTGGGTCCGTCCGCACAGCTCCCGGCCTCACTGAACGAGGCCTCCCTGGGGCTGTGGAGTGGTGGTGTGCTGTGGTCAGCCCGCTGCAGGCCTCACTGCCCTCTCTTCTGCAGGTATGGTGCCGACGTTGATGTGAACTACCACCTGACTGCTGACGTCCAGCCCCCGTTCTCCCGGCGGCTCACTTCCCTGGTGGTCTGTCCCTTGTACATCAGTGCGGCCTACCACAACCTCCAGTGCTTCCGACTGCTACTCCTGGCTGGGGCAAACCCTGACTTCAACTGCAACGGTCCTGTCAACACACAGGGGTTCTACAGGGGCTCCCCTGGGTGTGTCATGGATGCCGTTCTGCGTCATGGATGTGAGGCCGCCTTTGTGAGTCTGCTGGTGGAGTTTGGAGCCAACCTGAACCTGGTCAAGTGGGAGTCACTGGGCCCAGAGGCAAGAGGCAGAAGGAAGGTGGACCCCGAGGCCTTGCAGGTCTTCAGAGAGGCCAGAAGTAAGTGGCCTGGGTTCAACTCTGACTTGTCATCTGTTTGGGTCCGTTGAATGAATGAAGGTGTAGTAATTCAAAAACTCCCAACAAACTCTTAAGGATTTGGCCAAAATCTTCAGTGAGGACTAGCAATTTTCCAGCATGGTCATTGAGATTGATCTTTTCTTTTAAAATTCCTGTACACCAAGGGTAGATATCAGGAAATCTATAAAGGTACATGTATGTTCTCAGAGTTCCTAGAATTATGTTCTCATTATCTTTTTGCTCTGCTTTGTGACTCAAATTGTTAGAGACAATGACTTCTTTTTTTTTGAGACAGAGTCTTACTCTGTCACCCTGGGTTAAGTGCCAGGGCATCATAGCTCACAGCAACCTCCAACACTTGGGCTTAGCGATTCTCTTGCCTCAGCCTCCCAAGTAGCTAGGACTACAGGTGCCCACCACAACGCCCGGCTGTTTTCTTCTTGCAGTTGTCATTGTAGTTTAGCTGCCCCAGCCCGGGCTGGAACCCTAAGTGGTAGTAACCACTGTGCTAAGGGCGCTGAGCCGAGATAGTGACTTCTTTTATATGTGGTTTTAAATGAGGCCTGACCCAAATTGCCAGCCCATTTTGTAAGGTTCCTCTCTTCCCTTTCTTCAGTTCTACCCAAGTACTGTTATTTTGGATGCAGCTGTGTCTAATTTTGGTCATAATGAAGTCCGTTTTTTCTTATTTATGAGGAAAGGTTTTGTTAAGGATTAATAAATCAATAGCATGAGAGCTTGGAACTGATCCATGGTTTGGTCTTGTTATCAGAGGCCCTCTCTGGGATTCGGAAATTGACCCTGTGTGTCCTCTGTGACCTCCTGCTACATGTCATCCCCACCTTCCCTTCTGGGTCTTGAGGGGATCCACAGAACTTACGTTCATTATGATTTGGTTACTGGAGTTCCCTAAACAGTTTATTAAAACACGTTCCTGTTGGTCAGGTGTGGTGGCTCCCATCTGTAATCCCAGCACTCTGGGAGGCCAAGGTGGGAGATTCGCTTGAGCTCAGGGGTTTGAGAACAGCCTGAGCTACTAGAGATGGAGAAATTAACTGGTCATGGTGGTGGGTGCCTGTCATCCCAGCAACTTGGGAGGCTGAGGCAGGAGGCTCGCTTTAGCCCAGAAGTTTGAGGTTGCTGTGAGCTGGGATCACACCATAGCACTCCAACCTGGGTACCAGAGTGAGACTCTGCCTCAAAAAAAATAAGTAAATAAAAAATAAAGAAAACAAAACCTCCATGCTCTTGTCGAACCTTGTTTAAAGTAGTGATTAGCGGTCAGTGGGGAACCCTGCTGGTAGAAAACAGCAGTGGTATCCATGACTTTTCCCTTATCACCCACTTTAGTGACTGAGGCAGAGACTTGGGTAGGGTTTTTTGACCCAGAGCAAAATTGTCCTCCTGTCCCCATGAGTACTGTCCAGACGATCCCCCAGGCTCCCGCGGAGCTTTAGAGGGGACCAAGAGAAGAGGCTGACAGCAGGGGGGGTCAGTTGCTCGTCTCCTGGGGCCTTTACTGACCACGTCTAACTTTGTCTAGGCAGCGGTTCTCAACCTTGGGTCGTGACCCCTTTGTAACAATGAAAATACATCGCGGCATTAGGAAGGTTGAAAACCAGGCGAGGGCGTTAACTTAGTGGAGGGAGGAGAGGCTTTTCCAGTGAGTGATGCCCCAGGTTAATTGGCTGTGAAGAAGGTTCTGCTCCGTCCTCAGGTGGAGGGACCGAGAACGCGACCCTGCTCTGGGGGCTCCCGCACTGCAGGGTGTGGAGGCCAGTGAGCAGCAGGGCCGCCTGGTTCTCGGTCATGGCCAGCCTTTAGTCTCTAGGGTCAGGGTAGGAGCTGATTGATCTTCCTTCCTCTGTCTCTCCCTTCCTTTCCCCGGCTGTGCAGGTATTCCCAGGAACTTGCTGAGTTTGTGCCGCGTGGCTGTGAGAAGAGCTCTTGGCAAATACCGGCTTCATCTGATCCCCTCACTGCCTCTGCCAGAACCCATAAAAAAGTTTCTGCTTTATGAGTAGAAAGCAAGTGCAGCCTTGGTTACCGTGAGGAGGAAGGTGATCTGCAGGGAAAATGGACACCGACTCTCGCACCTGTGACCCGTGTCCCGTGCTGCCGGCCGAATCCCTATTGGCTGTTGGTAGAGAAGAAATGGCCTTGTTCTAATTGAATTGTAATTCCACCTCAGGTGCTGAGCCATCGGACAGTTCTGGTCATCATTAGCCAAGAGGCTCTTAGAAAACTTAATTTTGTTCTTCCTAAATATCTCTGTTCTGGATTTTCACAGTTGCATAATGGTGGAATGGGCTCTGACATGTGTGCAGTGTGGGCAGCTGGAGAGGGAAGACGCCTAGCACTTTCCAGAACTGTTTTTATTTATTTTTCTACTTCTCAATTTAATCATTCAATTAAAGTTTCTAATATCTAGATGAACAGGGAGTTGCGGTAAGCAGAGTAGAGAACAGAAGTGCAGTTCGCCAATTTGCTGGTTTGCCTTCCCTGCTCCTGGGGTTAAGCAGCATGTGCCCTGGTCATAGTGGTCACACGCCCTTTTCTTGCTCCCCAGTATTCTGCTTCCGTAGTGGAGCTGCCACATTAATTGTCTTCATTCCAGGATGGCCTCCGGGCTGCTGTGTGTCAGATTCAGCTGTGTATTTGCTCACAGTCTGTGGGGTCGTGGCGCAGAGGTCCAGGCGCTGTGCCTGTCCTCAGGCCCATGTGCCTCATCATGCCCTCAGCTGTCAGAAGCTTTCTGCCCTTTCACCGGAGGGACCTTCCAGACAGGGAGTGATTTTAGGAGACCCACATGGAGCTAGCTAGTAAACGACTGCCTTCCCTGGGAGCAAGGACTGTTCCAATAGCGTTCACTGCCAGTTTTAACAGAAGGAAAGCTGAGGCCCTGTCTCCTGGTCCCTGCACATATGAGAGCAGAAAGCTCAGTTGGGCTCCTTGGTGTCCAGTGGACAGAACCTCTGGTGGTTGTGTCCTTTTCACTTGTCTTGGAATCTAGGAGGGGAGAGCGGTGAAGTCTGGGTCTGCCTGCTGGGGGTGGTGGCAGGGGAGTGAGATGTCCTGGATTATCGTCACAGTGATGGCTGTGTGGCTGGCTTCCTGTCTCAGCCTCGGCAGTGCCCGGTGTGAGGGCCAGTGACAGAGGTGGCTGCTGTTTGCAGTGAAGTCACATTTTGTCATTTGAATCCCCCAAGGGCCATTGTGTAGACCCTTGGTGGTTCTGGACTTCAGAAATAGTTAAGAAACGAGCAGCTTTCAAATCTGCGTTAAGATTTTCTATAATAAGAGAAATCCTATTTGTAAAAGTTGAGCTAATGAGATTGTTTTATTTGTTAGCGTCGTTGTGTTTTTAGCTGTCCAGCAGTGTCTGGCCACTGTATTCTGCAGTTTGAGAGTGTAATTCCAGCCCCCACCTCACATGTCCTTGACGGGCTGTGTGTTGGATATCTCTGTGGCTGGCCTGAGTGTGCAGGTCTGAGCAGAAAAGCATTGTTCAGAGGGAAATGTGGTCACCGAGGTGTTCGTGCAGCTGAAGGGATGTCTTGTAGGCTGTGTAGGTGTGTATGTGGGCTGGGTCTCTGAGTCCTGGGGGCGGGCCATGTGCTGTTCCTAAGGGGAGCTTGAAGTCAGGAAGCAGGAAGGGGGAGAGGGCAGAGGTGAGGGGATTCAGCCCAGGAGAGAGGGGTGAGGCGTGTTCCTCGTGGACTCAGAACTGGGCTGTGGCTGGGTGGGGACTGTAGGGAGTAAGGGAAGGGTTGCATGGAAAATTGAGCCACCGGGGGGGACTGAGCTGCTCTGGAGGGGCTGCTTATCACTGGAGATCTGTAAGCAGTGACTATACCGTGGTAGGGCTGAGAGAGGGCTCTTAGTGGTAGGGGTGAGCTTGCTGTACTTTTAGCTTTTTCTGGCTTCCTGCTTAGCTCTGCCAACTCTTGTCCTCTCTTCCTGCTGCCCTTTGGCTCAGTGTGGGAGAGGGCAGTTTCTCCAGCTGAGCTGGGCTGTGGGTAAGTGGCAAGCTCCGAGGCTTCTTCCCAGCCCTCCCTGTGGTTCTGGGCCCTTTGGAAAGTGCACCTGGGAATGCTGCCCGTGCAGGATCCCCACGCACAAGTGTGCTGGTGTGACCTCTAGCTGGCAGAGGCGTGGGCCCGGGCGCAGCAGAACGGGTGCCCATTTCTGTGCCCAGTGCAGGGCTTGTGTCTTGAGGATGGATCCACTTTCCCAGACTCTCTCTGGAGGAATGGACTGGATTGATACTTACAGCTGAGCCTTGCTCAGACCTGCCCAGGGAGATAATGTGTCTGGGGAGAGAATGAGCCAGAGGATGGGTCCCTCCCTGGCATGTGGCGTGTCCCAGCTGGTCTGCAGGGATCTGGGGTCTCAGCTGTTCATTTACAGGGGACTGTTCAGCTTCCTCTTTATTTTATTTGTTTTTGAGACAGGATCTCATTCTGTTGCCCAGGCTTAAGTGCAATGGAACAATCATAGCTCATCATGGCCTCAGACTCTGGCTTTGCAAAGAGTCCCACCTTGGCCTTCAGAGTAGCTGGGACTACAGACACGTGCCACCATGTCTGGCTAATTTTAAAATTTCTTTTGTAGAGGTGAGGTCTCACTGTGTTGCCCAGGCTGGTCTCTAATTCCTGGCCTCAAGTGAGCCTCCTGCTACACTCTCCCAGGGCGCTAAGGTCACGGGTATGCGCCACTGCGCCTGGCCTCAGATGCTCTTTACTCAAGCCAGCCTTTCCTTATGTTTTCAGAGTCGGAACAACTTTGAGTTTCAGCCTCTTGTTTGAAAGGTCAGCCTTTTTTTTGAAATTTCATGGCTGAAATAAATCTGAATGAATCTGAAAACAGTATAGGTAGCTGAGGTCACTCCTGGTTTTTAGTAACACTTAACTGAAGCCCCTTTTCCTTTGTTGGCAAGGATGGTTACAGAATAGGAGAGAGTGGCAGTCTCTGTTGAGCACTTTGTGAAATCATCTTTCTAAGTCCTGGGGCCCAAAAAGCAAGGGAATGTGGTGGTGCCCTTGAAGAGGCTACTGCCTGCTGGCCCAGAGCATTCCACAGGACAGGGGGTTGGGGGATCTGTGGAAGGAAGCCTGGTGCTGCTTCCAGCCCACCCCAGGAGCATCTGACTGTCCCCACTCCTGGGGCGGCTACCGGTCGTGGGCCTCAGCTGCTGTGAACAGGCCTCTTGAGAACTTAGCTTTAGGGGACTGGGTGAGGGTCACACCATCTGTGACCTTTCATATTATGCATCTTATTTATATATTTATTTATTTATATTCTGCCTTATTCCAGGAAAGTGTTTAAGGCAGCAATGCTTGCTTTTAATGTTCTGTTTTGATATTTGAAAACTTTAGTTGAAAATGTACTTGTTGGGGGCGGCGCTTGTGGCTCAAGGAGTAGGGCACCGGCCCCATATACCAGAGGTGGCAGGTTCAAACCTGGCCCCGGCTAAAAACTGCAAAAAAAAAAGAAAAGAAAATGTACTTGTTAAACAGGTAATTTTAAAAAGAGAAGGCAATTAGCAATTTCCTCATGTTGACTGTGTTCCTGTTCATAGGGTTAAGTGGTATCATTTTAAGTTTTATTTTCCTTCTTCCATGAATTGGTTCTTCAAGTAAAAAAAGTTGTGGTGAAAGAGGGAGAGGAACACACAGCAAGTGGGATAAGTGAAGGAAAGCTCTGCTGGGCTGCTCTGCCCTGTGCTGTAGCTCAGGACTCTGTGACATTGGAAGAGGCTCTGTGAGCAGTGGAGGCCCTACTGGAGATGTCCGGGCTGCCTGCTCGCCTTTCCTGGGGATTTTGTGTGGTGGCGTGGGAGGACGCACGTGCCTATGGGTGTGCTTTGGATGTGAGCAGTCTCTGGGCATAGGCGGGCTGCTCTCTCTGTGGCTGTGTCCCTGTTCTCCGGGGAGATGCTGTCAAGGTGATTGGTGCTGGAGGAGCCTGTGGCCTGGGAGGGTCAGGGCCTGCACTTGGTTCCTGATGGTGCAGCCAGAGTCACTGTGGCCGACAGCCTGGTGTTGGGCACAGCGAGCTCTGCGGACACAAGAGGATGACATGGTGAGCACTTCATAGAGTCAGATTTATTCAACCTGAGGAGATGATTATTTTCTTCCTAATTTGGTTGATAAGTGTCCTTGTTTATGATGAAGGTGATAGTACAGAGCAAGATTTCTGCTTTTTGGAATGCTCTTAGCTGCAGAACAAAATTTTGGTTACTCTTTGTCAAGCTCTTAAATTTCTTTTTAAGCGTGCCTGTCTCTGAAATCCCTGAGTCAGGGAGCCTTGGTCCAGCTGTGCTCTGTGTTTGCATGTTGCTGAGAAAGTCTGTGCAGGGTGGGTGTCACCGCATTTCTACCACCTCATGGTCCAGGGTAAGTGCTGAGTCGCTGTGAGTGTGAGGTGACACAGATGGCCATGCAGAGATGAGCTCTAGCTGCTCCTGGATCCATGGGAGACACAGGAAGTTTGTATGGCCTTCTTGGTGAGGACTGCCCCTTAATTGGCCTTGGGAGGCTGTGGCACCCTGAATGTTGGCAGTGGCTCTAGTGGTGGGTCTTCTGGTGCTGGGGCTGTAGGCTTCGGCCTCCTCACTCGCCCACCTGCATGGCCCTTCGTGACTGGTCCTGCCCACCAGGGTTCCCTGCCAGTGTCGGATCACGTTCCTGGAACAGTACTTGTTTTGGCATGTGACCGTCTTTCTCACTGATGCCTCACTTTCCTCCTCCCTCTTCCAAACTGACTCCCGCAGGGTGGAATAAATAAGTTATGTGTACACATACATGGCTGATGGGATTCGTGGGGAGGAGAGTTCCCCAGAGGGGCCACATGGACTGGGAAGTGCGCAGAGCTGATGGATTAAGTAATGTAAATTCTCAGCAGACAGGAAGAGGGAGGTGTGGGGTGGGGGGTAGCTCTGCGGCCACCACGTGTCATTGTTCAGTGTCTGGAATGCAGTGGGGTCTCTTTCTTAAGTAGCTTTGATTTCAGCATCTCTTAGATACTACTTAGACATTAGATACACTAATGTCTGCATGAATCTGGCTGAGTGTGGCATGAACATGGCCCGCTGTGCGTACAGAGTCACAGTTTGCTACTGTGCTTTAGCCAGCAGTACCCTGCCGCACGCTCTCTGCACGGCTCCTGCCCCTCTGTCCAGTGCTGGCACTGTGGGCATAACTTGCTGTGTGCCTGGAGACAAGCTGAATGGAGACCGTGCTCTGCCAGCCTGGGCCCTTCTGCTTTGGCAGTGACGTGAGTTTGCCTGCAGCGGCTGGGATGTGACCATGACTATGACTGTTTTTGCCCTTGTGCCTAGTTAAGAACTTTCAAAAGTTTGATGGACATTTTTGATATGTTATTGTAACTTTAATAAATGCTTTATTCCCCTCTAATTCCCCCCGGAATGCCTTAATTGTGTGGAGTGTTTTTTTCAGCAGGTAGAAGTGTTGGCTGTGTGTAGTCTGGGTTTGCATATTTCCAGAAGAAGGGGCTGTCTCTGTGGAAGGTTTTGAATGATTGGACAGAGGGCTGTGAAACAGGAGCTTCAGACTGCTCTGAGGAGCCCAGGCCCAGGGAGGCGCCCGCAGTGACAGCCTGCCTTACTGAATGGCTCATGGTTTCTGGTCTGATGAGAGTTACTTGTGCCCTGAAAAGTGTTTGAGACCCATGGTTTTGAAGCAGGGTGACCTGTCCCCATGGTGGTCTGTGGGCAAGACTGAGGTTTGGCCCTGGGGTTCTGTGTGACCTGTCTTGACAATAGGGGGTAAGGTGTGAAGATACAGGACGAACCCTGGAATGAATGAACTAAATAAAGACACTCACTCGTCTCTCGGGTCTCCTTGCATGTTCTCTATCTCTGCTGTTTTAGATACTTTCTCCTTTCCTTACACCTGAATTTCCCCTTAGCTCCTGCTCTACTGAAGAAAAGCCTCCTGTCACAGGTGGCCCCAGGCTCTTTGCCTCAGGCCAGCCGGTGTGTGTGGCAGAGATGGCCCTTCCATTCCCCGTCCGTTCTCTCCAGCTGTTTTTAGATGGACGCATGGGTTCCTGGAGCTAAGGCTTCACTCCCGTGTCCTGTCCTGCTGGGTGTGGCCGCTCTCCTCTGCGCCTCCTAAACCACTAACGTGACTCCACTGACATGACAGGGAAGTTTGTTTTTAAGTATAAATCTACTAGGATGACTAAAAATATCAACAAAATTGGAAACCTCTCAGGAAAATCAGGAAATGGGGACATCTGAGCCTGTGAGTGATGTTGCAGAGCTCCCAGAGACTCTGGGATTGGCAATTCTGGCTTTGGAAGTGGTCGTGAGATAGGTGAGGCCCGGAGGATTGGCCAAGAGCCTGTGTGAGAAGCAGACTCCACGCCATGGCTAGCTGCCCGCCTCAGCCTGCGGACGGCCAAGAGGGGCACCACACTCAGCCTGCGGACAGCCCAGGGGGCGCCACACTCAGCCTTCGCTTGTAGGGTGCTGAGATCAGTAGCATCTTCTATACAAGAAACAAAGCAAAACGAGACTTCGTTAAGGAGTCTCACCAACCTGAAAGGAAACACCTGAAGCGACCAGCACAGAATGCGTCTTACAGCGGTCTCCAGCGAGTTAGAGAGCCTGTCCCCCTCAAGTGCGCTGTGATTTTTACCCTGGTTAGGGGCCCTGTGGCAACAGAGGGTGAATGTGAGGGGATGGGCAGTTGAGTGCCCCTTTGGGGCATCTGCCCTGTGAAGGTCGTCACAGGATTTTCAGTCAGAGGAAGATTGTGACACCATGGGGCAGAGTCCCGCTGCCACTGGAGGTTCAGAGTAATGTGAGGTTAGTCATTTGTCAGTTCCACCTGGGTCCAACTAAAAGTCCCCATGCTGCATCTCGTGGTCCTGTCCTGCCCCAACCACATCCTGACTACGTTCAGAACTGCTCCCAGCCAGGACAGTTACACTTTATGTTTGATTTCAGAAATATCAATCCTGAAACTACAAGAAAAAAGAGGGCCAACTGCGCTGGGAGCTGACTTGTCCTTGGTGAGCGTGTAGTGCCATCCTCGAGTGGTGTTACTGCCATAAACCCCAAGGCATTAGGGTCAGTGGGTGCGACCTCAGTTAGCCAAAGGCTTGATTAGTTCTGATGCTGGTCATCTGTAGTGCCCTCCGATTGCTGGCATCACATCTCCCACTCTTTTTTTTCATGAGACAGAGTCTCAAGCTGTTGCCCTGGGTAGAGTGCCCTGGCGTCATAGCTCACGGCAGCCTCAAACTCTTGGGCTTAAGCCAGTGGTTCTCAACCTTCCTAATGCCGTGATGTATTTCCATTGTTACAAAGGAGTCGTGACCCACAGGTTGAGAACCGCTGGCTTAAGCGATTCTCTTGCCTCAGCCTTCCAAATAGCTGGGACTACAGGTACTTGCCTCAATGCCTGGGTATTTTTCGTTGCAGTTGTCATTGTTGTTTTAGCAGGCCCAGGCTGGGTTCAAACCCATCAGCCTCGGTGTATGTGGCTGGCGCCCTAGCCACTGAGCTACGGGTGCCACTCTTAGTGAACTCAGCACCGCTTTAGCCCAGGAGCACAATAGATCAATTCCGAAATCTCATTTTGTGAGTCTGTCTCCTATGGTCATGGTCAGTACCAGTTCTGTAATGGTCAGGGTCTTACCAGGAGACAGTAACCACACAATAATTTGAGCAAGGGAGGTTTAGTGTAAAGAATTATTAACTACAGCAGAACCTCTGTAAGTTGACCACCCAAGGGACTGTAACAAACTGTCAACATTTGGAGGTGTTCACCATAAGGAACCAGGCCTGCTGCGCTCACATGTCCATGTGGTGCCTGTCGGGGTCTGTGAAACTTAGGTCAACTTAGGGAGGGGGTCAGCTGTGGAGGTTCTACTGTATTTCCAGGGATCTAACTAACACGCAGAGATAAGAGAGTTCTAAAGACTTACCAGAGTGAGAATTCCGAAGGAGGGAATGAATTTGGAAGGAGGGAGCCCTCCCCCAGGCTGATCCTGAGACCTTGTTGGAGAGGGTGTGGTTCTGGCTCAACAGTTGGCAGAGAGGTTGGGTGGGCTCCTTTGGGTGGGGGGTTGTTCCATGTTTAAGCTGGGCGAGGTAGTGCAGGCCAGGAGGAGCAGGCAGGGTCCCCACGCCCAACACAGTGCACATCGTAGGGTACCCACCGTGGCTGGCCTGGAAGCCGCCTAGGGAGGGAGGTGTTGTTAAACTTTCTAGAAAACTGCAGGGCATGGCTGGGCTTGCTGGCCAGCAGTGAGGCCTCTGTGGGGGGCTGTGGAACTCCCAGCTGTCTGGGGACCTGCAGAGTTCCCAGAGAATCTTGCAGTGGTGCCATTGAACTCCTGCCAGGAAAGTGACTCAGGTGCCCAGAAACTCACTGGGGGGTAAGCCCCACTGGGTGTGCAGAGCCCAGCCAAGTGCCATGGGAACAGGAGAGGCTGCCTCCTGCTCCAGCTGCCTTCTGTGATCCTTGCTGACAGCCCAGCCCTGTGAGCTAGCCAGGGAGCAAAGACCCAGGAGCGCAGAGGGCGGTGAAGATGGAGTTGGAGCTGAGGGTCGTATTGGCAGCTGGTTCTGTGACGTTCATACAGCCCTGGGAATAACCCAGCAAAGGCAGCAGGAGGAAGGAAATCATACTGGCTCATCCCACTTACAAGCGATGCAAAATCCTAAAGAGGGTGCCACACTGGACTGCTGTGGGTTGTCTTGGTGTCAGCCAGCTCTCTGGGGACATTCGTGCTCCCCTCTCATAGTATGGAGCTGAATCTGGGAGGCACTGGCTGTGGCCGAGCCGCTGCTTCCTGTGGGTGCTGTGCAGAGGCACGTGCCTTCTGGATGTGGATGGCGACAGGCACCTCTGGGATGTGAAGTCACGAGCTCCCTAGGAAAGGCCGTGTGGAGAAGAGCTTGCCAGCCCCTCTTGGAAGTATTTGGGATATGTGTGCGTATGTGTCTGTGTGTTTGTGTATGTGTGCTTGTGTGTATGTGTGTTTGTATGCATACGTGTGTGTGTTCACTATATATGTACGGCAAGTAAGAAAACAAGGGGGCTCCCTTGTTATGACACAATTCTTGCAATTTTTTATATTTATTAAAAACCCACAGCAATCATTATGACTAACCATGAAATATTTAAAACTTTGCCTTTGAGCTGGGTGCACTAAGGCATTAAGAAATAATATATAAACTTACAGTGGCATAAAAACCAAATACACAGGAATATGTGTAATAAATGATGTGCGAAGTAACTTTGGGAGAGATCAAAGAAGACCCAAATAAAGGGACCAACATATCGGATTTCTCCAAATTGTTCTGTAGATTTAATGCAATCCCAATTAAAATCCTTACTTGTTTCTTTTTTGAATTTGAAAGAGAATTCTAAAAACTGTGTGGTCATGTAAAAGGACAAAGTCAGCAGGCTCTGCAGGAAAGTGATGTTGAGAGGGCCCACCCTGCCGGAGAGCAGGGCTCACTCTGGGGCTCAGCGCTGTGAGAGGAGGCAGGCACAGGAGCAGACCCTGGTCACGTGTGTGTGCTCCAGTTGTGACAAAATGGACACTGCGGGATGACGGGAAGGACAGTCTGTTGAGTCAGTTGTGCTGAGACAGCTGGCTGTCCGCACTGACATGCAGAAACAGGTCTCTACATCTCACCACGTTCAAGACAACTCTCGCTGCGGTGCTGATCTGTGTGGGAAGGGCAGACATGTAAAGCTTTTAGGAGATAAAATAGGGAACTAATTTTCTTTAGGAATCTGCTAAACCTCCTTTGTGACTCTTAAGGCTGCCAGGGGCTGCCAAGAGCTTGTGTGAAGAGAATCAGTCTGCAGGAAAAGTCTAACCAGGCCCCCGCTGCATGTCCTGCCTGCTCCAATCCCTGCTGCAGCCACAATTGCAGTCTCCCCCCTCCCGCATGCCTGCCACCCACCAGCCAGCAACATGGATTAGGTATGAGTGAGTCCCGCATTCGGGATGTCTGATAAATCATAGCCTTCCTGGAGCAACCATGTTCTTCACGGTTGCCAGCATGCTGCAAAGCAACTGTCAGCTTTTCCTGGCCACCATCCAGGTGACAGAGCACAGCTCACCTGGGTTCCAACAATCAAGAGTAATCTCTCTAGTAAACCAATGACATAATTTCAAAAAAAGGTCATGTTTTCTGCTATAAAGTATCTTGCCTCCAGTATGAAATGGATGATTTTGATTGGTAAAGGCTCAGAGGCATTGCTCACAGCACCCTCTCCTGACAAGAAAATGAACACCCATCGCTAAAACCACCAGCAGAGTCGCTAATGACTCTCTTGTGTGCTAAGAGATTAAAGTGAGTCCCCATTTTCGCCAAATTCCTTTTTTAGCAGGTACATGCTGGGATGTGGGAGAGCCACTGTCCTAAGGATGTGATGCCAAGTATCCAGATTTCTACTTGGATTTAACCTCTGGTGTGAAGGCTCTGAGTTGGCCAGAGGCATATACTCAGAATGTGTTGGGGAAGGACAACAGATGAGTCTGAAAAAGTTGTGCAGTGCATGAGCTGGGGAGGAGGGTGTACGGGTGCAATGCAGAGAGAAGGTGTTCTGCTGTGGGTTGGGGTCTGTACTCTTCCCCCGGCACTGCCTGGAACACAGTGGTCCCCCGTGAGCACTGCAGCCTGTGGTGTGTGCGTGTCTCCTGGGGGCTGTTTGGAGGTGGGTAAGGCAGTGTTCTTGCACAGTGTGGTGCACACGGGTGTCCAGAGTGAAGTGTTGATGGTCATAAAGATGCTTCCTCGTGACACCAACAGTATTAGGGAACTCCGTCCTGCCCCATCGCTCCTGGGGCAGCCTCACTGATGAGTCTGCTGCCCTGAGTGGTGTGAACCTTCTGCTTCAAGTCGAAAGAGCAAGTTGCTGGCGTTGATGGAAGGTAACAAGATTCCTCACAGGACTTTTCACAGGCCATTGCCTTTGTTGGAGAAATACGTGGTACTGGCACACATAGAGATCCGTCCACGAGGAGGATTTCCTAGAGTGGAACGGCAGTGGAGTGGACGAGGGCCCCATCCGCTGCAGGCTCTTCCACCTTCTCTCTTCCGGCCTTCCAGGCTGCAAGGGCGCCCAGGGTGGTGTCTGACGCTGCTGGGCTTGGCATCCACGTTTGATCCATATGTCAGAACTGGCTCACAGATGGGTGTCACTTCCGAAAACCTGTAGTTACAGGCTAACATTGTCTGATTTAGTTAAAAAAAGGAATTAAGCAAAGAAACTACCTGGAAATGAGAAATGCCCCTTAGCCACTTAGCCATCAGTGAGCCAAAAATAAATGCTTTGGTGAAGGGTGCAAAAAATGTCACCCCTCTCATACATAGTGAAAGTGAGGTAACTCATAGTAACAAAAATACTCGATAAAAAATGTATGATCATTAAAAATGTTCATCTAAAATTAGAGGTCTAACTACGTTTGTAGATGCTGAAAGTTGGGAAATACTGCCCTGGTCTGTGCTTGGAATGCTGGCCTGCAGTGAAATCATCTGAGGTGGGTATAGGCCTCTGGGACCAGCCAGGTGACTCTGGGACCAGCTGGAGGACAGTTACCTCCCTGGTTCCCGTGGCTCGGGCCTTTCTTCCCTGCAGGCCTGCGTCCAGCGCCCTGGGAAGGGGTTTTGGAAAATGCACCTTTAAGGTCTCGAAACCCCAAATGGGGTGGCCACACTGTTCAGAAGTTACAGCAGCAGCCTTGCTCCTGAGCCCAAGCTGTGTGAGCCTCAGGCTCCAGGGTGCAGCCAGGAGGGGTCAGAGAGCTTGAAATTTCGCGGCTTGTAAACACTAATCAGAATTACAGGTGTGGGAACTGCATTTAACATGTAGGCACCCAAGTAACAGCAGGGCAGGCGACTTGGGGACATGCCTTGAAAACTTCCTGGAGGGGTGCCAACTGGCTCCTCCCTCCCTGTGGGAAGGGGGAGGGCTGCAGCCCTGTGCCCAGCCCCTCCTGCACACCCAGCCCAGGCAGCTGTTTAGCTCCCTCCTACCACCTGCCATGCTCCTTTCCATGGTCTGGGCAGGGAGCCCCCCTCTCTCTGGGGCTGCCCCCTGCCCCGTTTTGGATGCTGGAAAGACTCCTTCTCTCCCAGCTGAGCCCACTTCCCTGCCCCATACCCCCCATGCTGAGATCTTGGACACACCCCACCCCAAGCATTCCTTGTCAGGATCTGAGTGTCTTCCTTACCCTAGAGGGGCTGGAATGAGTCAGCAGCAGTGGGGAAGTGTGCCTGGGGGTCACCTTGTGCAGACACCGCCAGCTTGTCTCTGCCTGGCAGTAGCTCTAGCCTATGACTCTTCCCTAAGGCCACTGCCACCAGTAAGTGTCACCCTTATGAATGAAAACTTTAAAAACCCTACAACTTCCTAATCCATGTATCTCAGTCCATACTGCTGCTATAACAAAATTCCCAAGCTGGATAATATAAAAATAATGGAAATTTATCTCCTGGAGTTATGGAAACTGGGAAGTTCAAGGTCAAGGTGCTGGCATGCTTGGATCTGGTGAGGGCCTGTCTCTGTGTCTGCAGTGGTGGTTTGAATGCCATGTCTCTCTCACAAGGTGGAAGGGATAGACCAGACTGCCCCTGGGAAGGTGCCATTCAGTGGCCACCTTGAAAGACCTCAGCTCTTAATACCGGCACACGGGGTCTCAGTTTCCAACATGTGAATGGAGTGGGACACATACATTCAAATCATAGCATCATGGAAACAGCACATTTCTGAAGAAAGACTTTTATTTATTGTCCAAGACGATGCTACTGAGATAGGAGGGGCCCTCGGCAGGTTCTTGTCATGGGAGGATGAAATTCCAGAAGAGTTGTTTTCTCTAATCAGAAAGAGCTCCTGTCCTATGGATGCTGGAGATTTAAACTTTATAGGATTGACTGACTAAATGATGCCCACTCAAATTAAAATTTCAGATAAACCAATAAATAATTTTTGGTAAAGTTATATCTCATCCAATATTTAAATTTAATTGGGCCTCCTATATTTTTATTTGCTCTGTCTAGCAACTCTGCAATGAACCTGGGAATGAAATTAAAGTTTTTATAAATATGTAATACTCTCTGTGGGAAATTTGACTTATAAATAAGGGTGGCAAATTTTTTAAATTTCAGTAGATTTAGGGGGTACAAGTGTTTTCTGTTACCTAGATGAATTACATAATGCTGAAGCCAGGGCTTTCAGGGTGCCTGTCACTAGCATCGTGTGCCTTGTACCTGATAGGTGGGTTTTATCCCTCACCCCTCCACCACTCCCCCCTTCTTAGTTTTCAATGTTCATTACCCCAACTTTATGACCATACACACCCCTTGTTCAGCTCCCACTCATAAGTGAGAACATGTGGTGTTTGTTTTTCCATTCCTGAGACACTTCACTTAGGACAATGGTCTCCAGTTCCATCCAAATTGCTGCAAAAGACATTATTTCATTGCTTTTTTTCTCTTTTCTGAAAAGCTACTAGTTTTGACATTTCATTCCCTTTATAGCTAAGCAATAGTCTATGGTATGTATACATCACATTTACTTTTATCACCTCCTCAGTTGATGGACACTTCAGTTTCTGTATCTTTGTAATTGCGAACTGTGCTGTGATAAAGATTCAGGTGCAGTTGTGTTTTTTTATAAAATGACTTCTTTTCCTCTGGGTAGGTACCTAGTAGTGGGATTGCTGTATCACAGGCTAGGTCTGCTTTTAGTTTTTTGAGGAATCTCCATCCAGGTTTCTATAGAAGTTGTGCTGGTTTCCATTCCCACCTATAGTCTGTAAGCATTCCCTTTTCCCTGTATCCAATTCGACACCTATTGTTTTCTGACTTTTTAACAATGGCCATTTTGAAAAGGTGTTTTAATTTGGTTTTACTTGAGAATTAGTGATGTTGAACATTTTTTCATATGTCTGTTGGCCATTTGTCTATCTTCTTTTGGAAAAAATATGTAAAATGGTTTGTGTTTTCTTGCCAAATTTGGGAAATTTCAGTCACTATTTCTTCAGGTACTTTTCCCAGCCCCTCCCTACTTTTTTCTCTTCTCAGGACTACGATGACATAAATGTTACATTTTTAAAATAGTCTCACCTGGCCCTGAGGCTCTGTTCATTTTTTTTTTTTCTGTGTCTATTTCTTCTGTCATCCAAATTGGGTAATTTATATGGTTCTCCCTTCTAGTTTGTGAATTTTTTCCTCTGCTTTTTAACTCCCTTGTGGAGCCTATCCAGTGAGTTTTTATTTTGATTATTGTATTTTTTAGTTCTAATGTTTCTCTTTATCTCTTTTCATATTTTTATTTCTTTGCTAAGACTTTTTGCTTTTAAAATTTATTTCCAGTTTATTTCCGATTCCTGGTTGAAGCATTTTTATGACGGCTGCCTTGTCATCTTTGTCATGTAATTCCGGTGTGTGTCCTTTCAGTGTTGGTGTCCGGGGGCTGTATTTTCTCATTCATGTTGAGATTTCTTGATTACTAGTATGACAAATGATTTACAGTACATCTTCCATTTTAGCAGACTTCCTCTGTCACTTCGTCACTTAAGAAGGGGAGTGTCAGGAAGAGTGGCTACCCCAGGGGCCGGGGAAGGTTTGTGTGGTAGGGGAGAAGTTGAGGATTTGCTAGGGTTCCTCTGACATCAGCCCCAGACGGGGGTTGGAGGGTCACCTCATATGTATGTTGTGTTGAGGTACAGAGTGTCTCTACCTAATTTGTTGAAAATTTTCATTATGAAAGAATGTTGAATTTTGTCAACTGCTCATAGTGACCTCCAACTTGGGCTCAAGCAATTCTCTTGCCTCAGTTTTTCTATTTTTAGTAGAGACAAGGTACCCTCATTTTTTTTTGTTTGTTTATTTAGTTTCTAGAGGTATCATGGCTTAAGTTGTTTATTAGAAATATTTCTTCTTTTTTGATGTAGAGGTTTATTGCTATGAACTTCCCTCTTAGAAGTGCTTTTGCCATTCTCATCTGTCTCAAATAATTTTTAAAATTCCCTTTTTAATTTCATAATTCGTTCTTGGTTATTTAGGAGCGTGTTGTTTGCTTTCTATGTATTTATAAAGTTTCTGAAGTTTTTCTTATTATTATTTCTAGTTTCATTCCTGTGGTCTGAAAAAATACTTGATGTTATCTGTATCGTCTTAAGTTTAAGACATGTTTTGTGGCCTAATATATGATCTATTCTGGAGAATGTTCTGGGTGAAGTTAAAAAGAATGTGTATTCTGCAGCTGTTGGATGGAATGTTCTGTAAATGTCTGTTAGGTCCATCTGGTCTATGGTGTAGTTTAAGTTTGATTTTCCATCTAGATGATCTGTTCATTGTTTAAAGTGGGGTGTGACATCCCCTACTACTATCATATTTCAGAATGTCCCTCATTTGAGATCCTAAAAATATTTGCTTTATATATTTGGATGTTCTGATATTGGATGCATATATATTTGCAATTTTTATATCCTGTTGTTGAATTGCTCCCTTATTGAGTCATTATATATTGACTTTCTTTTTATCTTTTTATAGTTTTTGACTTAAAGTCTACCTTGTCTGACATGAGCATGGTATTCCAGTTCTCTCTTGGTTTCCATTTGCAAAGAATGTCTTTGCAAGAATGTCTTTCACTTTCAGCCTGTTTGTCATTAGCAGTAAACTGAGTCTCTTGTAGGTAGTAGTTAGGTCTTGTTAATTTTTTTTAGCCTATATCAAGCACTTTATATCTTTTAATTGGAGAATTTAAAAAAATTTACATTTAAGATTATTGTTGATAGGTAAAGACTTACTCCTGCCACTTTGCTAATTGTTCTCTGGTTTTGTTGATCCTTTGCTTTTTCTTTCTCTTTTATGGTTTATCCGTGTGGATTGGGGTTTTTATGTGCTAATAGGCTTTGTTTTATTTCTCTTTCTTATTTGTGTATCTATTAGAATTTCTTTCTTTGTAGTTACCATGCATTAACATAGAATAATTACAATACATTATATTTTGCTGTAATGAGTTAAGTTTGGTTACACAAAAGTCCTCTTTTTTTTTTTTTTTTGGCTGGGGCTAGGTTTGAACCTGCCACCTCCGGCATGCGGGACCGGCACCCTACTCCTTGAGCCACAGGCGCTGCCAACAAAAGTCCTCTAGACTCTCCCCAACACCCAATTCGTGTTTCGGTTGCTTTGATTTACATTTTTATATTTTGTGTGTTCCTTAGCCAATAATTGTGGCTGTTGATGTTTTTAACCTTTTGAACATCAAATATTATACTAGAGAATGGAAAGATTTACATAGCACCATTACAGCACTGGGGTATTCTGAGCATGATTATGGATTTACATACACTGATGAGTTTTATACTTTTGTGTGTTTTTATGATAGTAATTATTGTTCTTTTGTTTCCAGTTGTAGCACTTTTCTAGGTATTTCTTGTATGAGCTGTCTAATGGTGACAAATGCCTTCAATTTTTGCTTGTCTAGGAAGGTTTTTATTTCTCCATTTCTGAAGGATAGCTTTCCCAGATAACAGTATTCTTGGCAGACAGTTATTTTCTTTTAACACTTTGAATATATCATCCCATTCTCTTCTGGCCTGCAAAGTTTCTGCTAAGAAATCTGCTGATTCATGTAGTCTATTAGGAATTTCCTTTTATGTGAATTGACATTTTTCTCTTGTATCTTTAGAATTGTCTTTGTCTTTAACTTTTTCTTTTTTGGCAGGGTTTTTTTTTTTTTTTTTTTGTCCAGGGCTGGGTTTGAACCTGCCACCTCTGCTATATGGGGCCAGCGCCCTACTCCTTTGAGCCACAGGCACTGCCCTTTGTCTTTAACTTTTGACAGTTTGATTATAAGGTGCCTTGGAAGGATATTTTTGGGTTGAATCTCATTTGGGACTTTTGAGCTTCCTGGATCTGGGTGCCTGTATTTCTCCCGAGATGTGGGAAGTATTCAGCTGTTATTTTGTTAACTGTGTTTTCTGTGCCTTTCTTCATTTCTTTTCCTTCCAGCCCTCCTATAATGTTGTTTGCTTAATGCTATTCTGTAAGTCTTGTAGGCTTTCTATAATTTTTAAAAATCTTATACCCTCTTTGACTTGACTGGGTTATTTTAAAAGATCTGTCTTCAAGTTCAGAAATTCTTCCTTTTTCTTGATCTAGTTTGTTGTTGAAGCTCTCGGGGTGTGTGTGTGTGTGTGGTGTGTGTGTGTGTCTGTGTGTGTGTGTGTGTGTGTGGTGTGTGTGTGGTGTGTGTGTGTGTGTCTGTGTGTGTGTGTGTGGTGTGTGTGTGTCTGTGTGTGTGTGTGTCTGTGTGTGTGTGGTGTGTGTGTGGTGTGTGTGTGTGTGTGGTGTGTGTGTGCGTCTGTGTGTGTGTGGTGTGTGTGTGTGGTGTGTGTGTGTCTGTGTGTGTGGTGTGTGTGTGTCTGTGTGTGTGGTGTGTGTGTGGTGTGTGTGTGTCTGTGTGTGTGTGGTGTGTGTGTGGTGTGTGTGGTGTGTGTGTGTGGTGTGTGTGTGTGTCTGTGTGTGTGTGTGTGGTGTGTGTGGTGTGTGTGTGTCTGTGTGTGTGTGGTGTGTGTGTGGTGTGTGTGGTGTGTGTGTGTGGTGTGTGTGTGTGGTGTGTGTGTGTCTGTGTGTGTGTGGTGTGTGTGGTGTGTGTGTGTGTGGTGTGTGTGGTGTGTGCGTGTGTGTCTGTGTGTGTCTGTGTGTGTGTCTCTGTGTGTGTGTGTGTGTTTTCAATTCCATTCATTGGATTGTTCAGTTCCAAGACTTAGGTTTGGTTCTTTTTTGTGATATCTACATCTTAGCTGAATTTCTCATTCAGATGATGAATTCTTTCCTGGTCTTCTTGAATTGTTTTTCTGTATTCTTTGGCATCTCTCTGAGTTTCCTTGAGATCATTATTTTGAATTCTTTTTCAGGTGTTCCACGAACGTCCTTGTCTTTGGGGTCAGTTACTGGAGACTTACTATATTCCTCTGGGGTGTCATGTTTCCTTGCTTTCTCGTGTTTCTTATGTCCCTATGCTGATATCTGCACATCTAATGCAACAGTTCCTTTTGCCAATTTTATGAGGTTGCTTTTGTAGGCAGAGGCTTTTCCCTATAGCTGGGTTGTGGGGTGCTGGTTGGGAATGGTGTGTTGGTTTTAATTCTGGGTAGGCTGAGTAGTGTGGTCTCTATATCCTTATCTGTGACCTCTGTAATTGTCTCAGTAGACTAGGCTGCAGCAAGCTGTGATGGCAGTGGAGCAGTTTTGCGGGAGGCAGGAGTAGCGAGTTGGTTGTTGGACAGGGTATATTTGAGTACTTTGGGCTGGCAGGCTGTGTGATCTCTTTGGAGAGAAAGGCTACTGCTGGGCCAGTTGTTGTGCCAAGGGTGAGAGCAGTGGGGCTCCCTCTAGGCCAGCTGCTGGGTTGGGGACAGGCCTGTGCTAGCTGGGAAGTTGCCCTAGGTGGTTCTATCTGTGGATATGGGGCTGCTTCTGGGCTGTCTGTTGGGTTGGGGGAGGGCCAGGTAGCTAAACAGGGTTCTCTCTAGTGGAGTGAGATAACCTCCTGGCCAGCAATCATTCCAAGGATGGAGGAGCACAGGCAGGCAGCTACATGGGGTTTCCCTGCTGTAAAGGGCTGTTTCCCTACGGATGAGTGCCAATGGGTTTGGACATTGGGGTTTCAGCCTTCCTTTGGACCTAGGCTCTGGGGTGTTGGGATGTTGATACTGCAGCATCTGTGTGTGAATGTGGAGGAATGATGGAGGGCTCTCAGGCATAGAGTGAGTTGGTGACTACTGGCCCTAGGGAAGGGTGCATTGCAGCTGTGGGTCTGGCTTCAACGTGGTACTGTGCTGTAGCAAGTCAGGTCATGGAGGTGGGGTACCGAGGGGGTTCCTGCTCTGGGCAGTGCAGTCATGCAGACTCCCAGCAAATATCCACACTGGATGTGGATCCTATGAGGACCAGGGACCTTGCTGTAGCAATGACTGCTGGTATCTGAAGCAATGATGCGGACTGCTGAAGGTCTCCAGCTTGTTTTTTTACCTCCAGGAAGATGTCCCCCTGCCTCATCCCACTCTCTGTGGTGTTATCCTGGGCTTCTATGCTCCATGAAGATTTCAGTGCTCCCTGTGCTGTCCAGCACACTTCCTCAGTCACTCCAGTTGAAATGTAATTGTGGATTTATTATTTTGGTTCCTTTTTGGGGTGGGTGGGTGGGTATGAGTGCCAGACCCCTGTAGTCAGTCATGTGCTGATGCCTGGTACTTGCACTGTCTTCTAACATCATAAAGGTCCAGGGAAAGCCACCCTGATCATTGCTGGAGCAACAAAGTGCAAGCTAGTGTTTGGATAGAGAGAGGACTTTCAGGTACTTTGGGAGCAGAATCTTTAAGTCCTTTCACCTAAATAAGGTTTTAAAAAATGCTATGGGAGTGCTTGCTTCGGCAGCACATATACTAAAATTGGAACGATACAGAGAAGATTAGCATGGCCCCTGCGCAAGGATGGACATGCAAATTCGTGAAGCGTTCCATATTTAAAAAAAAAAAAATGCTATGGGAAGCATAAGTAGGTGCTTCCCTGAGGAAAGACACAAAGATGAGAGGAACCCTAGACACTTGCCTGGTCCCAGGCATGAGGTGTCTGAACCTGCATGCTCTGCCTAGCACAGCACTGTCAGGGGGGCACCGGCTCTATGCTGCTGGCCTGGAAGAGCTGGTCTGTTTGGGCTGTGCATGTTTAGAACCCTCCATTTAGTTATGCCTCATCTGTCTTGTGTCCAGTACAGAGCTAGGAATGGGTGGCGTCTACAGCCCTAGTCATGTCCTCCCCCCCCCCCCCATGAGGAACTCTGAGCAGGTCCAATGCAGGCTGTTAATGCGGGTACAGAACACATGTTCACTTTCTGAGCAGTCACTCTCAGGGAGTGTCCCTCAGAGCCTCTGCAGAGTTTGTATCATTTTAGCAGGGAGTGTGGAGTCATTGCGGGGAGGTTGGGAAGAGACTAAGTGGATTTGTGCCCCACGTATGAAAGCCTTCAGAGAATGACAACTTGAGCTCCAGCCCCCACTCTGTTTAATCTGGACCATAACCAGGGTTCCAGCAAGTTAAAGGTGACTCTCATCCTGAGTTTTATTGTTCCGATGTTGGTCCTTTAGTATGTAATTTGGCCTGATGTTGAGCTGAGAAAACGCATTGTCTTATTTCACCCTTGACATTTTTATTGCAGGGAATTTTCAAATCTGTGGGAAAGACTGTTCAGGCTGCTTCCTTGGGAAGTATTTAAAGGGATACAAGTCAGCTACTGAATGCAGAGAGAGAGGGAAAAGGGAGAAGAGAGACTGAGGAAATACAGGGGAAGGAGATGGAAGCCTGAGGAACCTTGTCATAGCATTTATTTCTCCACTTGTTCTTTGTGCCACAGGTTTTGAAGTAAGATAGTTTTTTTCTCTCTGTCCATCAGATGTAAATCGGGCCTCCTGTTTGTCTTTAGGCAGAGGGACCTGTCCCCAGCTCTGAGATGCTGGCCATTTCTCATTACTTGTCTGGGCCTTTGTCCCTTCACGTGCAGAGGGAGTCCAAGAATGTACACTTCTTAGGCTCATTTCAGGGGTCAAGTGGGGTTCATTGCTCACTCTGCAAGTGTCTGTGTGTACTTGGCTCTGTGCTAGGAGCTGGCTTCTGTCTCCTGGAGCTTATCAAGGGATAAGGATGCTGTTTAATGAGCCATGCGTCAAAGTGAGGGTGAGAGGGCTCCTTGTGGGAAGATGCACGTAGGTGAAATCTGGGGTCTGGGAGTGGACGAAGGGGTAGCTTATGCAGAGGGCTGTGTTGGGAGAGCTGGGAGGAGACAGCTGGTGAGGGTGAGGGCCAGGAGAGAGAGGAGCAAAAGAGAGGAGAGGGGCTGGGAAGGCTGACAGGTGGAGACCGTGGAGCATCTTCTAGCTCAGATTGAAGCAGGGAAAGCTACATTGGACTTGCCTTTTGGAAAGTGTATTCTGACTTCAGGAACTGGCCTTGAGGTCTGGGGAGGCCAACAATCTGTCTATTGCTGGAGTCCAGCTTTGATACTGGCTGCTTGGACTGTGGTGGTGGGCAAGCGGTAGGGGGGCGGATTGAGAGAAGGGAGCTGGGTGGCACCTGTGGCTTAGTGAGTAGAGTGCCGGCCCCATATACTGAGGGTGGTGGGTTCAAACCCGGCCCTGGCCAAACTGCAACAAAAAATAGCTGGGTGTTGCGGTGGGCACCTATGGTCCTAGCTACTCGGAAGCTGAGGCAAGAGAATTGCCTAAACCCAAGAGTTGGAGGTTGCTGTGAGCTGTGACTCCACAGCACTCTACTGAGGGCAATAAAGTGAGACTCTGTCTCTATTAAAAAAAAGAGAGAGAGAGAGAGAGGGAGAAGGGAGCTGATGTTATAATTGTTTAAGGAGTAAGGTCCTCTGCACTTGGTGACTGGTTGCACAATAGGTGGTGAGGAAGCGGACAGTGTCAGGATAAGGTCCCCATTTCTGCCTCATGCAATGAGGTAAGAGTCTTGTTATTCACTAAGATGGAAGCTGCCAGATGAGGCCTGGCCTTGGAAACACCAAATTTGAAGTGTCTTTGAGAGACATTCAGTGGGCAATTGGAATAGGTTCGTTGAATATACCATTTTGGAGTTCAGAGCTGAGATCTAGACCCTTGTTTTCAGACTCCCCCGTATCTACACTGGGCCATTGTCCCTTCACATGAAGAGAGAGACCAAGAACACACTCTGCGGAGGCTCATTTCAAGGGCTAGACGAGGTTCATTGCTCACTCTCAAGTGTCTGCATGTGCTTGGCCCTGTGCTAGGAGCTGGCTTCCCTGTCCTGGGGCTTATCAAGGGATAAAGATGCTGTTTAACAAGCCGTGTGGCTTTTCAGTTCCTCCCTGAGAGGCAGAATGAACTTTTCTGACCCTTGATTGGGGTTCAACTCTATTCCATAAAAAAAAAAAAGAAAAAACCTTCTTGACCCCACAGTCCCCTTTCTGTGGTCTGAATGTTTCTGTCCCCCAGATTCATGTGTAGAAATCATAACCCTCAAGGTGATGGTGTTAGAAGGTAGGGTCTTGGGAGGAGATTGGGTCATGAGGGCTTGGTGCCCTCATAAAAGAGGTCACAGGAAGAAGGGCTATGAACACAAAAGGGGCTTTCCTCCGACACCAGATCTGCTGGCACCTTGATCTTGGACTTGTCAGACACCAGACCTGTGAGGAGGACGTTTTTGTTGTTTATAAGCTTCCCAGTTTATGGTGTTCTGTTACAGTATTCTGGGCAGATTAAAGCACCCCTCCATCTATGTCTACCTTCTCTCTTTTCTCCCATGCATGGTTCACACTCTGCTGAAGTTGCTGTCTCTGAGATGATGCTCTTTAAATACAGCTCCTCAACTACAGTAGCTGGAGTGTAGTTCCTCTCGGTCCTTAGACCTGTGAAACTAGAGATGAGTTATCTGCCTTCATGCCTAAGTTATGATGGTGGGACAGGCATGGTATACCCATTGTAGGTCCTGTTCTTTAAATAGGGGGAATGAGAGACACAAATTGCTATGGTGACTGGTCCATAGCAATTCTGAAACCTTGCAGGGCAAATGTTTGAAGTTCCTCAGGTAGGTCTTAAGGCCTGGAAATTATTCTCTATACCACTTCCCTCTGCCCTCCAGGCTCTTGGTTCCACCTCTCTTGAGTCATAGCCCTGTTTTTTTGTTTGTTTGTTCATTTGTTTTGTTTTGTTTGTTTTTTTTTGAGATAGTGCCTCACTGTGTCACCCTTGGTAGAGTACTGTGGTGTCACAGCTCACAGCAACCTCAAACTCTTGGGCTTAAGCGATTCTCTTGCCTCAGCCTCCCAAGTAGCTGGGACTACAGGTGCTGGCCACAACACCTGGCTATTTTTTTTTGGTAGTTGTCATTGTTGTTTGGCAGGCTGGGGCTGAGTTTCCAACCTACCAGCCCCAGTGTATGTGGCTGGTGCCCTAACTGCTGAGCTATGGGCACCAAGCCAGGGTCCTGTTTTGTTTTTTTGTTTTTTTTTGTTTTTGGGGATGGAATCTCACTTTGTCACCCTCGGTAGAGTTCTGTGGCATCACAGCTCATAGCAACCTCCAGCTCTTGGGCTTAGGCGATTCTCTTGCCTCAGCCTCCTGAGTAGCTGGGACCACAGGCACCCGCCACAATGCCCAGATATTTTTTTGTTGCAGTTTGGCTGGGGCTGGGTTCGAACCTGCCACCCTTGGTATATGGGGTGGCGCCCTACTAACCGAGCCACAGGTGCTGCCCGAGTCCTGTTTTTTTTTTTTTAATATACTTTTTTGAAAAGTAGTACATGTCTGCAGTGGAGTAGTTTTCATAGCCTTCTTATTATCAGTAGAATTTTGTGGGTCAAACTGATTCCTTTTATTTAGTTCTTTTTTTTTTTTTTGCAGTTTTTGGCCAGGGCTGGGTCTGAACCTACCACCTACGGTATATAGGGCCAGCACCCTACTCCTTTGAGCCACAGGTGCCACCCTATTTAGTTCTATTTTTATCCATTTCAGTTTAAGCTAGTAGTGTTTTTGATGATATAAATCTTATCAAAAACTTTGTGGATCACATGTGAATCTCATTGTAGGTGAATCCTATTTGACAGAAGCTATATTCAGAAATGTTTTCTCAATAATCCGTTAAGCTTTATTTGTTGCTTCTCTGCACTTAGTTTTTCTTTCTAATTCCTTGAGATGGAGACTTTGATAATTGACACTTAGTTTTCTTCTTTTCTCTTATGTGCATTTATTTCCCTCTGAACACTGTGTTAGTTTTATTATTTATTTATTTTTGCAGTTTTTGAATGGGGCTGAACCCACCACCTCTGGCATATGGGGCCGGTGCCCTACTCCTTTGAGCCATAGGCGCCACCATGAACATTGTGCTAGTTTTAATCTTAAGTTGTCATTTGTTACATTTTCATTTTTATTCATTTGTAAATATTTGTAATTTTATTATGTACTTTTGACTGATAGGTTATTTAAAGGAGTATTTGGGAATTTTAATTTTCCCAGAATTGTAGCTTAATTCAATTGTAGCCAATTTCAATTTTTTGAAATTGTTGAGATTTCATCATGTAGCTCATATCTTCTATATATTCACTGATATTTTTATCTGTTTCTTCTCTGTTTTAGTGAGATATTTGTTAAAATATCCCATTTTATAGTGGAATCATCTGTTTTCTTTTTATTTGTGTAAATATTTGATTTGTATATGTGTGTGTGTGTGTGTATATATATATTTGTTTTTTGAGACAGAGTCTTACTATGTCACCCTTGGTAGAGTGCCGTGACGTCACAGCTCACAGCAACCTCCAACTCTTGGGCTTAAGAGATTCTCTTGCTTCAGCCTCCCAAGTAGCTGGGACTACAGGCGCCCGCCACAACTCCCGGCTATTTTTTGTTGCACTTGACATTGTTGTTTATCTGGCCTGGGCTGGGTTCAAACCCACCACTCTTGGTGTATGTGGCTGGTGCTATAACCACTGTGCTACAGGTGCCTAGCCTTGATTGGTATATTTTAAACTTATATTATTAGGTAAATAATACATTTGAAATTGTTATGTCTTCCTGGTGGATTGGCCTTTTTATTGTTATAAAGTATATCCTTTTTTCTATTCATGTCTCTCACTTTTGAGTTTAATGTGTTAATATCATACATCATTAAGTATACTTTGGTTAATTATATAGCCTTTGCATAATATAACATTTTCTATTCTTTTACTTTCACCTTATATTTAAGGTCTGTCTTTTGTAAGCATCATAGAGTTGGACTTCGTGTTTTATCTACTCAATAATTTGTTTTTTAATTTAATACTTTATTTTATTGTAATTACTGATATATTTGGGTTTAAATCCATCTAGTGTTTTATTTTCTTTTTTGCTCATATGTTACTTGTTTCTTGCCCCAAATTTCTCTTAAAGTGATTTTCTGTTTTTTCATTTATATATTTTTTTCTGTACTTAATTTTGTATTGGCTTATCTTCCAGGTCTCTAATTCTCTCTTCAGCTATATCTAATCTACTTCAAAAATTATGTATTGAATTGTATTTATTCATTTAGAATGATTAGTTCTCTCTTTTTTGATGAAATAGAACTTACATACTGTCATCCAACGTGTTTATTTAGCCTGATGAAATTTTAACTATATTTCCTATAACTATATTTCATTGTAGGCTATATTTCATTATTTAGCCTGATGAAATGTTACACACACACATCCATAGCTATATCTATCTTCATATCTTAATAATTATAAATCAGATCAAGATGTTTTAGGTTCCTCATACTCTAAAGTCTCCTTCTTATTCCTTGTATCTGATATTTTCCTTAAAGATAACCAGTTTTTGACCTCTATTACCATAGATAAATTTTGTCTGTCCTTGAATTTCCTATAACTATATTTCATTGTAGGCTGAGTGTGGTGGCTCATGCCTGTAATCCTAGCACTCTGTGAGGCTGAGGCAGCTGGATTGTTTGAGCTCAGGAGTTTGAGACTAGCCTGAGCAAGAACAAGACTCTATCTCTACTAAAAATAGAAAAACTGAGGCAAGAGATCACTTGAGCCCAAGAATTGGAGGTTGCTGCGAGCTATGATGCCTTGGCACTCTACCCAGGGCAACAGCTTGAGACTCTGTCTCAAAAAAAAAAAAAAAAAAAAATATATATATATATATCATTGTATTTACTCTTTTGTATCTGACATTGTTTACTGAACATTGTATCTGAGATTTATCCATGATATTCTCGGCAGCAGCTTTTTAATTGCTATGTAATAATCCATTATATAAATATACCACATTTTATCTACTCATTCTGTTGTTGATGGGTATTTGTTTCTACAATACTCTTCTCTTGAGACTTTGTTCTCTTGGTGCTATGTCCATTGTGTCTGATAATTTTTGACCAAATGCTAGACATTGTGATCATAAATTGTTGAGGTTCTGAATTTGGTATCTTCCCCTGGGGAAGGTTGACTTTTGCTTATCACAGGCAGTGAGATTAGGGATAGATCATTTTCATTCAAGCAGATAGTGAGCTGACTTGAGGTGACCTTCAGTCTTTATAAGGCCAAGTTTATTTCTGGATTATTGTTATTCGTATGTCATGCTCCTTGATAGTGACGCTGCCCAAAGCTCAGCTTTTCAGCCACTTAAGTTTTGCTTTCTCTAGGGTCTGTCAGATTCTGGGCCACTGTTTGCAAATCAGAAATCACTCTGAGGAGACCAGTGATGCAGGATGTTGGGTTCACTTTCCTTATCCCTTAAGGAACTCAGATCTTGGCTGGCTTGATAGTCTTGGACTCCATGTCTTCCCCCTTAGCCCTGTGAGATTGATGAAACTTTGCTTAGCTGAGTAGCTCACTCATAGCAGCCACTTTCTTTATTTTATTTTATTTTATTTTATTATTAAATCATAGCTGTGTACATTAATGTGATCACGGGCCACCATACACTGGTTTTATGGACCATTTGACACATTTTCATCACACTGGTTAACATAGCCTTCCTGGCATTTTCTTAGTTATTGTGTTAAGACATTTATATTCTATATTTACTAAATTTCACATGTACCCTTGTAAGATGCATCGTAGATGTAATCCCACCAATCACCTTCCCTCTGCCAATCCTCCCCCCTCCCCTCTTCTCCCTCTTCCCCTTTCCCCATATTCTTAGGTTATAACTGGGTTATAGCTTTCATATGAAAGTCATAAATTAGTTTCATAGTAGGGCAGAGTACATTGGATACTTTTTCTTCCATTCTTGAGATACTTTACTAAGAAGAATATGTTCCAGCTCCATCCATGTAAACATGAAAGAGGCAAAGTCTCCATCTTTCTTTAAGGCTGCATAATATTCCATGGTGTACACGTACCACATAGTAGCCACTTCCTGCTTGGCGTCTAATCCTCTCAACGTCATGCTGTTTAGGGATGTTCAAATACCTGGAGGGTAAAAGCAGCACAGAGTCTCAGGTTCACCTCAGTGTTCTTATCCCTGGGATCTCTGTGTTTTTCTTGTTTTTGGCAGGGAGTTTGGTCAGATAAATCCTATTCTGTGTTTGCTAAAAGCAAGATGAAATAACTCCATGCTACTTTTTTTTCAGTAGTGGTTCTCATTAGAGGGAATTATCAGATGATTTTAAATTTGATTATCACAGTAGTCTGTCAGGTGGTCAGCAGGGTTATTGTCTCCATTTCACAGATCAAGACACTGAGGCTTTTAAGAGGGGTTAAGTGGTGGAATTGGCGTAACTAATATGTGGTGGACCATATTCTTACCCCTCACCCAACGCTGAACCCTTGCACTGTACTGACACATCTAGTGGGGTTCAAACTGTGCTCAGGGAACAGGAAACAGTAATAACTGAGGAAGAGAAAACTGGTGGGTGGTGGTTCAGTCATTTGAAAGGAAGGTACTCAATGAAACATGAGTGAAAGTCTCTATAAACAAATACCATGTGGATGCAGTTATTTAGCTATAAGTGACTGGGGAATCCCAGCAGCAAATAAACCTATTCCACATGCAGCAACCTGGGCCATCACCACCTCCTCCCAGCAGAGGTGCTGAGAAGCAGATCTGCAGACGCCAGCCCTTGGTGACGGGAGTTTAGGGACTGTGGGGCCCTGTGGTAGGCGGCTACTTAGGAGTGCCTCTTCAATGCAAAGGGCAGCACCTTGGATGAATTGTGGATTTTCTTGGCTGGTGTTGGCAATTTGCAAACTGATTTCATAGGCAGAATACCATCTGGTCCACCATTCCTGAGTGACATGCCCATCGATAGGCAAGGAAGTCAAGGCTTAGCAGGGTGTGACAGTCCCCAGGATGACTTTGCTGGGCCTCGGCCACGTTATAGGGTCTTCCACGGTGCCTGGCCCCTTTATTGTCACTGTACATCTGGGAGGGGAAGTGACTCTCCTCAGGTGGCCTCCTGGGTGTCTTCTGAATGTTGCCTTCTTCCAGTGTGGCATGAAGGACAGTCTGGAAGGTCTGAAGGCTGATACTAAGCTGCCTTCCAGGAGCGTCCGAGGAAGACATGAGAGGATACGGGGACAGCTGGCATCCAGTGCGACTGCCTGATAGAAGCCAGGTTCCTTCAAATAACTCTAGAATGTTCCACATTTGCATTTGCTGATTTTGGGATACCCATGTTAGGACAGGTGGCATCAGATCCCTTGGTCACCATTCCTTGCCTGGAGCCCCCTCAGCTCTGGGCTCCCTTGAGTCTGTGTGTGATCTCCTGGGAAGCTGTCCTTCAGTCCCCCTCAGTGTGTGGTACCAAGGCCACAAAGGATCCTTGTTCCTCACACACACTCTCTCCACAGCCCTCATGTGAGGACTCAGGGGCCTGCAGGCAGCCAAGAAGCTCCTTGGTGTTTCCTGAAGGTACAAGGGTCACACTTACACAGCCTCACAGGCAGTTCCCAGAGCTGTAACAAGCCAGCCACACATCCCGCCTCACACCTCAGCATCCTGGGGGTGACTGTGTGCCATGTTCTGAATTCTTTCAACATTCCTCTCCTCAGTGTTTTATATCCTCTTAAACAGAAGAGTCAACCTTGATATCTAGTTCCCTGAATTAACTCTTGTGGACTGAATCAGGAATCATGTCCCCCTCAATTCATATGTTGAAACCCTAACCCTCAATGTTACTGAAACAGGAAATAGGGACTTTGAGGAGGTTCCTAAGATTAAATGAGGTCATGAGGATGGGCCCTAATCCAATAAAATTGGTGTTCTTATAAGAAAAAGAAGAGATGCCAGAGAGGTTTTTATGTGTGCACAGAGCAAAGGCCATGTAAAGAGACGGCAAGAAGGCAGCTGCCTGCCTGCCAGGAGAGGAGTCCTCACCAGAAACCAACCCTGACGGCGTGTTGATCTTGACCTTCCCAGTTCCAGAGCTGTGAAAAAGCAAGTTTCTGTTGTGTCAGCCACTCAGTCTTGTTATGGCAGCCCGAGATGATTACTAATGCACCCTTCATTTAGTGATGACCGCACCCCCCAAAATAAGAGTTCCTCCTCCCTCACCCCCATATCTGGGACACTATACATTCTTTCCTGTGTTCATAAAAGCATTTTTAATCTTATAAAATACATCAAATCCATCCACTGCAGAGTCTCCCCATATAGGCAGAGTGAGGACAGCGTCCACTGCCATGTCTGTATACACCACACACACCCCGCACATTACACACAACCACACAAACACACACCACACACCCCCCGCACATTACACACAAACCACACAAACACACACCACACATGCCCCGCACAATACACACAACCACACAAACACACACCACACACGCCCCGCACATTACACACAAACCACACAAACACACACCACACACGCCCCGCACATTACACACAACCACACAAACACACACCACACACGCCCCGCACATTACACACAACCACACAAACACACACCACACACGCCCCGCACATTACACACAAACCACACAAACACACACCACACACGCCCCGCACATTACACACAAACCACACAAACACACCACACACGCCCCGCACATTACACACAACCACACAAACACACACCACACACGCCCCGCACATTACACACAACCACACAAACACACACCACACACGCCCCGCACATTACACACAAACCACACAAACACACACCACACACGCCCCGCACATTACACACAACCACACAAACACACACCACACACGCCCCGCACATTACACACAACCACACAAACACACACCACACACGCCCCGCACATTACACACAAACCACACAAACACACACCACACCCGCCCCGCACATTACACACAACCACACAAACACACACCACACACCCCCCGCACATTACACACAACCACACAAACACACACCACACACGCCCCGCACATTACACACAAACCACACAAACACACACCACACATGCCCCGCACATTACACACAACCACACAAACGCACACCACACACGCCCCGCACATTACACACAAACCACACAAACGCACACCACACACGCCCCGCACATTACACACAACCACACAAACGCACACCACACACGCCCCGCACATTACACACAACCACACAAACGCACACCACACACGCCCCGCACATTACACACAACCACACAAACGCACACCACACACGCCCCGCACATTACACACAACCACACAAACGCACACCACACACACCCCGCACATTACACACAACCACACAAACGCACACCACACACACCCTGCACATTACACACAAACCACACAAACACACTCCACACACACCCCTCCCATATCGCACACCCATTCACACCTCACACATTACACACAAACCACACAAACACACCACACACACCCCACACATTACACATAACCACACAAACACACACCACACACCCCGCACATTACACACAAACCACACAAACACACACCACACACACCCTGCACATTACACACAACCACACACCACACACACCCTGCACATTACACACAAACCACACAAACACACTCCACACACACCCCGCACATTACACATAAACCACACAAACACACACCACACACACCCCTCCCATATCGCACACCCATTCATACCTCACACATTACACATAAACCACACACACCACACACACACCGCACATTACACACAAACCACACAAACACACACCACACACATCCTGCACATTACACACAAACCACACAAATACACACCCCTCCCATATCGCACACCCATTCACACCTCACACATTGCACATAAACCACACACACACCACATATACACGCCACTCACATCACACACAGCATAGACCAGAAACACCTGACACCAAACGCACTCATACTACCCATATGCCCTAGTCATACCTACTACACCACATACCACATCCACACACAGCTGCCCACCAAACCCCCACACTACACCCACCAAACACATACCCCATGCCTGCCCCCAACACAGGCACATCCAACCCCCACCCTGTAGCCTGGTGTGTGTGGTCAATAGGGTCACAACTAGTGACTGAGAACTTCTGTTGTTTGCACCCAGAGGCAGGAGCAGGAAGGCTTCCTGGTTGGGCCCATCTGACAGCCCTGCCTCCTACACTCACACCCCTTGCACAGGCAGGCTGGCCGTGTAGACCTCAGCCAAGTCCAGAGACAGTGCTTCAGAAGGGTTTTCTGGGCTGGATCATTGCTCCTTCTTCCAGCCATTCCTGTAGTGGGTCCAATTGTGTCCCCCAAAGACATGTTGGCATCTTAACCCAGGTTCCCCACAAATGTGCCCTTGTTTGGGTACAGGGTCTTTGCAAATGTGAATAAGTGAAGTCATCCTGGAGCAGGGTGGGCTGTAAATCCAATGCTTGCTGCCCCTAAAAGAGGAAGGAGAGGGGGATCTGAAGAGAGACACTTGGGCAGACACCTCACAAAGCCTGAGGCCATGATGCCCCAGGAGCCGGAGAAAGGTCCAGAGCAGAGTCTGCTTCAAAGCTTCTGGAAGGAACCAGCCCCATGACTGGAGCCACCCAGTGTGCAGTACTATGTTACGGCAGCCATAGGAGGTGACTACAGTCCTATATGCATTTCTTGAGGTGCTGGGCCAAAGGGACAGACCTGGCCCTGCTCTCCTGGGTGACCCCAAATGATAATGAGACGTAAGGGGAAGTAGGACTTAATGGGTTGTTCTGCAGGCCTCTGAGGAGGGGCTTGGCCCTGGGCCTGAGGATTCTGGCTCATTCGTGATGTGTCAGTGACCTGGGGCTGACTGACCTCAGGAGGAGCCGGGGCCTCGTAAAGGGGTGGTCTTTGGATGCCAGGATTTTCCCAGAACAATCTAATAAGCTGGGAAGGGGGAGGGTGGACAGATGGCTGCCTGCTCGAAGGCTTCTGGTTATGGTTCAACTTTAATGATATCATCCTGGACAGAGCTCCTAAGCGGCCCTGGGGCCTGGTTTCTATTGGGCGGGGCGTCCTTCCCGGCTGCCTGTGAGCTTCAGATTCCAGGCATCTTTCCAAAAGTTGCTTCTAATTAGCCTCACCTTTGGCCCGCATGTCCAGAGGCCTGAGGTGGAGTCCACATTCTTACAAGTGTTTAGAGCTATTGAGAAGGGGGGCGGCCACTCTTTGATCATGATCAAGCAGCTCTGGCAATCGTCAGCCCTGACAAACTTCTCCTTCCCTCCGGCTCCCCAGACCCAGGGCCAGCCCCTCAGGGAATCCTGAAGGAAGGCAGTGACCTTGGTGTTGGTCCTCTGGCCTGCCCTCTCCCCCCTAGCCTCTGTCATAGCTTCCTTTGACCTTGGCCGTCCTGGGGGAATGGCTGACCATTCTCGAGATCTCTGACTCTGGCCCTGGCAGGGCCTACCTCTCAGAGGTAACTTAGAACTCTAGTTCCTTTCAAAGGAAAACCAGGTACAGTTGCCAGTAGCATTTTATAGAAGGATTTGCAGGAGGAATTCCTCTGTCCCAGGGGTGATGCCTGTGGGGCTCTGGGTGTGGGTGGGCGTGGTCTCATTCCAGAGCCTGCTTTAGCCACGGGAATGGGGGAATGGGGTGATGCTGGAACCCTGGAATTTTCTCTGAGTCCAGGGATGAGTGTGCCTATCTCTTGGGCCAGTAAAGGTCTGAATGGGTGGAGGGATGACTGTGGCTGGGTGAAGGAGTAAAGCTTTTCTTCTAAGACTTTGACCTCGATGTTTGGTGATTAGAGACTTGGGCTGCTGGGCATTAAGTCCCTCCCTGTAGTTTGCAGCCTGGAGGAAGTTGCTTGCTCCGAGTGAAATTATCTAAATGTCTCAAATCCCTTCCTAAGCACAGGGAGAGTTTAAAAACATGAGGCCTTGTGGGACCTTAATGGGGTCAAGTGGGCCCCTAACGGGGTCAAATGCTCAGAGCCGTGCTCTCTGGGCAGAAGCTGGCTGGGCTCCCAGTAGCCCAGGAATTAGGGATGACAGTGCCAGGGCACCTGTGGCCTGAGTCTTGCCCTCCCATCACACAGCCCCCACTCCCATTCCCACCCAGCTTGGGGTCCCTGCACCTGGCCCCTGTAACAGACCTTCGGGGTACTTGAGCTTACTTTTTTTTTTTTTTTTTTGAGACAGAGTCTCACTCTGTGTCCTGGCTAGAGTGCCATAGGGTCACAGCTCATAGCAACCTCAAACTCTTGGGCTTGAGTGATTCAGCTTCCTGAGTGGCTAGGACTGCAGGTGCCTGCCACAAGGCTCAACTAGTTTTTCTATTTTTAGTAGAGATGGGGTCTCACTCCTGTTCAGTCTCGTCTCGAACTCCTGAACTCAGGTAATCCACCTGCCTGGGCTTTCCAGAGTGCTGGGATTATAGGAAGGAGCCACCACCCGGCCTGAGCTTTCTTTCTTTATGGCAAGATGTCCATCTTCGGCCTCCTCCTCTCTTTGCCGTCAGCCACTGACTGCTTACACTTGCATGGGCGTCTGTGTGAGCCAAGCCCTGTGGATATACCAGGGTCCTCAAGGAGCCCACAGGTCGGGGTGGAGCATGTACCCCACCCCACGTCTGATGTCGTGATCTGGAGCCCATTCCTCTGCAGATCCACTGGGGTCTGGATGGAGCCTCATCTTCTGTCCATGGTGTGGGGAGGCTGTCCTCGAGCCCCAGGAGAGCCCTGGCCCGGAGCCTCAGCAAGGCATCTGTGGGGTGAGAGCTTGACTCAAGGGCACCATGAGCCACCAGCAATGAGCCTGCCAGAGCAGAGGAGGTCCTGTTCTGCCCAAGCCTGCACATCTCCCTGTGTTGCTGAGTCCTCATCAGCACCTGCCCTTTCTGCTCACTGGGCATGGTGGGGACACAGCATTGCGGCCAGCTCTTGTCCACCCCTGCACCTCTGACCAGTTCAAGCTCCTTGCTGCATTCTGGAATATTTATTCTTTGTACCTCTTGGAAGTTGGCTTTTTGTGGTTTGTGTCCCTGTGAATGTATCAATCTATTTGAAAAGAAAACAAAGGTAGATTTAAAGAAATGAAAGTAGTTGGACATACAAAAATTGAACATTACCAAAATATTTCTAGAGCAGTGGTTTTTAAGCCCTTTCCAGCTCTGTCTGCTCTGGGGGTGGGTAAAGGGGGCCTTGGTTCCTCTGAGGGCCCAAGATTCTGAGCAGCGTAAGGACTCACTGGCTGGGGGGCAGGCAAGGATCGACTGCCCACAGGAGAAAACCAGTCCCGGCTGCATGAGTGGGCAGCCCACTGACCTCTGAGCAAGTGACAGTGGCGGTGGCCAGAGGGAATGCTTTTGCCCTGACAGAGCTCAGCCATTTTGGGGCTTCATAGTCCGGGTCTGGGTTAAGGGGGTCTTCAAGACCATCCTAGCACTCAGTGATTTACTAGAAGGACTCACAGGACTCAGAAAAAGCTGTGTGCACATGATTGTTTATTACAATGAAAGGACACTGATTTAAGTCAGTAAGGGGAAAAGATGTGTGGGGTGAAGTTTCAGGAGAAACCAGACTCAAATTTCCAGGTTTCCCTTCCCAGTGGAGGATAGTCATACAGATAGGGCCCATATTTCTCCCCCGTATTTCCTTGTGTTTGCATCTCTCTGCTTCTGAAATCTTGTCTTTAGACCCCATCATCAGTCCTAGCATGGCATGTGTCAAGACTTAGCATCCTTTTTCAGCTCACCTCTTAAAAATTCAGATTCATTTTGTTCCCTGGACCTTATTTCAAGAGAGAATTTTCAGAGTCTTTCAAATGGGTCCTCCCTGATCCCCAACCCCATAAGGGAAGAATGGGAGTTTAGAAATCATCCCTCTGATGTCAAGGCAGCTGTTTTATTTTGTGCGTAAGCCAGTGGTAGCTGGGGGTGGGGGAGAACTGAGTGGGCTCACCCAAAATCCTGCACCCTTTTTCCTCCACTCCAGCTACCCACTTCCCAAGACCCCTTTTCTCATGATTACCTTTGTCAGTCCCTTTAGACAACCATGCCTCACACATCTTCCTAGTCATGACCATGGGACATTGCCTCTTGCTTACTCTCACATTCTTGTTTTTTCCTTTGGCCTATGATTCTACCTCATACCACAGCATTCTCTGCACAGGGAGTACTCTGTTCACCATGGCCTGACTCCCTGCCTTGACCTTAATGGAGGGGCCTGTGAACCCATGTTGTCAGGTTAGCCCCAGTTATGCCGGAGAACTGGCAGTGATGACTGGCTAAGTCAAGGCTCAGGCAGATGGATGATTTGGAGTGCACAGTCTCCTTCATGAGGTTCTCCAGTTATTCCCAGATAAGCTCAACATGTTAGATTCAGGGGGAAATTTCGGCAACCCCATGATACTCAGTAAGAGGCATATAGTTTCCCATCTGGTTTAAAGATGGGAAAAGATGGGAAAGCCCTCTGTTGTGGGATCTAGGGGTTGAATGATCTGCTAGGGTGGAGATTTTGACTCTTAGTATGTGTGGTGCAGCACTGTTGTCTTGGTGCTGGGTGCAAATTTCCAGACAGGGCTGACTAGCTCCCTTTCTGCTACACTGAGTGAAGTGTAGAAACCTTACCTCTCTTTATGTTCCTTTACCACACTTCATTTTTAATGTAATAGTTTTAAAATATTTCATCTAGGGTGGCACCTGTGGCTCAGTGGGTAGGGCGCCGGCCCCATATACTGAGGGTGGCGGGTTCAAACTCGGCCTCGGCCAAACTGCAACAAAAAAATAGCTGGGCGTTGTGTTGGGCGCCTGTGGTCCCAGCTACTTAGGAGGCTGAGGCAAGAGAATCGCCTAAGCCCAAGAGCTGGAGGTTGCTGTGAGCTGTGTGATGCCATAGCACTCTACTGAGGGTGATAAAGTGAGACTCTGTCTCTACAAAAAAAAAAAAAAGAAAGAAAGAAAACTCTACAAGCCTATTGTGTTTACTCATATTTTTCTTATGTGTGTTTTTCTTCCTTCTTGATGTTCCAAGGTTCCTTCTTTTACTTTTTTTTTTTCTGTTTAGAGAGATTCTTATGGCCAGTTTTTAGGTAGGTCTACTGGTGACAAATTGTCTTGATTTTCATTCTTCTGAGAATGTTTTAATCTCCCATTCCTTCCTGAGAAGTATTTTCCCTTGGTGTAGGATTCTGGGCAGGTTTTAACACTTGAAAAATATCATGTTACCTCCTCTTGCCTCCTTGGTTTCTTATGAGAAATTTGTGGTGATTCTAAGTTTTTGTTTTCTCTCTCTAGCAAGACATTATTTTTCTCTGGTTGCCATCAAGTTTTTTTTTTTTGTCTTTAGTTCTCAGGAGTTTCATTATGTTGCATGTTGATGTGAATTTCTTTGGGTTTATCCTGTTTGAGATTTTCTCAGCTTCTAAATCTGAAGGTTTATGTCTTTTGCCAAATTGGGGCAGTGTTAGGCCATTATATTCTCAGTTTTTTAGCCTCTCTCTTTTCTCCTTCCAGGACTCCAGCACCATCAAAAGCAAGTCTTTTGTAACAGTCCCACAGCCCCCTGAGACTTTCTCTGGCTTTTCGGTCAGTTTTCTCGTCATGGTTCAGTCTGGTGGCTGCTGGTGCTCTCTCTTCCACCTGACTCATTCTTGCCCTCTGACCTCTCCATTCTGCTCTGAGTTTACCCACTGAGCTTCATATTTCTGTTATTATACTTTTAAATTCTTAAATTTCCATTTAAAACATATACTCCATTTCTTTGCTGAAGCTTTCAATTTTTAAATTTGTTTCATTCACGTTTGTAATGAAAATCTTTGTCAATTAATTCTAGCCTCTCTGTCTCTGGATGTGACATCCATGGATTATCCTTTTCATTCGGTTTGAGAGCTTCCTGGTTCTTGGTCTGATGAAAGATTTTCAGCTGAATCCTGGACATTTTCGTCTTATGCTGTGTGCCTCTGAATCCCATCAAACCCTTCTTATTAGCGGGCCTTTTCTGACACGGTTCTGAAGGAGCTGCTGCCGCGGTGAGCAGGGTAGGAGCATCATTCAAGATGATACCAGATATTTTTCCTTCTGGCCGGGTTCTTGGTCTCGGAAAATGAAGATGAATTCCCAGACCACAGGCAAGCAGAAGTTATAGAGCGATAGTTTATTAGAAGATAGGAAAAGCCTCCAACACAAAAGAAGAGGCAGCAACTGGGTGTTGCCGCGCCCCGGCTGTTTGGGGCTTTTATGCCTAATCTGCCTGCCCTAAACTGCTGGCAGACACGGATTGGGTCCTTCAAACCCAGCTGGCTTACATTGGCTGGTTTCTTTAAAGCTTAACTGGCCTCTGTTGATTGGCCCTCCATTCATGCCCTGCACTTTTTCTGCCCAATCCCCAGAGGGAATCCCCTGGCATGCCCGGCTTAGCAACAGCCACTGACCAATGGCTGCACTGGTTTCTCTCGAGGAGTCCCTCCCACTTCTCGCATCCGTTGACCTGTCCCTGCTTAAAGCTTCCCGCTTCAGGCAGGTGGCAGCTCTGGCTCCCCAGGCGGGCTCCATCGGCCCTGTGGTGGCCTCCTCTCCACCGGGTGGGGTTAAGTCCTGATTCAGCATTACAGCCCCTTTCCCATTGCGGGCCAGGAGATGCGGCTCGGTACGGGTTCTGGAGGGCAGAGTGGGGCCTCGTGGGGCTTGCTGTGGCTGCGAGGTGGGTGCACAGCCTTCTCTGCAGCGTGTGGCTGGAGCAGTTACTGCCTCAAAGTTTTCTCTCCTGTGAGGCTACCCCCTTCCTTATCAACTCTGGCTGGGGAGAAAGGCTTTCATGGGGGTTTCTTTGGCCTATGCTCAGTGGTTTCTGAGTTGCAGGTGTCTTTATGTGTAAGTATGGGATATGAGGCAGAAAGAAAAGCCTGGGGACCCGCCATTGTGTCTTCCCTAGGTCCTGAGACTCCCAGCAGGGCTGCCTCCTCTCCATCTGCCAAGGCGTGTTTACATTTTGTTTACAGCGTCCAGGGCTCTTAGTAGTATTTGGCAAGAGAAGTAGGAAAAAGGTGTGGTTACTGCATCTTCCAAGAAGCTGATGTCCATATAGGTTCCTTTTGTTATCAGAAAAATTAAAATTCAGTAGAATTTCATTGATTGCTGTTTAGTAATTGAGTTGAAGAATTACAGAATGAACAGAAGACTGCTTAAAGCAGGAATGAATCTTCCAACAAAGAATGCGGGCCTGGTTGTAACAAAACTAAGTAATAAAGTAATTTGTTTTGCTCGTAAACTTTTGTTTAAATATTTTGAGCAGCATGACCCATGAAGTTTCGCATGTTCACTTTCATCATTGACAAAGGCAGATCCGTGCAAGGAAAGGGAAGGGACAATCATAGCCTGGTGTGTACAGCCGGTTCCAGAGGAATCAGTGTCCCCCCATCCCGCCCCCCTTTGCTCTGGCTTTTGGCAGCACCAGTGATTTTTTGTTCCAGAAGTCCTTCTGGGAAGGTCTGCTGGGTGTTCAGGCAGGTGAGGGAAGTGGAGGAAGGAGCACAGGTGGGTAGTGTGCGTCTCTGCCCCCTTAGGCAGGTGATACAGGCTGCAGCTCCCTGTGCCCGCGCATCTGACTCAGGCCATTGTCCCCCTTGGAAAGGACAGCAGGGATAAGCTTTCCAGATCCAGAGGAGGCTGAAAACGACCTCAGGGCTTTCTACTGCATGTACCTTTTTAGGCTGTACATGAAGGAGACTCAGTGTGTTCTGAGGACAAAGTGAGAAGGCGGTCAGATCTGCAGTGTGCCCCAGACCTGCTCTCTTCTGGTGCTCCTACATCCTCACCTGTGACACAAGCCAGGGTTACACCAACTCATCCTAGACCAAGTGCTGCATACCTCATTACTGAATACCCCCTTGGTTACTAGATGGAGGACTTTGAAGGCTACAGTGGTGATACTCAGCAATGAGGTACGGGTGAGCTGTGCGTGAGCCAGAGGAAGCCAGGGACAGCTTATGGGGCTGTGAGTGCCCCTCCCCCAGGAGGGAAGCCTGGCCTGACTCTTGTGATGCTGGCCAGCAGATATTTGTTTTTTGACCATTCGATATGATAGTCATGTCAAAATTTGCCATTTTCCTACCAAAACCCAGACACAGACCCATTATAAACTTGGCAGCCATGGCATTCTGGAGCGTCTCATCTTGGAATGCCTTTGCATTTCGCTGCTGAGCTATCTTGCTAAGGCCTGACACTCCGGCAAAGCATCTTGCAAGTAGAATCTCTTTACTCAACACTTCATCTGTGCCCTCCTTGCACATATTACTAATTAGGGTCTGAGGGAGGTCGAAATGTCACAGGCCGATGGTGCAGCCTCCCCCAAGCCCCGTGGGTCCTGGAACCACACAGAGGGTGGCCTCATTTTCCTTCCCATGGGTTGAGAGTCCTCAGGGGTGTCCTTCAGATCAAACTTTTCTGTGACTGTGGAAGGTCAGCCACTTATGACAGACAGGAAGGACGTTGGGTCGCCAGGATGTGGCCACTCCCAGGCCCAGGCCCACCACAGGGACCTCCGGGCCAGCTCGCTGGGCGGGAGGCTGAGGCTGGAGGGTCAGCACCATCCATCCTCCAGAGGCCCCCCAGGCACGGTGAATGGGCCATTTGTGTTTTATGAACAGCCCAGTATCACAGGAATGTGGCCCAGCCCCACTCAGGCTAAGAAGGAGCTGAGAGCTGAGAAATCATAATAAAACACCCTCCCGGGAAGCACTCGCATGAATCACAGCTAAGGTAATAATAACCCTTTTGGCAAACGCATTTTCTCTACCCCAAGCCAAGATATGTGCAGTTACACAAAGGGCCCTGTGACTGGTGGCGGCTGCCCTGCCAAGTGGACGCTCTTGCGGTTCTTAAATTTTGTTCTTTTCACAGGGCTGGGCCTGCTGAGGAATTTAGAGGACTCTGATGCTCAATGAAACTTTCTGGGGCTGTATTTATTTAACAGATATCTAAACTTATGGGGGCCCTGGTCAGAGCAAAGTAAACTTGTAAAAAATAACTTTATATTGATCTCATTTGTAGTTTCATATTAAACAATCTCTCTCTCTTTGCCCAAGAGAATTGAGAATACCTGTCAGAGTGCCGTGCTGGCAGCCTGGGGAAGCTAAGCACATTGAGAGAGAGAATGACCAATCCTGGTCTTCAGGTAAAGCTCGAGTCCTGGCAATACAGTAACCATGGGGCAATGGAAAGCCCAGGTGGGACTCAATTTGCTGCCTCTGCACATGCTGAGCTCAGGTTTGAGACGCTGGCCAAACGCAGTCTGATCTCTGTGCCTGGGAGTCTGGCTGGGAGCTACTGTGATGACCAGGGCAGGTGGCAGGCTCGCCCCCCTTTCTTAACTCAGATCAACCTGAAGTCACCTTGGGGACTTCACTGTCCTGTATGGGCCTGGGTTACCTTGTTTTTAAAATTAGAAGCTGGGCAAAGCCCCCTCCTGCCTTGGTCACCACCCAATCCCAGACAGGTACCATTAGCCTGTCAGTGACTCCTCATAGGAAAGACCCAGCCTCAGCCCCATCCCCTGTGGAGCTCTGAGCAGTTACCTTGCTGGTAGGAGCCATCAGGACCCATTCACTCATAAAGCCACTCATTCATTCACTCACTTAGCCATTCATTCACTCACTTAGCCATTCATTCATTCATTTGCGCAGCCACTCATTCATTCATTCACATAGCCACTCATTCATTCATTCATTCATTCACTCACTTAGCCATTCATTTCTTCACTCAGCCAGTCATTCATTTATTCATCTACACAGCCATTTCATGACTTCTTTCCTTGAGCCATTGGTCCATACACTTAGAATAAACCTCTGTAAATTATTTTACAGAGTGTGGGTGTCTCCCATTAATGCCACCACAGCAGGGTGCACTCCCCCTGTGTGCTCCGTAGTCTAGGTGTGCATCAAGGTGCTGGGCCTGGGGGAGACAGCCAATCACACTGCTCAGAAGACCCAGGCATCTGCCCAGAAATGCAAAACACACAAAATCCCAATTTTTCCCCCACACACAGTTGGGGACAAGTTTTCCTAAAGTATTGGATGATGTGCTCTCAATTTCACTAATTTTTTCACCACTTCTTACATATTATTACTCACTGCTTAAAAAGTGGTGCAGGTGGCCAGACCTCACACTATAATGCAAATGCAGGCAGTGGTCACACCTAGGGGCTGTGTGGCCTGGTGGGGCGCGGGCTGTGCCCTGTGGTGTGTTCCCCTCCTCTGCACATGTGGGCGTGACTTCACTGTCCCCATAGCAACTGCAGACTGCAGAGCTTAGTCACTGTAGAGAATTTGGTGCACACAGAAAAAGAAAATGTAACCCCTCTTTCCCATATTCTGAGGAACCCTGTGAATACTTGGTGTGTTTTCTTCCAACCCCCCAGCTTAAGTACCCACATACCAGTGTACTGCAGAGGCTCCGAGGCCCTGGTGTCCTCTCAGGATGTCAGAGAGCCCTCCTGGAAAGAGCTGAAGACCTCGATGTTGAGGAGATCATTGCCCAGCCTCCTCTAGACCCTGGGTCTGGCCTGGTGCCTTCCCCCCTGGCCTCCTCCACCCGGGGACCCCCCACCTCCCACTCCTCCTACCTCATCCTCTCATCATGCTGGCCCACAGCGGGCGCTGTTCTGGTCCCTACTGGCCTGCCCCAGCAGAGGTGCATTCTCATGCACCCCGGGTGGGCCTTGGGTTGCTAAGCTCGGCCAGCTAAGTACCTTGCAATCCCCCTGTACGAAAAGCAGGAGAAAGGCTTTCCCTGCGGCCTCTCTTGACCTGTCATGGCATTTCCCATTTACTACTTAGGGAGACCCTCATGGGAGCCCGGGCCCCCTATGATTCAACACGCAGGGCAAGGTGAGGGTTGTGTGTCGACCCTGCTCCTCTGCACAGGTGGGGACAGAGGACATCCCAGGGGAGGTGCTGCGGGGCAGTGTGGCCCATTGTCCCATTGCACGGTACTTGCAGAACACAAAGAAAAGTAGTAAGTGTCCCTAGAAAGTCACTAACACGCTCTGGCCACTATGCTCGGGGCCCCTTCTCAGCGCAGGCTCCATGTATGTGAGCTGACCGCAGGCCCAGGCAACAAGCCATGTGGTGGCTGAAGCGTTCAGGCCATGGGTGACTGGTGTGGGCCATGGAGGCCCCTCTATAGAAGCTCTGTCAGTGGCCTAAGGTATTTGTCCCCAGCCCCCAACAAAGGGTTACGGAGCAAAGCACTTTCTCTAAAATTTGTTGAGTTTACCTGACGGTCATTTTAGTTTGCTATTCTGTCCTTTCATTACCTTTAAAAAACCCTGCTTTTGCAAAACTGTAGAGTATAATTCTGGCATGCAAAATGGATGAATTTAGGTGTCAGTCTTTCACTTTGTCCTCAGAGAGTCATGCTGTCATGCTTGTCATCTGCCAGGGAGTGGAGAATGTGTGATGGCTACAGATGGTTATCTGAGGGTGACAATTTATTTATTTTTTAATTTTTTAAATTAAAACAATTTTTTTTTATTAAGTCAAATACACATAGATCATGAATACATTCATGCATATGTGGGGTACAATGTGCTCGTTTTTTTTAACATAAATGTTTTGAGGGTGACAATTTATGTGACACATGAGCACTTGTGCTAAATCTGTATTTAAAAGGCCCACGAAAGATGTCCCCTAGGGGAATCTGGCTGGGTCCTGGGACTTGCTCATTTATCCCAGAGCTGTTTAAGAAAAGTGCCTCGGGCACACCTAGCGTGTGGGGGAAGTGTCCATAGCACAGAGCAGAACGCGGGGTATCTGGATAGGAAACACCTGCTCTCCAGGCCTCACGTCTGGCCAGGCATTGTTTTATATCTGTGTGTTTTCCTTTCAGTTCGTTCAAACTCAATATAGTGGTGAAATTAAGTATATCATCAGGCTAAAGCTACCAAACCAAATACATAAATGGTAGGATTTGAAAAATCTGTAATAGCTGGGGTGAGTCTGGCCCTCGGCCAGCAGGGCTGGTGGGACAATGGAGGCAGTGTGTGAGCCCTCAGACCACAGCCAGGAGGGCCGGTTTCCACCTGGGGTGGCCAATCCAGCCTGGGGAAGGGCTTGGGCGGGGCCCCGGGAGAGGTGAGGGCTGCTATGGGGCTCTAACCTGCAGACATGAGCCCCCAAAGCCGGCTGTCGTTAGGTGGGCCACACGGGGAGCTGCAGTGTTGGGAGCGGGGTGGCAGAATCCAGAGGAGGAAGGTGTGGAGCTCTGACACAAAGGCGAATGTTTTGCCTTCTAAATCACCTTGGGCTGCTTAGCTGAAATCCCTCCTGAACTTCCCACCCCACATGTCTCATGGAGCGGGGGGCTGGGCTGCTTCTCGCTTTCCAAAGTCGCAAGTCATAATTCTTTCTTTCCGCCTCAGCCAGTTGCAGGCTGAGTTCTGAATGTGCTGCTGAGATGGTGTGAAAATCTCTTAGACTATCTGGGGACCTTCCACCTCCACGCCCGGCCGGATGCCGGAGAGAAGGGCCGAGTCCCAGAGTGGACTCTAAGATGGTTTGTTGGGATTTTGGTTTCCTAAGGAGCTCTTTTAGCCAGGAGAGCCAAGGCTTGTGTCCCCTCAGCTGTGATGCACCGACCACTCTCAGCCTCTATGTCTTTGGAGAACCAAGGCCCAAGGGCATGTGGACATGGCTAGCTGAGCACTCCTCACCTCCACGGCCATGTGCAGCACCTTGCCATGCCAAGGACACCGTGGCTTCCAGGGGCCAGCTCTAGCTGTTGCCAGATGTCTGATGCCTGGACACTCCCCAGTGGGGGGGGACATGTGACCCTGCTCTGAACCCAGAGAAACCATTGGGGTGACTTCTAGTCCCTTGTACTCAGCAACCAGACCTGCCCCGGGTGCCAGGCTGCTACCCAGCTGCCTCCTGGGCTGTTCTCACTTTCAATCCTCTTGCTGTGGCGGGGCAGCTACAGGAGGGCCACTCCCCCAAAGCTACAGTAGCTTCCTAGGACTGTGGGACAAATGGTCACAAACCCTGTCACTTAAAACAGCGCACATTTATTCTCTCACAGTTTGGGGGGGCTGAAGTCCATAACCAATCCTCCTTGGGAAAATACATTTTCTTGCTGTTTTTGCATCAAGTGGCTGCCCACATCCCTGATTCGAGGTGCTTCGCAGCAGAGCTGCACCCTCTTGCTTCCATTGTAACATCTCCCACTGTGGGACTATGACAGCCCCAATAGTGCCTCTCAAGACGTTCATGATCTAATCCCCGAATCCTGCGAGTATCGTCTTACACAGCAGGACGGTGACCTAGTCCATTCCAGCCAAAATGCCATAGGCCCAGCGGCTTATAAATGACAGAAATGTGTTTCTGGGAAATCCACAATCAGGCACTGATGGGTGCGGTGTCTGGAGAGGCTCTGGATTCTAGCTCAGAGATGACACCTACCAGCTGTGACCTCGTGTGGCAGAAAGACCAAGGCCACTCTCTGAGGGTGCCAGTGCCATTCATGACCTAATCACAACCACAGAGCCCACTCCCCCATTGTCACCTTAGGGGTCAGGCTTCAACAGATACATTTTTGGGGGATACAAACATTCAGATCACAACAGAGGTCTTTGCAGATGTGATTAAGGATTTATGTGGGGGAGGTGGCCCTAGATCATCTTGAGTGGAGGTGGCCTGGGAGCTGGTGAAGGCAAAGTCATGGAGGCCCCTCTGGAGCCTTCCAAAGGAACAGCCCTGCTGACACCTTGAACTTGGCCTAGTGAGACTGACTTAGGATTTCTGAGCTCCAGAGTTTAAGGAAATAATTCATGTTGCTTTAAGCCACTAACGGTGGCAGTGACAGGAAACTAGTACAGGTGGCATCTGCATTTCTACTAGGAGGGATTTAGGGGAGGTGGGGACAGGGCTTGAAGCTGCCTGTTCTTAACACATGCATGGTTCTTGCTTGGAGTTCACGTCATTGTAGGTGCCCGGGCTGTGTGCTTGTGAGATGAAGTTCAGGGTGCTTGTCTAGGGGCAGATGTGCTCCCAGCACCAATCACCCCCTCTTCCCTGGCCTCCAGGTGTTTCCATTTTCCTGCCAGGCATGTAATAGCTATTGCTGAGACTTCTGGGTTGATACTTACCTAGAGTTTTTTAATTCTTTCTTTCTTTTTTTTTTTTTTGGAGACAGCGTCTCACTATGTTGCCCTCAGTTTGGCTCACGGCAACCTCAAACTCCTGGGCTTAAGTGATTCTCTTGCCTCAGCCTCCCAAGTAGCTGGGACTACAGGCACCCACCACAATGCCTCACTCTTTTTTTTGTTGTGGTTGTGGTTGTTTAGCAGGCCCAGGCCGGTTTTGAACCCGCCAGCCTTGTTGTATGTGGCTGGTGCCGTAACCCCTGTACTACGGGCGCTGAGCCTAAAGCTTTGTTTCTTTAAAAATGCTCTTTTTATCAGTTATACATGCAGAGAATTTAGAGTCCAATAGATCAAAGGATGGGCTTGTCCTGTGAGTTCTCTCTTGGGAGGCAAATGCTTTCACCCTGGCAGCCGATTTTGCTAGAACTTACCCAGCTGCTGCCGGGTGACACGTTTGTCCTGCCGCTCCCTGACTTTTCCCCTTGGGATTGTCCTCTGACTCCCCCCCCAGAGGACTCCGGCTGGCTCTCTCTCACCGTCAGCCATGTCCTGTCCCCTTCTCTCTGAGTCTCTGGCACATACTGCCCGTCCTTCTGTCTTTCCAACCGCAGTGTCATCATTTCACCAACGTGGACAGTTCACGGCTCTCATTACAGTAAGAAGAGCACTTCTTCCTGAGCAACGTTTTGTTTTCTATGGAGTTAGTGATTATTTTGTTTCTCTGCATGCTTTGTTTTCCATGTATTTATCACACAACAACCCCAAACTCGCCCAGTTGTAAAAATTTCCTTAAAATCCACATCTCCACTTCCTCTTCCTGGAGACCTTCTCCTGACGTGCGGGCAGCGGTCTTGGGGCTTCCCTGCACCCCCGGCCTCTCAATGCCTCACGTGGGCCTCGGGGTCCCCACCCTGCCACCCAGCTCCCTCCTCGGCTCTCCGGTGGGTGTGTAGGTGGTCAATGGGAAGATCTTGCAATTCTGAAAATGTCTTTATTTTTATATAGTTTGGACTTTAGAATTCCAGGTCAGCAACCATTTCTCTGGTAACCCTGTGGGCCCCACCCCCTGTTTTCTGGCTTCCAAGGCTTCAGTTGAGAAGTCCCAGGACCACTCTGAGTCTCGGTCCCTTATGCACAGTGATGACAGTTGCCATCCTGCAGGGACTAACTGTGTCCTGGTGCTACCCTCAGCTGCCTTGGGAGCAGGGTCCCGGTCCCTATTTTGGGTGAGAAATGTGTCTTCAGTCACAGCCCAAGGCTCCACAGCTGGGGAGTGGGCAGAGCTGGTGCCGTGGTGCTGGGCCTCTGACAGTCACCTCTCTGGTCGGAGCAGCTGGTCGGAGCAGCTGAGTCCTTCCTCTCGGTCCTGCTGGCACAGCAGAGTGGGCTCGCTCCGTGCCTGCCCTGTCAGCTGGCTGCTGGGGAGGGTGGTGGAGCGTGAGCGCCCATCTAACCTGCTGGGGAGGGCAGCATAGAAGGTTCCAGAAGCCCTGGCCACTGTGCTGCCTTGCTTTGGGTGTTTTCTCTTCTTGATTGCTTTTAGGGGAGCCTAGTTATTTTCTCTAAAAATGAATAAGGTTAATATTTTCTCACTGTTAAATACCACGCAGTTGGTGGCACTGCTCCAGTGTTTCCCACCCTTTTTATCTCACGGCACACTTGACCTACAGTGAAACTTCCACAGCACACTCAAATTATGTTGATTAAAAAGACAGAATAAGCTTACTGTGTTTTGAACTTCTTTCAAAAATAATTTAATTAATAATCTTTAGAAAATTTCATGGCATACCTAAGATCCTCTCACAGCACACCCGTGTGCTACGGTGCACTGTTTGAAAATCACTGCATCACTGAAAAAGAAACCTCTGCAAACTATAGTATTCATGGACACGATGGAGAAGATTCATTTTAAAAACTAAATAGATGCTTTTTATGTTGTGTGCTGTGCATTTAGTCTAAATAAACTGAACAGTCTGAATAAGCCTGAGCACCCTTTTGCTCTCGTGTTTGTGTGTATTAAGGACAGTTTTGTAGAAATGCTGTGTTTTTATGATCCCCCCACCCCTGTGTCACATTTACTCCTGTCTTATTTATTGCATTGGGTATTAACACTCACGGTTTATTGAGGCATTTCCTCCAGGGCTTGCTGAATATGAGGGCTGTGGAATGATGCCTTGCTGTGTGGAAGGAGGTCATATTAAAGTCCAGACACTAGACGGCAGGGAACAAAATATTCCCTCTGATTCCAAGGAACACATTAACTCCCGAGCCCCGAGATTTCCATCGAGTGGTCTCACCTCCCAAGGTAACAGCTTCATTTTCCCTGGGTGAAGAATGAGATGTGGACTCCCGGCCAGCTTCGTGCTGTCCCTCCCTCTGTGCGCAGCTGGCCCTGGGGGCTCCTCGGGCCCAGGTCTCAGGGGTGAGCTCAGGCCCAGAGGTGGCAAGGCTGCTGGGCCACATTCAGATGCCATAGCACAGGAGGAAGTCCAGACTAGGCGACGGACCTGGGGAAGCTGGCCGAGGGGCCCACACTCATCAGCACCTTTCCGTGGCAGGTTGGGTCTTGGGGAGGATTTGGCAGGGATGGAACCACCAGGGAGAGCAGATGACAAGTGGCAGTGCCTGCACAGGCTGCCCCCCTGAAAAGTGTTCGGGGCAGTGGTGAGGACGGGCCTGGTTGTGGCTGTTGTGTCCAGAGCAGGAGACGTTGGGCAGGGGTGTCAGGATTCCATGTTCTCTTGTGTTCGAAGCAAGATCACAGGTAGCAACCTGGAAGTCAGCGATGCTGGGCAAGTGCACTCCATCTGTGGCTGGAGGCAGAGGCTGCCCCCGTGGCAGGGAGTGTGATGACCCTCGCCAGAGCTAGGCAGCCCCTGGTTCCTGGGCACTTCTGGGCTTGTAGGACACCACGGCCAGCTCAGGGGTTGCTATCTGCTGCTTTTCTGGCCACACCAGCACAGAGGAAGAGAGAGCGGGGCAGGCTAAGCTGGGCTCAGAAGCTCTGCTAGATGTTTTAGTGACCTCTGGTCCAGGTTGGTGTCCTCCCTGACCAGGTGTTGTGCCCCAGGCACTTGACTCTGCTGGGCAGCAGGTAAGATAATGCTCTAGGTCCAAACTGCTATGCGCAGGCGTGGTGGGTTGCATGGTGGTCCCCAAAATGATATGTGGCCATCCTACTGTCTGGAAC